>NC_139146.1:3880922-4480922 GCF_964270905.1 Leucopleurus acutus
TATTCGTCGATTCATCCAGTTTTTGCCATGGGAACCATAATCAGGACTCCAGTTCCCACTTTTACTCCAGATTCCTGCCTGGGTGGACCCTGTTTACTCTGCTTTACAGGCGAGAGGCCAGGGTTTTGATCCTTTGATTGGCTCTGGGGTGGAATTTCTCCACTTCTAGAAGGAGCCCGTACAACAGGTTGCCAGGAGAACCTGAGTCCCAGGCCCATCAGACGGCCCCAGGCCTTTCCTTCTCACCACTGGTCTCTGCCGGTCCCTGATGGTCAGGACCCCACAGGTCACCAGCCCCGGGGCCAGGAGTTGTCGGAAGGGTGTGGGTTCAAATCCCAGCACAGCCACTTGTTAACTGAATGATGGTAGCAGTGACTTAACCTCTCCGAGTTTGGTTGCCTAGTTTATAAAATGAACAAGGATTAGTACTGAAGTGAAATAAATTGATTTACGTCAAAGGACTTAGTGCAATCCCAGCACCCGATAGATACCTAATATCAATACGTCTCTGAGCCTTCGACTCTGTACCCGCAGCAAAGTCACAGGAACGAGAGAAGAACTGAGCTGAGTGTCAAAACCACTTGAAAACACGCCGGGTTCTGCACTGGGCTCTCGGTTCACCGAACGCATGTGGGTTTGAATTTATGTTGACGAATAACTGAACAGCTACTTCAACAGCACATGCGGTAAAAAGAGCCTCGAGCAGAAGCCAGGACCCCCCCTCCCCCCACCCCGTCGTTCCCAGCTCCAACCTGATGGCTGGGCTCCAGAGAGCTTAGGCTGAGACCTCGACAGGCCGCACTGCAATGAGGCCCTGCCCCTCAGCCCTGGCACTTGGGCGGCAGTGGGGTGACCTAGGCAGAACCAAGGGGAGGTCTGCAAGGGCTCAAGGCCAGTGGCAGAAGCTGGTAACAGCACCAGCTCTTTCTCTCTGCCCAGGGCCTGGGGGATGGGGGGAACACCACACAGTTCCGAGTCTGAGGGGAGGGGCCGGCAAAGGGAAGCCTCTCTCTTCTAGGGCCTCAGAACAAGCTTCTGAGGGGCCTCAGCGCCATCCCCCATGGCAACCGAGAAGCCCCTTGCACCGGGCCTCTAGCTATGGTACCCGGGGGAGTTTAAAAGGAGAAATATTGAAATATGATACCCAGCCGGCCAGGGGTCAGGGCAGTCTGCTGAGTTCAAAGAATGCTGCCTGAGCACCTCTTCTGGGCTTGGGCCTGTGTTAGTCCCTGGAGAACACACAGTCATTTCCATCTGTATCTGTACCTGCATCTATGCCCATCTGCATCTCCGACTCCATCTCCATCTGTATCTGTATCTCTCCCTGTACCTCCATCTCTACCCATCTCCATCTGTTACTGAATGTGTAGGTGTATCTGTGTCTGTGTCTGTATCATCTATATCTGTATCGGTATCTATATCTCCATCTCATCTTCTTGTGGTTAGGACTGAGGAATCTGTGTGGACTAGATGTAAGTCAAAGTGACCACCAACTTTGTATTTCTGAAAGATAATAACATTTGTACCAAAAACTGTTACTTGATTTCTAAGCAAGTCGTCTCACTACTTTCTTTCAATAGGCCAGGAATCCCAAGGCCCTGAATATGAGAGACATATGTCTGTGCATTTTTTTCCCCCATTGAGTTTGGATTTCCTTGTTCTAGGAAGGAATAGTTTTCCTATTTGGGGCTTCTGAAAAGATAATATATATAAGTTTATGTAAAACATACATTTTTTAAAAAAATTTATTATTAGTTTTTGACTCCCCAAACCCTCAGCTGACTTTGGGCTCACGTACAGAGAAAGGCCTATGATCTAAATGCCAGGATGCTATTATGGGCAGAGCCTCTCTGCTCGACTGTTTAATTTTAAAATATGAAATCGGGTGGAACTTGTCCAGTTAATGCACTGGGAGGTAAAGAAGTAGGCAGATTCCTTTTAAAAACATGAAATAGCATTTAAATAGGTTGTGCTTCCCATGGGTCACTGCTACTCTAATGGTTTTCTGATATTCTTTTCTCTCTCGGTTGCCGAGGCTGAAGATATAAACCTTGCAGCAAAGCGTATCCATGGGCTGCCTCAGAGGGAAGGGCCAGCCTCTCTTTCTCCTGCACAGCGAATCTGAGTACAAGGATCGTATCGGTAACATGGCTTCAAATTCCAGCTTTACTCCTTCCGGCCGAGTGGCCTTGGGCAAGTCATTTCCATTCTCGGCACCTCACCTGTGCTCCCTGCCCTCAAGGTGGTGGGTGCCAGAGGGGAGACAGACCTGTAAGCGGGAGTCATGGGGGAGGGACGAGGTGATCATGGGCGCTGTCACCAAAGAGGAGAAGTAAGAAAGGCTGCCAGTGGGGGTCCCATAAACAGACCAACTGAGTCCACACAGCTCCTCTTTAAAGGGTAGTAACTATTCTGATCACACCCCCGACCATCCCATGTCCACATTTTGACGGCTTTCATTTGCATTCACACAAATTATCCCTTTGAGAACAGAGACTGCTAACCAGCTCAGGGCTCAGAATTGTTGATCGGCCTCGTGGGGATCGCTATGACCACAGGATCCTCTTCCCCAACCAGGGAGCAGTCATCCTCAGACAGAGGTGCTAGGTATGGTTTGCTGAGCCCTGCAAACCTTGTTCTGACCTCCCAAGAAACTTTTCCCTGGGAAGCCCCTCTGGTTCTAAGCTCACACATTCCTTGTTCTGATGGACAGTTAGACCTCGAGAGCCAGAGCCGGCCTACAGGCCGTCTCCTCACCTCTGACGGTGCTCCTCACGATGTGGGACAAGGACAGCCCCAGCTACTCCGGGCTGCCTCCCGAGGGCCGGAGCAAGGACACACTTGGCGCATTTGGGCCGAGCGTCTGTCTCGAGTCCACAGACGGATTTCAGGCTCCTCAGACGCCCATGTTCGCTCCTGGAGCCCAAGCTTCCTTCCTGGGAGATCAGGGGTGACTGTTCTTCCCAGGTAATTACAGTGGAAATTAAGAAAATCACGAACCCTGCTGTCAGGTGCATAATTAACTTGAGAAACTTAATCGTGTCTTAGCAGCGGAGGATCTCCCTGGTCGAGATGTACTTGAAAAAGAGAGAAAGAGGAAGAAGGGAAAATACACCTCCAGATTCCTTCAGTCTCAAGGCATAGAGACACAGTCAGACAACAAAAAGGTCCCCTTTGTAGGCGGGGATGCCGGGGTGCAGAGAAGTCTGCTGCCTTGCCCTGTGCTCGGTTTTGGCATATCTGCCATGGAGGAAAGCGTCCAAGCCACAGTGCCCCGCGAGCCTCGCCTTCAGTCCTGGCCACTAGCGCCAGCCCCATGCCCGAAAGCCGGATGGTCAAACTACACAAAGGTCCCACTGAAAACCAGGATTCCAGGAGGGCGGCGATGGCTGGCCCCCTACCCACCCCAGGCTGTCCCCTGCTAGAACAATCCAGGGCACCCCCCCCCCCCACCTCCCTGTCTTAATCCACGCATCACCCAGGCCAGGTGGGAACCACAGCAGAAAACCGTCTCTCAAAACTGTTCCTCCCACGCGCATTTATCTGCCATTTTTACAAAGTTCCTGGCGGCCCTCTGGCTTCTGTATTTCATGGCAAGGAATTTTCTGGACAGACGATAGAACAGGTCTCCCGATTCTGAAAGTTTGTTGTATGCTACTCCGCGTTTACAAAAGATCTACATGAGTACCTGTTTTCGCTAACCGAAAGAAGTTGATTTTCATTTTTATGGAAAAAAAGGTGAAAAGAGAAAATGACATTCAACATGTGTCTGCAGCTAGCTGTTAGAGAGGCAGTGCACCCCCCAAGCAGCGAGGGCGGCACCCCCAAGCCCCTTCCCCGGCAACTGCACTCAGCAGCTCAGCGGCCAGCCGCCAGCGCTGAGAACCGCGTCTGCGAGCCCCTGTGCTTTATCTCAACGTGCATCCGTCAGCGAGACGCGTCCTAAGGTAATTGTTATCTCACTTTATGTCATTGTGGCTTAGGAAAGGTTTCGTAGCCAGGCTCCACTTCGGATGAGCAGGGAAGCCTGTATGGAGTCCGGACCTGGCTGTCCCACTAGGCCGTGACCTGGGGCCAGTTGCTCCCCCTCACGATCCGCTCTGTGCGGTGGGATCACGGAAGCACCTGCCTCCGTGGGTCACGTGGGAATGAAACGTCTCAGTTCCCAAGTGCGGGGTCCGGCACAGATCGCACCCTCGCTGCGGCAGGGACGGTGACTGTGAACTAATGGAGAGATCCAAGGTGGGATTCTTTGGAGGTGATGGTGTGACTTTTGTGACCCTCAGCTGGGACCCAGCCAGGCAACGAGCCACCGGGGTCAGGCTCTTGCTGAGGAGCTGGGATGCTCCTGGCACGAAGGGCAGCAAGACGGCCTTGACCTCCACTCAGTGTGAGCCAGAGCCTGGCAAAGGGAGGAGCTCCGGTTGACGAAGTTGCACAGCCCTGGGCAAGTCCTGGACCTTCCAGACCTTCTGTCTCCTCATCTGACAATAGCAGCAGTCCCACAGCACTGTGGGGAGGACTGGAAAAAGACCCTCCTCGTGGGAGGCAGGGCTGGGTGAGAGGTACAGCAGGCCTTCCCCATCCTCCTTTCTCTCCATCCTACAGGGACAAACAGCCTGACCAAAGGAAGAAGGCATGTCAGAGCATGGCAGGGCGGGGAAAGACAGTGGGATGTGGCATCCTCAAGCCTGAGGCCTTAGCCACTGAAACCAGCCACGTGATGCTGCTGTCTCTCCACCACTCTGACCCTCAGTGTCGTCTTCTACAGAACGCCGATAGTCATTCACAGTGTTGATGTTTGCAGTAAATGAGGTCACGTGTGTAACGATAAGGGCCCCCACCTTATCTGGCCCTCCTACTACGTGCAGGTAACTGCTCAATCCAAACCGATGAGCAGGTACTGGGTACCGAGGTGCCGAGCCTGGCACTGATGGAGCGGCAGCCCTGGCCTCTCTGATAGAGCTCAGCTGTGTCTGCAGCCACGGGATGTCCACAGCCCCTCGGCCCCCTTCCCTGATCAGCAGGTCCCTCCCCGTGGCCACGTCCCTCTGCCGGGCTCCCTGTCGAGGCCCCCTTTTCAGCTGCGGCCCTTCCACTCACGCCCACTTCCTTTCTGTGGCTTTGGCCTTTTCAAATGTGGCCCATGAATAATGAATCCCTGTTATAAATTTAGAAAACGTCCTTTCTCCCTGCAACTAGGCCTTTCTCTTTATTTTTATCACGCTGGTTTGTAAGAAAAGGAATCTCTTGAAAACATTTTTCCCTCAACTGATTTCCTGACAACCAAAATTAAGTTGCTAATTTTACAGCGTCTCTGTGGAGCTCCACTGGCTTGCTGCCCCGAGTCGGGGGTCAGGGAAGGGGTGGGGAGGGTCCCAATAGCTTTCCAGAAAGTTCTAATTCCTGGGGGCAGGGTGGTGCAGCGGGAAGGGCATGGGCCTTGGAGTCAGACCCAGATGGGAATCCTCACTCCCTACTCCCTGGGCGGCCTGGGCAAGCGCCTCATTTCTCTGAGCTTTGGGTATCTTATCTGAGCAACAGGGAGAAGAGGACGTTCTTCGCAGGCTAGGGTAGTGATGATGGTGACGACGATGGTAGTGACGGTGATGACGGTGGTGATGATGCTGCCGGTATGACGTGTTGGGGGAAGGTAAAGGGAGCCGCCACTACTAAGGACCTCTCGTGCCAGACGCTGCACCGGCTGCTTTACAATCATACATCAAAGTTCTGAGCTCAGTGACGCCCTGATTCACTGGGTGGCCCCAGTAAAGGGCCCACGCCCTCTGGGTCTCAGTTTCTTTCCTGGGTCCTTTGGTCTGAAACGCCTTCACAGGGTTGCCATGCAGCTCAGATAAGGAAGCAGAGAGTCAAGTGCAAAGGGCTCCTGTGGAGCCAGAGCCTGGGCCCAGGCATCAGGACTGCAGACACCAGAGGCCACTCCCCTCCCTCCTGAGCCTCAGTTTCCCATCTGCACAATGAGGCGGCTGACGTCCGCGAGCCGCCAGGCCCTCCTGCTGGGAGATGCCACGAGCCAGATGGTCCTCGGGGCAACTATTTATTTCCAAGATGAACAGGGGATACTGAGGCTTGGGTGGGTGGGGATATCAAGGAGGGGATCTTCACGGGTGCCACCTGTGCCGGGACAGCACGACCTCACGACAGCTTCTGTTCCCATTTAATAGATGAGGAAACTGAGGCCCAGAGAACAGGGGAGCGCTGCCGAAGGACACGCAGCTGGTTGGGACAGAATCTGCCCGCAGGTCTTTCTTGGCTTATGTAGATTAAGGAGGACGTGTGAAAGGCAATCCCGGAACGTGCCCAGCTCTCCCCTCACGGCCCCACGCCTGCCTGTCCTGACTTCCAAGGCCTGTGCTTCTCATTTTCTGCATTTTCGATTCCAGCCTGTTGGGTCCACCCCGTGCAATCGTGTGTGATACTGGTAAGGGGAGGGGGAGGGCCTTTCCCAAACCACCGTGGGCGGCCTGCGAGGCCCGGCGCCTGGAGCGTACGTGCAGGGCGGGTGCTCTGGGCTCTCTCCGCTCCCAGCACAGTGAGGGCAGCCTCCTCTCTTCTTCTGTTTCTTCTAGATGCTAAGCAGCTGCGTGTGCTGGCCGACTGCACTCAGGAACCTCAAAGGAAGCAGGAGACCATCTCGCATCATTAAGAGCACGGCCAGAGCAGGCAGCCTGGGGTCCTGGGGCTAGCGCCGCACTGGAGCCAGACAGACCACGGTTGGATCCCCAGTTCTGCAGCGAGGCAGCTGTGTGACCTGGGGCAAGGCGCACACCCTCTCTGAGCTCCCACTGCCGACGGGGCTCCATCGCAGCACAGCCTCGTGAGACTGCCTTGAGGCTGAAGGTAGGGTGCACACTTCAGGGCTCAGCGTGCCCTAGGTTCTCAGCAAACGAGAGTGCCCTTCCCCGACTCCTCAAGGGGCCACTGCCAGGGCTAAAACATGATCACTTTTGGACAGTGCTTGGCACAGACTGGGGGCTCAGGGAAGGGTACTGCCCACAGCATCTACCATCCTTCTGAAGCCTGTTTCCTTTGTCAGCATCAGAAGTGGAGGAGGTCCCCTGCAGGGTGGGTACGCCATTGTGGTCACCAGGGCCCCCCACTTTCCAGTGCATGGGATGCATCCACACACACCACCTCTCCTGTGTGAAAGGCCAGGCCAGCCCAGTCATTCCTGCTTTACAGAAGAAGATCCTGAGCTTCCAAGAGGAGCAGTGATTTGCCCAGGCTCCCAACAGGCAGGACTAGAGCAAGGCTGGGCTTGGGTCTGGGGAAGTCCAAACACCAAGCCGGGCCACCTCTCCAGGGTCAGTGGGCACATCCCAGTGATAGCTGGAGCCAGGGAGGGCACCAGAAGGGAGGAAAGGATGGCCGAAGTGGGCAGCCTCAGAGAAAGCTGGAGGAGGCCACAGCCCGACAAAGACCTGGCCCAGACCTGCCATGCCAGTCCCGCTAGGAAGCAGGTCATGGAGGCCAATGCCAGCCTGGAAGTCCTTCCCCCCAGACCTCAGCTGACTGCAGCCCCACCCCGACCTGGGAGAAGATGAGTGCAGGGCAGTGTGTTTGCATGTGAAGGGGATAAGAAGTAACATCTACGGAGCCCAAACGACATGCCGGGCATACCCAGTGGGCACTCAGACCTGGAGCAAGACGTGAGGGGCCCCATTTTACAGATGACGAAAACTGAGTCTCAGGGAAGCGTGGAGACTTACAGGGTCACACAGTTGGAGAGAAGTAGGTGACCATTCGAGCCCAGCCTTGCTTCACTCCCAAGTCCTCCTGCTGCGTGGACGCAAGACACCCTGGGGCCTGAATCACTGCAGGTCCAAGTAGAGACAGATTCCTAGTAGTTTCCGCTGTATCCAGCATCTTATCTGGGCAAGCGAAAGCACGGCACTGAGGCTGGATTACAGTCCAAGAGCCCACGCACAATCTCCAAGCCCACTGCGCTTGGCCTGTGGGACCCTGAGCCAGCTGGGTCTCCCTGGCCTCCCTAACCTTATCCGACAAACAGGGATAACAGTAACACTGCTGACCCGGATGATGGTTGTGGAGCATAGATGAGTTACTGTGCATGCAGAAAGGGCTCAGAGGAGCATGTGGCACAAGGACTTAATAAATGCTTAATAAACACCACCTGCTATTGCCAAAGGAGCGTTCCTTTTACAGATGCAAACACGTGAGCTCAGAGAGGTTAGGTGATGTGCCCAAGGTCACACAGTTAGTATCAGGAAGAGTCAAATCCAAATAGGTCTTAATCACAGCAATCCCTCTGCATTCATTCAGTCAACAAGCATGAGATGAGCACTTACTGTGTGCCACACCCTGTGCCAGCGCCTGGGTATCTGGGGACACCAACGTGCAAAGTACAGCTGCTGTGTCTGCTCTCAGGGAGGACGTGCTCTCATAGGGACCCGGGGACAGAAGCTGCAGGTATGATTCATGGTCAAGTGCAGGAAACCTTGTGACCAGGGTACAGAGCTGCTGTAGGAGCAGAGGCGAGGGTGGCCCACACTGACACAGCCTCAGGGGCCACCTAGCCCCACGGACAGCCTCCTGGGGGACAGGATATCCATGCAGGCCTGGATGGTGAGTACAGGTTACTCAGGCAAGAGGGTATAGGGAACAGCATGTGCTGAGGTCTGGAAAAGAAAGCCAGCATTGTGTGCTCAGAGGACGTCGAGGGGGTTCAGGATATGGGAGGAACTCAGAATTGGGGAGGTGGAGAGCTTGGGGGGAAGATTTGGTTGTACCCACAGAAGGGCAGAGGGAAACCAGTGAAAGGATTCACTGTCAAGAAAGGCAGCACAGTGAGGACGGGCTGGAAGGGGAGGACGGGCAGCTGGTAAGGAAGGGGACACGCAGCCTGTCCCCCATTTCACTGGATCCCTCCGACGGGGCGGGCAGATGGGTAGGGTGTGGAAGGAAGCGAGCTCCAGGGGCTGTGGTGCTCGTGGAGCTGTCTGTCTGTCTTTCCTCTGCATGTTTGCCATCCCCACTCCCGCTGGGCATGCCCCCTGCCTCTTTTAGGGAAAGGCAGTCTCTAAGCTGGGTTCTCTGGGCTGCAGTGGCTCTGAGGCTGGTCCCCCGCCAGTGGCTGTCCAGAGATGCCAGCGTGGCCCCTAGGATGGATGCGTTAGAAGGCCAACCCAGGGGGCAGGGGCATTCCTGCAAGCGAGCTCTGCAGCCTCCTCAGAGGGCACCCCTGGGCTCTGCCCGTCCCAGGAGGAGGGCTGCCCGTGAAAGTCTCGCCCCCTATACCGGCCCTGCACTGCCCAGGCCGGGCAGAGGGACACGCACGTGGGCCCTCACCCGGCCCTGAGCTGAGTCGGGTTCCCCACACAGAATCAGAAGGGAAACCGTCGTTTCCACAGTGAGGGGAGGCCGGCGCAGCTTCCGGGACCCCCAGGCAGGCAGGGCCCAGAGAATGAATAACCAGTGTGGAGAACTGCAGGTCCTTCCGCAGAGTCCGGCAGTGGTCAGCACCCCTTCCCCAGCTCAGTCTCGGGCTCACAGCCCCTCTCTGTCCCACCCCTGCTGCCCGAGTGTGGCCCTTGCGGGTCTGGGCTCCGGGACCCACTCGATCTGCCCTCCCAGGGCCCAATCTTGCCCCCTTGCAACGTGCCCTGCTGTGCCTGGCGCTCACCGCCCCTTCACACCTCCCCTAGGCTCAAGAGCCCTGGCCGAGCTCACCCTGCCCCGTCCACGCACTTACCAGCGGGACTTCTGAGGGCTCGAGCGCCCGAGCAGGGGAACAGCTTACACGTGCTTCCCTGAAGAGGAAGGTTTTTCACTGGGCTTTGATGGGGCGCCTGTGTTTCCCCAAACACAGACTCTGAACGTCAGAGGCGGGGCATTGATCCAAACCACGCGTGAGTGTTCTGATTCTGAAATTCCATGCCTCGCTTTCTGTGTACAGACAGAATGTTCAAATCTGAAATAACAGGGTTCTCAACACCAAGTCAACCACAGGACACCATGGGCGGCGTCCAGGGGGGCCGGCGACACGTCGTGAGGATTGTCTGCCGCCAGGAGGAAGGCGACGTCTTGAGAAAGAATTCCCACGTGTGTAAGACCCTCGGAAATCGTAACACTGCCTGGAGAGCCGCGGTGATCGGCAACGGGGGCTCCTGAAATGAGGGTGCTTGGAAATAGCAGCGCCTGACAGACACACTACTATGTAAAAGATAGATAATGAATGAGAACCTGCTGCAGAGCTCAGGGAACTCTACTCAATGCTCTGTGGTGACCTAAGTGGGAAGGAAACCCCCAAAAGAGTGGATATATGTATACTTAGAGCTTTGCTGTAGAGCAGAAACCAACACAACTCTGTAAAGCAACTCTACTCCGATAAAAATTAATTTTAAAAAGTTAAGACACGTTGACGACTTTGACATCGTCGTCACTTGTTCGATTTTTAAGAGAAGGCATTTTAGTCAATTGTAGGAATATTCTAAACTAGGAATTAAGATTTAAAAAATGTGTTCTGGCTGGTCATGGGAGTCAGATCGCACATAGGTGTCAATCTCAGTTAATTAGGGTTACCAAGGGGGAGGGAGGGGATGGGGAAGGGATGGTGTGGGAGTTTGGGATTAGCAGATGCAAGCTATTATATAGAGAATGGATAAAGAACGAGGTCCTACTGTAGAGCACAGGGAACGATACTCAGTATCTTGTGATAAACCATAATGGGAAGGAATTTTTTAAAAAATGTATATATATACATATATATGTATATATATATGTAACTGAAGCACTTTTCTGTACAGCAGAAATGAACACAACATTGTAAATCAACTATACTGCAATTAAAAACACAAAGAGGGCTTCCCTGGTGGCGCAGTGGTTGAGAGTCCGCCTGCCGATGCGGGGGACGCGGGTTCGTGCCCCGGTCCGGGAAGATCCCACGTGCCGCGGAGCGGCTGGGCCCGGGAGCCATGGCCGCTGAGCCTGCGCGTCCGGAGCCTGTGCTCCACAGCGGGAGAGGCCACAACAGTGAGAGGCCCGCGTACCACAAAAAACAGAACAAAAAAACCAAAAAAAAATAAAAATACAAAGAAAAAAAAAAGAAACAGCAGTGTCTGGAAGGGCAAATTCAGGGAGGCAACCTGAGTGCAGGACTCCAGGCAACACACCCCTGCCGACCGGCTACTGAAGAGAAAATCAAGGAGCTGCACGGTCCCGAAAGACGGCTTCCGGCTCCAGCACTGCAGGAGTTTGAGGCTCCTTCTCTCCTGCCTCTGCAATGATTTCAAATAATTACTGAATGAATGAATGAATGAGAAATGCATGGCTACATGAAAGAAGCCAGTGACCCAGTGACCATTTACCCTGAAAGTAAGTATGGGCCTGTGGGAAGACAGAGGTGGACCTACCTGCCCAGCATGTTTTAACCATGGAATTCTGTGCTCATCTATGCGGCAACTTTATGAACTGACGTCAGCTTGTGATTTATAATAGGAATATATATTCTCCCTCCATTCCTGGCACGGGGCTCCTAAAACCCTGGGAGTTTCCCACATGACAGAGTCGTAACTGTGTTTTTTGTTATGTCAATGAGGTGACTTTTGGAAAGACCCTAGGTCACCTAAGGATGGGAGTTGCTAGCCAGTGGAGATGACATGTGATTGGAGGGTTGGAACTTTCAGTCCCCCCAACCCAAGCTACTCCCTCCTGGGAGCAGAGAGGGGCTGGAGGTTGAATCAATCAGCCAACGGCCAATGATCTGATCAGTCATGCCTGTGTAAGGAAGTCTCTATAAAAACCCCAAAAGGACAGTGTCCTAAGAGCTTCCAGTTGGCGAACCTGCAGAGGTGCAGGGCTAGTGGTGCCCGGGGGGCATGGCAGCTCGGGCCCCTTCCCCAGGCCTTGTGTGTGTCTCTTCCATCTGGTCACTCCTGAGTTATACCCTTTATAATAAACTGGTGATCTAGTAAGTAAAACATTTCTCTAAGTTCTGTGAGCCATTCCAGCAAATTACTCAAACCCAAGGAGCGGGTGTGTGGAACCCCTGATCTGTAACTCGTCGGTCAGAAGCCGGTGTCTGAAGTGGGGAGCAGGGGGCAGTCTTGTGGGTCTCAGCCCTCCCCCTGTGGGGTCTGACGCTCTCTCCAGGTAGACAGGGTCAGAACTGAGCTAGACTGTAGGATACCCAGCGGGTGTTGAGAACTGTTCGGTGCTGGAAAGAACCCACACATCAGAACTGGTGTCAGAATAGCAACTACTCTGCAAGGGTCCAAGGTGCAAGGGTCTCCTCTCATCTCCTAGGTGCTCAGAAGACAGAAGAACGGGCAGCAGTCAGGACTGATTACACGTCCACAAACAGGGTGTGACGCTTTGACATGAAGTGGCAGTGACGTGGGTGCCACTGGTGGTCCCTTTGTAAAAGGAGCAGGGCTCTATGGGCCCTTCCCAGGACAGGCCTGCCCCCGACCATGTCCTCCACCTGCCTCTTGTTTATAGAGAAACTTTAGCCAAAGAATAAATTTAATCGGAGAAGTGAGAAAATGCAGGAGCAAAGGAAAATAGTCGAACAAGAAAAAATAATAAGGGTTTAGCCATAAAACAAGGACCTTTAGTTCCTCCTCAAGGGCTCTAGATAATATTCTGAGCCATGCCCTATGAGCTGTCTGGTAGATATTAAAACCCCCATCAGGCGGAAGAAGTTAACTACACGCTGACCAGACTGTAGCCGTGACATAAGCAGCCACAATGCCGAGAACCGGCCTCAAGAAAATGGGAACAAACCGACCCAGGAACTAAAGACTAACTGTACTTAAGACAATCAAGATGACACTGATCAGACCACCACCAACACATTTCAAGACGACTGCCAGAGCTGACTGTGCTGCTTCTGCGTGTAGATCCCCTCCTCCGCGTGTGCACCCCTGAAACTCCCCTTTAAAAGCTCTTGGCCCTGTCAGCAACGGGGAGTTGGTTCTTTGGGACGTGAGTCCACTTTCTTTCCAGGACTGCCGGCTTCCTCGATAAAGCGGTCTTTCCTTTTACCCAACACTTGTCTCTCAGTATTGGATTCTTGAGCAGTGGCCAGCCAAAGCTCAGTTTGGGAACGCCTTCGCTGAGCCTGCAAACGAGCGGCCACCCCTGTCCTGCGAGTCTCAGGGGCTGTGGAGCCCGAGGCAGGGAGGTCTGGGAGGTGCCGTATAACGGGTGGGGGGACACCGGGGAAATCGGGCAGACGGGCTGCAGGAGGCCGGGTCTACACCAGAGAGGGTCTGGGGGCCTGCATAGGTGAGGGCGTCTATATCACATGGGGGGGGAACAGGGCACGTGGGGACAACTGCCCCTTCTTTCCAACCTGATTTCCCAAACTCTGAGACTGAAGCTGGCCCACGGGGCCCCAATCAGAGCCCCACGACCCACTCTGGACCCTAGCTGTGGGACCCTCCCGAAGACTGCACAGCTGTGGCCACCACTGTGGGTCTTGGAGAGCTCTGGCGGGGCTGGAAACCCTCCCTTGGTGACAGTAAACTGGGGGGCCAAACCCGAAGGACTTGGCCACAAAGGTAAATAGATGGCGCACGAACCCCATAGCCCTCTTCCTGAGTCTAGGGCAGAAGTCACTAACTGATCACCACGCTGTCGCTGAGACTGCCTTCATTCCAGAATCTCTCCCGGCACGAAGTCCAGGCACCAGACGAGCGGAATGATCTTCACTGCCGAAAACTCTCACCCCCTCTAGGCTAAACTTCTGGGGAAGAAGGCTCAGAACTCGCCCGTGAGCAAAAGCCTCTCTGCCCCGGATTCTTTCCCCTTTGTCCCTGGGTGGAATCGGGCCGTGCCTGATGTCTACAAAGAGGCATTTTCATAGAATCGCGGCAAGCCTGGGAAATACCACCATTCGCCGTGACCCCTAATTAAGACTCAGAGAGCACACAGCCGGCGTCGCTCGATGCCACAGCTGCTGGGACTTAATTGAGGGAAAGAGAAGCGCAGAGGTAGGTGGCCAGGCAGCATGGGGCTGGGGCGGGGAGCTGAGCCCCTCCAAGGCGGCTCTGAGCTCCTGAAATGGGGCCGGACCATCACACTGAGTCTCCTGGAAGCGGATATTAATACGCGGTCTCCCCGCAGGCTCTAATCCCCAGAGGGAGGAAGGGCAGAGGCCAGCGGAATGCTGCTTGGTCTCTCCAACACAGGCGGGGGAGAGAGAATTTTAACAGCTCCATTTTCAAATTTTCCCACACGATTTAGATCATGGCCAACAAGCCACCACCCAAGTGTCGATGCTGGCGGTGATTTTCGGGCAGCCTGGACAAGAGGCGAGGGTCTCAGGTTCAAGACCATGCTCTGCCTCTCCCCACGGAGATCCTGGGCACGTCACGGCCCCTCTAGCTTCCATCCCTTCCCCTGACAAATGGGGCAGCTGGACCCACAAGTGAAGGTCCTTCTGATGTCATGGGCTCCTTTGTTCGGGGAAGGGTCACACTGAGGCCCCTCGTGCACACACGTGGAGGGTGAGCCATCCAACCCCACCTGGGAGGGGAGGGCAATGGGGCTTTTAGCCCTCTGAGCAGGCCCCTGGGGAGACAGAAGAGGGGTAACACCGGGGCCAGGGAGCATCCTGGACAGGGAGGGATTGTAACCTCAGCCTCTTCCCTTCGGGATTTGTAGGGGGTTGAATAGTGACCTCCAAAAGATACGTCTGTATCCTAACCCCCAGAACTGTTCATGTGACCTTATTTGGGAAAAAAGGTCTTTGCAGATATAAGCAAGTTAAACATCTCATGACAAGATCATCCTGGATTATCTGAGTGGGTCTTAAACCCAGTGACAAGTGTTCTCATAAAGAGGCAGAAAACAGGACACACAGACGCACAAGGAGGAGGCCTGTGAAGATGGAGGCAGAGACTAGAGTGGTGTGGCCACAAGCCAAGGAATGCCTGGGGCCACCGGAAGCTGGAAGAAGTAAGGAAGGATCCTCCACTAGAGCCTTCGGAGGAAGCATGGCCCTGCTGACACCTCGATTTTAGATGTCTGGCCTCCAGACCTAGAGAGAAGTCTGTTCATTTAAGGCCCCAGTTTGTGGTAACTTGTTACAGCAGCCCCAGGACACTGACCCAGGCCCAAAGTTATCGGGGTGGGGGTGGGGGTCTCAGCTGGGACAGGAGGGGATGGCTCAGCCCCAGGTGCCCCAAATGGGACCCCCTCGTGAGAAAAGGGGCTCCATTCTGGTGACCCTGCCTGGGGCCCGGGGGGCCCGGAGGAGGAGCTGGGTCTGGAAGACCCTCTGCCCCCAGCCGCCCTGCAGGCCTGTGTGGACTCAGGGCAGCCTGTTGAGGGTCCCTCAGACTGGACACGGCTCGTTTTCAACCGCTGAGGAGAAAATTCGGAAAAAGCCTCAAGGATGCTGGAGACCCTGCTGTTATGGGCACGCAGAGCTCCAAGCAATTCAATGGAACAGGAAAGAGGTGTTTCTTCCCGCGAGTGGGGATCCAAGGCAGTGATGACGGTGACCTCGATGGGCCTCGCGGTCCCTGGTACCCGGCACGAGCTATCGGACAGCGGCCAGGATGGTGACTGTGATGCAGGCAATGGTGACGGGGCTGTGGGTGCTGGCCGGGTTTAAGGAACTCCCGGGGGCGAGCGGCCACACCCCAGTCCAGGTCCGGAGCCGCCTGACGCCCAGCTCCGAGCCTCACTCCTGTCCCTTCCAGTTCCCAGGCTCTCAAGCCAGCATCTCGTCCTCCACCTCCGGGCCTTACCCAAGCCAGCTCCCCTGAACCCAGGGCAGGCTCCCTCCCAGCAGCGCCTCCCTCCTCTCCCTCCACCTCACAAGCCGTCCCCATGGCAACCGTCCTCCCCGGAGAAGCCAGCCCTGGAGCCCCAGCTCCCCACCTCCACTGCTGTGTCCACACCAAGGCCTGATGAGTAGGACCCGGAGGCCAGCCGACCCCATGACCCCTGTCTCCCCTCTCGTGTTTTCCATGGTGAGGAAAAGTAAAGAGAGTGCTGGGACGTTTAAGGGAGGAGCCGCAGGAGGCGGCTGGCTTCCCGTCGGGCTCAGGAGGCTGACAGGAGGCTGTGTGGTGAAGAGGTCCGCAGAACCAGCCTGCTGTGGATGAAGGGGTCTCTGCAGGGCCAGGCTGGAGCCCCGGGTGATGGGGAAGTCAGGGGGGCAGCCCCCAAGGCTCCGGGCTGGGATGACCCTGGTGCTCTGCCCAGAGCCCGTCCTGCCCAGAGCAGCCATGTTCCCCGTAACCTGGAACATGCGACAGTGGGACCCGGCTGTCCACGGCAATAAAAGGGGCGAACAGGTCTCACCTGGAGATCAGGACTGCGGGTAGGCTCAGCAGGGCTGTGAGGACCCCCGGAAAGGGAATGAGGGTATGCGGGTTTCTGGCAGGACCCTCGGGAGCCTGTGCCCCCAGGGAGGTCCTGCCCGGGGCCAGAGCCCTGCATCGCTCTCGCTCACTCATTCATTCAGCAAATGTCCCCTGAGGGACTTTCCTGGCAGTCCGCAGTCCAGTGGTTAAGACTTCGCCTTCCAATGAAGGGGATGTGGGTTCAATCCCTGGTCGGGGAGTTAAGATGCCTCGCGGCCAAAAAGCAAAACATAAAACAGAAGCAACACTGGAACAAATTCAATAAAGACTTTAAAAATGGTCCACATCAAAAGAAACCTTAAAACAAACAAAAAAGCCAGCAGTCTCAGGGCTCTTATGTTAAAAAACGAAACAAAACAAAACAAAAACGCCCCTTGAGCATCCACCTCCAGCCCCTGCAGGAACCAGCCAGCCAGGCTCCACACTTGGGGAGGGGCCCCCCTTGCAGCAGGGGTGGCAGGCAATGCGCGCGCGCGCGCGCACACACACACACACACACACACACACACACACACACACACACACACACACACACGAGAAAGGAAGAGGGGACTGGCCAGAGGGATGGGGTCGGGTGCAGTGAAGGCGGTTCTCAGGAGGCGACATTTAATCTATAACGTCCCTTCCAGCTCAGCATCCTCTCGTTTAAAGATAGCATCATTTTGGTTTTTTCCTTTTAAGTAAGATCAGAGCGGAAAAAAGAGGAAAACCCCCGCGGGGGTGTAAGCGAGCCGTGAACTGAAACCCTGTTTTTTTCCACATCACCATCAGCGCTTTCTGGACAAAGCCTTTTAGATCCTTTTGGGGCCCGCACCCCTGTTTGTGCCACAAATCTCACTAAAGCAGGCTTCGCCGCGATAGTATTCCTCCTCGCGGCAATGCTACCGTAATCCCCAGCCAGCCACTCCGTCCTGGCTCCGTCAGAAAGAGAATCCATGAAATATGAAGAAGATAAACTTGATACGGTACAGGTCACTTTGGTTCCTGACTTGAGAAATATGGGAGTGTGTGAGCCGGATGACAGGGGCAGTGGCCTTTCACAGGGAAGATAGAGATGTAATTCTCAGCGCACCTAAATCAGTCACCTTGGAAAACACACTTGGATACAGCAGGCGGCAGGTGAGTTCCCGTGAGTAGATGATGGGGGCTTTGGGGCTGGATATCTCTAAGATGCCTCTCATCACATGTTGATTTTTACTGCGCGATATTTTCTAGGAAACACCGGCAAAGCAAAGAAAGGTAAAGCGCCTGAGTGCTTGAAAAAAAAAAAAAAGCTGGGAAATAACATTTGTAGATATAGAACAGCCCGGCTTTCTGACTTCCAGAATTGCTACTTTCTAAGTCAGCGGGGTTTCAATCTTTTTGGTTTCAGTTTCCCAGGTATGGAGACTCAGTGATACCCCCTTTTTTAAGGGGCTGACAAGGGGTGATGTCAGCCCCTTAAAAGAGAATATATTCGGGAGGTGGTTGGCCTGGGACCTGGCACGTAGTAAGTGCTCAATAAACGTGAGTTTCCCCTCTCTCTTCCCTGTAAGCCCCACCTCTGACAGATGAAAGATTTGCATTAGATTATCTCAAAGTCCCCAAATTCGAAGAATCCAGGTGGAAAAAGTTCTGCTTAGACTTGATCTCAAAGTTATTTTCCTATTTATCTTAGTGGAAAATAGTACAAAAATGCCTTACCTTTCATTCACTCATTTATTAAAAAAATACACACGCGCACACACACGTCAGGGGCTTACTGTGAGCCTGGGACTATTCAG
Organism: Leucopleurus acutus; assembly: GCF_964270905.1. NCBI lineage: Eukaryota > Metazoa > Chordata > Mammalia > Artiodactyla > Delphinidae > Leucopleurus > Leucopleurus acutus. The sequence continues at coordinate 3,899,047 of NC_139146.1, forward strand.
CTTTGGTTCACTGGCCCTTTCTAGCAAAGCCATGAGGCTGGCAGGGCAGCTGGTACAACGACAAGAAGCACTGAAAGCCCTGAGGCCATATAGCAAATTGGTAGGGGGCAAAGGTGGGCTACTTGAGTACCCCGTGCTTGTATTGGGTTGGCCAAAAAAGTTCTTTCGGGTCTTACGAACTTTGTGGCCAGCCCAATATTTCCTCCTGGGACGGTACACTGTTGGGAGGACTGTGACAGAAAACTGACATGACATGCAGGGGATTCCAAGTGCTTTTCACTGTGTTGATGCTTTAACAGAGTATCTCATTTTCCTCCATCAGCCCCCCAAGAGGGAGTTCTAAATACCCATCCCTGTGTTTCACAGACAAGAAACTGAGGCTTGGAGCTCTCCAGGTCCATGCCTAAGTCCAGCGGAGATGCACGCGATATTCTCCAGTTCTTTCGCCTCGATGAGAATGCCCTCCCCACTCCACCAAGGAGGGCTCTAGCCGAGTGAGCACATGCTACAGGACCCTGCCCATCTGGCCACAGCTGGCTGCGCCAGGCCTGGACACTGGCCCTCGGTGAGTGTGTCATAGTCTCTTTCCTGCCCACCTGGAACTAGGTCTGAAGAAGCTGGCCGGGTGAGTCCCTGAGCTGCTCCATGATATGGACACTCGGTCCAAGGCTGCCGTGTTGGACGGGGCATCTGCGGAGCAGGCCAAGAGCGCCCAGATGCGGGCGCCAGCGGGGGAAGAGTTAGTCCCCCAACGGGAAGAGGGAGAAGCAGCCGTTTGAGGAGGGAGAGACAGCGGACAGGTCCCACCCCACTTTCCAAGCCCCCGCCCGCATGCCACGGCACTCGCCCCCCAGGGCTGTCTGCCCATGGGTTCAGGAGCGCGTCTGACTTCCTACTAGAGTCAGTTTGTTTTGCAGCCCGCAGAGCCCTGACTAGGACACGAAGCGTGGCTCCATGGTTCAACCTCAGCTCTCTCTGCTCCCAGATGCTGCAGGATTGTACAGCAGGAGAGAGACAGAGAGGGAAGGGGGGCGGTCCCAGAGGCGCATCCTGGCTTTGGCCGTGGCCTCAGGGTGGGTGGTGTGTTTGCCTCCTTTCCCACCCCGGTGCCCAGTATCCTATGCATCCATCTTCAGAGTTACCTGATTTCATACCTGCTAAGGGACAAGTCCAAGTTGTGATCAGCCTGTCATTATGTGGTCCCTCCCATGCGCCTCTGTGACTGCCTGGCTAGGCTCCTCCTCCCCCAATCCCAGGGACAGGCATCAGCAAACCCAGACCAGCTCTCACACCCTGGCCTGCTCTGCGCGGGGTTCAGTGCTGGCCCAGACCTCGGAGCTTCCCACCCGGGTCAGAGCTGGGATCCAGAGGCCCGCATGCCCTCACCCCTCCACGCTGGGGCTGCCCACCTGACCGTGTGTCACTCTCCAACTTGCACACTTCCTCACCACCTTGGGATCAACTCCAACTCCCTCCGCTGGAATGCAGGCCTCTCTTCACGTGACCCCAAGCTGACATTCAGGCCTCACCTCCTTCAGCCACCACCACGCCCAAACAGCACACCAACCACTGGCCCAGCATTTTCCAGCCTCCCTGCCCCTGCATGTTTTGTTTTCTGTTTCCAAAGATGATGTCCTCCAGGTTGGCCTGGAAAACTCCTACACATCCCCCAAAACCCTTCTCAGGGGTCACCTCCTTTTTGTGGTTCTCTCTGAAGCTCCCCGGCACACAGTCCCGGCCAATATTGATTGCTCTTTCATCTTTTCTACGACGTCTCACTCTAAAGCATGGTGACAGTGCATAAGACTTCTTGGCATGTGTGTCATCCCCTCACTAGACTGTGAGCTCCTGGAGGACCGAGGACAAGTCTCTTGTCCGTGTTGGGATTCCCCAGGCCTAGCGAGCCCTGGATTGTCACAGGCACTCCAAAAGTGCTGTTTGAACTGGATTAAATTACTCTGTGGGCTCCTGCCCAGCAGATAACTTTAAGTTTTGTTACCCCAGGGCTGGCTTTGAATTAGCTGAGGCGATCACTACATCAGCCCCCACAATTCAGGGCAGGAAGAGAAGACAAGGTCCAAAGCCCGGGTCCTGGGTCCAGCATGCCTTTCCCAGGAAGGGCAGGGGCCGGGGCAGAGTATGTGGTTTGGGGGTTACCTCCCTGCCCACCTCCCCCCCAGCACGTGCTTCACCCCCGATCTCATGGTTTCACCATCCTCCCCGCTCCAGTAACCCCCTGGCAAGGCCATCTCTGACTCTAGGACACAGCAAAGGTGGGGCAGTGTCTTCTATCCAACACGGAGCGAATCAGACCCAGCGTCCAAATATCAAACAACAGTTTCTAACCAAGCCACCCCTCCCCTGACAAAGATGGAGGGCCGACTCGGCCTGCCGGGCGGGATGGTACCGATACTCACCTACCCACGTGGTGTGACCAGCCCAGGCCACCGGCCTCGGACCCCGGGAACAGGGCAGCCCCCTCCCGGCACACACCACCGAACACTTTGCGATCCCACTTGGGCGAATTCTCGATGGAGGACCTCCAGCAAGTCTTTCTAACAGGACGGGGTTTGGGGGTAGCATTGGGAGTGCATTTCATTGAGGAAGAGTAGGCCGGGCTGGCCTCACTGTCTGCCCCTCGCATCGGGGTCAGGGGTTCGGCACAATCTAGTTCAGTAACGGCCACATGCCGGGAAGAACCTGGGTTCCTGGTAGAGGCGCTGACCCAGGAGAGAGTGCCCGTGACAGCTCGGCCTCTGCAACAGGCCAGGCTGATGCAGCTGAGGGCCACACGCTGGGGCTTCCAACGACACACATCTATCCCCTCACGGTCTGGGGCCACAAGTCTATCCAGGTGTCCCCAGGGCCACACTCCCTCCGGAGGCTCCAGGGGAGGGTCCTTCCTGCCTCTCCCAGATGCTGGCGGTCCTTGGCTTGTAGACGCGCCCGTCCAACCTGCCTCCGTTGTCCCCTGGCCTCAGCCTCTGGGTCTCCTCTGTGTGCCCCTCCCCTTCTTATCAGGACCCCAGTCACTGGGCTCAGGGCCCACCCCGCTCCAGTGGGGTCTCATCTAAGTTACCTCTGCAAGGACCCCATTTCCAAATACAGTCACGTTTGGAGGCTCTGGGTGGGCAGGAATTTGGGGGGAAACTATTCACCCTAGTGCAACAAGCAAAGTGCGTTCTTAGCAGGGAAGGAGGTCTGAACAGAAGCTGATGGAGGAGAGAGAGGAGGAACCCAGCAAGACTCCCGGGCACGGCCGGGTGACATGGCTGGTGACACTCTCCCGTCTTCACTGTGCACACCCTTCTCCCTTCGGACGGTCTCTAACACTGGCCTGGGCTCTGTCCGCCCGGGGCACCCACTCTATTTTCCCACAAAGACCCAAGTATCCCGACAGCACTTTCCCCACCGCAGGGGCTCGGAGGCCCTTCCCTTAAGGTTCCAGAGAAACACCTGAACCGTGGCCTGAAGTTAACTTTCACATGTTGAAACCCAGCATCTCAGCGTCCCCAGTGGGCTCAGGGGTGGGTCCTGACCAGGCCGGCCATGGCGACGGTAACTCACATTCAGGACCGCCCTCAGGTCCCCCAACCTCCCCAAACCTTCAGGCTGGGGATGCCGGCCCCGACTCTGCATCTCTAATCTCGCCAGGTCCCCCCTGCCGCTCGGGCCTCCAGGACCGCGGCCTCACAGAATCCCCACGCCTGCAGTTGTCCCTCCCCAACCACACAGCCCACCCGCCTGGCACTCGTTCTGTGCCCTCGCTCCCCTGTGTGCTGTGATGTCCCCAGGGGAGGGGACGGTAGGATGAGGTCTAGGTGCAGTGAAGACCCCTGTGTGCTGAATAAAATGAATGGAATCACCACGGCGGGTGTAGACTCTTTTCAAGGTTGCAGACGCCCTGGGCTCCGTACTCTTCCCTGCAGACATAGCTCCAGGGAGCTCACGCCCCAGCTCACAGCTGGGCCTTGGCGAGATGGGCCCATGGACGGGTCTTTCTTCCGAGCCAGGGTCAGGTGGAGGGCGGGGCACTCAGCATCTTCCCTGCGGCTGGGCCACCAGGAGATCACAACAGCGGCCATGAGCGCGCACCTCCGAGGGCCACTCTGCTCTGCACCGGTCACATGTGGTCCTGCTTTATCTGAGCAGCCGACAGACAGGGAAGCCGGGGCCCCAGCAGGGCCACCGTCGGCCGACACGTGGCCTCGGGGGAGTGTGGCCAATCCGTCCCCGTGGCTGGCCCCGGCCTCAGAGCTCTGGGTCCCTGCCGGGTGGCTCTGGGTCCACTGGGGCGGGCTGCCTCTGTTTTGTGCAGCAGCTGCGGGGAGGGGGGCAGGACCTCACCTGGGCTGAGCACCTAAAACACACCTGGCATGTGCCCCTGCCCCCTCTGTCTCTTCCGTACCGGTCACAGGCAGCGGGGACCGCCAGACCACTTCCTCCACGTCCTGGCCACTGACCGAAGGGTCGTCAGGCACCCACAGCCGGGAAGCCCTGTGGCACACGTGCTGGGGGTGCAGCAGTGACCAGAGTGGACCTGCCGCCCCGCAGGGAGAGGCCCTGACACGTGTGTTGGGGACTTGCCAGGTGTTTGGTCCTCACACCAGGGAGAGAACAGGACAGACCCAGCCCCTGCCTCCTGGGAAGGACAGGAGACATGCAATGAACAGCTAGATCACAGAGCCCAGAGGTGGCCGGTGCAGAGGAGGGGAAGGATGGGTGACGAGTGATGGGCAAGGACGGTAGCAGCTGGGCCGGGGATGCTGTTTTAAAGAAGGGGGCGTGGAAGGCCTCACCCAGAAGGACATTTCAACACAGACCTCAAGAAGGTGGGGCAGGTGACGCAGGGCCGGGGGAAGGTCTCCTGGGCTGGTCACAGCTCCCAGGAGGAAGCCTTCGATGCAGTTTCCTTGGCCACCACTGAGTCTAACCGTTTCTTTCTGCTTGTTACTCACATGTTACTGTTACTGTTACTATGCACCGGGGCTCTTCTCAAACTGCCTCACTGAGCAGACATTCATGCCTCCACGTTCATCAGGGCTCACAGGACAGCCGGACCTGCCGCCAAGGCCCGGAGCCTCTCGCAGGCAGCGTGCTTAGCATGCTGTCCCTTCGCTGCGCCCCTGTACCCATCCAACTGAGGGCTAGAGGGCCCTGGGGGCTGGGACTGGGGGCCTAAGGGCAGGGATGTAGGTCCCAGGGCTCGAGGTCACGTACACGGCTGCAGGCCGGCCTCTTCCACAGCTGACACTGAATCTCTGCACCCAGTGCCACTCTGGGAAGGGTGGCGGCTACACCCTCTGCCGGGGGTGGGGGGACTCTGTGAGGAAGTGTACTGGGGCATCTCCGGCATCCCGGATCAAAAGCCCCTCCACTCGGCCATCCCCAGTCACGCCACCGTCACCCAGGGGAGGCAGCGGTGCTGCCTAGCCTCATCTTCCCTGGGGTCCAGAACCACACTGGACTGAGCCCTCACCCAGCACGGACCAGGGATCTTCTTGCTTAGATGCTCTGCTCTCCCTGCTGGGAGCCCTGGGCCTCCCTCAGCCTGCGCGGCCGTAGGGTTCACCACCCGGCTCCCCTACAAGCTCCCCCATGGCCACCAGGATCGCTCAGTGGCCTTTGCTCTGACGGACGCCCACCGGAGACTCATACAAAGACTATGTCTCATACAGACTCACTCCCGAACACCAGTCCTGCCTCTGACCCAGCCGGCTGAGCCCCTCCCCAGGGCCCGGAGGGGACCCTGAGGGCTGTTTCCAGTCCTTGGTGGTCACTGATGGCCGGAAGGCCTCGGGTCGGGGGTGTCGGCACCCCAGCTATGTCCCCAGCTGGGCCCTGGAGGCGTGGCGTGGCTAGAAGGAGAAGGGTGAGATCACAGCATCTTAGGGCGTTCTTCTAGATGCCAGGAGAGCCAGGCAGGTATGCGTCTCTCTGACCCAGCCCTAAGACAGGTTTTCTGAGCTGGCTACTTGAGGAAAACCTGCCCTTCCATTAAAGGAAGCGGACAATAGGCCAACGCCCAGGAATAGGATGTGAAGCCGTGACCAGGGTCAGGGGGACAAGGGCAGTGCAGTGAAAGCTCGGGGTGGGTGCTGGATGGAGCTCTGCAGGGAGGGGCCGGGGGTGGGAGGAGGGGCCAGCCTGGGGACCTGTGTGCCGCGGGCCAGCATCCTGGCTTCTCCGGGGCATTTTCCACTTTGCTTTTCCCCAGGCCCATGTCCCCACTGCTTGTTGTCAGGGAAAGTGGCAGGCCACCTGTGACGGTTCACTGTCAACTGCACCAGGGCACAGCCCCAGTGATTCTATCAAACATGTGTCCAGGCATTGCTGTGAAGGTACTGTTACCGACCAGGGCCCTTGGCCTCCTGTTTCAGTATTGTGTCAACGTGGTTCACATCTATGGTCAGTGAGATTATCCTTTATCCTGTGGAGGCCCCTTATCCAATCCGCTCAAGGCCTGAAGAGCAATTTCCCAAAAAAGAAATTCTGCCTCAGGACGGCGCCATGCGCTCCTGCCCGAGTGTCCAGCCCGCAGACCTGCCCTACGCTTTCTGACTCACCAATCCCCAATTACAGGGGCCAAGTCCTTAAAATAAATCTATGAACCTAGCTTTGCCTGTGGGTGTAGCTATCTGTCTATCTTTCTATCCTCCATCCATCCACCCACCCATCCATCCATCTGCCTATCCACCTGCCCATCCATCCATCCATCTACCCATCCATCCATCCACCTGCCCATCCACCCACCCATCCATCCACCTGCCCATCCACCTGCCCATCCATCCATCCATCTACCCATCCATCCATCCACCTGCCCATCCACCCACCCATCCATCCATCCACCTGCCCATCCATCCATCTGCCTATCCACCTGCCCATCCATCCATCCATCTACCCATCCATCCATCCACCTGCCCATCCACCTGCCCATCCACCTGCCTATCCACCCGCCCATCCATCCATCCATCTGCCTATCCACCCGCCCATCCATCCATCCATCCATCCACCTGCCCATCCACCTGCCCATCCATCCATCCATCCATCCACCTGCCCATCCATCCATCCATCTACCCATCCATCCATCCACCTGCCCATCCACCCACCCATCCATCCATCCACCTGCCCATCCATCCATCTGCCTATCCACCTGCCCATCCACCCACCCATCCATCCATCCACCTGCCCATCCATCCATCCATCCATCCACCTGCCCATCCACCTGCCCATCCATCCATCCATCTACCCATCCATCCATCCACCTGCCCATCCACCCACCCATCCATCCATCCACCTGCCCACCCATCCATCCACCTGCCCATCCACCTGCCCATCCATCCATCCACCTGCCCATCCACCTGCCCATCCATCCCCTCTTGCTTTTGTTTCTCTGGAGAGTCCTGGCTGACACGCCACCTGCGGAGCCTCTCAGGAAAGAGAACCCACTGGACATTCACCAGAGCCTGCCCTCAGCCCCTGCCTGCTCCCCACCGGGCGCTGGCACGGTGCCCTTCTGCAGTGCCTCGTTCGCTCCCCCGGGCAGCCGCAGAGCCCCTGATCCCAGCCATGGAGGCCAGGGTCGTTTGTCGTAGCCCTGTGTGAGGGTCAAGAACGTGAAAACGGCAGCGGCGCTCAGGGCCAGGGACAGAGTCTCTACTCCTGATCAGTGTTTTCAGTTGCTGAGCCCCTGCCTGACCTCCTGAGCAGTGGAGGAGCGTCAGTCACTGTACTGTTTTCCGAAAGCCGGGGGCAGGCCCGCTGTAACCGCAGCACCGCGGTCCAAGCCTGAAGCTGGGTGTGTGTGTGTGTGCGTGCGCGTGCGCGCTGGCACACACGTACGTGTGCATTCAGGGCCCTTTGTGAACCGATCCCTTGTTCCAGCCTCATCCCACCAGGATCCCTATAATATGACCCCTAGACTTCTGCCTACCCACCTACTAGAAGGTTCCAGGCATCCTGCCTCTGAACCTTTGCACCTGCTGCCGCCTCTGCTCAGAGCAGCCACCCTCCAGCCCGACCTGAGCCCACGGGTTGACCCCCATCTCTGAAGCCGGCCCCGGTCAAGACAGGCTCTTCCCCACACGTGCCTCCTGACACACCCATCCCCTTGTTGGACATCGTTGTCGCTTTAGGTATAAGTCACCCCACCGGCCTCTGGGCTCCGGGGGCACACACCCTGTCCCTTGCACCTGGGTACGCCCAGCATGTAGCAGACCTTCCCCCCTCTCCCCTGGGCTGCTGACCCAGTCCCTCACACTCCATTCAGCAAACACATATCTGTGGATGTTTTATTGATGGGATATTTGTCCTAGAAACAGTTCTCATGTTTACTCGTTAGCTTTGGCATTCCTAGTAACACTCCTCCTTCAGATACTTTAATACCAAAAAATTAAGAACCCACGTCCAGAACAAAGGTTGGCTGACGTCGCGAGCCTAACGGTGTTAGTTCAGCAAATTCCTCCGCGTCCAGCGTCCAAAACCACACGCGCCAGGGGCTCATACAATTTTTGTGAAAGAAATCAATGAAACGAGGTACCTAATGGACAATGACGGTCTCGAGGAGGAAGAGGTTTTTTTCTTATTAACCCTTTCACCCCATGCAAGTCGTGCTTTCCTCCACAGTCTGAGCTGATGCCGTGTTGACGATGAAGTTAATCCTGTCCCGCCTCCCAATCGAACCGGTTCCAGAGGGCGGGAGCCCCCCAGCGGGATGTTAACTACAAACATGACGAATTCCCGCCCGCCCCGTCTCAGGGAGCCCTTTCCTAATGGGGTCGGCGGAACGTGTGGCCCGACACCCTCTCTGCCTCTCCGCACAGCTCCCGGCTCCTTCCGAGATGTGTGCGCACGTGGGGAGGGGCTGAGGGATGGGCGGAGGGTCTCTGTCCACCCTTCACTCCCCTCACGGGCCCCTCCTGCAGGGCAGCGACCGAGCACTTGGGTTTGGCACCGACGTGCAAGGCTCTTCGAGACCTGGGCTCATCCTTGCCACCTGTTCCCCCATGCCTGCCCCCCAACCCAGTGTGGGCTCTCTGGAGGCTCCACGTCCCCTCATCTCCCTAAGGCAGGGAGCCAACCTAGCTCGGACCCCTCTCCTTGACCCTTCCCCACCCAGTGAATCACCACTTGGCCACAGCCCCTCCCAACCCCTTCCCTGAATCTTCCCCAACCAGCAGGTGAAGGAGGTCGCCCCACCGGCCCTTGCCTCTGTCCCAGCACATCCCGGGCCTGTCCATCCTCTGTAGGTTGAGGGCTCTCTGGACATGCGTCCGAGGCCCCTCTGCTGCCAGCAGCCAGCCCAGGGGGCGCCAGGAACAGCAGTGGCAGCAGGGACATCCTTGTGTGCCCTGGGCTACCTGCTGGTGTCCCAGCAACCCAGGGTGGGGACGCTCTTCCCTGCTCTGTAGACAAGGAAATGGAACCTCAGCTGTCAGGGTCCGGGAGCTAGTAAACTCCAAGCAGACTCAGACGCCCAGGTCTTCCACCAGAGCCCGGGCTCCTGCACCTTCAGTCTCAAGGCCTGGAAACCCGTGGGCAGGGGACAGGGCCGAGACAGCTTGGACCTTGGCCTGCAGCAAAGCTTGTGTAAAGGCCGCCCATCGAGGGTCATTCTGCAAAGCAAGACTTGTTTCTAGACCCAGGGGAAGGAGTCTCATTGCTGACCTGGCCAGCAGCACCAAGGGCCTGCCTCGTCCGCACATGCCTGCCCGGGCAACGGCCTCCTCCCAGCACCCACGCGCACGCAAGGGGATGAGAGCCGCTCAGGCCTCCTGTAGGCGCCCGGTCTGCGCGCTGCATGACGGTGGGGGAGGGAGCCCAGCGAGCCTCTCCTAGGAGCACTGCTGCCCCTTCCCTAGAAGGAAGGCGACGGTGACGTGGCCAGGATGCCCGGCCCGGTCTGATCCTTACAAGTGCCATTTAGAACAAATGAGGGCCCGGGTGGCAGCCACGGGTCCAAGGCTTTTCATATGAATTCATGAATGGAGCCCTGGCGGCGTCCGGGGTTTAATCGAAAAGGTAATCACGGGGGAGCACAGAAGCTCCGTACTCACGAGGGAGAAGGCATGGAACTGCGCTCTGGAATCTGAAGTGGGCCCCACGGATCTGAAGAAGGTCTCCTCCGAGCTGCCTCTGACCCTGCAGGACCCCAACCTAGAGCTACAGAAACACGCCCCCAGGTCCCCGGCCTTTGTCTCAGCTGTTCCTTGAACTGGAACAGCCTGGAACTCTCTCCCCTTTGGCCCCTCCAGGGCTGGCCGCCCCCCTCATCGAGGGCCAGCTCAAATGGCTCCTCCTGGGGGGGAATCCCTGACCGCCCGTCTGAAACGCCAGCTCTTGTCCCCTCCGCCACGGTCACCTGCCGTCTCCACTCACCACGCTCACGCCGTGGATGTTCACACTCGAAATGTTCACCAGCACCGAGCTCAGCCGAGGGCTCGGGGTGACGCCGTGGGGCTAACGGGGTAAAGCGTCAGCGTGTCTTCTTTTAATGGGCTGATGTCTCCTGCACAGGCTCGGGAGCTCCGAGGGGCCGGGGCGCCTTGTTCAAGCGCTCAGCCCTCATGGCCCTCCTCCCGGCTCAGAGCCCGGCGCATGTGTCCCCAGGCCTCTCTCCAGGGACATGACAACAGGCCCTCCCTCTGAAGCACCCTGTGGCCCCCTCAGCCCCAGGCAGACCAACTTCCCGCCCGGCTCGAGCCCGCGCACCTGTCCAGCCGGCCCCTACCTGTGCCTCCACTCGCACCGCCCTCTGGACTCAGGACGGCCCCAAACACTCCTGCCTTCTCTTTCCTGCCCAGGCCGTCCCTCCCACCCAGACCCCCCTCCTGCAAACCTATCCAGAGACTTAACTCAGGTGCCACCTACCTACGGTGACCTCTGAGATCAGTGCCGCAGAATCACTTAGAAAGCTCCGCTGCCATTTAATCAGCACCTAAAATAATCACGCCTTCTCCGAATACCCCAGGGATGGACCCTCATGATGGCTCCAGTGAAGTACGAGCACCTCAGTGTGCAGTTGAGGAAGAGGAAGCCCAGAGAGGTTGCAGTTTGTGTCCTGAGCCACACAGCCCTGAGCTGCTCTTCTGAAAGCCATCTGTGCCCAGCCTCACTCCCAGCCCCGGCTCCCTGCCTGGGTGCCTCCTGCTCTGCATCTCAGACAACCCTGATCACACTCCAACCCGTGACGCTTACACATGGTCTTTTTGCAGAGCAGACTCCTAAAATCGTTCCGGAACACCTGCTCTATTCCAGTGCCCAGGATGGTCCCAGGGGTACTGACATGACTGGGATGCAGATGAGGGAGATAAAGCAGTTTAGGGGCAGCCATGCGCAAAAGGCTTTGGGCGCCACAGGGCAGTGAGGCCAGTGCGATGCAGTGCAGGACTTGGCCACCGTACACAAGGCTGCAACCCGAGGCTACGTTAATAGACACAGCTTTGTAGCTAGAAGGAGTGTGGGTCGTCCCACTGGGACCTGGGCTATTCACACAGAAGCCTCTTGACCAGGGACTGGGGAGAAACGGAACTGGAGCATGTTCACAAGAGGGTGACAGAATTATCTGGGGACGGAGATCCATGCCCTGCGGTTGAGATGGAGTCAGGCATGGAAGCTGGGCGGGGGTAGCATGAGGGGCACAGACCTCGCTTCTGAAGCCAGGAGGGTGGAGCCTTAGACAGGAGCCCGCCCTTAACGAACCCTGTAGGCATCTCCAATGTCGAGCACCACTGGGCTGGAGCTGCCAGGGCCCCATTAGCAGGACAGACAACCAAGTGATGGAGTCACCCAGGGAGGATGCACAAGGGTCCCTGTGCTGGCCAAGGTCCCGAGGCCATGGCAGCCGGGGTGTGGTGGTCTCCTCATCTCATGGGGTTGAGAAAAAAGAATGATGCATCCGAATCTTCCTGGGGGAAAATTCCAGTCTGCTGTTGCCACCCCTGGCAAGGTCCATGCAGACGATGGCGGCAGTGTGGGGTGACAAGTCACTCGGCCACACTTGGTAGCTTCCAACAGCAGCACGCAGGCCCTGTGGATCGCCCAGACTGCCGTCCGGATGCCCAGGGGCCTGTGTCACCTGATGCAGCCCCGAGGGCTGCAGGTGCCAGCACCTGGACAGGAGCCAGGCTGGCTGAGGCAGGGACCCCAGATGCTGGGGTGACACTAAACCATGCCACCATGTCACCCATCCATGAAGCCCTGGGCACCCAAAAGCCTCACACACCTCCAGAGCGAAAGGCAACAGTGTGTTCCCCGCACCCCCTGCACCTTTCAGAGCCTTCCCAGTCGGCGCTCTGTCCAGACACACCCTGAAGAGAAGCCAAGTGACGGTGTCTGGCCAGGGTCCTGGGCCCTCCTAGGGTCTCTGTCTCACCAGACTCACAGCCCACCCGGGGGATGGCTTCAGGAGTCTGCCCAGAGCCCCCCGCCCAAAACTGTGCTTCCAGACTCTCCCCACAAGCCTTTGTCCACCAGCAGCCAGAGGGATTTTACAGACTTGATTCCACTTTGGGAAATAGGATGAGTGTAGGTGGGCGGGTAGGTGTATCAAAGAAGATGCAATTTCCCTAAACTGTTCACTAAGCTGCCCCCCACCTCCCCTGCCCCCGCACAGTCCCAGACCACACCTCCCAGACCCCCTTGCATGAGGTACGGCTGAGTGACTGAGCCCTGGCCAGGGGAATGGGTGTCACTCCGGACTGGGCCATTAAGTCCCCCACCCTCGCCCCCTTCCCTAGGACCTCGAGGACCACAAGCAGGGCAGAGGAACCACAAGATGGAAGGAGCCTGGGCCCCTGAATGACCACAGGGAGTAGAGCCCAAGGCCCCACCCACCCCACAGGCCACGCCAGGCTGGGCAAGGCCAGGAAGACACCTCCAGGTTGGGGGTTGTTGGTTAGAGCAGGTAACACCCTGAGACAATGTTTGGCCTCATGTCCCTGTGCATGGAAAATAACTGGAGGAAGGTTCCCCACGTGGAGAGCGGCGGTCTCCCACCAATGAGATTCGGGGTAATTTGGTTTTAATTTCTTACAAACCGGACTCTGCAGTCTGACTTCCAGCCCTGGCCCTACCCTGGCCTCTCTGAATCTCAGTTTTCCTCATCTGCAAAATGGGAACAAGAGAGAACCCCTCCCATCCTCAGGACTATCATGCAGTGACCCTGTAACTGTTTAGTTCCAGAACAGGCGCTGCTAGTAAGTCATGCTTTCTGCTTGACTTGTTTTCTATCTTTGTCTACAGAGATCATATATTAGCCCTATTTAAAAATGCGTTAACTGTTAGAAGGAGCGAAGCCTCTATCTTTGGCAAGTGCGATTAAAGGTGAACCTTTTTCTTGTCAACATTTCTTACGTTTTCTATAAAGACTCTGTTTTTATAAAGGAGAAAAAAACAAACTTTAAAAAAAATGATGAATGCATCTGTAGCACAGCCCGCTGGGGAGGGGAGACGTGTCACTACAAACATCGAAATCAGCAGAAACAAGAACATATCATGCAGCCCAGCTCCTCCCACCGGCTCCCCACCCCACAGCGGACTCACCGCCTCCCTGTACTTGACCCCATGTTCCACCTGGCGCAGAATAAAGCCACATCACCACACATTTTACACCGTAAAGAAACCGGCAAGATTTGTGCTGTTCTGCTAAATTAAAAAGAAAAAGAGTATTAGCAGCTCAAAGGAGAATCGCAACCGCGAAAATTAAATATTTATGCCCTGGGGACTCTTTGGGGCTAAATGTAGGAGAACATTCCAGACACTGGGAAAGCTGAAACTAGCCTCATTTCAACTTCGCAAAAGTCCTGTGAGGGAGCGCTTTGAGTCCTCCTTTTACAGAGAGGTCAGGTAACTTGGCCAGGACCCCCAGGACCTGGGGCAAAGCCCCCAAGGGCTCGCTGGGCCTCAGCCCGAAGTGAGGGGGAGCCAGGGGATGCCCAGGGCGCCATGGGACCGGCTGCCCACCTCTCCTCTCCCCAGGCGAACGCTTGGGCTCCTCCCCCTTCTGCACCAGGCCCTACACCTGCCGGAGTTCCAGAAAGTCTGGGTACCGGAGGAAGTTTAGGGTGGGCTTTCATTCTGTTTTTCATTTTTCATTGATTTCAATGCAAGTGGTCCCAGCACACTGTTTCTTGGGGTCCCTATGAATGTGTGTCCCCCCAGTTCTACCTCTCACCACCACTGAGTGGATACAAACACCCTAAAATAATCCATTCTTGAAGCAACACATACCTCCCCAGAGGACAAATCTGACCACAGCCCTCCCCTGCTTAAAATCCTGCTGAGGCTCCCCCTGCGGTCAGGACTCATGGTTACCTCGGCATTCAAGGCCTCTCATCGGCTGCTCTCTCCTTATTTCTCCCTCCACTCCATCCAGCCTACTCCTCACCCACATGCCTCTCCCATTTCCCTGAATAGACCACAGTCCCTCAGGCACCCTGAGCTCAGGCTGTCTCCTATAGCACCCGATTTTCCCCCCAGTGAACTTCTATTCATCCTTCAATGCCCATCACAAAAGACCCCACCCGTCCCACTCCCATGGCGGCTTCTCTGACTCCCTCAGCTAGTCAGCAGCTCACACACGAGGGTTTGGGCAGGTTCTGTGGTTGGATCCCAGCACTACAACATCACATGACAGTGAAGCTGTCTGGGTTCATTTCTCTCCTCTAGACTGGAAAGTTCTGGATTGTGAGGATTTCTCCCATTCACTGTGACATCTCCGGCTCTTAGCTTACTTCTGGCCAGCGGAGATGCTCAATGCATGCTTCTTGAGTGCAATAATCGAATTAATTAATACTGTGATTCACAACTGGTTCCAAAAACCAAATCAAGAAATAAGACCCTCTTGCCGCTCCTCATTCTGCGTCCTGAGACCCACCGGCACGGGGGTTCAGGGTGGCCCGTTTGAAGTCACAGCCGCCCCACATCCTGCTCTCTGCTGCTGTGTCTAGGCTCTCAGTGCGTCCATTGGGAGACCAACGTCATGCCAGTCTGGCACACATCAGTATGCAGGTGGTGCAGGCCTCCTGCTGAACAATTAATCAGTCCATCTGTATGCGCTGCGCTGCGCTCTGGGACCGCGGACTAGCGGCACTGCCGTCTCCCCAAATCCACCCAACTTTCCTCCCCACTATTTCTAAATTCAAAAAGCACAAATCACTGATCTAAATTTTCCCAAAGTTAAAGAGCAAATTGCTTTGCCAGCTCCAAGGTCTACTGTCTTAACAGGACGTGGGGAAACAGCAAAGCATTTAGGAGTGGATCAGGGTGTGTCCCCAGAGGCCCTTGAACCGGGCCCCCCACCCAGGGAGACCAGATAAAACTCACACCTCCACTCTGGGAAGGAAACATTTACTGAGCACCTACTATGTGCCGGTGTCTCTTTTTAAAATACATGAGTGGGGCTCCAGGGAAGCCAAGTGACTGTCCCCCCTCCCACTCCCAAAGCCGGACACCTGGAATATGTCCAGGGTTCAGATCTAGGGCTCAGACATCAGGGCCCCATTTGCTTTCCACGAACAGGCCACGTGGCAAATCCTAACAACGTGGGACTGAATTCCCCGGAGCCCTCGTTGATTCCTGCCATCACTCACTCAGAAGGGCTCCCCAGCCCCAGTGTGGCAGTCAGAGCTGGCCTGGGGGCTCCAACCCTGCCCCTCGCTCCCTGGGTTATAGTATGGTCAGCGACTCAGTTTCCTCGCCTGTGCAACGGGGCTAAAGACAACAGGACCTCCCGGGAAGGGTGGTGGTGAGGGCTGCATGAGAAGCACTTAGAAGCATGCCTGGCACACCGTGAGTGCCCGGTACATGCCATCATTATCCATCCACTGGACAACCACCGGGCAGCTGCAAGGTGCTAAGCGAAGTAGGCACCGGGGACCAGCCAACCTCCCTTATTCATTTAGCTCCTCCTACGTGCCAGACCCAGAGCTGGGTCCTGAGGTCACCGAGTCCTGTCCTTGGAGAAGGTCACGCAGGGCAGCAGAGGGCACCCTGGAAACAGACCCCAGTCACACGCGTGCCGAGAATGTACGTGGCCTCCCCAGTGGGGCCACGAGCCCAGGATTTGGATCTGATCATCAACACAACATTTCCGGAGTGTAGACCACGTGCTAGGTGCTGTGCCTGTTTTCACCTGGTCTCCTGAACGTCAGGGATCCCCAACCTACCAATCGGCCTGGAAGAGGCACAGAGAACACTGCAGCACTCTGAGTCCTCCCCCCGCCCCCCAAGCCCATCCTTAGATCTCGTGCTGCCCTTCTCCCCATTCCACAGGTGAGACAACTGAGGCTCACAATGTAAGTAGTTTGCTCACAGCCCTAAACTGACCCCAAATGTTCCCCACCCGCCTGCCCTTCATAGGGCACCTGGTGGGAGAGCTGGCCCCTGGTACAGCCTCAGCAAATGCCAGTCCCTGCCCTTCCTGCAGTTTCAGAGTTTTCACCTGAAAACATAGGGCGCCAGGAGAGGGGGAGCCAGTGAACACACTCTCTGAGTGTCACATCGGGCATCCTCTCCGTGGCACTCGTGCTGCGGCTTTTCTTTTCTTTTTTTTTTGCGGTACGCGGGCCTCTCACTGCTGTGGCCTCTCCCGTTGCGGAGCACAGGCCCCGGACGCGCAGGCTCAGCGGCCATGGCCCACGGGCCCAGCCGCTCCGCGGCATGTGGGATCTTCCCAGACCGGGGCACGAACCCGTGTCCCCTGCATCGGCAGGCGGACTCTCAACCACTGCGCCACCAGGGAAGCCCTGGACGTTCCACCTTTTTCCTAGTGATCACATAGAGTCTGCGGCCACCATGCAGAGAAGGAATGGCCGGGCCGGCGGCTCAGAGGCCAAGGGGAAGCTAGGCCACTTAGGGGTGGTGGGTGAGGCCGAACCCAGGCAGAGAGAGTCAAGGTGTAGGGGGCGCAGAACTGGCCCTAGTTCTTGGCTTTAACTGCTTCTTTCACATTCAGACGGGAAGTAAGTCCCTTTAGAGCAGGGGAGAAAAACAGCGGCAGTAATTATTTTATTAAGGACCAGGGAATAATGAATAATTTACTTTGCAGAAAGGATTACACCACTGATTGAATCTCCACGTCCTCAGGCCTGCCATTACCTTCTCTCCAATTTCTTTTGACATTTCTGGCGGGGGTGGGGGGTGGGGGTGGGGTCGGCGGGATCCTCAGAAGCTTCCGGCACACTTTGGCTCTGCCTCAGGGTGGGCATTCCTGACACTACCCTGGCGGGAGGTGGCCAGAAAGGAGAAGAGGAGGCTGGAGAGGGCAGAGTGGGGAGAGAAACAAAGTCTTTACTTGAAACGTGGTGCCTTCTCTCAAGCGTGGGGACAGGAAACATTTCAATAACTCAGCGCGTATACTGAAGGCACCGCCCTAGGCCTCGGGAAGGCCAAGGCGAGTTCTTAGCAGGGTCGAGGCCGGCCGCAGTCAAAATACAGCATCAGCTGGACCAGGATGGGGGATGCAGGATGGGGGATGCGTCAGTTACTCCCAGATCCCAACATCCAGCCAAGTGGTCTTCCCTTTCCCACCAAATTCCCGCTCCCAAGAAACGACATCTTGCCCGATCTCGATTCCACAGCTCTCCGCGTAATTCCGACAAGCCTGCGGTTGTTCCCACGGACACGGAAATTCATTGTGCCGCTGAGCTGCCCAGACTGCCGCGAAGGGCTCTGGATGCGGGGATACGACAGGGCTCCTTAAAGCCCAAAGGGAAAAGTGCTTTTGACGTCGCATGTAATTTAATATAAATCGGACCCTTTATGGGAGTCTGGGATTCAAGCTACAACTTCAGGCTGCTTTTCCACCGTGCGGCAGCTCTGAAGGGCGGGGCTGGCCCCCAGCCGTCTGGGCCTCAGATGGCGCGTGGGGGTCTCGCGGCTGCACTGGCCACAGACTGGGGGCTGCTGCTTAGTGCCCAGGTAGGTCCCGGCGGAATTCAGTGCATGACGTGCCCTGGGATGCGTGTGCTGTGCCTCCCTCCCTCTGGGGGTCTGAGATTAATCAGCCCCCGCCGGGTAGGGGGGAAGCTGGGCTCCAAAGACGAGAATGATGCAGTGTGGGAAGTGTCAACGCCCACCCCGGCTCTGGAAAGCCGGAGGAGGGTGTGTCGCGGAAGGGAGTGGGGCACGTGTTTGGAGGGAGGATATTCACGCAGCTCAGTGCAGACAGATAGCAAAGGCCAGAGCCACCGGCCTTTCTTTCCACCTTCCTGGACGTGTGAGGGAGCCGCTCCGAGCCTCAGTTCCCCCCTCTGTAAAATGGGGGTGATAAGCATGTGTCGTCCTTGCTTCTGGCGCCCAGCGCAGTGCCTAGCACACAGCAGACCCACGGGAGGTGTTTGTTGAATGAATGAACGCCTGTTGGACGGACTGAAGAGGCTCACTTACAAATAAGCCTGACTCGGGGGGTCCAACGAGAGCAGCTCTGGGTCGCCGAGGTGAAAGGGTCTTGGTCTCCCCGCTCAGGGTCGCTCTGGGCCTCTGCTCGGTGCATGTTTGCTGAGCAACGGGGCAGGGGGATGTGGAAAGCTGGCTGGGGACAGGCCGCTGGGGAACTTCAACAGGACTGTCTGTGCAGAGTCATCCTCTCCTGCTTCTCTGAGGCCGGATGCCCTGAGGGGTGAGAGGCTGGTGAGGTAACAAGGGTGCCGGTTCCAAAGGGCGGGGCCCCACCAGGCTGTCTGTGTGAGTCTCTGGGTGTCTGTATGTCTGCGAGGCACAGACCCAAGGAGACTGGGTAAGTCGGCCTGGAATACAAATCGTACGTGTGTTGGACCTTCCCCGAGCAGCCCACACAGAGACAACAGTGCTTCAGTCTCGTGCAATGGGAGGTTCTGGGAGCTGGTGGGTCAGCTGGGAGGCCCCTGGGGAACATGTTAGCGTAGACTCCAGACTCCCCATGGAAGTCCAGGGTGAGAAAATCCGTCTCAGTCTCATAGGTAGGTCCCGGGCGAGCAGCGTACAGTCAGGGAGCCTCTGGGGCAGCCCCGGGCTGGGACTCAGGCTGGGGGTGTCACTGCGGTCCCCTGATGCCAGCCTGCAGTAGGGACCCCAAGGAGGAGGGCCAGGCCTGGAGGGCAGTGATGTTGGCAGCCCAGGGTGGGGAGCCTCGTGCTCCTGGGGATGGGCAGGAGCTCAAGGTCAGCCCAGTGTGTGGGCTGGAACGGGAGGTCCTGGTCCTGCCTCCCTGACGCTGAGCAGACAAGACCCCTTGAGCGTCCGTCCCCATCTCAGCATCCGGCGAGTTAGGCCAAGCTTCCTGCCACGTGAGGGCCCTCAGGGACGGCAAGTCCCTCACGAGCTGCAGAGACGCAGGACAGGAGCTGTGCGGCACAGGTCCTCCTGGATTCTGGCACTGTGCTCCTCAGCATGGGGACCCCAAGATGCCACCGCCCCAGCTCCCACGGGCCAGCCCAGGAGTCTGCTGCCGGCAGAGGGCACGGGCGCCCCAGCAGTCTGCTCAGACCGTCCTCCCCCGAACTCACCGAGCACCCAGGAGGGAGAATCCGCAGGGCTCCTGGGTCACAGCTGACGAGTTGGAGGAGTGCCGAGCACCGCGCCTGGCACCCCGCAGCGTCGTGGCCTCCCTCCACACCCCTCCCACTAGCTGGGGCGCTGAGGACACCAGGCCCTGCGTGGCGGCCCCGAGCGGCGGCATCGACACCGATGGAGGACATGGTCCTCCGCCCTGTCTGCTCTGCCCAGGCTCCCGGCTGCTGCCTGCCCCCCTCCATCCCCGCCAGCCCAGAGGCGGAGGCGGCCTGGCCCAGCACTTCTTCCCAAGTGGACGGCCACTGGCTCATGTCCTTGACGTGACCAGTGGCATCACACAAACCCCAAGGCTCTTGAGCCCAACCAGGCCATGTCCCTGGATACCCCAGCCCTGTCCTGCCCCCTCTACTGCCCCAGAGGGTGACAGAAAAGGGGCTGGCTGGGGAGGCTCACCCAGAGGTGGGACACTTGAGGCCATGCTGGGAAGTCAGATGCCCCAGGACAGGGTGGGACAGCTGCCCCCGTGGGAACTCAGAGCACAGAGCCTCGTCCCAGGGGCCAGGTGGCACTGCAAAGGGAAGGCTCGGATCTGACCCGGGTGTGGCCCAGTTCAATGTCACACAGTCTGCACTGCACAGTCTCGAGGTGAGACCCTGGAGGGCATCCACTTTCAAAACAGCAGGCTCGCTGCCTAGACAGTGGGGAAGCTTCCAGGGCTTTGCCTTAGAGCCCCCCAGGCTCACTGCCAGTCCCTCCATATACCCCTACTAATCCGTTACTCGGACCCTGTACTCCACAGGCCAGAACCTGTGTCCTCCCCCAGCAGGCTGGTCTGTCCATCTCCAAGCCTTTGTACACGCAGTCCCACCTCCACCTCCTGCTCACTCTTCAGGGCTCTGGGTAAGCATCACTTCCACCAAGAAGCCTCCCAGGCAGGGCCCATGGTCCTGGTGCTGGGAATCCCCTTGGCCCAGCCCTGAGCCCTGGGGCTGCCCCACAAGACAGTGGGTTCCCCTCGGGCCAGGACCACAACTTGGCCATCTGACCCAGCATTGCCCAGCCCAAACCTTGGAGGAAGGAGGCTCAGGTCACATGTGATGAATGAATAAGTGAAAATGGAATCATACCACATCAGTCTCGCTTATCAAAGGATTTTAACAACTTTTAAGCTGTAGGACCCTTTGTCCCAAATAAAGTCTTACCCAGAAGCTCATGTATCAGAAATGAAATAGATGAAAGTGAGGGGCTTGGCTTGAGGACAAAAGGGTGAGCAGAATTCAACCTGGCTTCCTCTCATCCTGATGAGCTCAGCGGCCCCCAAAGGGCTCAGGGGAGCACAGCTGGGAAACTACTACGGGAACGCGTAAGACTGGCTCGATACGCAGCCTTCCCTCGCGCAGCAACGTTCAGTATCTCCCCAGTACCCACAGTGTCTTGTCCTCGCCTGTTGTCCACAGCTCCCACCCTCCGACCTCAAACTTCGCTACCAGCCCAGCACTGCAGCCCCACACGCCCTGCCCGCAGCAAGGCTTCCGTGGGACCCCCACCTTCACGCAGGCTGGTCTCTCTCCTCTCTTCCTGAAATGCTTTCCCTCCCTCAGATTTTTCCACAGCAGTACTGTGCCACCCACAGTGCCCCGAGGGGGGTAGGGTATCACCCACCCAGGTCAATGGCCAGGTTTGCTTCAGGGTATCCCCTTCTCCAAGACACCCCAGCCCACAGGCCAGAGATCCCCTGCCCTGCCCTGGAGCTCAGGCCCTCTCTGCAGAGGCCCAGCAGGCAGCCGGAGCACGTCAGCTCGGAACTGAAGCCCAGGGACCTTCCAGTTTCCCTTCCCGGCCTTTCCCCGAGGCGGAGACACGCAGACACACACGAAAGGAAAATGCATTTGCTGCAGCCCCTGCTGAGTCAGGTCCCCGGCCTCAGGCCCATGTCTGTCACTCGGGATGACACTTGGGGCAGGGATGACACTTGGGGCACTTAGCTGGCTCGCTGGCTGAAAGCCGCTTGCTTGGGGCCATGGTGTTGCCGTCCCCTCCCCACCCCTGGCTGGGCCTCCGTCCCCTCCCCACCCCTGGCTGGGCCTCCGCCTCCTGTCCTTCCTGGAATAAAGTCACCGGCTCTGAGGCCAAACAACGCTGAATTCAGGCCGAACAAACAGGATGCTGGGGAAGAGAAAACGCCCTCCGGGGAGGGCTGGGGGGGGGGGGCAGGAAATGTGTCTGCAGACCTATTAGGTGCTACATGTGTTGAGCACCTACTGTGTGCTGGGCCCCGGGAAGGCCTGGGGAAGCCACAGAGAGGGATGGACTGGAAGACTGCGTCTACATGGGGCTGAAATGCTGGGCGCCGGGCATGGGCCTTCACGCTGACCCCACAGCTCAGCAGCAGGTACCCCTTCTCTTCTTTGGGGACAAAATGGAGCCAGAGCAGTGGAGGGGCCAGCCTAGGTCAACACCCAGGAAACACCAGGGTGGAGCGGGCAGTGAGGTCGGAGGCCCCGCGCCCAGCGTTACCAGGTGTGAGCGTGGCGTTGTGGCCAGGCACCCACCCCGGGTCTGGGCCGCTGGGTATCGGGTTTCTCCATTTCTGCAGACGCAGAGTTGAAAAGTCTTCCATTCACGTCGGCGAAGATCCAAGCATTTGCAGGAAGAAGCTCCCTTCCTCTTCCCTCTTCACATCCCAGGTGGAGACGGAGCTGGTGGTCACAGAAACCAAGTCCTCCAGGGAAAAAGTGCTTCCCCCCCCAAAAAAACGTGGCTGCCTCTCTCCTACCAAGGTTTCTCTCCCGCAAGGAGGTCCCTCCCACCCACATACACAAGCTTAGGGGTGGGAAACAGAGTGGAAAAAATACACGTAAAGGCAGATTTGTAACTCGCCCCGAATGTAAACCAGAGACAAGCTCCTTGGTCCTCTGATTTCAAGGAAGGAAGTATCTCATTCATTCATTCACCTCACAAACAGCAGGGAGCACCTGTGATGGGCTGAATCGTGTCCCTACCGAAATCCATTATGTTGAAGTCCTAACCCCCAGCCCTTCAGAAAGCGGCTGTAATTAGAGATCAGGTCGTTGAAGAGGCGATTAAGATTAAATGAGGTCATTAGGGTGGGTACCAATCCAGTCTGACTGGTGTCTTTATGAGAAGAGGTGATTAGGACATAGATATGCACAGAGGGACAACCACGTGAGGACAAAGGGAGAAGATGAAGACGTCCGACAGGGAGAGAGGGCTCAGGAGAACCAACCTGTTCCCACCTTGATCTCAGACTTCCAGCCTCCAGGACTGTAAAGAGAGAAGTTTCTGTGCCGCCCAGTCTACGTACTGTTATAGTGGCCCCAGAAAAATGCTGCAGCACCTGAAGTGCGTGTGCCGAGCGCCTACACTATAAGGTGCTACTCTGATTGCTTTACCTGGGTTCACTCATTTCATCCTCCTGGCAATCCTATGAAATAGGGCCTGTTATTAACCCATTTTGCAGAAGCAGAGACTGAGGCACTGAGCAACTGAGTCACTGGCTAGGCACTGAGGATAAAGAGATGGCCATGACGTCGCCCTGCCCTCAGGGACCTCGAGGTCCCATCAGGAGTCCGGGGTGTGGACAAACAACTAGCAGTGGCTCAGGGCTGGGCCAGAAACTGCACAGGTGGGGCCACTGTTTGGGCTGAACCCAGAAAAGCATTTTAGTTTTTGGCAGGCAGAGGGGGGGTGGGTGGAGCCTTCCAGATGGAGGCCTGGGTGCATGGCGTGTTGAGAAAAAGATGCCAGAAGGAGCCCAAGGACTAGACCCTTGGGGTCAACCCAGAGGGGCCCCCAGTGCCACGGCCAAGTGTGCACACGCCGAGAGCTTTGGGAGAATCCCCTCTCGTGAGGGAGGAGGAGGTGCCGTGATGTCCAGGCGGGGAGTGTGGGTGAGGTCTCAGCTGTGTCCATGTCATGGGGGGTGGGTGCAGGGGTCCTGAGTTGAGCAGGAATGACAGGGGAGGGGAGAGGAGGGGCAAGTTCCGGAGGGTGGAGCAGACTGTCAGAGCAGGGTCTGCAGGCGGCTCCTTCCACCCAGCTCCTCTAAGGTGGAGGAATGGGAGGCTCAGAGAGGCTGAGTCACCTGCGGGAGGTCACACAGCACTGGTGGCAGGGCCTTCCCATTGATGCCTGGATAAGCCTCTTCTCTCCAAAGGAAGGAAGGAGAGTGCCCTCAACAGGCCCCTCACCATCCACACTGCCCGTTCAGCTGTGCCCATTCCCCACCCACAACAGCCCACCCCGAACCCCACCTTCTGGCTTGGAATGTTCTCCGCCTTGAGGGGGAGAATGGCTCGCCTTGTCACCCGCCCTTCAATCCTTGCTGCCATGCTGCTGGCTCCTTGGGGAGAGTAAAGGGAGGTGGAACGAGCCAATCTGAGGGAGGCGTGGGCGTGAGCAGAGGGGAAAACTGACCCAATGGCCTGTCTGCCACTGAGGCTACCTACATGTCCAGAGGACACAAGAAATTCCTACCTGGTGGCTCTGAGCAGCTCTGGGGGGTGGGGGGAAGGTGAGACACCTTGTTCCTCGGGGCCCAACCGGAAACAGAGTATTTCCTTTTGCTGTCCCTCGAGAAGCCTTGAGCTTCCTGGGAAAGCAACCTTTGTGACCCAATTCCTAGGACTTGGGATAACTAAGATGCAGGAGGAATCAGTTTAGACAAACCAAAGGTCAAACCAGCTGGTCTGGGCTGACTCTGGCCCCAGAAGGGCAGTTCTGAGGGGGCTGCCTCTGTGTTGGGGGACACCTGGGCTGACCATCCGGCCAGGGCCTGTGGTGGGCCAGACTCTGGGCTTCCCACAAACGCCCTGCAAGGAGCACACTGGCCCCATTTACAGATGAGGAGATTGAGGCCCAGCGTGACCAGGGGCCTTGATTAAAACCCACTGGTTGTTCAGAGTAGAGAGCGGGAAGAGAGAGGAAAGCAACCCGAGTCAGGACACAGACTCTGAATTCTGCCAGAAAGCCACCTGCTTCCTGGGCCTCAGTATCCTCACCTGTAAAATGGGCCTAAGAACATCACCATGGCACAAGGCAGCTGCGAGGATGAAGGGGCGCTGGTCAGCGGGGCCAGCACCAGGTAAACCCAGGGGAGAACTGGCTGGCCGCTTTTCCCAGGCTCCGTGCCCGGCATTTGACCCGTTCTACTTTACTTCCTCCCCGCCACGAACCTGCCTCTGAAGAAACAGAAGCTCAGAGGGATCGGGGTTCTCCTGAGGCCACGCAAGGAGGGGAGGAGGACAGAGAGAGGGAGAGTGAGCTGAGAGAAGCCGAGGGGCCTCACGGCCTCCCTCTGCCGGTCAGCTGGGCCGGGGGGCCGCCCCTCTGGGCTCCGTGCCTTGGTCTGGTCCCCTCACGCCCTGCACTCCTGTAGAGGTTGGGCCTGGGACTCACAAGGCCAAGCCCACCTGCTCCTGCCTTCGGCCCTTCCGTGGCTCCCACTGCCCGGGAGACAGAGCCCAAGCTCCCCTCAGGGGCCGTCCAGGCTCGTCCCGACCCAGCCTGGTCACGGCGGCCGTGTGCACCGCTTAGCCGTCCACACCTCAGAGCCCGGCCTGTGCTCTTAGGGGTGGGGACAGACGGGCCTGTGGGCTGGGGATTCCTAACGCCCCATGCCCTGTGGCTATCTGTGAGTGGGAAGAACCTGGAAACTACCTTCCCTGTGCCTTAAGGGTAAACTGAGGCCCAGTGTGGGCCGTGGCTTGGCCTCGGGGCTCCAGGCCGGTCTGTGGTGGAGCCTCCCAGCCGCCAGGCCAGGCTGCGTCTCCTGCTGAGACCTGGGTCTGGGCCCAGGTCACTTCATTCATTCACCTACTCACCTGGTCATTCATTCATTTATTCACTCACTCACTCATTCTGTGGCTGACGGACACCTCCCAGGTGCCGGGCCCCCTCCAGGTACTGGACACCCGAGGGGAGAGCCCTGCATGACGGGGCCACATGTGTTGGGAGAAGCAGCGATGGATTGGATCATTAAGCAAACAGCTTGCAAACGTGGTGAGCGCTACCCAGCTGGTTACAGGGCTTCCAGATTGCGTAACTAGCTGTAGCGGGGCTGGGGGCCCCTCCCGTGGTGCGGGAGAACTTGGTGTGCAGGAACCAGGCTGCTTCTGAGCAGGAATGAAGAGGAGAGGGTCTCAGCTGAAGCCCTGTTCATGAAGCCCGACCCTGCTGGGAACCGCAGGGCCCCAGGCAAGGGCGGGGGAGCGGGAGGCCAGGGCCACTCCCCCTGTTCCAGCCATGCTGCCTCCGGTCTCTCTAGTTCTTCCCCTCGGCTGGGGAGGTGGCCTGGCGCCAGCAGCGGGACACCGGGGAGCCCAGCTTCACCGGGCGGACCTCACGAGTCAGAGAAGACCCTTCGCCAAATCCCCCAGACACAGATGAGAAAACTGAGGCCAGGGAGGGCAGACAGGCCTGGGGTCACAGTCGGTCCGCAGGCCGGGAACCAGAGCCCAGATCCGTGGCTCTGCAGGCCCCGCCCACATCCATATGGGACCCTCCATCACCACGAGCAGGAAGATGCAGCCCCCCAGTGCGTCCCGGGGGCCCCATTCTCCAGGTTGTTTGAAGGGTAAAGCGAAGAGCAAATGGTATTTGTTTAACGAATTTCAAGGATCAAGAATTTCCAGATGTTTCCCCAGGTCCCACCCCTCTGCCTGGCCCCAGGTGCCTCCCTCACAGAGGCCCCTCTGGGGGAGAAGCGGTGGCTCCCTTGGGACCCCCGGGCGTGGCGGAATTTCTGGCTGTCGAAACCCCACAGGGAGGAGGCCGTCAGATTCCTGGAAAACTGGAGTGATTTTCCAGGCCAAAGACCGCCAGAGACAACACAGAATCCACCTGAGAAGCTTGACCTCGGGGCCCAGCGCGGGGAGGGGACACGCAGGAGGCTCCAGGGAGCCTGGTGGGCAGCCAGCCGCCCCACGCAAGCACTGAAGCCTCAGGGAGTAGATGGATGGATGGATGGATGAATCAATGAACGAACAAATGACACCGTCGACATCTACTGAAAGCCGTGCCCTACGCATCACCCATCTGAGCGAGACTCCGGGCCCCAGGGGCAATTATCACCCCACCTTACCTACCTACACCGTACCTATCACCCCACCTTACCTGCGAGAGACAGAGGCACGGCACCACGTGGAAACTTGCCCCAGTTCACCCACCAGCGGGTGGCAAAGCAAGGATTTGCATCCTGGTCAGTCTGTACGGATTCTACGCTGCACTATTGTGCAGGTGCCGGGGAGGGGTCAAGGGAAGGAAGGAAGAAAGGGGGGAAGGGAGGGAGGCAAGCAAAAATCTTCCTTTGAATACATGAACTGGAAGTCCAATCTTTGTCTCTGCTGGGCTGGCACAGGGCTCTGGAGCACACCTTGGCCACATTCAGGGACTCAGGAGATGCTCTGTGCTCCAAGCAGCAGTCCACCTCCAGAGGACCACACCTGAGATGCTGGCTGGCTCCCCACGCAGGTGCGCCGGGAGACCCACACAAGGCTGTTGGCTGTGGAACTGGCCGATATAGCAAAACAAGGGGGAGGAACAAAACAGTGTCCCTCTGAAGGGAAACAGATCGACTGTGGGTTACCCATACAATGGAATCGCGCCTGTCAACAGGGATACATTTCATAAACACAGCACTGAGTGAAGAACGAGCCACGAGCAGAGACATCCAGCGTGGGGCCACCGGGGCAGATTTAAGGCGCACGACGCAATGGCATCCCTTGTTTATGGACACAAACAGATGTGGTGAAGCCATGAGAACATGGGTGAGGACAGACCACATCAGAGGGAGTGCGGGGGTCACGAGGGCGGGGGACAGACTGCCTCGGCTGTGTCTGCAATGCTTCCCTGCTGTCAA
Source organism: Leucopleurus acutus (assembly GCF_964270905.1). NCBI lineage: Eukaryota > Metazoa > Chordata > Mammalia > Artiodactyla > Delphinidae > Leucopleurus > Leucopleurus acutus. The sequence goes on from NC_139146.1 coordinate 3,926,417, forward strand.
CAATCTGCAACACGTCTACAAGACGTTCACATCTGCCTAATGCCCACGGACATACAGGGGTCGGTGACATGGTTTCCCATGGCCCGAACTGTTTCATAACTGCAATGTTTTAACGTTAGGGTCCATCTTTGATGGCAGCAGCGTCTTCCTGGCAGGTGGCAGAAGCCGAGATTCCTGTCCTGAGCCTGCTTCCCTGGATGTGGAGCCCGGAGGACCCCAGATGCTGGCTCTGACTGCCATGGTTTGAAGTCTACATTCCCAACATGTGGAATCATTTACTTGTCAACTGTGCGTCTATCCTTTCATGGAAAATAGAACATTTTCCAAGATGGGATTAACAAACAAATTAGAAGTGACAGGATCCAAGATGATGGCTGAACCTGAGGACAGTGGTTCGACCTCTCCAAGCCTCAGTTTTCCCATCTGTGAAATGGGTGAGAATGGACACTGCGATACTGCCCCACAAGGTCATCCTGGAGAAGCGGTGACCGTATTGAAGGGGTGAACAACTAGCACAGGGCCCTGCGTGTCCTAGGGGGCTCTCAGCCAGGCGTCTCCGTCCAGGCTCGTCAGTTGTTTCACAGACCCTCCCTCTCCTCCCAGAACGAAAGGCAAGCTCCCCCTGCGGCATCGGGGCTGCCTGGGAGGGGGCAGGGACAGTGGCTGGCGGCCCTTCCACCAGTAAAGGAAGTGCCTCGGCCCCCCCTCTCAGGAGGGGTCTTCTGGCCGTGCCCTGGCGAGCAGGGCCTGTGTGCCCCCAGCCAGCCAGTCTCCCAGCAGAGCCCGGGCCTGTCTAGCCCCACCCCACCCCCAGAGCAAGGCCCTCCTGTGCTCAGTAGCTCCCACGGCTCCCCAGTGCCCTGCCAGGCCCTTCTGGATGGAAGGAGAGAATGACCTGGATCGGGAAGGCGGGGGCCCGTGCCTGGGAGCATTCGGCCCCGGTTTCCTCAGCGGGAGGACCACTGTAACCCTAATCTCTGCTCCGCTCCCCCCGCTGCCACGGGATCCAAGGAACCCAGTGTGTGGAGAGACGAGGAAGGCCGAGGGGCCCCGAGGCCGCGGGGCCTGGGGACTCAGAGGGCGGCTGCCTGGTGCATCCCTGGCCCCAGCTGTCTCTGTGACCTGCAGGTTCTTAAACCACCAGATCTCACCTTGAGATGAGGCAGGCACACGCCTCCCTCCGGGCCGCGGGGAGGACTTCCCAGGGGCGCACCTGGGCGGCTCAGCACAGCACCTGGCGCAGGCAGGCCCTACACAGCCCCGTGGGCAGGACGGCTATGCCACAATCCTACATAGAGCAATGGCAAAAGCCCTAGAACAGACAAAACGATTTTACAAAAGGAGAGCTTTGGAGGACTTACACTGCTTGCTTTCAAGGTCTACTATAATCCAGACAGTATGGTATAGATGGGAGAATTGACATATGGATCCGTGGACAGAACAGACAGTACAGAAATAGAGCCACCTGTGTATGGTCAATTGAGTTTTTCACAAAGCTGCAAAGGTCACTCAACCGAGGAGATGTTGAAACGAGGTCAGGCTGGGATAGGGTGAGCCCCCTACCCAATATGACTGGTGCCCTTCTAAGAAGGAGGAGAGCTGGGTAGACAGGCACACAGGGAGGAGCCCCTACCCAATATGACTGGTGCCCTTCTAAGAAGGAGGAAAGCTGGGTAGACAGGCACACAGGGAGGAGCCCCTACCCAATATGACTGGTGCCCTTCTAAGAAGGAGGAAAGCTGGGTAGACAGGCACACAGGGAGGAGCCCCTACCCAATATGACTGGTGCCCTTCTAAAAAGGAGGAGAGCTGGGTAGACAGGCACACAGAGAGGAGCCCCTACCCAATATGACTGGTGCCCTTCTAAAAAGGAGGAAAGCTGGGTAGACAGGCACACAGGGAGGAGCCCCTACCCAATATGACTGGTGCCCTTCTAAGAAGGAGGAAAGCTGGGTAGACAGGCACACAGGGAGGAGCCCCTACCCAATATGACTGGTGCCCTTCTAAGAAGGAGGAAAGCTGGGTAGACAGGCACACAGGGAGGAGCCCCTACCCAATATGATTGGTGCCCTTCTAAAAAGGAGGAGAGCTGGGTAGACAGGCACACAGGGAGGAGCCCCTACCCAATATGACTGGTACCCTTCTAAAAAGGAGGAGAGCTGGGTAGACAGGCACACAGGGAGGAGCCCCTACCCAATATGACTGGTACCCTTCTAAGAAGGAGGAAAGCTGGGTAGACAGGCACACAGGGAGGAGCCCCTACCCAATATGACTGGTGCCCTTCTAAAAAGGAGGAAAGCTGGGTAGACAGGCACACAGGGAGGAGCCCCTACCCAATATGACTGGTGCCCTTCTAAGAAGGAGGAAAGCTGGGTAGACAGGCACACAGGGAGGAGCCCCTACCCAATATGACTGGTGCCCTTCTAAAAAGGAGGAAAGCTGGGTAGACAGGCACACAGGGAGGAGCCCCTACCCAATATGACTGGTGCCCTTCTAAAAAGGAGGAGAGCTGGGTAGACAGGCACACAGGGAGGAGCCCCTACCCAATATGACTGGTACCCTTCTAAGAAGGAGGAAAGCTGGGTAGACAGGCACACAGGGAGGAGCCCCTACCCAATATGACTGGTGCCCTTCTAAAAAGGAGGAAAGCTGGGTAGACAGGCACACAGGGCCAGGCCAGGTGAAGATGGAGGAAGAGATGGGGGTGATGCGTCTAGAAAGCAAAGATCGCCAGCAAAGCCCCCAGAGGCCCGGAACAGAGGCTCCCTCACAGCCTCAGAAGGAGCCAACCTTGCAGACACCTGGATCTCGGCCTTCTGGTCTCCACAACGGAAGACAATAAACTTCTGTCGCTCAAGCCCCCAGCTTGCTTTGTTATGCAGCCCAGGAAAGTAACACAAGGACGGAGGGATGGAGAGGATGCCGCAGGCTGGGTTCCGAGGAGAGAAATCGGGTCCTCCTGGGAGGTGGTCTGGAGAGCTGGGCAGAAGTGCGGCCACGCCACAGTTGAAATCTTCAAATCCCTTCCACGCCCCCCTCCCCCATCAACCTGGCTCCTCTCCAGCATTTGCCTGGCATATTCTCAACTCGGAACCTCAAAGACCACCAAGAGGCTGCGAAGCCCACGCTTTCACGCCGGCCTGGACCTCCCCGCTGAGCCCCGACTGCCTGTCCCAAAGCCGCTCTCACCCTCGTCACTTCCATCCAGGGGTCACCATTTGCCGTCCCCCACCCCACCCCTCTCCTCCTGGGAGGAAGGCCTCCCCCCATCCCCTCCTCCCCTGTCTCACCACCCTGGGCGAAGGTCCCGTCCTCAGCGTCCCTTCCCCGCCCTCCACGCCATGCCCTGGGTCAGGCACCTGCCTCTCACCTGGATGTCACAACGACAGGCCGACAGGTGTGCCTGCCTGGATCCGCCTCCCCCAGACCAGCTCCCAGCCGCTCAGGTCAAACATGTGGCTGGCCCCTGGCTCTTCCCAATAACGTTTCACATTCACACCTGCAGCACATCCTGTTGGCTCTAACTTCAAACAGATGCAGAATCCACGGCCGCCACCCACCCCTGCCACTCAGACCCTCCCCTGGATCTCACCTGGGTCACTGCAGTGACCTCCAACTCCTCCTGACCGGCGTAGTCTCCTTGTTGTTCCTGCACCCATCTGCCACAGGGCCTTTGCACGGTCCCTCTGGAGCACGCTTTCCCCAGACACCCACCTGGTTCTCAGCCACACCTTCTCAAGGTTTTACCCTGATATTCTTGAATCACTGATCTCCCCCGCTTCTGACCACCCCCATGTAATTTCCCTCCCCCTCACTCATCACCTCTTTCCATCTTACAACACCTCCTTATGTATTATAATTGTTGTTTAATTTCTGCTTCCTCCCACTAGTTCCAGGAACATGGGGTTTTTCTGTTTCATTCATTCAAATGTCCCCAGTACTTAGAACAGCAGCACTGAGCCCGCAGTAGGGGCTCAGTACACAATTGCTGAACGTGCACCTGAAAGTAAAGCAAAAGAGACACGGTGTGGCCCGTCTGCCCTTCGGACCTTCTTATTTCCCCTCTTCTAACAGAGTGAGAGGAACTCTGCCCACATCACCAGCCTTCTCCCTGCGCCCGTGAGGATGAGATGACCTACTTCACCTGCCGGGAAGGCCCTGCCAGCTCCCCCAGGTGCCCCTCCTGCAGCCGCCACCCGGGGCAGGCCGGCCGAGTGGGGCTTGTTATGTTAAGGCCGTCCTGGAGCTGCAGCCTGGCCTGGGGAGGTGGCACACTCCACCGGGCGGGAGGGTGCCCGCGGGAAAGTACCTGTGCGAGCTGCGGGATGTGCCAGGAGGAACGAGGACTCGGGGAGGCGCACAGGACCACCCCGAGCGGCTGGGCATAGGGAGACGCTCAGCCAACACCGATGTCCTGGGCCCGCGAGGGAAGGTCTCCGGGCTCTGGAGGCTTGTGTGTCGAAGGCCCTGGCCGTCAGAGTCCCACACACTTGTGTCTACACCCGCCCCCCACGCTTCCTGGCTCCTCTGGCCTCCCTTCTTTATGCCCACCCACGCTGGGGGCTATGTCTTCACAGCCTACAGACAGGGGTCCTAAGTGCCTGGAGGTGGAGGCCACTGGGGCTGGAAGATCCAGTGCCTCCCAAGGCTTTGGGGTTGTGGGGACCAGGAACCAGGGGCTGCCCTTCAAAGGCCCCTGCCACTCAGGCCTGTGTGTCCTGGAGCCGAACTCCAAACCTACGAGACTCGCCAGGGGCTCAGAAGAGCTTCACAAACGCGTCCAGTGGCTGGCGTGTCACAGGTGCTCCAGCAACCCCCGGGTACCTCGCCCCAACCCCAGAGGCTCTCCGTGCAGGGGGGTCTCTTCCCCAGGCTGCCCAGGGCCAAGGCTGGATCCAAACCACAGCCAGTGTTTAAAGTCAAGGTCAGCAGTGCCCAGGACCCCTCTGCTGTGGATGGAATGAATCGTGTCCCCTAAAAGACAGGCTGAAGTCCTAACCCCAGGACCTATGAATGTGACCTTATTTTGGAAATAGAGCCTTTCTAGATGTAACTGGTTAAGATAAGGTCACATTGGACTCGGGTGGGCCCTACTCTGATGACTAATGTGCTTATAAGAGGAAATCTGGACAGAGATACACAGGGAGAAGGCCGTGTGATGACCGAGGCAGAGATTGGAGTGATATAGCCACAAGCCAAGGACACCAAGAAAGAGGCAAGGAGGGACCCCTCCCCCCCCCCGCAGCTCGGCCCGCCCAACACCTTGTCCTCAGACTCTGGCGGGGGCCGTGGTCTCTTCCTCTGTTGTTACTGTGAAGCCGCGGCCCCAAGGGCAGCTCTCTGAGGGCAGCCGGTCCCCGGTGGGCACGTCAGGTTCAGCTGGAGCGGGAGAGGCCGAGCCCGCCCGCCCTCCACATCACGCATCTGTGAAATGACAATCACCCTTTAGCCGCTAGGGCCCGGGAACCACCCCTCCAAGAGCACATGTGTCTCGACGCGAGGGGCGGTGTGGGCGAGCTGACCCCGTCCTTGGGAGCTGGGGGGACAGGGCTGATCTGGGCTCGGCTGACTTCCGGTCCAGCTCCTCTCTGGGGCTCAGAAGATGCTCCGATGGCATCGAGGCATTCCCCACAGCTCAGCCCTGCTTAGGAATCCCACGGCCCCTCCCCCTGCCCTTGAACTCTGCCCGGCCCACCTACACACACACCCCTTTTGGCTCAGGTACGAGTCCCGGCCTCCCACTCAGCTCCCTGGCAGCCCTCACCTCGCCCTGGCCGCCTCCACTCCCTGCCCGGCTCTGCCAGCCCACCCCGGGCCTCTGTGCTGCGGAGGCCTGGCTGTGGGGCGGGCCCGGCTTCCCGGGGGCTCTCTGGCGGGCTGGGGTGCTCTCCTGGAGGACACCCTGACCCTGGCCCTGGGCTCCCCGCCCATGCCTGTCACCTGGGCGCCCTCTGTCCCCAGACCTCACAGAGACGGTACTTGGGTCAATCCGACCTCCACCTCTCGGAAGCAACAACGACCCTTGTGAGGGCGCTCGCTGGCTCCGGAGGCCCATCCGCCTCACGCCCTCGCCCCCTGGCCTGGCCGCTGCGCCCACAGGAGCGGGCACCCACCACCGGCCTCTGCCCCCACCACGCCTCCCCCCTGCGGCGCCTCCCCTGGGTGCTCACTGCATCCAAGCGCTGTGCTCATGCCACCTTCCCAGAGGGCCACGCGGGCCGCCTCTGGGAAGGTGGCCTCATTTCCACCTGGCGTTAGAAGGGTCATTGGCATGGTTTGTCCCCAGGACCCGAATATCCGCTCCTCATTCATCTACTTCCCTGTTAAGCCCCAGCTCACAGCAAGGGCTGCAAAAATACACGGGAAATGAGTGAGTGCGTGAACCCCACCCCTGGGTCCCAGCATGGCCGGGCAGGTTCTGGGCAGGGACAGGAATGTCACCCAGAAGAGGCAGAAGGGCCAAGAGGAAGAGAGGTGGCCCTGGGAGGGGCGAGGGGGTGTCAGCATCCGGCAGGGCCGCGGCAGAACCAAGGGAAGGGCTGGGAAAGGCGGGCAGCGCTGTGCTCAGATTCCAGAACACGGGCTGGGGAGCTCCGCCGCGCTGCAGCCTCTGTCACTCTGCGTGGGCAGAAGAGCGAGCAGGTGTCACCATGTACCTGGGGACAGCTCCTTCCGGCCCACACGGCAGGGTGGCTTTGGGGGCTGGTGGTGTCAGGGGGCTGGGCGAAGTGCTGAGAAACGGGCCATGTTTTCTGTCCTGTGAGGCATCAGAACCTTCCTGGTTCCCTCCCTCTCCAAGCTGGTCCTCCTGGAAGCAGGTGGCCAGCAAGCTCCATCCCCACCTCCTGTGTGTCCCCTCCTGACGTCGGTTCGACATAAGGGTCCCACCCATGAAACACCCCCTCTCGCCCCCCAATCCCAGTGGGACCAGGCTTATCTCTACTTGGGAAGAAAAAGTAAATAACTTCCAGAGAAATTCTTTTAAACAAATGGAATTTATAAAAAATACAGCGATCGCTGCCGTTTGTTGGACTGTGGGTGGAGGATGAAAGCCGGGCACAGCACTTTCTGCAGGGTGACATCAGAGCCGTGTGGAGCAGCGCTGCCACGTCAGTGCCTGGCGCATCTGCTCAGCACACACGGACCCCGTGCCCCAGGAAGCACAGAAGTGCTCCAAGAACGGTGGACGCACATCAGAGACACACAGGCAAGCTCAAAGAGACCCACTGATCTGATCTGAAGCCATTTAGGCATCAGAGAAATTGCAGTCATGGATTATAATCTATTAAATAAAATAAACATTCACGAGTCCATATAGGAAGGAAGGAAGGGAGGGAGGGAGGGAGGAAGGAAGGAAGGAAGTGGGGGAGAGAAGGAAAAACTCTTTTTTACAGAAGAACTCCAACATAAATACAGAGGGAAGATGGGGTTAGCAAATGATCAGTGATGCTAACAGTGGATACACATTTTGGTGAGAACAGAATAGTTACATACTCTCCAAGTACCTTTCTAAATATTATTAATTACAAAAAGAAACAGTAACTTCACAGAGGAAGAAACAGGCAGATCTTCAGCAAGTGACCCCAGATCAGCAGTACTGTGCTGGTTCACAACCACTCTTCTCACGTGGCACACAGAGGGATCCTGCCACATCTGACTGTGAGGAAACCTGGGCAGACCAAGCGGAGGGCATTCTGCAAAATAACCCGCCTGGATTCCGGTGTCACAAAAGACACGTGAAAGCTGACCGAGGAGCCGTGGCAAGCATGCACAGCCCGCGACCCTGGAGCTGGGACACGGACACAGAGCAGACCTGGGGCCACTGTGCAGTTTGAACATGGGCTACAGGTTAAACAATAGTGCTGTGTCAACGTTACAATCCTTGATGTTGATAAAGGCACTGTGATTATCCGAGAAAATGTGCTTGTCCTCAGGAAACACACACTGGTATTTGGTTGTAATGGGCCACGACATCTCCATACTCTCAACGGGTTAGGAAAAAAGTATCTGTACATATAAATGCACGAGGACGGATGGGTGGATGAGAGGAAAGCGGGGAGGGGAAACCACAAAGCCAGTGGGGCAAACATGCCTCAGTGACGGGTGGCCCGGAGTTCCTTGCTCTATTTTTGCAATGGTTCTCTAAGTTTGAAATTACACCAGAATAAAACACAGCCTCCCCCAAACAAAGCACACGTGGAGCAACGAGAACTCTCCGAACGCTGCTGAGTGGGGACTGGCACAACCACCGTGGGAACTTCCATGTGCCGTGGAAATCCATCATCTACTGGACGTCTGCCCGCTGACCCCTGCAATTCCGCTCCTTGAGAAAATCCAGCAGAGATGGGGAGACGCGTGCCCCTAGATGTGTACAGAAATGTTCAGAGTGGCACCGTCCACACCAGCCCCACACTGGACATGACTCAATTGCCCACGAGGGTAGAGACTAGATTAATAAATTGTGAATTCACCCAACAGATTCTGCACAGAAATGAGGGCCCGCCCAGCAGCACGGATGGATCTCATAGGCGCAATATTGCAACTTGGAAGCCAGACACGAAACAGTCCGGTTCCAGGCAGGGGTCGGGGCGAGGGTGGCTGGAGGGTGCATGGGGGGCTGCCTGGCATTGACACTCCGTCTGGATCTGTGTGCTGCCTCGGTTTGTGGATCTCCACTGAGCTGAGCACTTAGAATCTGTGTCTTCTCCTGTATACATGCAATTTTTTTTTTTTTTTTTTGCGGTACGCGGGCCTCTCACTGCCGTGGCCTCTCCCGTTGCGGAGCACAGGCTCCGGACGCGCAGGTTCAGCGGCCATGGCTCACGGGCCCAGCCGCTCCGCGGCATGTGGGATCTTCCCGGACCGGGGCACAAACCCGTGTCCCCTGCATCGGCAGGCGGACTCTCAACCACTGCGCCACCAGGGAAGCCCCTACATGCAATTTTTTAATAAAAATTTAAAAATTAGGGGGAATTCCCTGGCGGTCCAGTGGTTAGGACTCTGCACGTTCACTGCCTGTGGCCCAGGTTCGATCCCTGGTCAGGGAACTAAGATCCCACAAGCCGCACTGCACGGCCGTAAATGAATGAATGAATGAATAAATAAATAAATAAAAATTAAAAAGAAAAATTAGAAAGCCCAAGAGAAAAGTCTCCTATATACTTTTTAAAAATAAAAAACAATTCTGTGTTTCATCACTGAGGAGAAGGTTCTGGGCCTCTGGGAAGGGCAGCATTGGGGGAAGGAGACCAAGGCAGCAGTGCTAAGGGCTAAGCAGGAGGTCAGGGGCTGCCTGGCCAGGGCCCTGGCACAGGCTGGTCCAGGCCCCGGGGCAGGGCCTCCTGCCTGCCGGTGCCAGTGCCCACAGTCCTCGTAGGATGCCAGTGGGCGCTTGGGAATCTCAGGCGATGCGCTGAATGAAGAGCAGGCACCCGGAAAGTGTGTTGAAGTGCCTGTCCCCGGGAACAGGAGATGGGGCGCCCGCACCTCCAGCCCCACCTTTTCCCGTGAAACCCGGGAGCCGGGCAGCTGCTCGCCTAGGCTCACTTCACCCCAAAGGCCGTCCCTCCTCTGGTCCAAAGGAAGCACGGTCCTAGGCCCGGTGGGAAGAGCTCAGCAGATCCTGGTTTCCATGTGCTCTTCTCAGCCCCGCACCCCAAAGGAAGGCAAATGGAAGGAACCGGCCACATTCCTCCACCGAGGCTGCCGCAGCCTCAGGCCCCAAGGCCTGGCCCACGTAGCTGGGGGTGCGCAACGCCCCCTCTGAACACCCAGAGCCCCAGACTCTGAGACAGGGCACCACGCAGGGGACTCACACCCACCGAGGGACTCGGGCGGCCGCAGGGGAGCCCCTACCCCCAGGCCCCTGACCCGTCCACCCCTGGGAAGGCCCCATGGGGGCGTTGAGCTGTGTGGAAATCAGGCCAAAGACAAGGCTAGCTCCGGAATTCTCCATTTTAATGAACAGGTCCAGCTCAGGACACCTGTGTGTATCTCCCCAGCGCTGACTCTCTTGCTTGATAATTCATTTAAAAACTAAGGAAGAAAAATGATAAGATAAAGAGTGACACGGGAATGAAAGAAATTCCTTTCACGTATGTGCACTTTCATATCAACTGTGGACCAGCCCACAGTCAGCAAGGTTCCAGAAGGAAGAACCTGGGCCCAGGGAGCCGTTTTCTGGTGCCTTCCTCACACGTGGCTATCCTGGGTGGCCGATGGCCACCCCCCGGCCCCTGGGAGGCCCTCATCTCCCCGAATCCCACAGGAACCCTGCCGCCGCCCAGCACACTGCCCCGACTCCCCATCACTGTGCTGTGGCTGACGGTGCGTGGGGCCTGGCGGTGGCCTCTGGTGCCCCCTCTACACCTTGCTGACGGGTCCTGTCTGGGGCGAGCAGTGGCAGGGCCGACTGCGGGTGGAGAGGGGCCGTCAGGGCTGGAGGCCCATCCCCCTTGTCAAACAGCTGGGAGGGCGGGGCTTGGTCTCATCCATGGCCACCACCGCCTGCTCAGGCCACTCACTGCTCACTGCTCAAGCTGGGGTCCTGGGGGCGGCCTCACAGGAGCATATGATGTGTGAGCGTCCGTGGACCTTTCTGGGGAGGAGGCTGGGTCTTTGACTAAGTGCTCCAAGGGGTTCTTGGGCTCAGCGCAGTTCTCTGATGCCCCTGCCCACTGTGGGACCCTCTCCCTATACCCCAAACCCTAGGCTGCCCTGGTGATAGGCAGAAGGAAAGCCTGTGCTGTGCTCTAAGTAGGGAGAGGAAGATGTGACACGTACGAGCCCACGGGGACAGCCCAGGGGGTCAGGTGACGGTGAGCAGGTCCCGCCACCCGTTGGAGCCTCGGTTTTCTGATCTGTAGAATAGGGGTGATCACACCTGTCTCATGGGGGTGCTGAGGCAGACCATTAGAGGAGATGTCCATGAGCTCCTTTCCCCCAAGAACCAGCATCCATCAGTCTGCTGGGGCCAGCAAGACCCAGCTCAGTGTCCCCAGCAGAGTCTGGCTGTGCAGGCACTGAATAAACTGCAAGCTTCCTCCTTGCTGTGTTTTCATTCTCATGAAGCCCTGGTCCACGAGCTGCTGCAGCGCCGCCTCTTTCTGGCCTCGCCCAGGCGTCTCCTCCTCCAGGAAGCCTTCCTGAGGCTCTCAGCCCAGTTTAGGCGCCCACTGTGGTCTCCCCTCATGCCATATTTTCATCAGCACACTGTGAGCCCCTCTGGGGTGGCCACGGGGCGTGACCCCTACTGTGTCTCACGCCCAGCACAGGGCTAGCACACAGTAGGTGCTGAAACATTAGTGGGACACACACACGAGTGTTTCAGCTGAGGCCTGGCCTGGAGAGGCCCAGCGGTCACTTTCAGATGAATTCCTCTGGAGGAAGAGGGGCGCCCAGGCCTGGGTTAAGAGACCTGAGTGGGCGCTCTTTTCTGAGAAGGCAAACCTGGGCTCTTAGGTAACTCTCCTGGGCCCCGCCATCACCCCAGGAAGACAGGTGCACTTGGCCTGAGTTTTCAGACTCAATGCAGGGGATTGTTGGCTGGGGCTGGGCCCACTGGTCCACTGGTCAGCCCTGTCCAAGTCCAAGAGGAAGACCCCGTCCAAGATGGTGATCATACTGGCCCACTGGCCTCAGGGCCTGGACGTGGGCGGGAGAAGGCAGCTCATGCCAGGTTCCCAAACATGGATGCCTTGTGATGGAGGGACTTGGAAATGGCTGGACTGTGCATGAGACATCTCCGGGAACAGCCCTAGAGGCTGTTGGTCTGCTGGTGCATGTCCCTTCTCTGGGACAGGGGGGGACTGCAGCCCCTCCTCTGGCCTGGCCGGGGGACACCTGCTGACAGTTGCACGGCAGATCTCAGCTTCCTGGGACATCACTGGCCACACATGGCGGCCTGTGAGAGCCCAGGAGGGCTGAGCACCATGTCTCACAGGTGCCCCATCCATGCGGAGCTGAGATGCCATCCCATCACCGTCCCCCCAACCCAAAGCAACCTGAAGTGGGCAGTCAGGGCAGGGTCTCCACATGCCCCTCCCTCTGCCCGCCCCACACCCAGGTCTGGGAACCATCTGCTCCCACCAACCCACTTCAGAGCTGTGACTGCACATAAGCCCAGCCACACACCCGGGCACGCAGGTCATCCAAGGACGGTGACCACCGATCACCTACCGAGGGCTTCCCACCTGCCCCTGCGGGGCACTGCCCCGAGAGCTCTGCCTGGCTTCACTCCTCACCCTCCACAACCACCCTGAGGGAGGCACCATTGCCACCCCATTTCATAGAGGCGGAAACAGGGACCAGAGAGGTTCAGTAACTGGCCCAAGGTCACACAGCCAGTAGGCAATGAAGCCAGGAGTCCAGCCCAGGCAGGAGCAGGCTCCAGGGTCTGTGTTCCTGACCCTCACACCCTCTGGTAGAGTTCAAGGCCTGACTCCACCAGTCCACGGCCTCTGCCTCCGTGTCCCATCCCTGAATGCATGCTCCCACCTCCAGGGTCCTCAGCAGGACCAATGACAGCACAGGAGAGGGGTCGGCTTGGTGGCTGCACCGCCAAGGATGGGGGCTTTAAAACCTCTTCCTCCCACTGGGCACATCTTTCTGCGTCTCTAGGTTGCCTCTTAAAATGTGTTTCATTGTTTTCTTTTTGCAAATCCTCCTCCTAAGACGCACTGAGATTTCCCGATCGGATACGGCTGATTTACTTTCCCCGAATGAGCATCTTAGCCACTCCCTGCTGTTTTCTTATCGTTTCCCTCATCAAATTTCTTTTCGATTAGAAAGCTGGGGGCCGGGTAAATGACCTGATTGCTGCTGCTGAGGCCACGAGAGCGAGCGCGCAGGGGCGCCGGGATGCCTGGCCGCGGGGAGCCCGCCAAGGTCTCCGCCGGGCGGATGGAGGGCACCAGGGGAGTACTCGCTCAGCCTGGGCGCTCGTGACCGCACCATCACCCCCAGACCTCTAGGCACGGCGTGTGTTGTAGGCGTGTGTCTGTGCACACACTCACGTGTGCACAGACAGTTTGTGCAGAGCCCCGAGTCAGGGCTGGGCCAGCCCCATCTCACCACACCCCGGGGGGGTGGGGGGAGCAGGCCAGCCCTTCATGTTCCTTCCTCTGCCTTAATCTCCTTGTCTGGGAGATGGCCCCGGCAACCCCCAAAACGAATCCCGGCAGTGGAAGTGAGTCACAAGCCAGCCCCCCGGCTCGCTGGGACCAGTGCAGTAGACACCACCAGCCCGGGTCTTGCTTCCTGCATGGCTCCGCCTCACCCCATCTGTCCTCATCTTCATCTCAGTGACCCAGGCCTCTGCGAGGGCCCCTCCTTCCTGCGGACCTCCGTCCCCATGTCACCTCCCAGTGAGGTCAGGTCTGGTCTGGTGCCCAGCTCGACACTTCCTGGCCCTGCTTGCAGCTCAGCCTCTACCTTAGCTGTTACCACCCTGGGACCGCCTGTTGATTTCACTTGCCTATATCGTCGGCGGTTTGTCTCCCCTCGGGCAACATGACCCCCGGGGGGCAGGGATTTCTGCCTCAGTGGTCCTCGATGTGTTCCCCTCTCCCAAGACAGAGCCAGCTGAGACCCGGGCCCCGCGTTTGTCGAGCGAATTCATGAACGCTACGTGACCACCATCTGCAGCCTAAACCTCCCTCTGCCCTGCCCTTTCTGGGCAGGGACCACCAGGGCTGAGCATCTCCGTGAAGTCAGGCGGTCCTGAAAAAGTCCAGCCACGGCCAGACCCCTCAGGTATAAAATAGGGCCAGTCCATCCTTCAGTTAACGAAAGTGAATCAGTTCTCCTCAATCCCAGCTGCCTTTCCAGGGGCGCTATGAAGACAAGAGCATCCTCCTTGGCCTGGGGGGAGGCCGTGGCCAGATGGGCTGCGTCCCGAGGACCCACGGCTGCCAGCTGGCCCGGGCCTGGGGGTGCACAGGAACTTGCTTCCTTCCCAGACAGTCCTCCAAGCAGAGCCCCGGGCGAGCGTGCCCTTGCCACTCTCTGCCAGCATCCGTACTCATCCCCGGCATCATGGTCACTGTCAAAGGCTGCTGGGTCCCTGAATCCGGGCGCGCTCCAGCTCCTGGCCCCTCCCCACCTTCCCACCCCACTGCTATCCCCGCTTGTCCTCACTTAGACACTCTGACCCATCCCACCCCCGCAGGAGCTCAGGGGTGGTGACAGATGGTGGGCCAGGGCCAGAGGCTACCCTGGACTTGAGTCACTGTTAGTTTTGCTTCACTCCCTGCCGGGTACGAACGCTGCTAAGGGAGGGATGTTACAGATGCCCAGCCCAGCAGGCTCAAATCTCTGTGGCCCAGAAAGGGATGGGGTTCTATCTGGGCCCCGCCATGGGGTTCAGGTCCCAAGCTTAAGCTTCGATTGCATTTAGGGTCTGGTTCCGATGCAGGGGCTGGGGTGAGAAACAGCTGCATCCGGCCCATCAGAGATCCGCAGGGGCCCGAGTGCCCCCCTCCACACACACGAGGATTTGCTCTTCCCTTCCCAAGAGGCCCCCGACACTGACACAGTTGCCCGTAACACTACCCTGGAGACCCAGTCTGTGCCAGAACTCGCCTCAGGACAGCCAGGACTCTCCAAACCCAGGCGCTACTGTGGAGGCCGTGCTGGCAGCAGGCAGCATCCGTCATGCCAGGCCCAGAAATGGCCCCATTTCCCCCATCTCCTATCACCATGGAGACCTCCCTCGTCTGGACGGCCCAGCTTCCATGGACCAACCCCGCCACCCTGGGAAGGCTGCCCTCATCACCCCGTTGCTCTGAAACCCCCCAGATTCACCGTGTCCCCACTGTCATTGGGGCCGGGCCTGATTTAGCCCAATGGGACATTTCTGGAACAGTCACGGAGTCTTTGGGGCCACTCGGCAGAGCAGAGAGAGCTCAGGCTGTGCAGAGGGGCCCGTTCAAGCCTGGCTTCACCACTCACTGCTGTGTGACCTTGGGCAAGTTCCTTAACAAGTCTGAGCCTCAGTTTCCCTGTGCATACAACTTGTATAATAAAGGTACCCCTCCTGTGGCATCTGCTGGAGGATTTATCGAGGTACCACATCGGAGCTGGGCACACACGGCTGCAGATGCCTGTGTTACCCCATCGAGTTATGACACCAGCCCCTGACTGAGCTGAACGTTTGCAAGTCCCTACAGCTTGGAGAACACTGGAAGTCGGGCCAAGGCACGCCGCCCAGAGGGAAACCCGGACCCGAGATCATCAGGCTGGCCTTAGAGAATCTGCTGGTCAGATGTCCTGGCCACTCCCAGAAATCCGTTCCACTGAGTCAAGTCTAAATGCTGAGGTTGGCTGGGAGATTCTGACGGACACAGGAATGGTGGGTAGTGGGTAAAGAGAGAGAGGAAGCGAAGGAGACAGAGAGACAAAGTAGGAATCTTCCCGTCTCAGTGAAGTAGCCTGTTTTCCCTCCAGAAAGTGGCATGTGCAACACTTTGAAAACATATGCTTGATAACTGACCCCCGAGGGTCTCGCCCAGGTCAGCCGTGTGTGCTGGGAAGGTCCTTTCCAGAGGAAACCCCAGTGGCAAGGCCCGCACAGCCCTTCCAGTTCTCCACTGGCTCGGGGGCACCCACGGGCCGGCCCCAGGATCCAAGCACGCGCTCGCTGGCCGTGGGAAAAGAGGCCCCGGGAATAGCAGGGTTGACCCTGAGATCTCTCCCTGAGATAAACTGGGCCCTGGTCCCCAGCCGCAGCTCCTCGACCATCTTCCCGGGTCTGCGGCCAGACGAGTGAGATGCTTCCTGCTGAGGGGTAAGAGCCACAGCGCTGAAAGCCACCACGCTACCCGCCCGGGTCCCGCGGGGAAAGGGCAGGGCTGCCCCACTGTGGGCCTGGGCTGCGGGCCCGACTCTCGGGACCGGACCACCGCTCCTCTGTACCTCAGTTTCCCTTCTGTAACCGGAAGAGGTTGGATGAGATGGGGAAGAGCACAAACACCCCAGGGCCGGGGGGTGGTGGACAACGGCCGAAGCTAGGCCCCTTGTAGGGGGCAGCCCCGTGGCCCATTTCTCCAGAGGTCAGAACACCAGGCTGCCTGTGGGAGATCTCGAAATTCTTAAAGACTGAAAGCTCAAGAGGCTTATTTTAAAGGCTTCTTCTGGCCAAAGCAAACATGCCTGAGGAGGAGGCCTGGCCCATAGGGCCCCAGCACGTGACCTCCGCAGGCCGAGAATCTCCTGCTGGAATTCAGCACCCGGGCCTCCTGACAACTCCGTGATGCTCAGAAGCCCAGCCTGTTTCTTTCTTTTTTTTAATTGAAGTAGAGTTGATTTACAACGTTGTGTTTAATCTCTGCTGTACAGCAAAGTGACTCAGTTATACACATTCTTTTCTTAATATATTCTTTTCCTTTATATTCGATATCCAGGCTGTTTCTTTCCGATTCCTCATCCAGTCCCTGAAGGCGCTGGAACCCCTCTGGTGTCAGGTTGCTGATGGGAGCGGAGTATGTTTCATGGAGGACAATGGGAGGGATCACAAAGGAAGGGAAAGCTTCATCCTCCCAAACCAGTTTCTCAGGTTGACCTTCCCAGGGGAGCGGCTAGATTAGGAAACCGGGGGCAGAAGAAAGGGAGACAGGGGCCTTCCGGGGGCTGTCTTACCTAAACGTCACAGGGGTGGGATGGAGAAGCTATGTACGTCGCCCAAGGCCACTCTGGCCAGTACTGGGAGTGTCCACACTGTCACTCCACAGCCGTCCAGGGCCAGGGATGGGGGGAACCCAGCAAAACGGAAAACACAAGGCTCCAGCATCACCCTGCTGGTTGCAGGCAATGTTAGTTTAGCAGAACCTGATGCTCTGGAATGTGACCCAATGAAGAAAGCAGAAGAGGGGTCACGGCGGCCTTGGAATCCTCCACTCAGGGCTCCACCCTCACCTGTGCCCCCAGCCCCCAGGCTCCTGGGCTCAGCCCACACAGGGCCAAGGTCAGGAGCAGGGCGGGGTCTGTTCCACCCTCCTGCTGATCCCACACCCCACGTGGGCCAGAGAGCGCCCCCCGAGCTGTCCCCAGAGCCAGCACCTGCACCTTCAGGAGGCGGGGAGCATAGGGGCTGTGGTCTGAGGTCACTTACACCCCGACTTTGGCTCTGGCTGTGATGGGCACTGGCCGGTGACCTTCCTGGGAAAGGTGGGAGCCACTTACCAGGTCTCGTGTGCACCCCTTAGAGATAACGAAGCAGTGGTCCCTTGCCTTGCTTCTCCTGCTGAGACCCGCCTGGGAAAAGCTATCACCCACAGGGGCTGTGAACTGAGGAGCTGCCAGGAGCCAGCCCCGCTGGGGTGAGGAAGGGGAAGCCAAGAGGAGGGGCTGCTACAGACGTGCTGGGGGACTTTGGGCAAGCCGCTGGATTGCTCTGTTCCCCACCTAGTTCAGAGGGCTGTGTAGACCCGGGTTCTACAGCCAAGAGGCAGCCCCAGCCTCCACACTGACAGACAGAGGCAGTGAAGGCAAGAGAGGGAAAGGGACATCTCGGGGAACCGTGGCACTCAGGCCAGGATCACCCAGGAGCTCCCCAATCCTTTCTGCCCTTGGCATTCCTGCTGGCAGAGGGTTTTCTGAAGAGGGGTGCGATTATTACCCCATTGTTCAGAAGAGGAACCAGAGGCAGGGTCCAGTCCCCACCACCTCCTCCTCACACACAGCTGGGAAAAATGTGAGGCACCAGGTTACTGGCCAGGGTGAGGGGGACCAAGGTTCCCGGGAAAAGCCAGCAACATCCCGTCTGCTCAGCTGGGTCACCAGCATCCTCCCAGCCAGCTGCAATGGTAGACCTACCGACTCCTAGAAAGCTGGAGGTGTCCAGAATCTTCCTGAATGACAGGGTGCTGGTGCCAGCTCACACTAGCACCACCAGCACACATCAGCTCACACCAGCTCACACAAGCTCACACCAGCACCACCAGCTCACACAAGCTCACACCAGCACCACCAGCTCACATCAGCTCACACCAGCACACATCAGCTCACACCAGCTCACACCAGCACCACCAGCTCACACCAGCTCACACCAGCACCACCAGCTCACAGCAGCTCACACCAGCTCACATCAGCACCACCAGCACCACCAGCACCACCAGCTCACATCAGCTCACACCAGCTCACATCAGCTCACACCAGCTCACACCAGCACCACCAGCTCACAGCAGCTCACACCAGCTCACACCAGCACCACCAGCTCACACCAGCTCACACCAGCTCACATCAGCACCACCAGCACCACCAGCTCACATCAGCTCACACCAGCTCACACCAGCTCACACCAGCACCACCAGCTCACATCAGCTCACACCAGCTCACACCAGCTCACATCAGCTCACACCAGCTCACACCAGCACCACCAGCACACATCAGCTCACACCAGCTCACACCAGCACCACCAGCTCACAGCAGCTCACACCAGCTCACACCAGCACCACCAGCACACATCAGCTCACACCAGCTCACACCAGCACCACCAGCACACATCAGCAGCACCAGCTCACACCAGCACCACCAGCTCACACCAGCTCACACCAGCTCACACCAGCACCACCAGCTCACACCAGCACCACCAGCTCACACCAGCAGCACCACCAGCTCACACCAGCACCACCAGCACACATCAGCTCACACCAGCTCACACCAGCACCACCAGCTCACACCAGCTCACACCAGCACCACCAGCTCACACCAGCACCACCAGCTCACAACAGCTCACACCAGCACCACCAGCTCACACCAGCTCACACCAGCACCACCAGCTCACACCAGCACCACCAGCTCACACCAGCACCACCAGCACCACCCGTGAACCAGAGCTGATGGAGCTCATCTCCTCCCAAGGCTGTGTTCGGTGACTTCCTCCTGGAAGCCTGAAATCGACCATGGTGGGAAAATTTACACCAAGGACACCAGCAAGAACTTCACATTAGGTGGATTTTTGTTTTGTTTTGTTTTTTGTCTTCCTGGAGTGACGACTGTTAAACATTTACCACTGTTCCTAACGCTCTGGAACTCAAGAACCGAAGCCAGCCTCACGCCCCTGCGACACCTGCCAGGCCTCTCCAGCCTTCCTGACTACTGACTCCACCCGACACTGGGCAAGCGTGGGCACTGGTCCCAGCCCAAGGCAGACCTGCCCCTCCGCCCCCAGAGCAGCTCCCAGACCAGCCAAACAGAATTGCCAGTCTCTCTGCTTCCAACTCCGCGGGTGGACCTCCTGTGTGCCAGGCACTGTTCTAGGCACTGGGACACATGCGTGAACCACACAGGCGAGGCTGCTGCTCCCTACAGGCTGCTGCCTGATGGGGGCAGACAGACAAGCCATCTACGGAAAATAATACCAACGTTTGGAAATGGAAATTTCATTAAAGTAATATCATCACAAATAATGCACTGAAACCCTGACAGATTATGCTAAATGCAATGCAGAGAAGAGAGCATGGAGTAACAGCATCTAACGGGAAGAGCTACTTAAGAGAGCGGTGTCAGGGACGGTGGCTCTGTGCAGGTGGCACTGAGCTAACATCTGGCTAACGGGAGCCTGCTATGTCCAGGGAAGGGCTTCCAGGAGAAGCTGGGGCAAAGGCTGGGGAGTGGGAGAGCGGGGTGGGAAGGTGGGTGAGGCTGGAGTGAGCACCAGGGCCACGGGAGAAGTGACCCAAGAGGTAAGAGGCATTCCTTGGGGATCCCCGTGGGACGCAGGGAGAGGCTGCAAGGACCTCCAGGTGTGATGGAAAGCCGTGGGTCGGTTATAAGCTGGGCAGTGATGGATCCCCTTTGCTCTGTGAAGTTCACGTTGGTGGCGGGTGGACCCTAAGGGGGAAGGGAAGGAGCAGGGGAGCCAGAGCAGTGGTGGTTGCAGGTGTCCAGGTGCTGGAGGTGCCACGGGGACGGAGGGGGCAGGGGTCCAGGGTCGGGATATATCCTGGAGGAAGAGCCAACAGGGCTTGCTGGTGGCTTCGGTGGGGAAGAGATTTCAGAGGATGTGAGTCTGAGAAAGGGTGTACAGAATGGTCCGAGTCCTAACACACCCTTCTCCCAACACACAAAGGGCCTGGGGCAGGAGCACAGATGGGGCTTGGGGGCCACCCACTTCTGCCCCCACCCAGCTCTGCCCTGCACTGCGAGGGACCTTGGGCACGTGTGCGGACTGCAGCCCGAGTTTCCCCTCCGCGTCCACACACACAGCCCTCAGCAGGGCCGGGGGAGGGGCCTGCCCTGGCTGCGGGAGGGGGCGGGGCCTCCACTCTCCCGGGGCTGCAGCACATCCCCTTGGCCCGTGGGACCCTCATCCTGTGGGAGGGTGTGGCCCGAGGAGGCCCCGAGAAGGGTGCTCTGAAATGAAGGGGGCCCTGGCCGCCAGGTCTAGTGGGGGGACTAGAGGTGGCACAGTCCACGGCGATAAGGAGGTGCAGGGCTGAGCGCAGGTCGTGGGATGGGGGGCAATGGGGTTCGGTTCAGACACGTCGAACCGAGGTCGCCTGTCTGGTCGACCTGCAGTTTGGCGGGCTCCGTCTCCAAAACGAGGGGTGCAGGAAAAGCGATGGAAGGCACCATCGACCAGGTTGGTCCGTCATTTCACAGGTGAGGGGTCGGGGGTCAGTGAAGGCAGTGAGTGGCTGAAGGTCACACGGAGGGAGAGAGTGGCCTTTGGGCCCACCCCTCTGCCTCTGGCCGCCCTCTCCTGCAAGCCAGCCCTGCCCTATGGATGTCCTTCTCAGCAAGGGGACTCAGGCCATGATCTAACCTGCACAAATACCCAGGGGGCTGGAGGAGGCCAAAGTGGAGACAGACTCAAAGTGAGGCCTCAGCAGTCGCCCAGCGGAGAGATGACGATGGCGCAGACGAGGGGGGACACAAGACATGGTGACAGAGCCTCCGGACCCCTCGAGAGCCATGGCTGTGGCTACTCACCCCACTAGCCCCAGGACCTGGCGGGCAGAGATGCCGGGCCAGTGGCTCTGGAGGCCACAGTCACTGCACCAAGGGACTGTGAGCTACACACTGGCCCTCGCCATCTCCCTCTACAAGGATTCAACGATGCGCTGCGGCAGCCGCTGACTTTCAACACCCGCTGAAAGGAGTTCAGGGTGGGCAGCAGGAAGGAGGCCCTCTGTGCTCTGGGAAAAAACTGGCAGAACAGGTCTTCAGATAGTTAGATATTCTCAGGAGACGATTTTATCAGCCCAGTTCTTGTATCTCCTCGTATCTAGAAAAGCACTAAATTCCTTCATGGTGACGTCTGTTCCTCATGACTAGCAGGAACCTTCTGCAAAAACTATGTGCTTGATCGCATGGACCCCCCCTTCACCAAAATCACAGATACGCTGGCCTTCCCCCCCTCACTTTTCGGAGCAGTTTCTGAGAGCTCTCTGAGATGCTGTCCCCCGGGCTACAGTCCTCATTTTGCCCCAAATACGACTTAACTCACAACTCTCACGTTGTGCTTTTTTTAAAAGTCGACAGGACTCAGGCCTGATTCAGTGACATCGCCTCCACACTGCCTCAACCAAGGGCAACAGTGCTGCTTAAAAAAGGACGACGAGGACATAACAGCCAATGCTTCCTAGGAGCCAGGCCCTGGGTTACATATTTTCCATCCATGACCTCATTGGACCCATTTTACAGAGGGGGTAACCTGGGCTCAGAGAGGGGAAGTGACTTTCCCAAGGCCACACAGCTAACAAGACAGAGCCAGGAGGAGCTCATCTCGGGCCTGAAAGCCTGGGCTTTAGCACCTCTCGTGCAGGCTTCAGGGGAGAGAAAGTTGCAGAGGAGCTGTGAGAACAGGGCGTCTCTCGGGAAACGTGTGACATAGTGGCGCAGGGCGGGGGCTGTTCCCTCTGACACACCACTGAGCCCAGAGCTCTCTCGGTGCCTGCAGCCCGCATCCTGCATGGGGACCCAGGCAGAATTTCAACTTCACAGGGAAGGAGCAGAGCAGTGGCAGGGTCTCCAGCCTCCAAGGAACTGAGAACCAGGCCCGGGGCTCCGTGTCCAAGGAGGAAGCAAAGCCTGGCAGAAGAGATGGCAAACATCTGCTGGGCACCCCGGGCACCATGCCCGCCTCTCCCACGGCAGCGTGCAGCTCGGTGCCAAGCCGCGGACCCACTTAAGCTCTGTTTGGCGTCGCGCATGCCATGCGGCTCTGGCTGGCGGCGTATGACAGATGGATCACTCCTGAATCCCACCAGCCCCCCGAGGGACGCTCAGTGCTGTGATCTCAGAGGGCACTGTTTCCCTAGCACCTGGGCCTGCCGCCTCCTCCCCAACGAGGCGTACACATCTTTCCTGATACTCACCCCCTCCCCCCGTGTCCGAGGTCACCCAGTCCACATGGGGGCCTCCACCATAGAAAGGCCCCCCGGGATGGAACCCCAGATCCTAGCTCTGCCTTCTGGGCGCTCCCA
Source organism: Leucopleurus acutus (assembly GCF_964270905.1). NCBI lineage: Eukaryota > Metazoa > Chordata > Mammalia > Artiodactyla > Delphinidae > Leucopleurus > Leucopleurus acutus. The sequence continues at coordinate 3,948,844 of NC_139146.1, forward strand.
GCACTGCCCACTTCCTGGGCCCCAGGACAGCACTTGGTAGTGTGGAAACAGCCATCATGCCCTCCTTAAACCTTCTCGTCTCCAGACCAAGCCCCCCTGTTGCCCGAAATGGCCTGCATGCATGCCCCTTTGCAATGGCCCTCCCCTCCAGAGATGGAGCTATTTCCCTAACCCTTGAACGGAAGCTTGGTCTTGCCCCTGCTTTGGTCAATACAACGTGCAGAAGTGACGTCATATGAGATTCAAGTCCAGGCCTGCAGCCCCAGGTATTTCCCTTCTTTCTCAAATCTCTGTCCAGCTGCCACGTGTGCAAGCCAGGGCCAGCATGCTGGAGGACAAGAGGGACAAGTGGACCAGCAGCCCCTCTGCCCCAAGCACCGGCCAGTGAAGCCCCGGAAGCAGAGCTGCCTGGAGGACGGGCTGCAGACACACGAGGGAGCCTGGCCGAGAACAGAAGCCCCACCAGGTTCACCCATCCACACTGTCCAACCACGGAAGCATAAGCCAAATGGACGGTTGTTATTTTAAGCCGCTAATGTGGGGGGCCGGTCGTTACGCAGCAAAAGCTAACCCGTATACCTCACCAGCCCCGCTCCGTCAGTGCTTTGTCCTGCAGAGGGCACGGCTCCCAGCTCCCTCAGGGGCTGAGCTAGACATCTTTGAGACGTGACGTCATTTTTATAAGGTCCCCTGCAGAGTGGAGACCATGGCCTCTGCTGGCCTCCACACACCTGCCTCCCTGCTAGCACCAGCTGGCAGTGTCCCTCCCGCCCTGTTTCTCCAATTCTCCCCACTCTCTCCCGTTCCAGGATTTGGCGTGGGTGGTCCGAATCCCCCCCAGCTGCTCGCTCACCGGGGTCCAACCCGAAGTCTCAGTTGGATGCTGCTTCCTCCAGGAAGCCCGTCTAACCTCTGGTCTAGTGTCACTCCCCTCCTCTGCACCCCACACACTTCCTCTGTGACAGACAGCAGCATCCTGGCCACCTGTCTGCCTCCCCCTTGAATGGAAGCCCCGGGAGGGCTGGGGCCAGGTGTCTCCTGGAACTCTGAGCGCCGCAGGTCTAGGAAAGAACCCGGAGCGGGTAAGCGTCCAGAAAAGCTAGCTGAGGGAGGGAGGGGGCATGGAGAGGAGGCACGGGTGACAGTGTCTTAGGTTGGTAAGGGCTTCGGGCTGACGGCACCTAGTAGGTGTTTCACAGTCAGGTCTGATTGTGTGAAACCAGTCCAGAAACTCAGCCTCATTCGGGACCCTTCGAACCCGCCGCGGGCTTTTTTCCCGTATGTTCCCACGTCGTCAGCTGCAGATGGGCCAGCACCAGAGCCCCTTGAGGAGCCGCTCCCCACAATCTTCTCCCACGGGCCCACGGGGAGCCTCGCTGACCCTCCCACCCAAGGCAGCAGGGCGGTCCTCGACCCGCTCCCCATGGACCTGACCAAGGCTCTTGCCCCTCCCAACCCCCCAGCACTGGCATCGGCCTGAGCGCCGGGACTAGACGTCCAGAGTCGAGACATAGGTAAAGGGTCACGCCCGGCAAGGGCAGCTTCCTGGAGAAGCGCCCCCCAGTAACCGCCGCCCCTGCTCTGCAGGGCTGGGCGAGGGAACAGACCCATCTTACAGGTGGGCAAACAGGTTGAGAAACGGTGAGCCGCTTGCCTGAGGCCAATCGTGAAGGGCAGAGCTGGGACCTCCAGAATTAGGTGCCACAACGAACGTTAGTTTTTAACCCCAAACAAAGTAACATTCCCAGCGTCATAAAAACGGCTCCGTGGGATGAAGTGAGAGAGTGGCACGGACATATACACACTCCCAAATGTAAGACAGCTAGTGGGAAGCAGCCTCAGAGCACAGGGAGATCAGCTCGGTGCTTTGTGACCACCCAGAGGGGTGGGATAGGGAGGGAGACGCAAGAGGGAGGAGATATGGGGATCTATGTATATGTATAACTGATTCACTTTGTGATACAGCAGAAACTAACACACCATTGTAAGGCAATCATACTCCAATAAAGATGTTAAAAAAAAACAGCTCCGCATCTTGGACCCTGTGCTAAGCAAACTTTACCAAGAGTATCTCGCACTCCACCCCAGCAGGTCCCTTTTTGTAGAAGAGGCAGCCAGGGCCTAGGGAGAAGGACCGACTATCCCCGGCGCCGACCGGTCGACGGCAGAGCTGGCCAAGCCCCTTGATGCCCTTCGGCCGCCGCCACATTCCCTGGACGCTGCGCGGCCCGTAAACAGGTTTATGGCTCCATCCTTCAAAGCACACTCAAGCGAGGTTTATTACATAATAGAAAACAAAGATGGGTTTCTTCATATGCTTCCCACTCAGGGAGTTTTATTAAAATGCAATAAATCTCCAAGACTGAGTGTGACTTTAATGCAAAGGGCAGGAGATGCAGACCGCAGGGAAAGGCGGGGCGGGGAGGGTGCAGGATGTGAGTGCGGGGAAGGAATGCAACATTCTGGGTCCTGCCCATCCCAGGCTCAGCGCCCACCCCAAGAACCTCAAGGAATGGGACTCTGTACTCAACTGGGTCCTGGAGGACAGGGAAAAGGAGGCTTTGCGGTCCAAGCACCTTGTCAAATACCGTCTCCCTACTCCACGGCTCTGCTAAACCACGCCCCCCTACACCCTGCAGTCTCGCTGTTCCATCTTGCTGTCCCCCCCCCCCCCGAACGCTGCAGCCCTGCGCTCGCTCTAATCCACAAGCCCCCGCATAGTGCGCCACCACCTGTCAGACAGAGTTCAGTGCTCCTGGGCTGGCACACAAGGTGTCCTTGGTCCAACCCCTGCTGGACTCCCCAGCGTGGCCTCCCACCCTCCTCTGCCCACCTCACATTTTCGCCACTCCAGACTTCTTAGGATTCCTCTCACACCAGGCTGGCTCATGCCTCTGTGCTTTTGCACATCATGTTTCCTGTCTAGAAGGGTCTTCCTCTGCCTGACTGCCCGGAAAACTCCTGTTCATCCTTCAAAGCCCAGTTCAGATATCACCTCCTCTGAAATGTCCAGTCACACTCTCCCATGGGTTCCTTAACAGTAGATAGATGTTGGTCCCTCCTTCAGCTCCTTTCTCTCTGACAAGGTTGGTGTCTCATTCATGGCCAATCCTAAGGCCTGGCAAAGTGGCCTAGAGAAAAAGAAGACGCTCAAGAAATATGTACAGAATTCGATGATCTGAAAACAGTCTTACTATCTCATGTTCAATCTCGGTGTCCCAGCCAGGCCTTCAAGTGACCAGAAACAGAGACAACCTAAGGGCCATCACCTGTGGATGCCTTCATGCCCTGTGCGGTCAAAAGAATAATGAATCTCCAAACGTGTCCACATCCTGAAGCCTGGAGCTTGTGTGTTACCTTGTAGGCAAAAGGGACTTTGATGTGTAAGTGAAGACCTTTGAGATGGGGAGGTTATTTTGGATTACGCAAAAGAACCTAATCGAATCCCATGGGTCCTTAAAAGGGAGAAACTTTCCAAGCCACGGCTAGAGAAAGAGATGCGGAAACAAAAGAAGGATCAGAGGGACGCAACACAGAGGAAAAGACCACAAGCCAAGGAAGGCAGGCAGCCTCTAGAAGCTGGAAAAGGCAAGGGGAAGAGCGGCCCCTAAAGCCTCAGGTAAGGAAGTCAGCCCTCTTCGCACTTTCCTCTTAGCCAGCGAGACCCAGAGCAGACTTCGCCCTCCAGAACTGTATGATGATAGATTTGTGTTGCTTTGAGCCACTACGTTTGTGGTAATTTGTTACAGCAGCAAGAAAAAAACAATTCATCCTGTGCACCAGCCTGGCTCTTTACCACGGGTTTCTCCCAACCCCTGGGCATTGCCCAGCCTCTGCACCATTGCCCCACTGCCTAGATTGCCTGCTCCCCGCCCCCCACTTCACCTGCCCTTTTCTGCCTAGTGAACTCCTATTCATCCTTCAGAACCCACTCCCCAGGTCCCTCTGATGGGACCCTGTGCCCTGGGGTAGGCCTGGGCACCACATCCCCTGAGGCTCAGCCGTGCCTCCCAGTGCACACACTGTAGGGCACCATCTTGGATTCTCTGCTCTCCCACCGGTTGGCCAGATCCTGCATGGCAAGGGCCTGTGCTCTGTTGATTCTGCATCTTTGGTGCCAAAGCAGTTCCTGACACATTGTAGGACCTCGGGAAGCAACTGATAAGTGACCAGGGCTTGGGGTGGTCAGGGTCAGAGGCCTCCACCCATTTGTGGAATTTGTAGGACAATAAGGAGGACCTCACCTTGCTGCCGAAGCTTTCCTTTAGCTGGAGGTGCATTTGCGTCAGGAAAGAAGGCACATTTATCTTATTTCCTCTTGCCTAAATGGCTCTTTAATTTCTCTGCTCCCAGTACAATCAGTAACAGCCTCAGGGACAGACTCTCCAAACACTCAAATATACAGCGGAATCCCAATACTGTAATCCGACAGGCAGGAAAGAGAGCCACGCTTAAAATTCATCCTAAGAAAATAATCAGAAACGTGGAATAATGTACGTACCAGGCCAAGAACACAGCTTTCTTTACATCCTTACGTTAGTGAAAACTGAAAATGACGCAGATGTCTAAAAATGAGAATTTGGCTAAATAAATAATACCTCTTTCATCTGAGGGTATATTACATGGTCACTAAAAATAGTGGTTTTGAAAATATGTGGGAGCGTAAGAAAATGTTTAATACATAATATTAAATTGGGATTCAAAATTTATAAAACATGTATCTATTTACATCTTAAAAAGACTGGTGAGGGGACTTCCCTGGTGGTGCAGTGGTTAAGAATCCGCCTGCCAATGCAGGGGACATGGGTTCGAGCCCTGGTCCGGGAAGATCCCACATGCCGCAGAGCAACTAAGCCCGTGCGTCACAACTACTGAGCCTGCGCTCTAGAGCCCGCGAGCCACAACTACTGAGCCCATGTGCTACAACTACTGAAGCCCACACACCTAGAGCCCGTGCTCCGCAATGAGAGAAGCCACCGCAATGAGAAGCCTGCGCACCGCAACAAAGAGTAGCCCTCGCTCGCCGCAACTAGAGAAAGCCCACGCGCAGCAACGAAGACCCAACACTGCCAAAAATAAATAAATAATAAAAATTTTTTAAAAAAAGACTGGTGAGAATATTCATCTTAAACATTAACATTTGTAATCTCATAAGGTGGCTTAACACGGGATTGTTTTTATGCTTCATTTATTGTTTCTAAAATTTCTGTGATGATCATGTACTATTTTTAAAAAGGAGATTTTTTTAGGGAGAATTTTCTGGAGAGGAATTTAGCAACACCCTTACCAAGAATACCTTTTAAGACGTTTAATGGCATTATACAGCGTCCTATTTTGAGGAAAGGGTAGGTGGTTACCACTGAATTCACCGTAGCTTTCAGTCAAGCTCAGTAAATCCCTGGGCACGTCCCTGTTGCAAGTTTCTGCCAGGTGCAGAAGCCACAGGAAACCCAGATCCCAGAAGAGATGGGGAGGTGGCTGTGGGATAGGGTCTGGGAGAGCCCAGAGAAGGGGCCCGACCCAGCCAGGGTGGGGGTGGGGATGGGGGACTTGGCAAGGACAGAGGGGGAGGGGACACCTGGGCACAGAGGGATGGGGAGACAGGGAAAGCAAGAGGGGTCCTTCAGGGGGCTGCTGCCGAAGCCCGGGGGGTGGTGCGGGCTGCTGCCCTGCCGGAGGGGTGAAGGTGAGGGTGGGGGAAGAACCCTAGAGGGAGAAGCTGCAGTGTCAAGAGGACCCCGAGATGGTTCTTAGCTAAACGCAGGCCCGAGAAACAGCGCATCACCTCCAGACTCATAGGCCGCCCCTCCCCGCTCAGCATCTGTCTCCCATTTCTCAGAAAAGCGCCTGGGATGGTCGTATGGGTTGGGAAGCTGTGCTGTGTGCTCAGCGCGCACAGGGTCGCCTGCGTGGGCCGCGCCGTCATCATCGCTGCGAGAGAAACCAGACGCCCCTGCGAACCATCAGAACCAGCACGCTGCTCGGGGCCACCCTGAAGAACCCGGAACCTGTGTGCTTCCTGACCTCGTCTGCTCTGTCCCTGAGAACTCTTCTAGAGCCCAAGGAAGGCCTTTCCAGCCTTCAGGAATGGGGTTGGGGGAGCAGGATGCAGGAGAGGGAGAGAGGAAACCACAGACGCACACGGCACGCAGGCGAGCCCAGGTGGGCAGGGGCTCCCTAGAGGTAGGTACCACATGGGAAGCTGGGACTCGGGCCTGACTGGGATAGAGGAGGCCAGATGTTCCCATCACCTTCCCAAGGCCAGGGGCTGCACTCCTATGATGCAGCCTCGGGTGCAGAAGGAGTTTCGATATGTGTTGCATGTGGACCTGGCAGAGCTTGGTGGACTGGATGCCGGGGAAGGTGACGAGGAGCACGCATGAGATGCCACTGTGGCCACAGCAACGTGGAAGGCGCTGTGTAGTAGGGAGAGCTGCCCCGCAAGAGCAGGGAGCCTGTGGTGCCCGAGGGCCTGGGATGAATCTTCTTCCAGGAAGTCTTCCCTGACTACCACTTCCTCTGCTCAACAGAGTGGGGCTGTCCAGCGCTCCCCTGGTTCTCTCAGCCCCATCACAGTGCGGATTACCTGCATAACCATGGGTCATTTGTTTACCTGTTAACGCTACTAAACTATGAGTCTTGGGGGGCATTACCGTACCTTACTCAAATACAGAGGCTGGACGGAAGGATGGGTGGACCCATGACGGATGCGTGGGTGGACGGACAGGCACAGATGGAGAGATAGGGGATGGGTGCACCAATGGATGGATGGACGATGGATGGGAGAGAAGAGCGGAGGGAGGCCAGGGGGATGAGGAAGAGAGGAAAGAGGCAGAAGAGGAGGAAAAGCCGGTCGGCAGAGAAGCCAGTCGCCAGTTCCAGTGACCGGCGGGGGTCGTTGGAGCTGGGACAGAGGGTCCCGGACCTGAGGAAGACCAGGTGCTGGGGTCAAGATGCAGGAAGAAGAGGCCTGGGCGTCGGGGATGCTGAGGGATTTCCTCAAACTTCCTGTGACCTCCCGGCCCCCCCCAGATCTGCCCCGGCGTATTCTGCAGGCACCTCGAGGCCTTGGAGGCTGACCTCATCCAACTGTTGATTCCAGTTGCATTATTTATTGAATAGACTCAAATCCTGGAAGTTTTCAAGTCAGCACCTCCCTCGATTCCTATCTGCTCTGAGTCTTGTTTAAATCAAACTCAGATCTCCATGGTGATACTCAAGCAAACACAGAGAGAGACTGGCCCAGGGGCGGAACACGGCGGGTGGAAAGCCAGCCGGACACTTCAGGGGAAGAGGGCGAGGCAGGAAGCGGCCCGCTGACACCTCCTAGGTGCCAAGCGTCGCGCACGCAGGACGCGTTGTCACGCTCACGGCCACCGCGAGGTCTGTGCCATCAGTCTCAATGATATAGACGACGCCCGGGGAGGGAAGGCACAGAGCCAGAAGGGAAACCGGATCTGTCTGGGGACACTGACCACGCAGCCACCCAGACCACAAAGGACTCCCAGCACCTGCCGTCGGCCTACCGTCTAAGACTTTCTCTCTAAAATAAGCCCCGCTCTTCCGGGCCACAGAGGGTAAGGCTTGTCCCCTGTTTAAAGTCCCTCACGAACACTCAGCACTGTCTACCTGTAAGGACCCTAACAGCACAACAGCTCTTTGCCCAGACATTCGGGGCCCCTAAGACACAGGCTGTGATGACCGAGGCTGCCCATGGGCTTCTGGAACGCTCTGCACACGGCCTGGCTCTGCCCACCTCACCCTCAGGACAGCCCAGCTGGGCAGACGTCCCCACCCCCAGGCCATCATCCGCCTCCGCAGAGAAGGACCTTGCAGCTTCTTCACGTCAGTGAATGTCAAGAGGCCATCGTCTGGGGACTTCCCTGGCGGTCCAGTGGTTAAGACTCCGCCTTCCAGTGCAAGGGGTGTGGGTTCTATCCTTGGTCGGGAAGCTAAGATCCCACATGGCTTGCAGCCAAAACACCAAAACATAAAACAGAAGCAATGTTGGAACAAATTCAATAAAGACTTTAAAAATGGTCCACATCAAAAAAAAAAAAAAATCTTTAAAAAGAAAAAAGAGGTCATCGTCTAGCTGTGGTTTGACGGCTCAAATTCCCCAGACTCTGCATCCTCAACACATAACCCTACAATTCTCTATGTTAAAAAAATGGAGAGAGAGGGAGAGACCCTAGGACCGCAGAACCAAATCTGGTTTGAAATGAAATGGTATCAAAACACAGTAACATTACATGTAAACAGAAGTGGTCTGGAAATCTCAAAGGCCAGCTCGTCTGGAATATAAAGTCTATACAGCAGAGCTTCCCAGAGCTTGTTCTGTGGAAAACCAACCCCAGGAAATGCTCAGAGGAACAAAAATAAAATAATACGTAAAAATTAAAGTGTATAAATAAAACAAAATTTAAACAAGTGATTGATGCAAATAAAAATTAAATTAAAATTTAAAATAAACTAAAATTTTTTTAAAAATGAAAGCTCATGGAATCAGTTGGGATGGAGAAATGCCACACGACCTTCTCCTGGAGATGTACGACGCCCATTGGTGTGTTAGAGACTCCAGTACATCCTACTGCAAAGGACCCTGGTGGGTTTTCTTCCACCTAAGTAAGTTTACTACCTGACTTCTATGACCACAAAACATGTATTTTCTGGAAACACCTATGACCACCTGTGATACTTTTGACTGTCATTCAGCAAACATTCACTTCACTCCCCTCCCCTCCCCCACTGGTGTTGGGTTTGACCTGTGACTTGCACTGGCCAATGCAATTTAGCGAATGTGAGGGAACAGAAGCCTTATATGTTCTTGGGGGGTGGGGAGGGCTTGACTCTCTTGCTCCCGTGTTGTGCATGGGAAGAACGGGTCCTGATGGCCTTTGGCCAGTCAGTTGGGCTCCCAGCACAGATGCAGATGTAGCAGAGCCAAGACCACCAACCTGCAGCTCGGGTGCAGCTGCCCGGCCACCCCAGCCTAAGGCAACCAAATCACAGTTGCCCCGGGGGAGAGAAGTTCCCGGTGTTTGCCACCGAGTTCGGGGTGACTTGTTACACAGCATCATTGTCACTGCGGCTGAAAAGGACACCAGCCTACAGAAATACTCTTCTAAGGATCGTGTATTAAAAAATATGACATAGAGGAACATTCTTAGGAGGAAACATTCTTAGAAGGTGTTGGGAAAGAATGAATGGCACATAGTAGGAGCTCAGGACACAGTTGGAGGACACCCGTCTTAAAATTAAGGGTCCTGGAGAGGACTTGTGTTATTCACAGTGGAGAGGCAGGTTGAAGAAAAAATTAAGCAATAGATGGGCACGAGATATGAACAGGTTAAGTCCCAGAGGAGGAGACTTGAATAGTCAATAAACAAAGGACAGTATGTTCAATTCCATGAAAAATCATGCAACTGCAAAATAAAATAATATTGAACTACGCTCTCACATCTGCTTGAATGCAGACATACAAAGTCTGCTGATTCCAGAGACGTGGGGCTGGAATCACTCTGCAAACAGATTGACAAAGGAAGAGCAAAAGGAAGGTGGAGACGTGGACAGATAGTCTCTGCAGCCCTGAGGAGAACAGCTAAATCCGGGGGATAAAAATCCTGGCGTTCCCACAGCAGGGGAAGGCTTAGCTCAACCAGCTTACGTGGCCTACAGGGATAAATTACCAATTACTCAGCGGGAGTATCAGTCACACTTCTGAAGGCAGCACGATGCCATTTACATTAATTTTTAAAACACAGTAAACCGTAGAACATATTGATTGTGGACAGACTCGTACTTGCGTACTTAACACATGATGCCCCCGTGGGGACGATCCAGGCAGGGTTACTTCTGGGATGGGGATGGTGGGGCATGGGGGAGGTGGAAGGAGGGAGGAGAGAGCTGGGCTGCATCAGAATCTCTAGCGGTGTGTTTCTTTAAGAGCTGGAGGTCCCGGAAAGAAAAAAGAATTAACATCTATCACAGCTAGGGAACCCGTACTGGGCTAGACTAGTCTCTGCTGCGGTAACAGCTGAAGCCCTAAACTCCAGTGACTTAACCCATATTATTCCTGCTTACCGTCCACTGGCTCAAACAAATCAGATGACCCCACAATAACCACAGGGGAGACCAGGGAAGGGAGGAAAAGCTTGGATTATTGGGTGAGCACGTAGCTGTCTCTGGCACGTGGGTACCCAGGGAAGCCGGCACACCACATTCCGCGCTTTCTGTGCATGTTAAAGATTTCATGATTAAAGTGAGGACGGCGGGAGAGAATCGCCCTCCGCCCACCCCAATAAAAGGGTGGGAGTTCCACCAAGTCACTCAGAGAAAACCTGAGACCCGCCTCATGGGTATTCCCGAGGTTGCCCCGGCTGAAGGTCCTGCCCAAGGTCACAGGTGCGGGTAGAAGGGCAGGGCCGGCACGGCCTTCACACCGTCCAGGCACAGTGTGAACGGGGCCGTGGACCAGGGGCTGCATCACAGCAGAGGGAAGGTGGGCCGAGGTCCACTTCCTCTCTGGCTCAGGATGCTCCCAGCCCCTCTTGTTCTGTCTGACGGTATCGGGGCCGACTCTCTGCTTCTGGCTCCTACACCACCTGCAGGGAGGGCCTCATAGATGCGAAGGGTCTTGTAGGTCCTGGCGGTGTTTCCCAAGGACCGCATCTCCACACTTCCATCCATTCACTCATCTGTCCATCCATCCCTCCATCCTCTCAGTCGTATGTTTACCGGTACATCTATCCCTGCATCTGTCCACCCATCTGTATATGCATCCGTCCATCCATCCACCCAGCGCCCAACATCACCCTCCGTGCCAGATCTGATCTAGGTTCTAGGCATCGGGAGACCGTCAAGTGGACCCCACAGGTCTCCATCCTCAATCAGTGTATGCTCTGCCAGGCAGGTGGAGGAGGGAGTGGGGAGCACGGAGAGACAAACTATATACACGGGAACCCCTACACTCAAGGAGCGATGAGATAAGGAATGCCTGGGGACTGCTTTACGCTGAGCAGTGGGGTGGCTTTTCTGAGGAAACGAGGTTTATGCTGAGAATGAATGTCCACAAGGAGGCAGTACCCGAGCGTCAGCGCCAAGCGTACGCTGTGCCAGCTGCCGCAGAAGGGACGGGCCCTTGCACGGTCAAGTTTCAGCCAGCAGGCCAGGTGGCTGGAGACGGAGGAATAAGGGTGGGGGGGGGGGAGTGGAGGAGTTGGGGTGGGGGATGGGATAGGAGTCAGGGGCTCAGCGTCTCTGCGGGGGATGTGACGTGGATGCCAGTCCAAGAGCCCTGGGAAGCCGGCAGGATGCTAAGCCTCGCTCCCAGCCAGCCCAGCCCCTGGCTACTCAACGCGTGGTCCCTGGACCAGCGGCCTGGGCACATCCAGGAGCCTGTCAGAAATGCAGACCAGGGAAGTCTGAGGTGCACTGCTCTGGACCAGCCCTTCCTGGGGCTGTTCTCCCCTGGGGCACTTCTGAGACGTCCCCACACTGCGTCCACATCTTCCAAGGCAGGGCCTGAGCGGTGGTAGTTTTTAAGAGCTTTTTCGGTGACTTTTACATACCTCCCGCTAAGGGCCCACCGTCTACCCACTGGCCATTGCTCAGCTCTCAAGGGCTTGCGTTTACCTTGTTAGGAGCTTTTATGAGGCAGCCGAGTCTCACTGGCCATTTGGGATCCAGCTTCGGAGACACAAAATGAGCCTCTCAGGACCCCAGCCCGCGTTGGCCAGCGGCAATCTGGGCTCTTGAAACCCGGCCCCGCAGTTGCCCAGACCAAGTCATGCGAGCCGTGAACACTGCCCAGCACTGCTCAGAGTTTGCCTAGCAGCCCAGCAAGCTCAGTGTCACCTGAAACTTGTTAAAAACGTGGCGTGTCAGGCCCCGCCCAGACCTGGGAATCGGAGTCTGAATTTCAGCCAGACCCCAGGCGATTCACACGCCCCTGAAAGTGGGAGAAGCCCTGCTTTGGGAGATGGATTTTTCAACTGGGGACGATATCGCCCCCAAGGGGGTACAAATTGGTTCTTGAGGGGTGTGAAGATTCTTACCGTTCATGTACAAAGCACATATTCCACATAGAACTTAAACAGAAATACAGTGATGGGCAGATGAGGGATTGGGAGGAAAATGTCTAAGAAGGCTCCTCGCAGGGAGGGAAGGGGCAATCATGGAAGAACAGTGGGTCCCCGTTTTCACACTGAAAGGCCGGCCTCCTGGAGCCCCCTCAGTTCCTGTCCGTCACCCACTCTGCCTGAACTCCCTCGGCACCTAGCAGAGAGCCCTGAACCACGGGAAGAACCTCTGACGTCCTCCCGCAAGACGGGGTGCAGGAACACAGGGGGACACGTACAGATCATTTCGTTTTAATTTTCATATTTCTAAGACTTTATCCTGATGTTAAAATCGTTACAGTTCTATCAGGAGGAGATACAAATTGCAAGTGAGGCCTTTAGATGTGCCACGAGCATCCTTGTTCTTCTGTACTTGCCGCTGCAGCTCCTGGCTCTGCCCACTGAAATCCCCCCACCCGGACTTGGATGGGGAGTGGTGGCGATGCACGGGTGTTGGCCACGGGGGCTACCAGGGCAAGGAAGCAGGACAGGACGTGGGCGTGTGTGCATGTGTGCATGTCAAGTCCCTAAGGCCTTGCAAGGAGAGGGGCTGGGGGGTGGAGGCAGTGAGGTGAGCTGGGATCCCCTGAGGATGCAGAGGGAAGTGTGGCTGAGGGGACAGAGGACAGGGACAGGTGCAGGAGCCATCGAGGCAAATAGATCCAGGTGTGATCCCGGAGCTTGGCGATGGACTGTGTACTGGGCTGAACGGTAGCACCAGAAAGATCTGTCCTCATCCTAACCCCCAGAGACTGTGTGCGACCTTATTTGGAAAAGAGGCCTTTGCAGATGCAATTAAGTTAGAGATCTGGAGATGAGATCACCCTGGATTACCTGGGTGTGTCGCAAATCCAAAGACAAGTGTCCTTATAAGGAACGCACAGAGGAGAGACACACGGGGTGCTGGGGGGAGGCCAGGTGAAGATGGAGGCAGAGATGGGAGAGATCCGGCCACTAGGGGCGCCACCAGGAGCTGGAAGAGGCAGCAAGGCTCCTTCTCCAGAGCCTCCAGCGGGAGCCCGGCCCTGCCCGCATCTCGATTTCAGACTTCTGGCCTGTAGGACTGTGAGAGAATAAATTCTTCTCGCTGTAAGCCCCCAGTGTTCAGTCATTTGTCCCAGCAGCCCCAGGACATTTGCACAGACTGGGCATGCAGGCCAGGGCAGGGTCAGCCGGCTCCTCTAGTTACCATTCGCCTCAGGAGGCTCCAGGAGGGGAGGTGGACCAGCTCTGTTCTCGTCCAACCCCTGAGGCCAACCAGCAGCTTTCTCAGTGGTGCGGGGCTCCCTCCCTCCCACCCGCGCCTGCACTGATGCAAAGGGGCCCGGAGGCTGAACAGAGAACAGCACCCACGCAGAAGGAAGGGGCAGAGTGCTAGACCATTGAAGCCAGCCAGGGAGAGACACTCCTGACAAGCGGCCCATGAAATGCAGGACAATTAAAAATGCATTCAGCTTAGACTTCGGAGAGCCATTTCCAGAATGTAAATACCACACCTGTCATTAAAAATGTATTTATTGCAATTACACGGGAGAATTCTTGGGAGGCTGGGTGCGCGTTCAATAAGTGTGTCTTTAATAACCCCATTGAATACGTGTTGCCAGGCACTGACACCCTTAACCTCCCTCCACGTGCACCCTAAACGGCAGACAGAGGGCGGTGGCATCCCAAGAAATGACCGATGCCATTCTTTCCCCTTCCAAACAAACTCGCACAAGTCTCAAAATAGAGGGGACATGAGTAGACGATGCTTACAAGAGAACATGCGATTAAACACAGAAACTGCCCACCCTTGCTAGGAATCACAGGCATGCGAATGAAAACGACACTGCAGTCCCTTTGGGCCGGTAGGTTAGCAAGTTTCAGAAAAGCTGTCAGCCTGAAGCCGGCCAGGAGGCAGGGCACTGCCCCAGGTGGAGAGTTGCTTTCCTCCTGAAAAAGAATTTGGTCCTTGAGCATGCCACCGTAAATCTGCTCAGTAAAGACGCGTCCCAGCGAACAAAACGGAAAGGAAGGCGCCATGCTGAAACTGCGTACGGCAGCAGCAGGGCTATAAGTACTAGAATGAATCGATTCAAGGGGCGAGTGCGGCGCCATAAGACATGACGCAGCCCGTGGCACAACATGGAAAAACGGGAAACATCTTGTACGTGCGAAAGAAAGAAGGTTCACAACTTTATTCTATCTACGTCTCACTGTACAACTATCTCAGCATAAGACGGATGAGATAAACGAATAAAGTAATTGGGCCCCACGCGCGGGGAGTGGGTGAACTTTCTTGAAATGACTGATGCTTCTGCATGTATTTTTAATAAAGGAGAGAAAATGGCTGAGTCTAGAGACAGTAATGAGAAAGGAATGTGGAAAATTAACATCTGTTAATTTGCTTTGGATTAAAACTGACTTTAGAGGGTGTGCTGTCCTGGGGACGATTCACAGGTAATCTCCTTCAGCTGCACAACCTCCCATCCAGGGATATTTTATCCCCATTTTACAGACAAGGAGACTGAGGCTCTCGGGAAGAAAAAGAGGCCCCTGTGGAGCAGCTCTGAGGTGAGTGGTTTGGCCTCCTTGAGACAGGCTGGGACCTGGGACCCTTTGCTGCAGCCCTTGCACCTGGACAAACATCTCCTGGAGCAACAAAATACAAAGAAACTACAAGCGACTAAAAATAACTGCGAGCGCCCGTGCAGTTGGGGCAAACTATGGACAACACGGATACAAACAGACAAAAAACCCAACTGCCACTTCTGAAGAGCCGGCAGCAAAAACAGGGTGTGGGGAGCAAAAGCGGGGTCCTGAGCATGCCCCCTGCCCCCCTGCACTCAACCCCACGGAAGGGGTGGTCAAACCACTTAAGCGGCCCCTTCTCCGGGACCTGGCCCTCCCCTCACCCCATATAAGAAACCAGCTCCCGCCCTCAGGGAATGAGCAAAGGAACCTGTTGTTTGTTCTCACCGCCCCCTGCTGCAGCAGGGGCCCCAGTAAAGCCTTGCCTGAATTTCTTGTCTGGCCTCTGATCAATTTCTATTGATTAAGGAGGCCAAGAACCCTGGTCGTTAACATCCTGGTTTCCCTACCTGCTTCTGAAGATTTCTGAGTCTGGAGGCCTGGTCCCCATGCTGTGGGGCTGGCCAAGGTCTGTTCCGCCCGCCATGCTACCCCGACTAGGACTCGCAGCAAATTTTAACTACACCCAGCAACTCTGTCTGAATCAGCACACGTTACCCCAGGAAGGCCCCTTGACTACCCGAAGCAACATTTCCGATAACCTCACTTTCTCCGTCCCCAGCGGTGCTGAGACGCTGCGAGAGCAGAGGGAAGCTGGTACCCACACTCAGGGTGGATTAGCGAACGTTCATGAAGATCTGGGCTGACAGACAGGCAGGAGTTGGGGAATGCGTTCGTTAGTCGAGGAATTCCGCTTGGAGGAAGAGAAGACAAGTGCCTCTCTCCACTTTGCAGCCAAGGGGACCTGTCCTTGGACCATCCACCTGGCAGGAGGGAGCCCTCCAGGGGCCGGCCCTTCCCACGGACACTGGCCCTGAAACCAATCCTCAAATGTGCATCTTCAAAGGGCAGCCGATGAGATGTCACTGGAACTTTAATGCTCTCACCACTTCCCGCTCTCCTCCCAAACAATGAACGGCCTTATCGGACCCTGGAGGGGCATTTTTGAAAGCAACCTCCTTGGTGGGCGAGTTGCTTCAAGGCACGAGATCAGAACAGTACCAACACATAAAGAAGTCGGGGGGGTCGCAGCAGGAAAACATCTGTCGCAGACTGCTTGTCCTGAGGCCGGCGATGGAATTGGAAAGCAGGCTGGTGAGTTTGGGAGGCAAATCCACAGCTGAGAGGGGCAGGCTAGGAAAGGTGCTTCTGTTGGAAAAGGGAAGGAAAACACACGGCTCCCCAGACCCCACATCCGCACCAGGGCGACCAAGCCGGCGGGTCCAGGGGCGACCAAGCCGGCTGGTCCAAGGCAACACGGTTCCTCATCTAGCAAAGAAAGCACCCAGCTCAAGGGTCATTTCGGCAACTGGCCAAAGCATTACGGAATTCCCTCAGTAAGAACCAACAATGAATCATGGCGCGCCTTCACTGAAAGTAAAGCCAAAAGTCAAAAATAAATCAACTCAAGGCGGTTGCACGTGAATCAGGAGTCCTGATCAGCAGCTCTCGGCGTTTTTAATGGATTTCAAATTTAAAAACCAATTAATTATTACTCAAGAAACACATCTTGGAAAGCAACACGGTTCAACACCCAGACAACATGGGAATGGCGCACGGGGCCCGGCGGACACAGCATCCTTGCCCGAGAGAAGCTTTGAAACCACAGCCCAAGATGCTGGGAAACTTCCTTCCCCTTCCTGGGTGAGC
This sequence comes from Leucopleurus acutus, assembly GCF_964270905.1. Lineage (NCBI taxonomy): Eukaryota > Metazoa > Chordata > Mammalia > Artiodactyla > Delphinidae > Leucopleurus > Leucopleurus acutus. Next base: position 3,965,343 of record NC_139146.1, read on the forward strand.
AGATGTAAATACAAATAATCATAACCCAAATAGCTTCTCAAGGCCTCCTTCTCTCCCACCTCATTTAAAACATCAAAGAGGCTGCCTAATTCTGGGGCTGAATTCACATTTCACATATAAAGAGAGAGTACCCGTCGTTGGCCAGGGGCGTTATTTATTTACCAAGCTCTCTGGGCTGAGCCAGGAAGAAAGAAAGACACCCGGACGGTGAGGATAATCGGTGTGTTTGGGGGACTCCAGGAGCCGTGTCGGAAGCTCAGAGCAGAAGCAGAGGAGATTGCGCACTGACCTGAATTCACAATGCAAACCCCCTTCCCCCGGGGGAGGAAAAACAGCGAGGGGAGAAGAACACAGACAGAAAGGAAAGAAAGCAAAGAAGCCTTCTGAATGGCTGTCTGTTCTCCAGCCCTGTCTGTGTCACTGACGAAACACTTTATTAGTTTCAACTTCTGTATGCGTTTTCTAGCCAAAGAAAAGTCGAGAGGCCGCCAGCCAATGGGGGCTGCTCCAGCCGGGCCTTCGGATCTCAGACCCCGGCCTGGGAGACGCGCAGGTATGGGAGGAGAAAAGGCCCACCCTCGGGCTGACTTACCGCCACAGAGAACTTTCCAGAACCTTCCCCATGTCTGCATGGTAATACTTCGTCAGGATTAAGATCACCTGTGGCGGCAACAAAGACAAATGCAGAAATCAGTGGATTTCAAGGTTCTGAACGGGGGATATAATATAACACTTCCCCCACCCAGGATTTGGGGTGTCTCCAGTGTCAGCTGCCCGGGCCTCTCTAGTTGACCCCGGAGTCCCGGCCACCTTGCCCCAGAGCACTCAGATCCGGCGCTGGTTTCTGCTCCGCAGAATGATTTGGGGAACATCCCCGTAGCTGCCACTCGGCAGGAATCACTCCAGCTCGGGCCTGGACGATCTCAAACTGTGGTCCAAGGGATGCTGAGGTGGTGGTCCTGGTGGGCACAGAACGCATGGGGCAAGGCTTCCAAAGAGGGGCTGAGTCCCCACCAGCGCCTTCGAGAATGACCAGAAGCTGGCCAGCACGCAAGACAAGGGCATCCCTGGAAGTACACGGTGTCATTACGTTCCCCGGAGAGGCGGCTGATGACAGAGCCAGCGACGGTGGGCTGGGAAGGTGGGCGAGGACAGCTGGGACGGCTGGAGGGGCCCATAAATCATCGACGGCACACACACTTTTTACTGGTGCTGAACTATTCACCGCACACACTGGGCCCTACTTAACAAGATATCTTCATTTCATACCCGTGCAGGAAATGCAACTGTTTATAAAAATGAAAATCAACGTGTGTAAGAGCACCCCAAAACCCTCCCCTCAAACATGTAACGATCACAAGGAAACGAGGCTTCATTCACCTGCCGGGCAGCAAAAGAGCCCCCTCCCCCATGACTTCAGGAGCCACTGCATTTTCCTGGACATCACATTTCATTTCACTCACTGCCAGACCCTATTAGCTGCTCCCAGCATTCCCGTTGCCATGGGAACCCCGGGAGGTAAAGTGGGAACAGCCCCTGGGTCCCAGCGGTGCCACTGGCCTGGATAATTTAGGGTCACCCCACTGGCCATCCCCAAGTTTGGTTCCTTCTCACGAGCAGGACTTTCTCTGCTCTCCGTCTTTGGGGTCGAAGCCGCTGCAGCAGTTTAGCTGGTCTTTCTTTCCCTGGTGATTAAAGCAGGGAAGATATAAGGAAGGGATGTCAAGTGAAACAGGCCAGTGTGCGTTTTAGAGGCAGTGATGATTAAAAAAAAAAAAAAAAAAAGAACCAGAGGTCTCGTCACTGGAGGCGCGATCAGCCTGCCTTGCTGGGGAACAAAGCTATTTTCTCCTGCCGCGCTCTCGGGCTGCCCTAGTCAAGCAGGAATCCTCTGAAGATTGGGGGAAGGCAGCAGAATGACAGGCCCTGGACGCGCAGGAGACAAGCGTATTTTTAACCTATTGATTTATATTTTATACTCTTGCTGTTCCCAGAGGGGATTTCAAGAAGCGGGAGTATGACAGCTGGAAGGGACCTCAAAGTCTGTTTAATCTGGCCCCATCCAGGGTGAAATCCTCACCCCCGCTGCCTTCTCGAGCACGTGCCATCTGGGCTCTGCTCGCACGCCTGGAGGGGTGGGGGGCTCAGCCCCTACCATGGTGCCCGGGGCCCTGCATGGGCTGAGCCCAGTCTCCCGGTAACTTCTGCCCGTGTGGACTAGTTCTGCCACTGTGGATGATCACCAAGGGGTTCCCCCTCCCACTCCCTTCTGGGTGACATTCCCCACTCATGCCCACCCCCTTCATCCTAAGCTCCAGCCATTCCTGGCCTTTGCACAAGCTGTTTCTCATCTTGAGACCCTCTTCCCCCCACCACCTCTAATGCCTTGGTTAAATGCTACTCAGCTTTCAGATCTCAGGCCAATTGACACCGCCTCCAGGAAGTCCCCCAGGCCCCTCCCCTGGATTCAATGTCCCCTCCAAAATCCTTCAGACCCTGCGCTTCCCGCTGCCCCAGCACAGCTCACGGGGTCTGTTACCAACACTGGGTAATGAGCCCTTTAGGGAGGGGACTGTGTCTTGTTTTATGCCCCAGCACTGGGCATAGCGCCTGCTGTATCATGAGCGCTCAAACCGCTCACGGGAAGAAACAGGAGGTGGCGTTTCCCAAAGTGACGATAAATAAGGCAACGAAGCCAGGCAGAGGCGATGCCCTGGGCATCCATTCACAAGCCACCCTCTTCTGTCAAGAGGGCACCATCCCTCTTCGTGCAGGGGGACGGACTCGCTCTCCTAGCACCACCCTGACCTGCTAAGCCTGAGGAGAGTCTGGGGTCCCGAGACCAGGACCCGAGTCGTGCCTGCTCGGGGCTGACGCAAGGAGCTGCCCAGCTGGTGAGCCTGGGGGATAGAGAGAGCAGGGCAGCCGCAGCCGGCACCCCTGACTCTGCAGTTGGCAGCGGGAAGGACCCCTCTGCTTTGGGGGCAGAACCTTCAAGCTCCAGGCACCTCGGTTTCTGGATCTACAGTGAGGAAATAATACCCAGCATCCCCTGGGAGGATGGGGATAAAGTTGTCAGCAGCACCTGGGAAGGGACCCACACACACCTTGTTAACACTCGCCCATGCCAGCTTTGTCACCGACATGTGGGCACCAGGGCACGCGGTTCACCCACATCAACTCTACCCCCGGCAATCCTATGGGGCCACCGTGTTATGGTCCCCATTTGACAGATGAAGCAACTACAGCAGAGAAAGCTTAAGTACTGCGCCAAAACTGACTCACCCAGGAAGCAGACGAGCGGGATGGCTGCTTCCTGGACGCGGAAACTATGGGACTTCAGAGCTCAACTGCCAGGCTAAACCCACGTTCCATCTATTCAACGTCGTTTCAAAGAACTAAAATGTATGACATGCCTTCTGGGGCCCTCAGCTAGTGGGTTTGGAAATGAAATATCCCAGGAGCTATTTTTCCAGCAGCTGGTGTGTTATTGCAGCTCTGGGGCGCTTTGATCTGGGCGGGAGAAAAATCCGGAATGTGAGTTGGGGCTTCTGTGTTCGGGCCGTTGCCAAGGGTCTCCTCCCCGCCCGAGGGGCCGCCTGAGCCCACTGGAGTCTCAGGACGGTAGGAAATCCAAGGAGAAGACAAGGATTGTGAGCTGCCCCTGCCCGCGGGAGGACAGGCCACAGCACCCCTATCACCACACTATCCCGCATCACCCCCGTGTCCTGCTTTCTGCCTTCCGGTCCTCTGGGCCCTGGGGGGGGACAGGCTCATGCTGGGAGTGCTGGGGGCTTACGCGGTGCCAGCTCAGCGCGCTTATCATCGGATCCCCACTCGGCCCCCCAGGGAGGGGTCGCTGCTATTGTTCCCATTTTACTGATGAGGAAACCGAGTCACAGAGCTGACAACTCGCTCATCTGACATCGTACACGACAGAACCAGGGCCTCTTGTGGCCAATCCAGGGCTTTCACTGGCTCTGTTTCCATCCCCCGGCTTCTCCGTGATGTCCGCCTTCCCAGCGTGGGACGCAGAGACGCCCCTGGCTGCGCCCTCACCAAGGTCCAGCCGGCAGCCCTCCGCCCCGAGAGACCAAGCCGTGACCCCGGAGGAGCCAACCTCTCTGGACTTTCCCCAAACCTGCCTGTTCCTGAGGCCGCTGGGCCGGAAACTCTGTGAAGGCAGAGGCTAGGGTTAGTGGCCCTTTGATCCCCCCGAAATTCCCGGAGCTTAGCTCAGAGCAAAAGTTCACCACGGTTTGTTGAGTGAGTGAATGAATGAGTAAAGGAATGAATATCCCCGGACAGAAGCTGATGACGAGAGGAACCAGAATCTGTCCTTCAGGCCAGGCCACAGCCGACCCCACTACCCCGATGTCTGCGTTCCCTCCAGAGCCCGTCTGCCTGAACCACCCCTCTTCTGACCCCAGCAGACACCACCCGAGGGTGCAGAGCACGCCCTGTTCTTGAGCCCTGAGGCTCGCTCACAGCAATGCCCAGCCCGACCCTCAGGGCAGGAAGCTCAGGAGGCCTGGTGGGCGTGAGATCCCCCAACCCCCTCACCCAGGGAGAGTGTCCCCGGCAGCCGGGCCGGAGGGCAGGCACCGACCTGTGCAGATGTCCGGGCCTGCGCTCAGGAGGCCCCGCGCTTGGTTTAATTCTCTGCTGTCACGTCTTGAAATTCTTAAAAAGCTTGAACGGGGGCCCTAGGTTTTCACGATGCAAGGGACCCCGTGAGCAACGTAGCCGGTCCCCAGGCAGCTTCCCGCTCCTCTGATGTTCCCAAGTTCAGCCCCTCCAGCCCTCCCCATGCCCTGGAGAGAGCGTGTCTACTGGACGCCCAGTTCTACCAAGCCTGCTGAGCCCTGTATCCCTAGTCAGGGCAGCAAGGAGGGCAGGTCAAGTCAGGGGCTGGAAGGAGGCCCACATGGGCATCAGATTAAACACCAGAGCCCATGGGAACCTGGGCCAGTTTCCTCCAGTGCCTCACTCTAGAAGTGGGGAGAGTGAGGTTCAGAGAGAGAAAGGGGCTCAGTGGGCACAGACGCTGGTCCCCAGAGATCCCGGTCCAGAGCCCAGCCGCGCACCCACTGCCCCTCACGTTAATCCAGGGCCCGTGCCAGCCTGCTCCCTCACTGTGGGTGGCCAAGGGCTCTCTCTCTAAGAAGGAAAGGAAACCCTGGCATCCATGATCAGCTCATGGAGAGACCCCCAGCTCCATCACCACCACCACTCCACAGTTCAATTCCAAACCCAACAGTGAGTCATTCAATGCGCTCGTCTCTCTTCTGTCCGGTGAGCCCGTTATATTCACCTTGCCACAGGGCGCCGGGCCTGTGTCTCAAAGCGCCTGAAAGGGGCTTACGGTATATTTATATTTTCTCCATCAGGTTTTATTTATATTTTCTCCATCAGGTCTCGCTGGCGCTCCTGCCACCGCTTCTCAGATGCACGAGAATAAAATGAGGAGGGGGCAGTGCAGCTGGACCACCCTGACCAGTCAGTTAAACCCTCTGAGCCCCGGTTTCCTCATCTGTGACATGGAGCTGATTCACGTAGGACCTCATGAGGCTGCTGGGAGGGGGATGTCTATGCACACGAGCTTATACCAGAAATCACAACACAGACGCCGGGGCTAAGGCCCCGCCCCCTGAGCGGTCCCCCGGCACGTTTCCAGGTCAGTTATTTCCGGAATCCTGGGGTTGGATTTACAAGAACATCACCACTGATGGAAAGCTGCTGGAGCCTCTTCCTCTCGGTCGGTACCCATCTGGGTCGGAGTCAGCAAGGCGGTGATGGCTCGAGGCACTGGCTCTTTGAGGGGCAGAGCGCTGAGCTGCGAGCTGGTCTAACCCCGGCACTGGCATGGGTTTCACCGAGCTTCATCTTCACCAAGTTTGCCATTAGGAGCGCTCAGCGCTGCCACCCAAGACGTGCCCATCTCAGAATGAGAAACATGCAGGTCACCTCCAGCTTCGGGCCCTGAGCCTCTGAGCAGCCAATAGGAACAGACTTTCAAGCCTCCTTACACTTGCGGGCCTTCCAAGAGGTCAAGAATAATCAGAAAACAATAACAAACACTCAGGTTCAATTCTCCTGTCAATCAATAAGCACGTTGCAAAAAAAAAAAAAGAGAGAGAGGGAGGGCAGCAAGAACTCAGGGCTAATTGTGAACTCTGCAATCAACTTCCCGTCAGAAAAAGGGACAACTTAGAGTTGGCCCGTGAGGCCCCAGGAGGCCCCCCTGCATCCCTGATGTCCTCCAGGCCAAGCAGACAGAGCCAGCCATGGGGTGGACTAGGCTGGGGCCTCGCTACTCACGGTGGGGTCTGCACCAGCCACACTGGCTCCCCAGGAGATTCTAGAAGTGCAGAATCTGGGTGAGCCCCACCCCACACCTGCTGACTCAGAATCTGTGCTTTAATATTTGACAGGCTGCACTGGCAGGTCCTCACCTCCCCAGGCCTGGATCCCCATCTGCTCACCGACATGAGAAGCTGGGTCTCTTCATATCACTCAAGAGGGCCCTGCCTTCTCCATTCTCACGCTGCTGACCTGGCAGGAAAACACACTCTACCCTCAGGCATGCACTCACTGCCATGACTTTCAGTCACCCCAGGGCCTTTGCATATGCTGGTACCTGTATGTAGAGCACTTCTCTGCCCCTCTGCACTATCTCCCTCCCGCTGTTGAGTGAATTAATCAGTTGAAAACTGGCTCCAAAAAGCCAAGACCATCTCCTGGTGTGGCCTTTCCCCACGCCCACCCCACCTGTCCACTTGCCCAGGTGTGGAAATTGACTCTGGAATGTGTATGACATTCCATCATCTTGGAACCATCTTGTGGGTTTAGGAGCCCACCTGAGGACCGAGGCCAGAAAGGGGAAGTATCCAGCCCAGGGTCACCTGGTAGATACGTCCTCTGGCAGAAGCCCACTCCTGGCTCTCTGTACTTGTGATGCACTGCTCCCTATAGGAGAGATGCTGAGGGTGGGAAGGAGGTCAGGGTCTTTCACCGAAACCTCCAGTGATGACAGCAAATGCTTATACACCACCCACTCCACACCTTACATGCACCAACTATTCCATTACACAGATGAACAAACTGAGGAACAGAGAGATAAAACAATGACCCCGAGATCATAACAACTTGTATCAATACGTGGTGGGCCTTGGATGTGGAAACAAGTACAACAAATCAGGAATCAAACATTAGGAAGAGAAAACAGAGATCAAAAAAGACGACAGAAAATAAGATTTTTTTATGGTGACTTCGAGTATTCATTCAGCAAACAGTCTAATCTCTCAACATGCCAGGCATGAAGATCCACAGAGAAGAAAGTGGCCAAGGACCCAGGGCCCATCGATAATGACGTTGCCTCTGCACGTGCGCTTCCGGGACGCTCGGAAGAGCACTGCCCAGGTGTAGGTATGTTTTTCACTCTCTGTAAAGATGTGTTCACGTATAGAAAGTGTGGGAGGCCAACCACACGTGGGGATCTTTACATATGGTATTATGGGGGGACTGCGGATCACACCCACACACAAAGGGATGCTTTCTGTACCGAGCTGTAAGCTAAAGGCATACCCCCCGCCCCCAGGGGAGCCTTTGTGGAGGCCTGATCCAGCCATGGCATCTTACACCCTGTTCCAAAGAAGATGAGAGTCTCAGAGAGGCCGTGGGAGTCTTCCTGGGCCCCAGGAGGGGGACCCTCACGATAAAGAAGGACCCGGCTTGTTTCATCTGTCCCATTGCTGGTCATGCCCCACCGGTTGGGCAGATTCTCTGTTCCCTTGAGTCTCAGTTTATTCATCTAAGAAATGGGAACAAAAGTCCCTGCTCTATCCACCCTAACCTCGTTGAAAGGTGACGGTGCATCGGAGAACGGACAGATATCGAAGGACTGTAAAAACTGTAAAGCGCTCGTTTACAGTAGCCAAGGCAATGGAAGCAACCTAAATGTCCATCAGCAGAGGAATGGATAAAGATGTGGCACATCTATACAATGGAATACTACTCAGCCATGAAAAAGAGTGCAGTAATGCCATTTGCAGCAACATGGATGGACCTAGAGATTGTCATACTAAGTGAAGTAAGTCAGACAGAGAAAGAGAAGTATAATATGATATTGCTTATATGCGGAATCTAAAAGAAATTATACAAGTGAACTTATTTACAAAACAGAAACAAACTCACAGATTTAGAAAACGAACTTATGGTTACCGGGGGAAGGGTGGGAGGGAGGGATAGTTAGGGAGTTTGGGACTGACATGTACGCACTGCTATATTTAAAATGGATAACCAACAAGGACCTACTGTAGAGCACACGGGACTCTGCTCAATATTATGTAACAACCTAAATGGGAAAAGCATTTGAAAAAGAATAGATACATGTACACATAGAACTGAAAAAAAAGACTAAATAAAGAAGACTCACACCTGGTCATAATCAGGTAACCACTTCACTAGATTCCTATTTTTAAAAATAAAAGTTATTTACAAAAAAAAAAAAGAAAAGAAAACTGTAAAGCACCATCCCAGGGGAACGGGCTGATGACCAAAACCCAGGAGGGGAGATTTTCATATCGTTGACTGAAAAGAGAAATCACGCAAATGTTCACAGTGAATTGGGAACTGGACCGGCTTCATGAGAGACCTGCATCTGCCCACCCTGCGTTGGGCAAGGAGGCTGATCTACAATTGGTGGCCGTCGGGTGACCGCCCTCCTGCGCAAAGTCCCTCCTGGAGAAGGGGCTGCAGCCTTGGCCCAGCCAGGGCACGTCTGGGGGTGGCAGCTTGCTGGCTGGCCCGGTGTGAGGCCCGTGGGCACCTCCCTGCCTTACGTACCCGCTGTCAGAGCCTGAGGCCCGCCTCGTGTCACCATGTCCCTTGGCCTCTCTGAGCCCAGTGTCCTACTCTGCCCTGGGGGATGGCGCAGGACTCCGCAGATTCCTCGCCCAACAGCAGAGCTGCTCCTGGGCCCACGTCTTGAGGATGAAGACGTCCTACCAGACAAGCGCCGGCTGGCCCCGGTGTCCTCACTACCTGCACTTAGAAGGATGCCAGTCCAGGGAGGGAAAGGCTGGACCAGGACAAGGGAAAGAGCCGGAGGCAGGGGGGGCAGGAACCGAACTCGCTCACAGTGGAGTCTCTTTCCAGGCCCCTGGGACCCAACAGCCAACAGAATCACAGCCCATCTACCCCGTGGCCCGGCAATTCCACTCCAGGGAGCTCTTCTGTAGATGTCCTTGTGCCCATGAACTGAGGGATGTCCAAAGTTATGGCCCGCGATACTGTTTATAACGGCTGGAGACCAGAAACACCGTGCAGATCCAACCACAGGCCCCGCCCGCTCGCCAGGGCACAGCTGCCCATGGGAACACCGTGCAGCCGTCCAAGAGCAAAGATGCCCCACGGACAAGGCAGAAATGGCCCCAGGATGGTGAGCTCAGCGAGAGGAGGCGGGGAGGGGGCGGGGAACAGCACAGTGTCACTTTTGTGTTAAAAACAGGAGAGGCAAAGCCACTGAATTGTACACTTCAAAACGGTTAAAATGGTGGCTTTTACGTTACTTGAATGTTACCTCAATTAAAAAAGTGGGGTGGGGAATAGGGATCGATATTCATTTCTGCTTGAAGATGCATGATGACACGCTGGAAGGGAATATCAGAAACTTTTTAACGTGGTGGCCTTTGGAGGGGGAGGGGTGGCAGGAGGGGCGGAGGTTTTCACCGGGGACCTTTTACTATCTGCAACCCTTGGAACCATCGGCCTATCACCTCTTCCATCTGCACACATCAGGGGTGTGCATGCCTGTCGTGCATAGGTGTGCGTGTGTGTGTGTGTGTGTGTGTGTGTGTGTCACTATGGGCCGCAGGGCCACTCCTGTGCCTGTCACCTCTGATGAACGAGGCCGTCATGTCTGGCCACAGTCCTTCTCCCTCCTGACCTCAAAACATGAGAACGATGCCCATTTTCATGCCGGTGCTGCTGGCACACGTGGCAGACAAAGACTAGACCCCGATGAAAGCATGCAGTTGGCGCTCAATAACTGTCTGCTTCCGCTCCCCCAGTGAAGACCACTGAGAAACCCCTTCCTAAATGAGCAGCCTGCCTGGGCCCTGGAGCAGCCCTGCTCCCTCAGGGGCAGCGAGGTGCTGGACCAGGTGACGAAAAACTGAGGGAGGGCCCCCCCCTCCGCCACGCAGACATGGCTACGAATCACGACGCAGGGGAGGGCACGGACCCCTGCCCCTGCAGAAGCACAGGGCTCTTCCCCAAGGGCTTGCACACAGGGGCCCAGGAGAGAACGATGCACATTTTCCCATCATTTGGTTCCCTCAACAGCCCTGTAAATGGGCATCGTCGTTCCCACATCCCAGATTAGAAGCTGAGGTGGGAGGAGGGCAGTGGCCATCCCAGAGGTGCACTTGAGAGACAGCAGAGCTGGGACCAGACAGGTCGGCCTGAGGCCAAGACCATGGCTCTTTCTAGAACCGCCCCCTGCGGAGTTCTCCCCAGCCCAAGCAAAAGAGGAGGGGGCTTCCTGCTGACCCACAAGCTGGATGGACAGCCCACGCCCCCGGGAAGGCTGCCAGGCTCAGCACTGGGCGCCTTCACCCCAGATGCATCCTCTGCAGAGGACTCCTAAGGGAATCCCTTAGGCCCAGAAAGTTGCGCAGCAGGCGCTGGTTCTCCAAAGTCAGGCCTCGGTCAATCCCAGAGCCACCCGGCAGACACCAGGGCTGCTGGTAACGGCCGCCAACCCACCTGGCTCAGTGCCGCCACCCCAGGAGCCTCACCCACCCTCTCCCCCTGCTCCTCGAAGCCCTCCTTGATATTCCAAGCTGGGGGGGATCCCCACACGCTCCGGGAGCCTCCCTGGAGGTTCTCACTCCCAGTGGGCCAAGAAAGTACTTGTCAAAGCTGGTGACGTCACCAGACACGTTCCACCAGAAGAATCTTCTGCAGAGCAGAGAGCCTGGCTCCCCCTACCTGCCAGACCCTTCCTCCTGAGTCAGTGCCCAGGCCCCCCACCCCTGGCTCCAGGCTCCTCTGCAGAGCCTGGAGGACTTCGCAAGGGGCCGACCATGCTCCTGAAGCCCGAAGGGTCTTGTCTGAATCCTGGGCCCACAGTGTACGAGCCGTGTACTCCCAGGCTTAACCTCTCAGGGGCTCAGCGTCCTGATCTGTGACACAGGGACGATGCTGCCGGCTCCCAGAGCTGAAGCAGAGATGAAATGAGCGTGGTGGGTCCATGGTGAGCTAGGGGTGGGGTCTAGGATTAGAGTTAGGACTAAAGTTAGAGTTAGTGTGAGGTTTAGGGTTAAGGATAGAGTTAGGGTTGCGTTTAAAGTGTGGGTACAAATAGGGTTACAGTAAGCGCTAGATTCAGGGGTGGGGTAGGGACTAGAGTCGGCATGGGCTCTCTCTGTGAAATACCATTCTGCAGCTGGTGGTTCGGGCAGTACTTGTTTAGTGATGTTTATGAGAAATCCTGTGTGCAGCAGTGTAGGTGAGGTGCTATTGTGTACAATGAAATACTCAGGGAGAAGCTTGTTAAGTAAATAAATCAATGAATGGTCAGACCTACCTACTCACCACCATAGGCTCATCTGACCACCTCTGTGCCCATCCTCCTTTCTCCCCTGGCCCAGAGCCCTGCATCTTTCCACCTCCTGGGCCAGTGTAGCTGCCACCTCCTCCAGGAAGCCTTCCAGGATGTCTCCAGACTAGGTTGCTGATTTGATTACATCTGATTTTCCAGCAGAAGGTGTGAGCTCAAGCATGATGTTTTGAGGGCTGGGCCCCATCCCCTATCTGCTCTGCCCTGCAGCCCAGCGCCAGCGTGAGGCTCATTGCAGGGGAAGGTGCACAGCCTTGGACCGGGCCCAGCCCAGCCCACGTGCGAATCCTCAGTGCCGTGTGGCGTCCCTCCCTGTTCTAGTGTCACCTGCCCGTCAGCAACACTGGAGGATAAAGGCCACACGTCTCCGTCTCCAGGTGGCTGTGATGATGTAGTGTGATAACATGTGTGGGGGGCCTGGCACCCCGCTGACTCAACCAAGGTGGGGCAGGGCACTGACTGTCCCTTCCCTCCTCAACAACTAGCGTGAGCACAGGCAAGGTGACCTCGGTGATGCCTCGCCGCGCTCTGAGTCGCCCGACCCCAAACAGGATCCCTTTCTTCCCACAGAGCTGTGACCTCGTCCGGCCATTCTGTCTTGGGTCCTGGGGGCCTGGCAGCAGCCCAGCTGCAGGCACAGAAGTCAGAGGCCACCCAGCAAGTCCTGAGCTGGACCGCGATCCGTCTCGCTGGTGGTGCCACCTCCCCCCACGCCCACCAACAGGCTTAGGAGAGGCGGGTGGGAGCAGTTGGTGCTTCCAGGAGCAGGGGACGACCTGGGAGGATCTGGGAGGTCCTGGGAAGGCGAGACCGCTGCTCTCTGTAGATGCAGAAGGAAGATGACCCGACGCAAGGCCCCTAGTTCCGGAAGCTTTGGCCAAGACAATGAAGCAACCCGGGGACGGCATTTTGGTGGCTTGGGGAGGGCAGAGGAGGATTTCTGATGAGGGTCTGGGGTGGGAGGGCGCTGGTTCCTCTCCCTTCCAGGGGGAATGACGTAGATGCACTTAGAGGATGTTGACCAAACAAGGCAGACAGGGCAGCCTGGACCTGAGCACCAGCTTTAACCCAAATGCAGGATTCCCTGCAAGAGAGGCTTGACGTCACTTTCCTGGTTCCGACAGTGGGTACATAAAGTAACGTCATTGGAGGAAGCTGGGTGGAGAATACCTGGCTCTCTGCACTATTCCTGTAACTTCTTGTTCTTTTTATATTTTATTTTATTTTATTTTATTTTTGCGGTACGCGGGCCTCTCACTGCCTTGGCCTCTCCCGTTGCGGAACACAGGCTCCAGACGCGCAGGCTCAGCGGCCATGGTTCACGGGCCCAGCCGCTCCGCGGCATGTGGGATCTTCCCGGACCGGGGCACGAACCTGCGTCCTCTGCATTGGCAGGTGGACTCTCAACCACCGCGCCACCAGGGAAGCCCGACTTCTTGTTATTTTTGAATAAAATAGTGTAATAAAGAGAGAGGCTTGAGAGACGGACCAACTAGCTGCAAACAAAAATAAACGGTTTGCGACTATGCAAGCCTCCCACCTTCCCCCACCCCGAGGACCTCAGGACGTGCCCACCTGGAGGGCCCCTGAGACATGGCCGGGCCTGTGGCCGCGCTCGAGCCTGCTGTCCAGCCGGCACCGTGTTGGAGACCGAGGCCCATCACAAACGCCCATCGGGGAACAACAGCAATGATGGGGTCCCTCCGCATGACGGGAAGGCCCTGCCCAGGTGTCCCCAGCACGTGGGGACCAGACACTGCCCGGGATCTAAGAAGCAAAAGCGGAAGTTGGAGGCAAGAAAGAGAACTGCGCACAGGAGCCATGGCCTTGAACCCATTCCCCCGCCCACTGGTGGCCAGGGCCCCTGCTCCCTAGGGGAGACATAAAAGATGCACGGTCCCCAGCGTAGGGTCCTGGCCCCTACGGCGTCCACACTGGCAGCTGAAGTGCAGTCGTCTGCAGAGGCACACGTGCTCCCCTGAAGCCGCTGCTTCCTGACGCAGCTGCCTAGCCTCCCCGGGAAGCAGGCGTGGCTTTTGACTACCTGCCAGCCCACAGGGTCCACAGCACACGGGCAGCAGCGCGTGTTCTCGCGTGCCTGAGCCACGAAAACCTCTTTATCATCACGAGCGTTAAAATCACATGGGTTTACGCTGTCCTGGCCCCGCGCTAAGCACTTTACAGACGTTAGCTCATTTAACCCTCCCAGGAGCCCTGGTTGCTGGGAACCCCTTTGTCCCCATTTCGCAGGGGAGGCGCACAGAGCGAGGCTGCCGTGACTCCAGAGCGCAGCCCCCCCGAGGCCTCTGGGGGCCTGGCTGGGAGAAGAGGCGCCCTTCGCCCTGTGCGTCCCAGTGGAACACGCCAGCGTGGAGCCAGAGGGCGGCGAAGCATGCTTCACGCTGGAACCAAACTCCGTCCCAAGCTTTGGCCTCCGGAGGCGCCCAGTAAGGCAGGCTCGGGGCCACCTGCCTCACAGTGGCGCCCGGGGCTCATGGACCCCAGCGCTGCCTGACGGCCGACACACTCACTGGTTCAGTGCTGGACGCCCCACGCTGATGGGCTTCCCTTGACCTTAGTGTGTCAGGTCCCAGGAACCAGGCTGGGCTCGGGGCTTCCCGGGGACCCCAGCACCCCTCCACGAGCTCGCTGTGACCCGGCCAGGTCCCCCAGCAGCCCCTCCACCGGCTTTGCACGGGATGTTTTACGGCTCCAATTTCAGACTGCGGCGTGGCCGTCTTTCACCACTCCTCCGAGGCCCTCACCCAAACAGAATGCTGCGTTAACGTTGATTTATTCATGAGGCCTTGATACCACCGCACAGACAGGCCGACTCCCAGTGCCTCTGGAGCCGGGGCCGGGTCTCCAGGCCTCGCCTTTGTGGCAGCACTTGGCAGTGTCTGGGGAATGAATGACCTAACGGATGAACAAGAGCAGGCACAGGTGGACAGCACGCGCCAGTCAGGCAGGACGGACGGCCGCCCACCTGGAACAGGCCCCGCCCCCTCGCACCTGTAGTTCTTCGCCTTCACCCCGCTCTCCTCCGCCCAGCCTTCAGCTCGCTGTTCCTAAACGTCCTTGCCCCCCACCGCCTGTCCTCCTCCCCTCACCGGGCACATCCCCACTCCCACCAGGCGTTCACCGCAAGCACGTCTGTCTGGAAAGGCTTCCAGAACCCTCTGCCCACCTCCAGCTCTGAGCCCCCTCAGACCCCGGACGTGGGGGGCTGGATGCAGCCCCCAAAAGGATGTCCACCAGAAGCCTGTGAATGTGACCTTATTTGGGAAAAGGGCCTTTGAGGATGTATCAACGCCTGGAGACCTCAAGGTCATTCTGGATTACGTGAGTGGTCCCTAAACCCAGTGACAAGTGTTCTTATGAAGAGAAGGAGAAACGATACACAGGGAGAAGGCGACGTGAAGATGGAGGCAGAGATCGGGGTGATGCACCCACCAGCCAAGGCACCCCGAGAATGGCCAGCAAACCCTCAGGAGCTGGGGGAGACGCCTGGGATGGAGTCTCCCTCCCGGCCCCGGAAGGAACCAACACTGCCAACTCCCTGACCTTGGACTTCAGGCCTCTACACTGTGGGAGAATAAACCTCTGCTGTTTAACCGCTCAGTTTGTGGTACTTTGTTATGGCGGCCCCAGGACCCTGATACAGGCACTCGCCCATTTTCCAGATGGGGACATTGAGGCTCAGCTTGTTGGAGGGGACAGCAGGGAGTGGGCAGGGCTGGGGTCTCCACCAGGGGCTGCCTGACTCCAGTCAGGGACCACTCCCACTGCCCCAGGTGCCCCTGCACACAGAGAGCTGGCCTCAGACAGAAGGGGGAATGGGGAGGCTCCACACAGCAGCCCAGCTCCCGGGGGGTCCCTACTCCCTCCCTCCCCGAGCTCCCCTCGGGAGATGCTGGGCTCCCGCCAGGGGCTGTGCCCGAAACGGAGAGCCAGTGAGAGAGAGCTCAGCTCCTCCATCAATCAGCCGCCTGCACAGGCACGAAGCCCAATGTTTAAAAAAGGAGTTGAGAACTAAGCTTTGAAAGGCCCCCTATACATCGAAATCAGCCAGCAGAAAATAAACGTAGGAACGTTGCTGATCTGTGGAGAACGGCGTTTTTCCATCAAATCTGTTTGAGGGATAAAGTATATTTTAATAGGTGGGGCTTCGTAGATGGTTCCACTTCGGCTGTCTTAAAAATATTATTTACTGTCCATTTCTCATGACCTGATTGAATTTCAGCCACCCCCCCTTTTTAATAATCACCGTTAAGTAAAATTTTTTATGAAATGACAGGATTTTGTTTCTTTTGGCCGTCGCTATTCAGAATGATGCTCTGTGTTTCTACCTGGAAGTGTGGGCATTTTTCAGATCTATTTATGGCGACGAAAGGTAATTGGAGAAGCTGTGATGCTGCTGGTGCCTCACTTCTCTCAACATAAAAAGTGCCCGGGGTATCTCCTGGAGGTGGGTGAAAAGTGCCTATCCTGTTTTTAAAACAGAAATCCTTCCCCAGGCTCCAGTGCCCTCCCCCTTCTCCCCACCAGTCTCCAGCCAGGAAGCCACATGTTCGTTACTTCCAAGAATTTCTCTTTGAAAATTACGTTGTCACATCAGAATAGAGGAGCCCGGAACAAAGGACACGTAGGTGATGGGATAGTGAAGCCTTTGGCTGCATGCAACTGGGAAGGCTGAGATTTTGGCCACAGCAGCCCCTGAACAAGCTCCCCTGACCTTACGGAGTCCAGACAGGTCGGTCACCCACAAAGCCCTGTCCCTCAGGAGTGTCAGGAAAGCAGGGGGATTGGTGGATCAGTCACCAGCTTGGGAAGAAGCCAGCAGGGCGCATCTGAGCTCTGCAAAGACTAATTTATCTTCTGAGAAAGCCAGCGGGAGAGACCAACAATGGATTCTGTCCTGGTTTCCAGAATCTGCTCCCCTGAGCCATCTGGGGTGCAAAATGACTTCTGGGGGCCTGAGGCATTTGGGCCTCCGTGGACCACTTCCTCCATAAAAAAAATTAACATTTCTATTTTCCGGCTGCACTGGTGTAAAAAAAAACCCCAATATATTCCTATTATATATCAAAACATTGCCTTGACCTAAAACTTTCTCTTCTTCTGATTTGAAAGGAAATTAAAACATTTTTGTGGGTCTCTAAAGGTCTTGTGGGCCCTGGCACGCAGCCCTGTGTCTGCAGGAGACCCCCACTGGTCCACCACAGTCCAACCCGTCCTTCCCTCCCTGGACTCCTGGGCAAGCACCCCATCCCCGCTCTCCAGGCCTGTGGCCTGGCCCCCAGCCCTCCTTGCCTGCTGGTTCTCAAGGGCAGAGGCATCAGTGATACCCGTCCCCTCACCTAGGAGGACAGTGCCTTTCACATCTCCTCTGGAAGGGCACCCTGCTAAGAATCTCAGGAAATCTATAAACGTATAGGCGCGTAAGCACAATTTTTCACCCCATTTCAGGGTTTACAGACCAGTCTGGGACCCAATCAATCTACGGGGCCAATAAGCCCTTTCCATTTCCCCCACAGGGCAGGGAGGAAATCAATTCCAAGCTCATCTCGGTGGCCTTCACCTGCCTTGGGGTCCTCTCCAGAGGCGCCTGGTCTCTGTGCCTCACTGGGCCATTAAGCGTAGGGACAACCTGGAGATGTCACTTGGGAACTCACTTTACAACCAGTGACGCCACATCAATGCAAATGAGGATGACGAGGCCCCCACTCCCAGGTGTAAGCACCACCGGTGTCTCCCGCTGCCCAGACCCCTCACCTGCAGTCCAGACCTGCGGGACGAGACCCCCCCATCCCTCCCCCACTCAGCTCCAGGCACCAGCTTTACCCCACTCCTCGCCCTGAAATGCCTTCCCCAACCCAAGTGACACCACCCCCCTTTCAGGGGCCTCTGGAGACCTTGGGGCCTCTCCTGTCTCGGGCTTTCCCGGTGATGCCGTGTCTTCTGACCTGCGTCACTTTCTTCCTCGTATCCCACCCTTGTGCACTGGCCTGTTTTCTCCCTGGAGGCTCCTCGAGGGTGGGCTTTATGCCCACCGGCCTGGCATCGGGAGGGGCTGATGCCATCAAGGGGGTTGGTTCCTCACCATTGCTACCGACTGCGTGGCATCCCGCCTCCTCTGATGCTTCACGGGTGGAATCCGTCCCTCCTGGAGCGCAAGGACCAAGGGCTTGCCTGTCCTGCTTCCCTAGCGCCTGGCACACAGTAGGTCCTCCCGCCGCGCGTGGCTGCAGGCCAGGGCTGCTGCACCAGAGTCTTGGGCTGTCACGGCAGAAGGGGGCGGGAATGACCCTGCCCCTCCCACTGGGACATCTCGGGAAGCTTGGGATTAGACGTGTCCACTAGTCCAGGACACTTTTTCAAAGAAGGTTTCAATCGTACTTTGAGTAAGAAACGGTGGAGTAGGTGGGGCAGCTGCAGGAGCCTTTCCTTCTGCACCAAGACCCCTGTCGCTCCCCCCACCCTCCATCAACAACGCCATGCGTGTGGGGAATCAGCCTGCCCCAGGGAGGAGGAGGAAGTGGAGGAGGGTGGCTTTGGGAAAGTGGGCTTTCTGTGGAAAGGGGCCAGGGTGGGGCGGTGGGCAGGAGGGCCCTTTGATGTCACCTCCTGGGGAAGGCTGTCCCTCATTCGGGGTGGCCTTGAGCGCGGCCTGCTCCCCCTGGGGCTCATCTCCCAACTCCGGGCTCCCTGTCTCTCTGGCAACACCTGAGCCCGAACGCTCTCTCGGCTGGGCTGTAGGTCAAGGTGGCCACCCTGCCCCACTCAAACACGGCCAGGAATCCCTGTCAGCGTCGGGCAGCTGAACGGCTCGAGAAACCCATGTCTGGTCATTCAGGGGCCCCTTCAGCATGTGCACCAGAATCACCCCCCATCAGGAGGGCACCTTATGAAATTTTTTTAAATCAACCCACTGCTTTTACTTAAACGGGAGATTTTCACACCATTTCTATGAGTGGAAAAGGGAGCATGTCTGACTCGGAAGTCAATGGAAAGTAACCACAAGACAAATACAACTTCAGCTTCTGTAAAACCAGGCTGAAAACAGAAGCCCATCCCCTACAAATGCTATTTCTGTGAATCCAAAAAGCTGTGGGAGCTCGCAGACAAGATCCGTCCGTATTCGTGGGCAGAGATTCTCTTCAAATAGAGCCAGGCTTGCATGGCGGTTCCGGCTAAGCCCCAAATCCCAGGCTGGGGTTGAGTACGTCTTTGAGAATGGTGACCCGGCCTCCGTCGGCCCTTATCGGGGCTTTCTTTCTGCCACACAAGCACCGTCACCGAGGCGGCCTCTGAAAGACTGTGCCCCTTGGGAGGAGACTCTCCTGGTGACATCCCCAGAAACCGCTTCCCTGGGCAATCTCAGATGCTCACACCTTTTCTGGAAGTGGCTGCTACTGAGAAATCTTCGGGCGCCTGCGACCAGAGGTGTGCCACATCTCCTAACTGTGTCCCATATCTCCTAACCCTGGCTCGGGGCAGGTGGGAAGGCATAATGTAGCCAGCAGACTGGATGTAGGGGGGACCAGCTCCAGGAAGAGGCAAATCATCACAGTCATGCTTTGAACATCTGAGACTAAGTATTTTAAGAAAAGCATTTTTTAAATAACATTTGGTCGTTTTTAAAAAGCAAATGTCTACAGCTGTCTTCACCGTGTTTTCTAAGCACACCACAGCCTAAAAGAACGCGGGACGTTCTTAGTGGTCTTAGTATAAATCCTCCAAACAAAGCGACATATTTCTAGTGAGTCCCTTGCCTCTGCTTAGAAAAAGAGTCGCAGAAAAATCTCAGGGTCTACAAGGCTCTGTCCCATTCTAGCCAAGCAGTCTTGGCAAGTTGTCCATCACTCGGGGCCTCGGGCATACCATCTGTAAAATGGGACTCCGATGATATCTGCACGCCTATTGTGAGAAGAACGTTTAGTGAGGAGACTAATACCATGTAAGTCTCACCTGTGGATGGCGAAGCCTCATTCATACACCGTTATAATTGCAGCACCCCCAGCCAGTGGCCTTTTAGCTTGCATGCCTCATGTGATGGGACGCTCCCCACTTCCCAAAGCCCCTCCTCATCTTTAGCTGAACCCGTTTCCCCGAGTTTCTACCCATCAGTCCCAGCTCTGCCTCACGGGACCACACAGGTTGCACCTGCTGCCTGAAGTCACTCTACAGACACCGAACAGCAATCCTGACCGAAGTTCGAGTAGCCCAGCTCCCACTGAACTTGCCACAAACCAATAAACTAGGGAGTAAACCACAGCCCGCGTGTGATTTCTAAAAGAGTCCTTATTTTCAAAGCAAGTCCACATGGAGAGGTGGCCCGATCTCCGATTTGCCTCTCTCCAACCCGGGCATCCCCAGCCACCCTCCCAGGCACAGGGTCCGGGGCAACAGACTTCCATGATGACTGCCCACTTCCACTTCAAATGTGTGACTGGCACACTGATTACACCAGATCAAACAAAGATGGGCTACGTATGATATTGGAAAACTGAGAGGGATCTGACAAGGGGCTCTGTTTTGCTTCCTATCTCAGCCAAAGTCAATGACAAATACCAATAATTTATCTGAATCCAGATAAATTCTGGACAATGGGACCAGAAGAGAAATAGGACCCTTCCTCTAACTGAGACAGTCACAGAAGGGACCCAAGCCTGGGTGGGATGCCACGGGCAAGCCTGGCACACGGGGATCTCTGAGCAGCGGGGAAGGGAAGGTGTCCCATACAGGTGCTTTAAGTTATCTGAACGGCCCCCTCCCCCCAATAATAAACATTAGCCAGGAGAGGAGCGATCCAGTAAACTTCAACAGAGATGTTGGTTTCATTCAAGGTCGCTTTCATCAACCAAATTGGTTTCATTTTCATGGCCAAGAAAAGCCACCATCTTCCTACATTTGTATTTGATATAAATATACCTGTAATAAATAACCATGACCCTGCTTCTCTAAATACTTCAGGTTAGCCTAAGGAATTCTAGCTAAAAGCAGAGGAAAAAAAATTATATATATATATATATATATATATATATATATATATACACACATGTGTATATATATATATATACAATTGAAGGATATATATATATTGATGAAGGATATATATGTATATCCTTTATCGTGAAAACTGGCATATATTGGTAACTTGTTTGAAGAGAAGAAAATGTTGGAAGGGTTGGGTTTCTGAACACAAAAAAGATCTTCATTTCTGAAATCTAATTTACAAGCTCTCCCCAGGGTGAAGTCACTGTATCTTCCTCCACAGGACGAGGCTGGGAGCAATTCTGTTGAGACCCAAACATCTGGCTGAAGTGTACCTTACGTACGTGAAGCAGAATGCTCCCTTCGCAGGAGTGACGTGTTAGAAAGCAGGCCTGTCAAACCCAGTTCCACATGTAAACTTCCTGAGCTGATTTAGCTAAACCACAAGGCTGGAAACAATCACAAGCTGTGTTGGAGGGCGTTCTACCATCCTGAGTGAAGGAGCACCCTGCCACCATCACACCAGGGCTTAAAACAGACCCATCTCCATCAGCTTGACAAGGACCAAAAAACTTGAATCCAGAGCCCTGTCTAAAATTAACAGTGATTGAAAGTTAATGATGGGGCAAATTTGGCCAGAATGATTTCAACATGCATCAAGATGCGGTCTTGGCTTTCAGACCGGAAGCTGAAGTGGTAAATGTCGCTGGAGCTCCAGCTGAGAGCTCGGCCGTGTGGCTTTGTGAGATCCTTCCTTCCACTAGAATCAGGCCCTCGGCGGAAGGTCTGATCTGTCAGCCCATCACCGCCCTCAGCTCTGGTGCTGGGCTGACACATCTGCTGGTCAAACATTCAAAGCTGTGTCTGCGTGTCATCTCGGCACTATTGACTTAGGATAGCAAGCCTGGAGCAGTGTCTATTGGGTGAATAAACTGTAGCGTAACCATTTAACTCAACCAGCAAACGCAAATCACGGGAACACAGTCAAACAACAGTCCGAGAAAAGACTCATACGCAGTATCACGAGAGGTATTTGAGATTCTATACACAGCAGGTCCTCTCTACACTTTCACGAACACGTTGAAAACCTCTCTGTGTGTCTGTTTCCTCCACGAGACTATAAACGCTTGGAAGGCAACCACCACGAGCCACATCCACGTTCCAATCCCAGCCCTAGTGCAGGGCCAGTACCCAGTGGAGGAACCACAAACTCTCGATAAACTAACTGGGAATGTTGCTCCTTGTAACTGTTAGAAACTTCATACACGCACACCTACGTGCGGACCCACAAAGACGTGGGCGCGTACACACATAGACGCAGAAAACGAGCCGGATGGAAATGTGTCTGAGTGGAAGAATGGGTGTTAGGGAATTGCTTTCTTTTCTCTTTTGCACACTTGCAGGTTTTTCTGTAATAAGCATGCTTTGTATGTACAACCTGGCGGGACATTCTGTGACAGCAGAGGTCGTGCTTGGTACAGCTGCGCACACTCACAGAGTTCTGTCCAGATGGGCTTTAAGGCGGCCAGAGGTGCAGACTCCACTAATCCAGCTGCGCCCCTATCTCGTACCGAGAATCGTCTCCACATCTTCCTGCGTTGAGTTCACCCAGCTCTTGTGTTTATATCAAAGGCACTTATCTAGAACTTTCTGAGCTATAAGCATTCACCCAAACTGATCTTCATAGCGACCCTATGATTAGGTACTCGCATCCCCATTCACAGCTAATGCTCAGAGAAGTTAAGTAACTCGCACACAGATACCACACAGACGATGGTAGAGAAAGGGGCTTGAATGAGAGCGACAGACCGGCCAGGTCTACTGCACGAGAAATCAGACCCATTTGTTCCTACC
Source organism: Leucopleurus acutus (assembly GCF_964270905.1). Lineage (NCBI taxonomy): Eukaryota > Metazoa > Chordata > Mammalia > Artiodactyla > Delphinidae > Leucopleurus > Leucopleurus acutus. Next base: position 3,987,820 of record NC_139146.1, read on the forward strand.
CCTACCCCCATGCCGTGGACACTCGCAGTTCTGGTCGCCTGAGAGCCTCACAGACACCTCTAAGGATTCCTGGGCGGGTGGAGGTTTATTTCAGCGCAGCCGAAATACGCAAACGTGCGCGCGGCTTTGCTTGTGTTTTTGTTTGGCTGACGTTACCATTTCCACTGGGCCAGCCCAGGCTGGCTCTGGGTGGCCACGCCTGAACTGAGACACTCCGCCACGCAAACCGACGTAGTGGGGTTTGGGGTCCCCTCATGATCCCCACCGCTGTTCACAAGAACTGGATGAATGAGACAAGGATCCCCACCCGCTGGCCCTGGCAAGCCCCCCACCTTCAGAAATCCCACAGCAGTGCGCTAACCGCCAGTCCCGGAAACAGATCTCTTACCCGGCCCAGGAAGTGGAAACGTGGGGGTTTTCATGCCCTGAGACACAGGTCCATGGAGCTGGCCTTGATGCTTCTGGAAGTTTTCCATTTATCATCTGAATGAGACACTGACACAGACACCCAGCACCCCTTTTCCATGATTCCGCATCCCCAGCCTTGACTCGGGGGTAGGAAAAGACACAGGCGTCCCATCTGAGGCCGAGTGTCCCCTTGATCAGAGCAGTGAGCTCATCACCAGGGGCGCGCAAGCAGGCACCTAGGCAGGACCTGGACGAGGTGAACAGGGGGTTCACACAAGCCACAGCCGGACCAGGCAGCCTCACGGGCCCTCCCCCGTCGCGTGAGCCCATCCTGCACATCTCCTTTCCTCACGGCCACACCAGGAGCCCAGTGAGGGATGGACTTGGTCAGACATTTCCCTTTGAGGCTCCCCCCGATCCCAGTGCAGATTAGCGACCTATCGATCTGTCTGCAGCAAAATCCCAACCGAAGCACAAAGGCCCACCGTAAGGCGAGCTGTGGCTGGGATGTCCCAGCTCAAGGCCTTTCCCCCTTGAGCGCCGTCCATCCAGGCAGAGATGCGGACAGGAGCACGCAGCCACCGCGTTCCTGTTGGGGAAGGGACGCAGCGCCGCCGGGGCCCCTTCCGAACACTACCTGCAACGCGTGGTCTGTTCGGTGACTGGAGGCCTCAGGCGTTGATGGCCACCAAGACGCCGGCCTTGGGCCCAGCAGGCACTAGGCCACACAGGGTCAGGGGCAAACTTGGCCAGAAAATGTGAATAGAAAGGTAGAAAATGGGCAGGTCAGGACACTTCATCCAAAAAACCAGTGCCCAAGGGTCTGGGGGGTGTCCCATTACTGCTGCCCATGTGCAACCGATTTCCACGGGAGAAACTCAGCAGAAACAAGTTACCGAGTGACGGGCGGGGACAGAACCCATGGCGAGCTGACGGGCCCCCACCTCCGTGGCTCCTGGGGCCTGCGTGTAGGCAACCCCACGGAAGCTCAGTTCATCTCCACGTCATTACAACCTGCAGCTCCCGAGCCCGTGGCGCACGCCAGGAATTCCAAATTGCCCACCGGCATCTAATAGTGTCCGGGCTCCTTTTCGAACACAGCGATCCTTGGTCCCCAGGGAGAAGGAAATAACTCCGGCTCTGACTCAATCCGTTTTTTCTACCAGATAATAAGTGAATAGAGTCCTACCAAGACATTGAAACCTGGAGGCTGAAGGAGGAGGAGTGCCAGACCTAAGTATGTAATAATGAGTTTATAATCCCTCCCAAGAGCAGTCAGAATGGAAACTGACATCGCCATGGAAACCAGGGAAGTGCCGTGAGGTTCTCCAGTACAGAGAAGGGCTCTTCAGATGTGCTCCGGGCTGGAACCCGCCAGGGTGCGAACGGGCAGCTTCTCAAACCAGGATTGGCGGGAGCGGGGTGGGGGGGGGGGCCTCGTGCCCTCAGAACTGCAGTCGGTACACAAGTGAGCACAGCCCCTCGCAAACCTCCACAGAAATGCAGCAGAAGGGTCCTCGGGACACCGTGGACCTTGGGACAAACAGCCCGGCTCTGTGCATGAGGTTCCGAGAACGTTCGGCAAATGCCCGGCTCTCCTTGGCGCCGGGGAAGCCTCTCTCTGTCTTCAGGAGCCCGTGGAGTAGGGACAGAGCCCTGAGTCAGACCGAGGCCCGGGGCAGGCTCCTGGAGCGGAGACACCCGGGAGAGGCTTGAGCCAGCAGCAGAGCCCGTGTGCGCAAAGGCAGGGACTTAGCTGGGCTAAAGCACAGAAGAGAGCAGAAAAGCTCTTAGAGCAGAAGAGCAAAGCAACTCCAGGCTGTAGCCGAAGAGCAACGGGCAGACGGAGTACAGTCGTTTGCCCAGAGAAATACCCCCTCGGCTGGTCATGAGGGTGGTGCCTGGGGCTGCAGAACCGCTTGGGCTGGGTGCAGTGCAAGATGACTGGGCAGGAGACGGCCCCGGAGTTCCAACCGCAACCCTGCCAACCGGCTGCGTCTGCAGGCAGGCCACGGGAAAACAAAAATAGTTGCCCGATGGTGATGGGCGACCTCGTTTCTTTTCGGAAAAGCTTTGGTAGTGTTGATGTATAATTTTTCAATAAAAATTAGTCACAGCCACACTGCCAAGGACCCTCATTTTAAATAGTTTGACTCGAGTTGTTAATCCTATCCTCAGCTTCCTTGTAACTAATTATCGAGAACTGGAATGACGAAGCTCCCAGATGGCCCGTCCGTCCTCTGAACACAAACTCCTCCCCCATCCTCGTCTTTGCCCAGAGCCAACGTGCACACGCAGAGCAGGTAACTGGGGGGCCCCACGCCACCCCTCCCCCTGCCCAGGCTCATACGTCAGAAGAGCAGAGCAGCTCTGCGGCAATCCGAAGTGTTTCTCGGCCCTTTTGGGGCCATGAACGCAGCTCTGGCTGGAGGTCAGGGACTCCTACCCCAGCTCAGCTGGTGACCTCGAGTGAGGCCTATGCCCCCTCTGGGCCACACAGTCTCCCCCAGGCCCTTCCTGGGCGTTGAAGTGGATGATTGGAAAGGAAACGCCAAGCCTGACTGTCCTGGGTGCCCCGTGCACACGGCAGACACTGCACGACACGCCTTGCTCACGCTGAGTGTGCTGAGCCCTGAAGGTGAGGCTGAAATGCCCCTAGGAGGCCAGGCCTCGCTGTCGAATAGAGCCCCCTGTTTGCTCTCCCCTCCCCCGGCACGTGAAAAGGGGACACGTAATCTGGGGTAGGTGGTGACCCTGGAAAGCCCTTTGTAAGGAGCTGCCCTCCGATCCCCCGTAAATCTTCACGCAGCCCAGAGCAGAGGATTTAGGCCCACAGGAAGCTCAGCCACTCAGAGGCAAAGCGGAAAGCGCAGCTGACACTCTGCTCCCGCCCCGGGCGTTGCGGGAAGGCGGGCGGGCGGGGGCGTCTGCCACCAGCTTGAGTTCTAGAGCTGGGATCTGGGGTCAGGTTTTGGGGCCCTGCCAAAGCCTTCATTATGCTCGGAGAATGTTCTTTTTAAATTGTCTCTTTTTGTTTTCCCACTCCCCCAAATTTATTTAAAAATAAACGGCGTGAATTCAATGCACGCTTTCACAGCCCCATAATAAGCAATTTCCTAGTGAGCGTCAGAGCCAACGCCACCTCCTGAGCGCACACGCACCCGGGCCTGTCGGCGATTTGCAGACCTGAACAACCAACCCCGAGGCCAGAAGGGTGACGGGGGTCCACTCGGAGGACTCACTGGGCAACCACCGTTTTCTGTTGTGTCCTGTCCACTCTTACTGTGCTAGCCACCTCCACAAAGATGCTATTGCTTAATTCTCCAACAACTCCGAAGCATAGATAAGATCATTCCTATTTTACAGATGAGGAACTCGAGGCTCAGAGAGGTTAATGAACGCGCCCAAGGTCACACAGCTAGCAAGTGGCAGAGCAGAAACTCAAGCCCAGGTTGTCCGAGTCCAACGCCCTGTGCCTCACAGCTGTGTATATGAAATTGCTGGTTCCCCATTCTAGCCACTGTGTTCTGGACACCCTGAAGATTGCCGTCACCCCTCTTAAAGTGTGACCTCACCTGAACGGTACTCAAGATGTAGTCAGGTCATTGAAAAGCACAACAGACTATCCCTCCCTTGCCGTAGACCCTATACTTCTGTTAATGCGGCCTGGGGTGGAAGTGTCACATGACTCCCCTTTGGGGAGCCTGTACTCCACGGAGACCACGGGGCTCTTCTAACTCTCTGCTGCAGCTTGGAAAGGATTGACACCTGCTTCTGGGACAGCTGGATCGGGAACCTGGATGCACAAATTACATCCATCCTCATAAGATTGCTTCTGTGACTTTAAGTCCCTCCAGCCGGGTCAGGCTCTGCCATTAACCTGTGCGTGGACTTGAGGCAGGGCCTCCCCTCGTCTCCCAGGAGCCTGTGGGCCATGGTTTCCTCAACTATTAAAAGGGATCCAAAGGCTCACCCTAGTGGCTGCCCAACCGTGGCCTCTCAGGGGCAGGTGCTCAATCAGTGCTTCAGAGAATAAGTGAACGAATGAATGAAGGAATGCTTTCATCCAACAACTGTATCTTGAGGACCTGCCGTGTGCCCGGCTCTGTCGTGAACCGACCCCGCAGAGCAGACTGTCTCCCGGGAGGGAGGTGGACAAGCACACAGACTAGGGAGCACACAGCCTGCTGATGGCGACAAAGTCCGTGGAAGTGCCAGGGGGAGGGGCGTGGACAGCGTCTCGGGGGAGGGGGAAGGGGATGGGGGAGGGGAGGAAGGAAAAGAAGAAGGAGAGAAAGATCAGAGAGGGGGTGCCCCGGCTTTCTTTCCTCGTCCACAGAAGGACAGGAGATGCAGGACCTGCCGAAGAGGACGCGGGCGCTGTGCAGGGATGCTAGGAGAGCCCCACCCGGGCCCAACCCTCTGCGTTTGCCTCTGGTACAGGCTTGCGTGTCCACGCTGATGGACGCTGCTGTAACACACAGAACAAGGGACGCGGAGCCCACTTCCCGTACCTGTCGGTGGCAAATCGCACACACTGACAGCCCTGGGCTTGTTTGGTCTGATGGTAGGGGCAGGGGCGGCCCTGGCAGTGGCGTCTACGGTCCCTGCCAAGCGAGGCAGACGGGCGGGCCAGGGGGTAGCTGTGAATTTATGTGACACTGCAAAGAAAGTGCCCAGTTTTCTCTCCTGGAGAGTCCCAGCGGAACGGTCCACGTGTCGCTCATGATCACGAGTGCAGCCCTGGCTGCAGCGGGTGTAATAGTGAACAGCAGGTATGTGTCGCGTTCCCGGGGCCACAAAGCTGCCCTCCGTACACACGGGATCCCCACTGCCACCCAGGGAGGCCTGGGGCTCCACACGACACCCACGGGCAGGGCCGGCTGGTAGACACAAGATCTCTGTTTCACATATCAGGCTCTGTTTGAGATCCTTTTTTAAAACAAAAAAAACGTAAAAGAATTTTATTATTTTTTATTTTTTGGCCGTGCCGCGTGGCATGTGGGATCTTAGCTCCCCAGTCAGGGATCAAACCCGCACCCCCTGCACTGGAAGCGTGGAGTCTCAACCACTGGACCTCCAGGAGAGTCCCCGAGATCCTTTTTGAAGAAATGGCTTTGGACCTGAAAAACATTTGAAAGCCGCTGACCACCGTGTCCAAAATGGACCTTCTAACTGCACCAGACATCCCAAGCCCAGCCCTCAACCGGGTCTCCATCTCAGGCACCCCCAAACAGAAGCCTGGGGGTGCTCTGACACCCCCTCCTCCCCCACCTCCTGCCCTGCTGAGGTCACCCTAGGGGAGCCCCCGCCCTCTCTCTCCTAGACCACTGTAGCTCTCCCGGGTCCTCACGGGCACACCTGGGCCCCCTCTCTTCCCACCTCCCACGCTGCAGCCAGGGCCATGTTTCCAAAAATGTCAGTCTGATCAGGGCCCCTCACAGCTTTCATCCCAGCTCGTAAAGCTCTGCCCGCCTGGTTCCGCCGACCTCTCTCCCCTCTGCGGTGACAGCACGAATCACGGCCGATGCTGCTGAGCTACCGAATTACTCTTAAAGCCTGACAGCATCTCCACCAAGCAGGGCGAGCTCCACCCCACCCCACCGATGAGATCTGAGAGGCACAGAACGATTATGCAGCGTGCAGCTCGGATGTGGCGGAGCTGGGAGTTGAACCCAGACCAGCTGGCTCCAGAGCCGGCTTCTTCCAGGCTCCTTCTGCCCTGGAACTTCAAAGCAGAGGAGCTAGAAGCGCCGTTGGTGTGAACGCTGGTGAACCCACGTTCTGTCACTTATGTACTGTGTGGCATCGGGTGAGGTTGTAAGCCCCGTGCCCTAAGGTTTCTCTTCTGTAGACTGGAACTAACAACGCTGGCCTCAGCAGTCACTGCCCAGTCTAAGGAATCAACGTGAACGCCGTCCGCACAACAGGGTCTGGCACGTAGCAGGCACTTCACCACATCTCGTTCTGTTTTGTAAAGGGAAGTAAGCAAAAGCCATTCTCAAAGGGAGAGAAAACGTTATTGCCAAGAACTTCTTCTCTGCCTGACCCTTTGCTAAATCGCTGTGTATCACCCTGAGCGGGAGATGGCGACAGCCCAGCAAATGCAGCACCTGTGGGCGGACACCATGAGAGGTCCTCCCCAGGCCCTCAGCAGCGGGCCGCCTGACAGCACACCATGTGGACAAGTGGTGATCTCCAGGGACTCTGGAGCCAGCCCAGAGAAAAGGTCAGTCACGTGGCTTTTATCACATTGAGGGAAACAAGAACAAAATGTCCCCATGAAGACAGGTGCCTTTCCCTGTCCAAGGCCAACCCAGAACACTCCCACGTGGAAAGAAAGATGCTCACAAGTAAACTCAACTGACCTAAGATCAGCCTGGGTGTATGAGGCACCTCCTGCTAGCAAGACCTGTGCTGGACCTGATTCTAGCCCCCAGCCTGTGCGTAAGACTTTACAAGTTACGTAGGTGGTGGTGATGGTGGTGGTAATGTTGATGCCATCGTGCTGGTGGTGGTGATTAAGATGATGACTATGGTGACGTTGACGGTGGTGGTGGAGGTGACGGTGGTGGTGATGGTGATGACGATGCTGACCACTAACAATTACTGAACTCTCTGCACTGTACAAAGTGCAGTAAATGCTTTGTTCCACTCAACTCTCACAACAACCCTGTGAGGGGGTAGATACTGTTATTATTCCCATTTCACAGATGGACACACGAGCCCCAAAGGACCAGGTGTGTTTCTCAAGGTCACATCCCTATTCACTGGCAGAGTTGACACTTGTCCACAGGTCCGTCTGATCCCTGACTACCTGGATGTAACTGTGGGGGTCTGCCGGTTGAAGAGGCGGGCTGAGGAGCTGCAGCAGGGTGAGAAGTACGTTCACAAGGAGTCACGACAAGTCCCCATGTGTTAGGAGAGCCTCAGGAAGGCCCCCGAGCTGGGCGTTAGTGTGGGAGCTTCTGGGCAGAAGATGTGGCTAGAGTTGGCCAGGAGAGCCTTGAAGGCCAGGCCACGGGGCTCAGACGTCGTGGCTGCGCAGTGGGGTGCCAGTAGCGGAGGCCAGCAGTCGGCACAGCCCGCGCCCTGTCATCGCAAGGTTGGCCTCAGTGGCCATCCTCCACCCGGAGCGGCAGCTCTGCAGGGCAGGACCCTCTTCCTTGGCCCCAGGTCTTTGCCCCCAGCAGAGACAAGCTTGCCCAGAAGCCCAGAAGCTGGTCCAGTGGCTGGATGGGTGATGAGCACATAGAACCAGCTCAGTGAGTACCTACAAATGAATCCGTCGTGAAAAGCCAAATAAAGCAAAAAACGCCAATGGCAGCTTCTCCAGGGCCCGGGGCCAGGTCTCTGATCTTCAACGTGGCGGGTAAAATTATCTACCTGGAAGAGGTGTGAGATAGAGGGGGATTCATTGTGAGGACACCATTTCTTAGCAAGCCTTGAGCCCATTTGTTAAAATGCCAGGACCCCTCACCATGCCTGCCTGAGATGCGCATGCAGAGGGTACCAATCCGCATCAGACCGGCAGGTTCCGATATCTGGGATACGGGTTCGTTCACCTCACGTCGCATCTTGCCCTCCTGTTCTCTCAGAGCCCCCTGCCTTTGCATAGGCTGTTCCCTCTGCCCTTCCACATTCTGTCTCCCTGGCCCAAGATCACAGAGTCGGTCCTGGGGTGAGGACCCAGATCCAGGCTTCCCGACTCCAAGTCCAGTGCCCTTTTAGTCCCACGCCTCCACCTCTCAGACAGGTGACATGGGGAGCTCGTGTCACAGACCAGGTCAGCACCAAGAGGACACGTGCATGCCGCTTCCGGGCAGGGCCAAGCCCCGCTGGCTGTGCTGCACGCCTGCACGCCTGCCCCTCGGGGCTGCCTCAGGAGAGCACGGGGTTCCTGGAGCGCCTGGGCGTCTGCGTCAGCCTCAGCATTCAAGCGAGGTTTCCGTCATTAGCATTCAACGCGCAGGGGCTCATCAGTTTCTCTTTCCCTCCTTAGCCATCGCATGAAGGGCAGTTTAATAAAAGCCTTACAGCTGCCAGCAGCAGGACCCCCAGCACCCGGATACTCCAACACCCCCTCTCTCCACGTGGGGACAGCTCCTATTGTTTTGGAGTCAGGCAAGCAGGTTCTATACTTTTTCTTTATAAAATAATGTTATTCATAATCACTGACTCCCTGGGATTGTAATAACAGGAGCAGGGGACCAGTGCTGCTATTATGTGGTCCAGCCCACATCAGGCAGCCGATCGCGAGACTGCACCAAGGGCCTGGCAGCCAGGCCGTGCTCGCGGTGAGAAGCTGCTAATTTGGGCAACGGCAGTAGGCGTTCACTTCCAAATGAACGCGCTGAACCCAAATCAGATCCCGCTACCTTGCCTCTCTGCTTCCTGGCAAGGGGTGACATTAATGGGGGAAGCAGTCACTGGAGACGCACGCTCATTTCCAAAATCATCGTGCTGACAGTATCTCCACGAGGAAACTCATAAGCGATCATCATTTTTAAAAACTGCTTGGCATCTACGTGCCGCAATTAGGCATAATGAAGTTACCTCCAAATTATGTATGTTGTTCACTAAAATAATGATGCTACTGACGGGGAATATGGGGGGCAGATGGGGAAGGGGTGGGGCCCCCACGAAGAGTCTGATAAACACATGAAGGAGAATTTGTAAATCCCCGTGTGGCTGCGAGGAAACCGAAGGAAGGGGGGTGATGGGCATGGAGCCCGGGGCTGGGACACGGGAAGGGGACAGAGAAACAGAAACCAGGGACCAAAGTCTGTCCTCTCCAAACTAGGGGACAGTTATCATCCCCAAGAGCAGAAAGATGCATGAAGAAGGGACCAGGACGGGGTCTGTGGAGCCAACCCGGCTCCATCAGTCTGGCACCAACGTCTTCCAGCAGGAAGACAAAGCAGTGACCGCCTAGAACCTTCAGCCTCCAGGGACAGGGACTCGCCCCGATGGGCTGGGATTACATGGAGGAACCACCACGAACCCACGTCGGGAAGAGGGAGACGGTGGGAGGGAACCAGCTCTCCATTCCCCAGATGTTCACCCACATGACTCACTGAATGCTCACCCTCCACCCTTGGAGGTGGGCGCTGTCATACCCATTTCACAGATGGGGAAAACTGAGCCTCGGGCTCTCGGTCCAAACTCAGACGACCGGTGGCTGATCTGGGACTCCGACTGGATCCGGCTGACCCTCTGGGCCGTGTCACCTGCTCCCAGTGAGATTGGGGTGGGGGCTGCCAGAGGCCCAGAGAGGGGTAAATGTCCCCATTTCTTTAAAAAAAGAGGAAATATCTGAATCCAGAAATAACGGCCTAGTGAGCTTAGCATCAATCCCAGAATAATAATGGAATCAATGTAAAACAGCGAGTTTTGAGAATTCAGAGAGAGAGAGAGGCCATCAGGACTCAAAAGTATGGACTCACCAAGAACATATGGTGCCCTTGGGAGTCAGTCGGGGGACACGGGCCGAGTGGTCCATGGACTCAGAGATGCTGTGGGCCCAGAACCATGCTCACAGGACCTGCACGTGGCCTGAGCTGTGACCATTTAGATCTGTCCTCACGGCTCTTGCATCTCTGTCTATCTCACCTAGCCCTCACGCAACACAAGGGTCCCAGCAAAGTCCCTTAAACTGAGCGCTGCCTTAGAGGGAAGATGCAGAAAGATGCACCTGAAGGTGAACGAGACGGAGCTCAGGGGTCACTGTGGCTTCCTGTCCACGTGGCCCACGGGAACGCCCATCTCTGCCTCTTGACAGTCAGAGGCAGGACCCAAAAGCATATGCAACTCAGCAGGTGGGGACTCTGAAGCCAGACACAGATGAGTTCAAATCCCAGCTTTACAACCTCCTTCACTGGCCCGTTCATCCATTCAGCCCTTATTAGCTGGGTGACTGTGAGTAAAACACTTAACTTCTCTGAGCCTGCAATTCCTCATCTTAAAAGGGAGATAAAAACATCACCTAGTACACAGTCAGGTGTGTCGTAAATGCTCAAAGATTTTTAATTTCTTTCCCCTCCTTTTGCTGTTTTTATGATCCACAAACAACTTGTGAAACGTGGCCTCATGGTAAAGTTTCAGCCTGCCCCCGTGCCTGATGCCTGCCTGTACGGACCCTGCGGGGCCTGACCGCATCCTTGTGGTACCCAGCCTGCACAGCACTGGCCTAAAGTCTCACTCAACACATCGGACGTGGGAAGTTTCAGTGTCCTGTGGTCTGACACCTTCCATCCAACTGCCAAGTGAAGGGATTCCCTCCCACCAGGCTGCAGACCACGCCCAAAGCGAAAGGGCAGCTGCCCTGCGCTTCCTCCAGAGCTGGCAGTGGAGGACGCGGGCCCTCCAGGATGAGGGACAGCTCTTCCCTGGCACCATGCTGCCCCCACGGGCCACAGCGCCATCTGTCCGGCCTTGGGAGGACACAGAGGGCCCATGCCCATCCTCTTAGGAGGAGACAGGAGGAAACGTATAACATGCCCTCCCCCCAGGAGCCCCATCCATCCAGGCAGGTTGGAGCTGATCCGTGAGGGTGACGTCAACCTGGTCCCTGTTCCAGCCACAGGCCGGGGTGGGATTGTGTGGCCCTGTTGTGGGTATGGGGATGGGGCGGTCATCAGACAGTGTGATGGACCACCTCCTGGGGCCCTTCCAAGCTGGGCTTGCCCTCCACAGGTGTCCAGGGGAGGATGCCCGGATGGTGAGGGCAAGGATGAAAGGGGCCAGGGAGGGGTGACCACAGTCAGCAGACCTCGATGCTGTCCTGGGGGAAAGGACGTGGATGGCTCTACAAGACTCCAGGGGGCCCCGGGCAGGAGCTAGAGAGAGAGCCGCCCAGGATGGAATGTGCCTTGCAGGGGATGGGAGGCCACACTGGACCACCCAGCAGAAAGGACGGGGGATGGGGGGATGAGGTCAGACAAGGCTGGATCCTTTCCCTGCCACTGTCCTGCTGTGACATGTGGGCCATGTCCCCTCACCTCTCTGAGCCTCAGCTTCCTTGTCTGTAAACTGGAAATAAAGCAGTACGATGGTGATATCATGAAGACTGCATAAGCTAATGCAGAAACAATGCCGTGTGTCGTCAGGCAACAGTAGGCAGGAGGCAGATCAATGGCATTTAATACTGATCAATGGCGGGAATATTAAAAAGGTAATTATCCACCTCATGGGACATGAGTTAAAATAACAAAATACTGTGAGGATTAATTAAAATAATGCGTGTGATCACTGGGATACGCTGGCTGTTACAGGGCACACTCTCAGTGATAGCTACTCTCACGACCGCTCTGCGTAATTACTATGCTCGCTGGCTCTTCCCCAGTGACAGCCACAACAGCAGGCCTCCTGTGCCCCAGGTTGCCGTCCTCGCTGTCCCTCTGTCACCTCCTGCAGCGGGAGGCCCTTGGGGACACCATCTTGACACCAGCTGCCTCTCAGGCGAGGCTGGCCCCTTGGTGGCCCACGTGTATTCTTCAGGTTAAAGGGCTATTTATACTCAATGCTCTCGACCTGGTTTTAATCCCAGGTACATTGATGTCTACAGCCCTCGAAGGGAATACACCCCATGCAAAAATAAATCATTCTCACAGAATGACGCTCTAACAGCAGCCGGCAAAGGTCAAAGACAGAATGCATTTTCTACCAGCTGTCAGGATCTCCAGCGTCGATCTTTAGAAACTCAATGGACCCTTTCGAAGCGGGAGCACAGATGAGGAACTCGGCTCGGGTATTTTTAGACGCTGCCGTGGCCCCTGCTTACACAAAGCCAATTAAACAAACAGCGGCATCCCTGAGCACTTTTCCTGAGTGGTTTTTCCTAAAAATAAATTACCCGGCGTCCGCGAGTGCCAGCAATTGTCAGATAAAATATCTTGGTGGAGAAGTTTCAACACGTGCATTTGCAAACGGGGACCCTTCAGCGGCGTGTGCTGGGTCTGAGATTGACCCCGATTCTCCAGCCCCACCGGAGACTGGACATACTATTATCATCAATGATAAAGAAGACGGCCCGTCGAGGGGAGACGGTGCGCACAACCCAATGTTCAACCGCATTAGGTCACGCGCTCCCCACCAAAACCCCAAGAGTGGAGACCATGTGAACATGACGGACGCAGCAAAAAGCCTTCGGACGGTTCTGTGACTCGCTCGAGGTCACTCAGCTGTGATGTGGGATTTGAATCTAGGTCTGCCGGACCACACAGCCTGTGCCTGCAACCAGTGTTCCAAAGGTCACACAGTGATGCATGGCGGGGGGGGGGGGGGGGGGCAGGAAGACCCCACGGGCGAGGTGGCCGGGGTGCAGGGCCGGTGACAGCTCTGAGACGGTGCCCAATGTGGCTGGATTCTCCAGGTTTTCAAGAGAACCTGAACGTCCGGACTCTGAAGCAACAGCTCCCACTTTTTAAAGGTTAGTAACTATTATGAATTGAACTGTGTCTCCCCCCAGAATTCATCATATCTTGATGCCCTAACCTCCCAGCACCCCAGAATGTGACCTTATTTGGAATAAGACTGTTACAGATGAAATGAATACGATGAGGTCATGCTGGTGTGGGGTGGCCCTAATCCACGCTGACCAGCGTCCTTAGACAAGAGTAGGCGTGTGAAGAGACAGAGCGCAGACGGCATCTCCAGCCAAGGAGGGAGGCCTGGAACAGACCCTCCTCCACAGCCTTGAGGAAACCAGCCCTGCTGACACCTTGGTCTTGGACTTGCAGCCTCCAGAGCTGGGAGAGAATGAGTTTCTGCTGTTTAAGCCACTGGGCTGGGGTTCTTGGTCCTGCAGCCCTAGCAAACTGATAAAGTTGCTAATTCTCAAACGTCTGAAGTGCTGTGGGTGACAGACAGCAGCACCGTGGTCCACGGCTTTGCAGCCTCTGTCCTGTTCTGACCTGAGTGGAGTCCTGACATAATGAGTGACGTCACCTTTACAGGGTGACAAAAAAGACTTTCAGGGCTTCCCTGGTGGCGCAGTGGTTAAGAATCCGCCTGCCAATGCAGGGGACACGGGTTCGAGCCCTGGTGCGGGAAGATCCCACATGCCGTGGACCAACTAAGCCCGTGCGCCACAACTACTGAGCCCTCACGCCACAACTATCGAAGCCCATGCGCCTAGAGACCGTACTCTGCAACAACAGAAGCCACCACAATGAGAAGCCCGCGCACCGCAACGAAGAGTAGCCCCCGCTCGCCGCAACTAGAGAAAGCCCACGCGCAGCAATGAAAGACCCAACGCGGCCAAAGAAACGAAAACAACAACAACAAAAAAGAAAACCATAGTGTTAACGGATAACTTAAAGCAAAAACACAGCATCTTTTCTATTGCCCATCAGACAGCCACAACAATTGATGCAATACGGGCCACGAAGGAAACCTCGATATGTTCCAAAAATTCCTTCCAGAAAAACGAAGGTTGCTGTTATCAAGCTCACCCCTCTGCTCATCAGACGGTCAGACTGAAACCTACATCTGTAACGACAGGTGCCTCTTAGGGGGTGAATCAACGCACACTGGTGTAAAGGCTTAATACTTAAAAGCCCATGGTTCAAAATTAAATTGAAAGTCAACCTCATAAAGAGGAAAGAACACAGCCTCAGTTTACTACGGGTGGACCCAGAAAATCCATTACTTTCCATGCCTCAGTCTCCTCTCCCATGAAATGGGAATAATTATAACCATACTAACAGAAGGGCCAGCCAGCCCTCAGGATGGTGACCTCTATGGGTCTCAGCCCCCTTTGCTGTGAAATGAGAATAAAGAGAATTTAATCATAATGACAATACCGCCAGCCTCTCAGGATCGTGACCTTGGGAAAGGAAACCTCTCTGAACCTCCGTGCCGTCATCTGTAAAATGGGGTTAATGGAAAGACTAACATCAACCCAGGTGGCTACTGCAGAGATAACGTAAACCAAGTGCCCGGTATGCAGCAGGTGCTCACGGACGTCAACCAGTGACCCCTCTCCTTAACCAGGTCACACCAGCTGGTCTCCTCGCCCACGCTGTCGCCACGTGCTCCCGGCAGATCTGAAGTTGCACCGATGTCAAGAAAACAGATCCCACATCAGCTGACACCTGGTGTAGTATTTCCTTTCTGACCTGCTCAGGAAACCCGAGCCTGCTTTACTCCCTTCCTTGGGAACAGGAGATACGCAAATATTTTCCATTGGCCCCTTGTGTGGAAGCAGAGTCCCAAGGGGCCCACCTGGAAATGGTCCCTAACTGGAAGAACCACATTCCTCCCCGAGTAGCCATCTGAAGCGATGCTGGCAGACAGCACTGTCCACAGACGCCCCAGGCCCAGCCCCAGAAGGTAGAGCAAGCCAGGGGGCAGGGCCCGGGATCTCCCTCAGGCCCCCCGCCCAGCCTGCAGCTGAAGGCCTGGACGGCAGGCGTCACGCCAAAATTAAACCTCTCATTCCAAACCAAGAAAGGATTTGTATTTCTCTATTTTCCCCCAACAGAGCTCACATTGTATTATCTCATGGAATCTTCTCAAAAACCCTCACCTCTAAAAGGTTAAGTCACCTCGAAGGAACAAAATTATCACTCAATTAGCAGCGCTGACGATTAGCGATTATTGTCACTTTAAGTGTGCAATTAGCACCTCCTTCAATCCAGTTCCTTAGCTAAGTGTCCCAGCCCCTGGAGTCTGGCAGGAGCCAGGCCACTCAGAAAGCCACTTCAGGGACCTAGGAGCACACGTCACCATCAGCTGACGTTTTTTAGACAAACTTTCAGAGAGAGCAGTCTGTTATCTGCTCTCTCCCTTCATTAAGCAATCCAAATTTTCACGTCTGGGATTAGGAACCAATAGTCATGCCAATGTGCGAATGTTTTATACTTTTTATTTAGATTTTTCAAATAAAAGAGCAAAGGCTGAGCCCTGAAGGCAGATTTGAGCTGGAAACTTCCCAAGTCCCAGGGGCAGGCAGTCAGAGACAGGGCTGGAGATGTCCAAGTGGAAGGAACAGACGTACGCGCAAGGTCACGGACAGAGCAGCCAGGGCTCCCGCCAGGCCCAGGGGCCGAGGGAGGAGGCAGGGTTCCGGTGAGCTCCAGCTCTCCCCCAGTTTCCTCACCTCTACAACGGGGCTCAGAATACCTTCTTCTCAGTTCATTGGGAAGATTCCATGAGATAATGGTTATAAAATGTCCGGCCCGCATTGGGGCAGAGCAGGTGGCTGGCTGGTCGCCTCCAGGATGAACCTGGGCCCATTCAGCAGGGCAGGACCGGAGGTGTCTTCAGAAACCCTGGGATCATTCATTCACAGACACATCGGCTCATTCAGCAAACATTCCTGAGGGGCCACTAGGTGCCAGGGGCTGCCTTAATCCCTGAAGACGTAGCTTGGAGCAGAATCGACGGGCCCCTTGTCCACATCGCAGTGCGCGCAGAGGGGGCCGCTATGGACTGAATGTTTGTGTCCCCCTAAAATACATCTGCTGAAGCCCTAACCCCGCATGTGGTGGATTAGGAGGTGGGGCCTTTGGGGGTGATTAGGTTGAGATGAGGTAATAAGGGTGGGGCCCGCATGCCCGCTGGGGTTAGTGTCCTTATAAGAAGAGGAAGACAGAGAGATAGCTCCCTCTGTGTGAGGAGGGGAGGCTCTGTCAGCAAACAGCAGGACCACAGCTGTTAACAAGCCAGGAAGAGGGTCCTCCCCTAGAACCAAAACACCTCGAACCCCGTCTTCCAGCCTCCAGAACCGCGAGAAATAAATACCTGTTGTTTAAGCCCCTCCGTCTGTGGCATTTTGCTATAGCAGCCCGTGTAAACTAAGACTGGGGCCAAGACAAAAAACAACCAAATAAACAAGCCAGACACATACTACGTCAGATGGTGATAAGCTATGGGGGGAAACAGCAGAGGAGGGGCCAGCTCTGCAGGGTGACTAGCCCTGAGGGCCAGAGGACAGCCCTACTCTGGGTGGTCTGATGAGAAACCCGCTGAAGAACTGACGCTGGAAACCTACAGGAAGGAGCCAGCCACATGCAGGCTGTTCCAATCAGGGGAAGTCAGTGCAAAGGCCCTGAGGCAGCTACAACCAAACTTGGGCAACCCAATGGACAGAAAGAAGGCTGGAGTGGCGGGGGCCAGGAGACCAGGGGGAGGGTGGGAGAAAGGGAGGTCAGAGAGAATGTGGGGCTTGGAGGGATCCCAGGGCAGGACGCATCAGCCCCCGCCGGCTGGCCTAGGCCCCTTGATTTCTTGATCTCACTCAGGCAAGAAGAACTGGCTGCAAATAAAGTGTTAGGTGTTTCCCAGAGGCCATTCCCTCCTCCCCGGGACTCACATAAGACCACATTTCAGTCTCTCCTGAAGTTGAGTTGAGCCCTGGGGCAGAAAGAATGGGAAGGTGGTTTCCCCAACATTCAGCCCGAGGCTCCCTGTGATGGGAGGGCCCCCCGACAGGTTTCATTCATAGCTGCCTCCGCTGGACCTTCAATGGCTTGCTACGAGCCCCCGCAGCCCTGTGCGACCCCTCCTTCCCACCCACGCTGGGGGAATGGAGGACACAGCAGAGACGCAGGGTGAAGGCACCTGGGTCCCGGCGTCCCCACCTGCAGGAGCCCCAGCCCCCCAGGACCACCCCGCTTGGTTGCTGCATGAACAGAAAAGTAAGCACTTCGTGTGTAAAGCTGTTAACGTTGAGGGGGATGTTTGTTACAGCAGCAAGTCTCCGCTGGCTGACAGAGATTGTGTGGCAGAGTTATTGTCCAAAGATGTTCTAAGATTGTCCTAAACCAGAGGGATGTGCCCTGAGGCCAGGGGAGGCCAGGCACGTCATCAAGCCAGAGGAGCACGAAGGGGTTACCTGGAAGGTCTGTCTGAGGCGCACAGGGGAGAGGGAAGAGGGGCCTCCCATTAGTGTGGCTCCCGGGCCCAGCTCGGGGTCCCTCCAAGCGAGCCCAGGGTCCCTCCCACAACTCAGGAATTATGCAAACCAATAAAACATCATTAGCTGGACAGATAAACAGAACAGACTGAGCACTGTCAGTAGAATGTGGGGTTTCTTTTCTGTGCATATGTTTGTGTTTTTCTAGCACTTGATATTGTTTGGAAACAAAAGATGAGATTGGGATAAACAGAATATTAATAAAAGCCACATCGTATTTAACATGGAGGTAACAGTCATCCCCGACGATAAACCTCCCCATTGTGTAAAAAGAGTCAATCAGTGGTTTGGCTGATTAATGAGGTCGAATCTGGTTTTCAAGTACTTTGGAGGGAGCGCCAGGATCCACGGGCTGTGGTCCTTCACCCCCTCGCTCCTTCCCTCGCTTGCCTTTCAACCCACGTCAGGCATGCTTTCCTATTTAATTAGTGCAGGTTTCCTCCCTGCTCTGGTTTGTAAAATGCCCTCGGAGCCCTCTGAGGAGGTCCCGCGAATAGAAACCAGGCCTCGCTTTATCGTGGGTGGATGGGTTCAAGGTCTGCCTTTCGATCAAGAGGTGTGCGTGTCCTCCAGCTGCCCCCCTCACCCCGGGCGGCTGCGCTGTCCCCGCGCTGCTGCCCAGCACTGCCCAGGTCTGCAGCGACTGTAGGAACGCTCGCCCCCGCTCACGTGGCACGGAGCTGCCACTAGAAGCATGTTGTCGCCTGAAGAGCAGAGACGTGGCTGCTCAAAGCTGAAGATTCCAGAAACGGACAGAGAGAGGGCTGGGCTTCGGGTAAGGCCTGTGCACCCTTCCAGGGCTGTCCGCACGGAGATTCCCAGGCACGTGCCACTCCCAGACCCCCCAGATCCCGAGCACAGACGTCTACACAGCAGAATTTACGGAAAGCTGTGATATGCCAGGTACCTCTGTACTAGGTGCTGGGCATTAGGACATAGAAAAAGACCCAGCCCAAGCTCTGGAAGCATTCAAAGTCTGGCGAGAGAGGCGGAGCTGCACAAAATATTTCAGAGTTTAAAAGTGATTAGGGGGCTTCCCTGGTGGTGCAGTGGTTGAGAGTCCGCCTGCCGATGCAGGGAACACGGGTTCGTGCCCCGGTCAGGGAAGATCCCACGTGCCACGGAGCGGCTGGGCCCGTGAGCCATGGCCGTTGAGCCTGCGCGTCCGGAGCCTGTGCTCCGCAACGGGAGAGGCCACAACAGTGAGAGGCCTGCGTACCGCAAAAAAAAATTTAAAAAGTGATTAGGATTGTGAGACGTGGATACACAGAAGGGTTCAGGGAGCCCAGAATAAGAAGCCACTGACGCCATCTGCCTTGTCCGTCACTGTGTCCCCAGCATCTGGCACAGAGTAAGCTCAGGAAACGGGTGGACGGGCGGATGTGCATGGTGGGTGGGAGAGAGGACAGGTGAGAAGGTGTACGGACAGACAGGGGCCTCCGTGACGTCTCAGAGGAGCATGCGCTGTCCCCTCCTCTGTGGCCCCAGAGAAGCTCATTCAGTGAGAACTGCTGTCCAGACCCTTTTAACAAGACAGAGAGACAGACAGAGATAAGGGAGAAGAGACAGATAAGCCAAAGACAGAAGGAAAGGAGAGAGAGAGGTGGAGACGTATCGAAGGGAAGCGGAGCTGGAGAACACAATGGGAGACAGGACAGAGCTGGAAGGAAAGCAGAGAGAGGGAACGTGCCGGCCGTGTGCAGTGGGCAGTGGGGGAGGTGAAGGCGGCCAGGGTCCACCATCCACACGGTTAACAAGGCGACAACCCAGAACACCGGTGTCACCGATGACCAGGTGACATTCTGAGCAGGCCGCTGTTGTGCTGTTTTATGAAGATCTGTCAGGAAGCAGCAAATGCTCCGTCCCGGGCTTACAGTTACACGGCGGGTGACAGTGACCCGAGCAGCAGAGAGCTGGTGGCTCCCTCCAGCCAACGGGCCAGGGGCTGGGAGGGACTAAGGGTGGTTGGGGGTTGTGTGTGCTAGCCACGAGGACACGGTCACGGCCCCCCACCGCCCTTACCGGCCACCAGGTCCGAGAGGGGCACACAATATGTAAACATGAGTACAGTGATACTACGGGCACCCGATTTGCAAACGCCAGCCTGGGACACCCCGACAGGACCGCAGGAGGCCCCAGGCTGGCAGAGCACTCCCGCCCCCCTTGCCGCCCCTGCTCGGCCCCCGTCAGTGCCCCCGCTCCCCCTCCCCCAGATAACACAGCGAGGGAAGATGCGCCCGCGTGGGCCCCCGTGTCCAGAGGAGTGCAGGGAACAGCCACCGTGCCGAGCAAACACAGAAGAAGGAAGCCGACCCCTGGGGCACCTTCCAAAGTGAGCCCGACTCTAACAGGGAGATGAGTGATTACAGTAGCAACTAAGAGCAGTGAATTTCGGGGCTTCCTGGGTGGCGCAGTGGATAAGAATCTGCAGGGAACATGGGTTTGAGCCCTGGTCCGGGGAGATCCCACATGCCGCAGAGCAACTAAGCCCGCGCGCCACAACTACTGAGCCTGTGCTCTAGACCCACAACTACTGAGCCTGCGTGCCATAACTACTGAGCCCACGTGCCTAGAGCCCGTGCTCCGCAACAAGAGAAGCCGCCGCAGTGAGAAGCCCGCGCACCGCAACGAAGAGTAGCCCCCACTCGCCGCAACTAGAGAAAGTCCGCACGCAGCAACAAAGACGCAGTGCAGCCAAAAATCAATCAATCAATCAATCAATAAGAGCAGTGAATTCCTCAGAGCCAATTAAAGTATATATGGAATCTAAAAAAAAAAAAATCGTTCTGAAGAACCTAGGGGCAGGACAGGGATAAAGACGCAGACGTAGAGAATGGACCTGAGGACACGGGGAGGGAGAAGGGTAAGCTGGGACGAAGTGAGAGAGTGGCATGGACATATATACACCACCAAACATAAAATAGCTAGCTAGTGGGAAGCAGCCGCACAGCACAGGGAGATCAGCTCAGTGCTTTGTGACCACCTAGAGGGGTGGGATAGGGAGGGTGGGAGGGAGGGAGACGCAAGAGGGAAGAGATATGGGAGCATATGTATATGTATAGCTGATTCACTTTGTTATAAAGCAGAAACTGACACACCATTGTAAAGCAATTGTACTCCAATAAAGATGTTACAAAAAAAAGAAAAAAGCAGTTGTGGCCAATAGGCTTACGTGTGGCCTTGGTGAAAATCTCTACCGCCCAGCCCTCCCGGTGGAGCTGGCCATGCCAGGCACAGGCTCCCCCACACCTGCCGCCCCAGGTCTGGCCTTTGGGATCCCCCGAGCATCCGCTGGGTCCACCCAGCAGCCAGCGTGCTCCTTTGAAACACGCCTACCTAACGTCCTGGGCGGCTCCGTCATCTCAGCACGCTCTCACGGAGCCCAGTCGCACACTGGTACTCAGCTGGCCGCCCAGAATCTAGGTCCGGCCACGCCACCCTTCAGCAGCGCACAGCCTGCCAGGGGTGAGGGCCTGCAACCCAACCTCGGGGGTCAAAATTCCTAAGCATGGCATCCGACACCCTACTGAACCCGCCCAAGGACGCACCCCGTTATCCATGTATCATAAGCTCTTTTTCCATTGTATGGTCTTCCAAGGATCATTTGAAATTACTTAACACCGATCATCACGAGAAGTCAACTGATTTTCTTAAGGACAGCCCCACGGTAGGGCATTGACCCTGCCTCCTAATGGTCGATGCTGTAAATAACACTGATGTGAACATCTTCCTGTGGAGTGTCTTCCTGATGGTGAATGATCCATTGTCTTCAGAGAAATTCCCAGAGTGGGATTCTCCAGTCACAGGGTGAGTGCGCTTCTTAAAGAGGCTGCGTCAATTTACAGCCGTGCAGAAAAATGCGTGAAAAGTGCAGAAAAATGCGTGAAAATGCCCTTTCCGTTGTACTTTGGCCAGCTCTAGGTACTACCTTTGGTTCCCGTGCTCCCGGCCCCTTTTTAAAAACTTGCCATACATTTCTGCCGCCAAGGCATCCAAGAAAATGATAACATGTTGATTAAGTGCATGTGGGGAAGGCAAAGGGATGTGCAGTGGGTTTGCAAAGGGCCCCCCCTCAGGGTGTTTAAAAGAGAAAGGCTGAGACACCTGCGCAGCTGATCTGCAATTGTCCAGAACGGCCACCGAGGCAGAGCGGCCCTCGGTCCCCCAGGCACAGACGAAAGGGCAAGAGAGCTGGAGTGAGACGGACGAGGACTTAAATCCCAGCAACTCTGCTCAGCTGTGCCACCCCTGGGCCTCTGCTTCCCCGCATAGCAACTCCTCTCTCAAAAGCTTGTTGTCAGGATGAAGCAGCTCACGTATGCGGAGCGCTAGCTTATTAACTGGCACAGGAGGTAGGTGTTCTGTGAAATTGAGTTTCTCCTTTGTAGGGTGGGTAAATTACATGTACGGAGAGGTGTGTGATCTCTGCATCCTCTGTCTAGAACCCAGGAGAATGTTAGCATCATATTCCAAATGTGATTCCAGCAATGTACACCTTGTCCTTTAATAATAGCTCACTTTCTGATAGCAAAAAGGCAGAAAAAGATAACTTAAAAACACAGGGGCTTCCCTGGTGGCGCAGTGGTTGAGAGTCCGCCTGCCGATGCAGGGGACGCGGGCTCGTGCCCCGGTCCGGGGACGCGGGGTGGCTGGGCGCATGAGCCGTGGCCACTGGGCCTGCGCGTCCGGAGCCTGTGCTCTGCAGCAGGAGAGGCCGCAGCAGTGAGAGGCCCACGTACTGCAAAAAAAAAAACAACAAAAAAACACAGGATTCAAAACTGATTCCAACCAGCCTTGTGACTTGGTCCAGTTACTCTGCATCTGGAAACCTCAGTTTCATCAACTGCAGAGTAGGGGTTGATAAAGGAGCCAGGCTACTGGGGTCGGGGGAGCTGAATACAAGAATACACCACGAACATCTGATTTCAGTGCCTGACGTATTGTCAGAACGCAAGAAATACGAGTTATTTTTATTATTCCTCAGGTTCACAGAAGAACTTCCTCACACGATTTGCTTTCTTGGAATGAACTCAAATTTCCTAATTCTTGCAAGAGAGCCAGCAGCGTTGGAAGAATGAGCTGCCTGACGGACACTCAGTTAATGGTGAATAATTCCCCCAGGAATTCCAAAAAGGGCAACCCAGGGAGGCAAGCTGATGTCACGTCAGCTGCTTGGTCTTACACGCAGGACTCTCTCAACGAACTCCATCTTTACGGCTAATCTTAGGACATCATTAGACGATTGCAGGAATCATCCTCACTCCAGTTCGTCAAAACTGGTTGCCTGTTCATTTCACACGATTCACAAAAAGTTGTCCTTTTGAACTAGCATGGTGTCTGGGTGTTAACTGCAAGTCTATTAGCACAGACACTGTAATAATGAATTGAAATTTACATCGTGTGTAACCTCATTAATTGGCAATCATATCGGGTTTGACAGTTTTAATGCATCACTAAGGGAAAATAGTCTAATACGTGACATTAAAGATCTTATCAAGGTTAATTTGCCTTAAAATGTTGTTACTACATAATTTTTCATCTCCATTTTAGATGCTGTGGTTTAAACACACGGCGCTTTGATCTGGGAGGAAAGTATCCACACACACCCACAGAATCAGAGTGGCGTTCCTCACCTCTCAGGGGAGAAGGGAAGAGTGGAAATGAGCATGGGATTTGGAACCACTCTGGTGAGTTTTTCAGCTCTGCACTTATGTGCTGTGTGACTTCGGGCAAAACGCTGAACCTCCCTGGGCCTTGAATTCCTCACCTGCAAAGGGCTGCAGGAATCCCTATTTCACTGGATTGTCATGAGGCTGAAACAGGTACAGAGAAGGCCCAGCAGAATGCCTGTCACATAGTAGGTACTTCTTATTCTTATTCACCATCGCATTGCCAATAGCTGATACAAGGCATGGCACATGGGAAGTCCACTTTAAATGGATCCAGGGTTCCCAAGGAGACCACGTGCAAAGAGACAGATGGACAACATCAACAGACAAGCCAATGACAAATCAAATCCAAAGAGAGAGTGGGGGAGACTGGGGCAGGTGCCCCACCTCAGACAGGTGACACTGAGTGGTCCCAAACACAGGAGACCTGGAGGAGCTGCCCTGACAGCTTCCCTCGGGACTAAGGCTTTATCCTAACTCAACTCTGTTCAAGAAGCATTTATGTGGCACCTAGGCGGACTGGGTCATAGCTGTCCTCA
Organism: Leucopleurus acutus; assembly: GCF_964270905.1. NCBI lineage: Eukaryota > Metazoa > Chordata > Mammalia > Artiodactyla > Delphinidae > Leucopleurus > Leucopleurus acutus. The sequence goes on from NC_139146.1 coordinate 4,011,357, forward strand.
AGCACTAATTTTTTTCACATGTTTGTAGGTGAAGACAATGCTGCATGACAGGAACAATAATAACCAATATTCTTTTTCTTTTTTTTTTTTTTTTTGCGGTATGCAGGCCTCTCACTGTCGTGGCCTCTCCCGTTGCGGAGCACAGGCTCCGGACACGCAGGCTCAGCGGCCACGGCTCATGGGCCCAGCCGCTCCGCGGCATGTGGGATCCTCCCGGACCGGGGCACGAACCCGTGTCCCCTGCATCGGCAGGCGGACTCTCAACCACTGCGCCACCAGGGAAGCCCAATAATAACCAATATTAATAAAATATTCCTCATAGACATGATCTTATTCATTTGATCAGCAGATATTCACAGAGCTCCTATGACTACGTACAGGCTCTATGTTAGGTGTTGGGCATGAAGAACTGAATAGGTTTGACATGCTCCCTGTCCCCATGGATCTTTCAAGCAATTATAATACAGTTTGGTGAATGTTACGATGGGGAAAATACAAGAAGTCATAGGCAATGATGGCAGAGGAAACTGGCACCACTGAGATCTGGGAAGACCTCTCCGCAAAAGGGACATTTAAGTTAGGCTGAAGGAGAAGAAGGGTCAATCCTTCAGGAAGATATAACAAGTACAAATGTATATGCGTCTAAAAACACGGCCCCAATATACATAAAGCGAAACTGTCAGAATTGAAAGGAGAAAAAGTAAATTCAACCATCACAGCTGGAGATTTCAAGACTCCATTTTCAGTAACAGTTAGAACAACTAGATAGATCAGTATGGATATAGAAGACCTGAACAACACTGTCAACCCACTTGACCTGACTGGCATTTATCCAACCCTCTACCCAACAACAGCAGGAAAAAGCAGTCTTTTCTAGGGCACAGGGAACATTCTCTCATATGCTAGGCTGTAAAACAGGCCTCAGTAAGTATAAAAGTATACTTACTTAAGTATACTTACTTAAGTATATATTTACTTAAGTATACTTAAGTATACTTATACTTACTTAAGTATAAAACATACAAAATATGTTCTCTGACCACAATGGGACTAAATTAGAGATCACAGCAGAAAGAAATTTAGGAAACCCTCAAATACTGCAAAGTAAATAACATACTTCTAAACACCGATGGATCAAAGAGGAAATCACAAGGGAATTTAGAAAAGATCTTGAACTGAATGAAGATGAAGCACAACATGCCATAATGTATGGGATGCAGCTAAAGCAACGTGAAAAGGAACATTTTTAGCTTTAACCGCTTATATTAGAAAGGAAGAAAAGTCTAAAATCAACCATCTAAGCTCCACCTCAAGAAGCTAAAAAAGAAGAGAAAATCAAACCCAAAGTAAGAAGAAGGAAGGAAATAATAAAGATAGGGGCAGAAATAAATGAAATAGAGGACAGAAAAGCAACAGAAAGAAATCAATGAAACCAAAAGATGGTTCTTGAAGAAAATAAATGATAAATTTTTAGCTAGATTGACCTTGAAGAAAGAGAAGGAACTAGGCAGAGAAAAGATAGCAGGAAGAAGATGAAGAAAGAAGGAGGAAGAAAATGTTCCAGGCAGAGGAACCAGGTAGAGTAAAAGCCCAGAGACGAGAGAGGATGGGGGATGTGGTGACACTCCAGAAACGGAAGCACGGGGTAGGGGAGAAGGCTGAGTCTTGTGGCTTTGTCAATGTGCTTAGGTTCACCTCAAATGCCATAAGCCATCACTTGAAGGTTTTAAGCAGAAAAGAGACACAGTCAGAGGATTTTATGGTCATTGCATCTCAAAGTTGGGAAACTGAGACGCGGAGAGGTCTTGGGACTTGCCTAAGGACACACAGCTGGCCAGTGGCATTGCTGGAGCACACAGCAATTTCCAACAAATCATCCTGGACAGAGTACTGGAGGGGCAGTCAGGACAGCCCCAGGTCGCCACCCATCACTGGGGCGGACTGCAGATTGATGGAGCTGCTGGCAAAGCTCCGGTACTTCCTTCCAGCAACGTCATGCACGATTCTAAATAAAGAGACACGCTCTGCTGGCCTGAAATCATATTTAATCTGTTCTGCAGGCTTTATATTGGTCTTATGAGCACAGCACAACTCAACCTTTCCTGTGCCACACACTATGAGGTTTTAAGATGTCAAAACAGACACCAAGCAGAAATAAATACCACAGTCTCTGCTCTCTGCAACATGCTTCTGCAGCTCCCAAGTTCTCCTCGGAAAATCAGGCCCCAACGCGGTACAAGGGACCTTTTTATCACAAGGTAAAATCCCCACCCATCCCCATCGAATCCACCCAAATCCCTGGAGAAGAGTCCCAGCCTACTCTCCCAGCCAGGGACACAAAGGAGGGCAGAGGAGGCCCCAGGCCCCCCGCCGGAGCCAAGAGCAGCTTGGAGGGGCCTCGGGAAGGACCACCACACCGTCCCCTCCCACGGTGTCGGCGTGATGCGGGCTCTGCGTGGCCCTCGGAGCTGGAAGGCAGAGCCTAAAGCTTCCGAAGCCCTCGACCCCCACCCCCCAGAATCCTGGGCCTCACCCCGGTTCAGCCGGGCTCCTCACAGAAAATGGTCCCGAACGGCTGTTCGTGCAGATAAACGATGAGTCGGGTGTAAGCGGAAGGGTTTTTTTTTATCAGCTTTGCAGCGTCTGCCTCACTTCCAAACCAGAACCCATTCTCCCAACTTCTCATCCGTCACGGTGCCCCCTCCCTACGTCCTGCCCCCGTCTGGAAAGGGCCGGCAGGGCAAGGGCACATTTCTGCCCCTCATTTCGTGCTTCCCCCTTGGCCCGAAGGGTGGCAGGGACCACCCAGACTGCTCCGCCTTTTCCCGGTGCGAGGAGAGTTGAGGGGGGATACCTGTCTCAGTCGTCTGCCCGCTCCTTGCTGCCCCCAGCCCTGCGGGAGGGGTGCTGCCATCTGGTGCATCTGCTAGGGCTGTTCTGACCCCCAGCTGACTAGGGCGGACCCCTGCCATAACAGAACGGCACCCTAACACTGACCCTGACCCTGACCCTGACCCTATCTAACCTTTTCCTTCCGGCCAGCAGCGGCAGTAAAGGCCTGGGGGTGCTGGGCAAGTCGCCTGGTTTTCCTCCATTTCTACAAGGTTCCATGCGATAAGCCAGGCCCAGCCTCCTGGGGGCCCAGTGTCCCCTGGAGGACACTCGGCCTCTACTCTGAGGGCCCGACGACTGCGGACTCAGCAGAGAGAGCTCACTGAGACCCCCAGGCTGGGGGTGGGTGGGAGCCATCTCACTGGCCTGATCGTTGACCAAGTCCCAGAGACTTGTTCAGGTCCAGACTTCAGAGATGGCCACTCGGGGGTTGCTGGCAGTGCCACTTCCCAGCGGCAGGCCTCGAACCAGTCACTGCTCCTGGAAACCTCACGACCCCCCTAACAAGACCTGTCTGCCCCTCTCGGGGACACAGGTGTGACAAGGCAAGGTGCTCTGTAAGTGGAGAGAAGCTTCCAATTTGAATATTCTGTGTACTGACTCACTGAATCCTCCAAACACGATGGACATAGGTACTAGTATGACTAGCCCCATTTTCCAGATGAGGAAACCGAGGCAGGAAGGTTGGGAAACGTGCCCAGGGTCACCCAGGTAGAAACAGCCACTCCGGGCTCTGCAGCCGGAGCCGGAGGCCTCATTCTCTGTGCTGTACCGCCTGCCACTGATGGAGGTCAAGTCTCTCTGCAGAGGTAGCAAGGAAGAAGGATTCGTGAGCACCCTTCCCGTGACAGGCCCAGGGCTACGGCGGCCACATGCCGGATTACACCTGCCCCGTCCCGGGCGTTGGGACGGCTACGCCTCCCTGACGTGTGCCGAGGCTGAGGCTCCGCTGTGTCACCCGCTTCAATCTGTGTCACTCAGCTGAGCGAGTGGACGTGCTGGGAGCCGAACCGAGACCCTCTGCTTGCAAAGTCCCAGGTGCGGCATCGCACCGCCCACTGCCATTCAGAACTGCCCAGACCACCCGAATCCCTTTGAAACCTGCGCTCCCGGCCGTGCTCTCCACCGACCCTGCCAACGGCACGGCCCGACCGGGCTCACGCCTGGCGCTATCCTTTTAGCCGGGCAGTCCTGGGCCGGACCCTTGGCTTTCTCAGGTGCGGTGTCACTTTGTCCTAACGGCAGGGTCACGTGACGGGAAGAACCTCGGCCGAGGAGGCACACGGTGGTGGGCAAACGTCCTTCAGTTCCCATCCCCACCTTCGCCTTCCCACACCTGTCCACACCTGTCCGCAGCATCCACCCCACGCGCCCCCGGGCCCCTCCGCCACCAGGCCGGCACCCCAGGCAGCAGGCGTCTCCACCTTCAAGGTCACTGCGTCTTCTTCCTGCCTTGGCAACTGCAATTTCCAACTGAACACGTCACATCGGCTCCGTCTTCCTGCTCACAGCTCCGAGGGTTAGTTAACAAGCGTTATCATCACTGCCCACATCAGCGGTCCATTACCCAGCTCGGGCCATTCTTTAAGGCAGATTACTTTATATGAAATTTTATAGGGGACGCTTCATTACCCAGGCTTTAGAAATCCGGCAGGGAGGGAAGCCTGGAAAAGGGAGGATGAGAAGAGCCTCGCGAGGCCTGCTCTGGGTACTCCGCTCCGGAATGCCGAGGGGGCTGAGCCAGGGTCCTTGCAGGCACCCCACACTGCCCTTTCAGACCCACAGCTCCAAGGACACCGGGACACAGCTTGGCCTGCAAGACAGCCCCTTCCGCGCATCACCGCCACACACCGCGCTTGGCTATCGTTCGCTGAAGGAAGACCAAAGACGTGAAGGCGGTCATACGGCCCCATTGGATCCATCCAGGGCCGGCTGCACAGCTTGTGAGCGTCAAGATGGCAACAGTAGCGTAAACTAGGCCCTCGCATGCGTGGGGCTCCCCTGAATGCAGGGACCTGCAGGACAGCCCAGTCTGCAGGTGGAGCAGCCCTGACAGGGGAACAGAAAGTGCTGCCTAGAGTCTGGGGCACCCAGAGCGACAAGCTTTGGGTCACGGTGCTCTGGCCACAGACCACTTTTGAAAGATGACCACTTGGTTCTGCCCATCCCCGGCCCAGAGAAAGCTTTCTGAAAGTCATAGTGCACGATGCTCAGACACAGAACCATCTGCAGAACCAGGAAGGCTTCCTGGAGGAGGGGCCTTGGAGCTGGGCTTTGGACAGGTAGAGGGGGAAGGACACTCCAGAGGGAAGGACCAGCTAGACGCTGGAAGAATTCACCGGTTTCCCACGGATGCTCTCAGGGGTCAACCCCATGCCACTGACATGTTTCCATTCAACAGACATTTCCTGTGCACAGATGCAGTCGGTGCCAGGCAAGGAGCTAGGGTCTGTGACCCAACCGTCAACAAGACCATCCTTCCCAGGCTGTGCATGACTTTCCTCTCTGAGAGGTGGGACCACTTCCTCCTTGCTCTTCATGCTTCCTTTGCTGCTCACGGCTGTGGCCTACAGGCTGGGTTTGTTCCAGGTGCCCTGGCCATGCAGGAGGGTTGAGGGCCGCCACTGTCCAGTGACAGGGTTCAGGGGTGAGAGAGGAGCAGGTCCTCTTGGCTACAGACCTAAAAGCGCATCCTCGCAGCCGCCCTTGACAATGATAAAGCTGCCGTTTGATCTCTGATGTTTCCCTCCTGCGTCTTATCACTCAGCTGGTCCCAAGCTCAGGATGGGAATAGGGGGTGTCACTGAATGTCCGTGGGACCCCACTTTTCCTGTTGAGGGACACATTCGCCTCTTCCTCGCCTGGCCTCTACCTCACTTTTGGCCCCGAGGTGGGCCTGCAGCCAGGCCCCGCGGCGTTGACACCCACAGGGCTGGAGGGGAAAGGTGTGCAGGTGCCACGGGCCTGAGAGCGAGCCTGCAGAGGGATAATCACATGTTTCATCGGGAAGACGTCGCCTTCAGAGCCAGCAGGGAGCGAGGAAGGCCACAGAGACTGACGAGATTCATGAAACCCACGCGGGAGGAGCCTTTCCAAGGTCAGGCGCAGGCTGAGAGCCGGGCCTCTCCCACAAACACGAGGAGATGCAGAAACGCCGCCGCGGCTCAGGCGACTGTCCCTGTCCGCCTGGGACCTGAGAACCACGCAGTCCCAGCAAAGCGCCCCCGCCCAGCCTCCCCGACCACGGCAGCACCGGTGAGCGCGCTCACACTCCACTGCAGGAAGCGCCACGTGGGTCTCGGGTTCGAGTCCTGCCCCGGCCTCTCACTAACCGTGGGGCCCCGGGCATTGGCGATCTGCCTCCCTGCCCCAGTCTCCACGCCTATCGGATGAACATAGGGGCGCCAATCAATCTTGCAGGCATTTCTGGGTCATAGAGATGCAGCGTGGCAGGGCTGACACGGCTCCTGGCGCCCCGTGGGCCTGTTGCAGGTGGCAGCCCAACGTACGGCCCAACGGGCAGCTCTGCTCCGAAGGCCGCCCTTGCACCCCGTGCCCTCCGTGACCACCCAGGTCTGTCTCGGCCCTAAGCTGTTCCGTGGGTCCTGCCCTGCTCCTCCCTCCTTCAGCCCTGTTACCAGCTGCCCCTCGTGCTCATGTCCAAAGCAGAACCGGGTTAGAATCCGGGTTGTGTCGTCTCTGGCCCTGGCCAGGCCCTTCGCCTCACCGAGCCTCAGGCCGCTCATCTGTAGAATGGGGGTAACTGCCCCTGGCCGCTGCTAGCTGCAACCTGGCCTCAGCCCAGGGCGGCTCCTCCCTCCAAACCTTTGTTCTTAGACCCTTGGCCTTTAGGAGACATTCATCCCCAGACTTCCCAACCCCCAAATTTACAAACATGGAAACGTCTGAGCTGGTTTTTGGCTTTCTCCTGGTATGGGTTGAAACTCCTATTAGAGCCCTAACCCCCGGTTCCACAGAACGTGACCTAATTTGGAGACAGGGCCTTTACCAAGGTGATCAAGTTAAAATAAGGTCATTAGGGTGGGTCCTAATCCAATATGACTGGTGTCCTTATAAAAAGAGGACATTTAGACACAGGCACACAGGGAGAAGGCCACGTAGACCAGGGCGATGCGTGTACAAGCGAAGGAACCCCGAAGTTTGCCAGCAAACCCCCGTCAGCTCGGGGAGAGGCTGGCACAGATTCTTCTAGCCTCCAAAGGAGCCCGCTCAGCCCCGCCACTGATCTCAGACTTCTGCCTCCAGAGCCAGGAGACAGGAAATGTCTGTAGTTTAAACCAGGGGTCCCCAACCCCTGAGCCGCGGACCGATACTGCTCCGCGGCCTGTTGGGAACCGGGCCGCACAGCAGGAGGCGAGAAGCAGGTGAGCGAGCAACGCTTCACCTGCGGCTCTCCATCGCTCCCATTACCACCTGAACCATCGCTCGCGACCCGTGGAAAAACTGTCTTCCACGGAACCGGTCCCTGGTGCCAAAGAGGTTGAGGACCACTGGTTTATACCACCCAGTCTGAGGCACTTCGTTACCCAGCCCTGGCAGATGGATACACACCCCCGGTCACACTCCGGGTGGGAGTCGTGCTCCTGGGCCATGTGACAGCTGCCTGGTCAACGGCACGGACCTCCTCCCCCGCGGGACGGCTGCTTCTCGAGGACAAAGCTGCTGACCGTGCGAGGAGAGGCTCGGGCAGGCGGCACTGGCACAGCTGTGGCTGGACTTTCTCCCCAGCAGATCGACACGCCGTCCCCCAGCCCCTCTGGGCTGCTCCCCACCTCCAGGCTGCAGCAAAACGACAGGTGACCCCCAGGGTCACGCACAAAGCATCCAAGTAGCAAAGTCCAACGTGCTGGGAAGCCCTCAAGTGGGCCGAGGGAACCTGGGGAGGCCCCTCTGAGACGGGGTCTCCATGGGGGTGGCCGACGGGCGCTGCCGTGTCCCCGCAGACTCTGCCCTGAGGCGTCGCGTCTGGTCTGGCTGGGTCTCCGCGTGTCTTCCGTGGAGGCAACGGCTGCTGCTGTGGGAAGGGCTTCGGGGCGGCACGGGCCACGTGCTTCTGGAGGAGCTGCAGACCCACCTCCAGCAGCAGGTCCGAAACAGCCCGTGGGGTCCCAGGAATTGTAACCAATCACGGCGGCTGTCTGGTGCCCTGCCACTTGGGATTAAATAAATGGCTTCCAACTGTGATTGAGGCAGTGCCCAAAATTAATTTTTAAAGAATAAGTGAGGGTATTAACATTTTATGTGCGAGCTGAGAGATGGGGACAGCAGCATGGGGGGAGGGGTGGACAGGAAAGTGCTACAGAAAGAGCACTGGGCCAGGAGTCCCAGAGCCTCGCATCCGGCCCCGCCCAGTCCGGCGGGTGACTCTGGGCCTCGGTTTCCACAGCAGTTCAGAGACGCTTGGACCAGATGGCGTCTTCGTCCATGAGCTCTGTTGAGCACGCTCTTCCTTCAACCTTGCAGCCTTCCTTCCTTCACTCATTCAACCGGCATGCACGGTGCCCCTCCCAGTGCCAGGGAACTCAGAGCCCAACAGGGACCCAACTACAGGGTGGGGTGGGGTATAAAGGCAGCTGCAGAACACCTGCAGGGACCCACACACCCGACCCCACGGAGAGCTCGCAGGTCAGGGAAGGGTGTTTACAGTGGAGGAACAGCATGTGCAAACGCAGACACGCGGAGAGGATGCTTGCTCCGGAAACTCGAAGGAGCCCTCGGTGCCTGGCGGCGAAGACGGGAGGGAAGGCTGCAGGGCCAGCTCTCGGGCGGCCACAGACCCCCTGCTAAGGAGTGCGGACCTCACCGTACACGCCGGCTGAGGGCGCTCAGACCCCGATCTTCCATCAGGCTTTATTTACAGCCTTGCAACCGTTCTCCGCACCGCAGCCAGCCTGCAAAGCCGGCCCTGTCGCGACACGAGGAGCCCTTCAGGGGCTCCACGCCATCTTCAAAGTCCGAGCCCCTTACTGTGGCCGGAAGGCACACTGCATGGCCTGCCTGCCACCCCCCTGGCCAGCCAGCTGACCTCCTGCCGGTGCCTCCAACAGGCCAGATTTCCCCACCACAGGGCCTTTGCACTTGTAGTCCTGCTGCCTCGAATGCCCCTCTCCTGACTCTGCTTGAACTTCTAGCACGTATCTGTCCACAGGTCACCTTCCCAGGAAAGCCCTCCCTGTCCAGCTCCTGCACCCCCGCTGCATCCTCTCCTTCCTCTGAGCACCAATCCCTAGGTCACCAATTACCTGCACAAGTAAGTACCTGCTTAGGTTCCCTCCAGGCCACCAGACTGCACTTTCCAGACAGGCAGGGACACACGCCTTCCCATCAGTACTGTGTGCGGGCCCCTCCCACCAGGCCCTGCACAAAGCAGGTATCTCCTAAATCCTTGTGAGTGAATGAACGCGTGGGCGACACGAATGGATTCATGGAAACCCCTCCGGTCCCAACATGCTGAGATTCTGTGACACAATGTCTGTCGCACAGTAATCCTCAGGCAGATGGGGCTCTGATGTGTAGACCTAGATCTTGTCAAACTAAGCCTTCCTCCCGCTTCAGCCAGGAGCATTTATTAAGCTCCTCGTGTGTGCTCAAGCCCTCTGACACATCATCTCAATAATCGCTACCACCGCGCCGGCCGTAACAGCCATGATTCCTGTTTCTCAGGTGGAAACGGGCTCAGGGCAGCTTCGCGATGGGTCCGGGTCCAGGGCGGTCTACCCCCAGCGCCACGCTCTTTCTGACCCAGCCAGCGCGGCCCTGAGCCCAAAGCACAGCGATCGTCTGAACTCTGAAAGCTGCCTCACGTCTCGGGCTTCGGAACAGCACCTCGGGCCCGGCTCACTCGAGCTGCTCCTGGCGGCTCCGCGAGGATCTGGGAGAACATCCTGTGGCCCGAGAAACCCCATCCTGGGAGACAAGAGCCCTTCAGCCGCCTGGATCCTCTTGGCCCAGGACAAAGCCCTGCAAACACCCCTCCCTCCCCAGCCCCGAGGAGGGATTACAGGAGGTTAGGGTCTCCCCCACCCCGGGAGCACAGCCGTCACAGGGAGGCCGTGCTCACCCCTCCTCCCAGGAGCCCCCACCCGGTCGGAGCCAGTATCACTGAACTTTCTGCCAGGTACACTGTCACCTCCCTTCCTTCAGCAGAGCAGGGGTTCACAGAAGGGTGGGTAGGGGCCCACCTATCTCATCTAGTTTCTTCCCTGGGGAGGTGGGGCGGTCCATCCCCTCCAGGACAGGAGGGCCTTTAGCTCCCGAGGCCGCCGTCCACGCCCTCGGACGACGGCACAAATCGGGGCACGGAACGAGGCAATTGTCCCCTGTCTGAGACTCCAAGTTAAAAAGTGGACCTGAGTGCACAGCCGGGGTGGGGAAGAAGTGGGTTACCAGTTACCATCCCCCAGATCGCAAATGAGGAAGCCAGGCCAACCCCAGCCAGTAGGGGGCAGAGCTGAGACGTGAGTCAGGCAGCCTCTAAACCCAGCGGCTGAGGTCCCCTCCCAGGCCCCAGCCCGTCCTCCGCCCCCTGCACCACCCCGGGCACCCCTACCTGCAGGAAGAGCCGTTCGGCCGCGCCCACCCGGCTGGGAACCTGGATCTTCCGACCTCACCAAGCCTCAACCTGCTTACAGGTGAATGGGCGTTACGCAGCCCACAGGGCGGGCGGCTTAGAAAGACGGGAGGGGCTGCGTGCGTTTAATAGCCCACAGATGAATAGCCCTGGAAATTCCGCCTCCCACCAGCCTCTGGCAAGACACACCTGCCGTCCTGAAACAGCCACCTCCTGTCTGCAGGAAGACGAGAAAGTGACGAGAGGAGAGGGAAGCCGAGCGTGAGGCCCACGAGGGGGAGAGAAGCGTCCCCCGGGAGGCGGTCTCAGCAGGTCTGGGGTCTGATGGAGGAGCTGCTCTCACGTGTTTTGGTTCTCTGCAAAATGCTTGGGTTATCAAAGCACCCTCCCACCCTTTAAAACTCCCTTCACTCCCAGGGGAGGGTGCAGAACAAAAAGCAGGTTTCTTTCTCTTTTCTTCTCCCCCCTGTCCCAGACTAAGCGGAGACCTGTATAAAAACGAGACATCTCGTGCCCTGTTGTTGGGACTCAGGGGCTGACACTCAAAGAGCAAGGAGGTGAGAACTGGAGAGGTGGGGGTGAGGAGTGTCCTGGACAAGAGTTTCCAGGAATTTGGGAATTTCAAGCATGAACTTGGATCTGTCTTTGCACTGTTTACCAGCTCTGGGCTGGGTGAAGGAATGTAGGTGCTCTCTGTGTAAAACCCTCCATGGCTCCCCACTGCCGCCAAAATCTAGTTCAAAGTCCTTAAGCTGGCAGATTGCATCTCACTTCACCTCCTTAGCTTTATTTCCTCCTAACCTCCAGCCACAGAGCTCTCCTCTCTGTTCGGAAAATGCCTGGTACCCTGACCCACACTGTTCTCTCTGCCAAGAATTCCCACACCCACCAGCTTCACCAGCCAACGCCTACTCATGCTACAAAGCCTGCTCAAATGTCACCTCTTCCGTGAAGCCTTCCTCAGCATGTCCTGAAAAATAGGTCCCTCCGCCTCTGTGTCCCAGGGCCCTTTATCTACCACCACTACCACCTGATCACCGTGGGCTACCATGATCTTGCCTCGTCCCACCTTCCACAATGGACGGTGAGCTCCAAGAGGGCGGGCACTGTGTCCAGCTCTGCTCTGTATCCCCAGGCCTTGGACACATCTCCTCAGCTTTGATCCTTTGTTTGTCGCCCTGTGGCCTCCTACAACAATCAATGAGGTCCAGGTCGCCTACCTGGCTAAGCCCAGGATTCAAGTGCATCTATGAAGGGCTCCAAATTACTCACAAATAAAGCTCAGCTATGAGACTGTCCACTCACTCACCTACCCATCCAACCATCTATCCACCTATCCAGCCAGCCAGCCAGCCAGCCACCCATCCACCATCCATCCATCTATCCATCCATCCACCCATCCAACCATCTATCCACCTATCCAGCCAGCCAGCCACCCATCCACCATCCATCCATCTATCCAGCCATCCACCCATCCAACCATCTATCCACCTATCCAGCCAGCCAGCCACCCATCCACCATCCATCCATCCATCCAGCCATCCACCCATCCAACCATCTATCCACCTATCCAGCCAGCCAGCCACCCATCCACCATCCATCCATCCATCCAGCCATCCACCCATCCAACCATCTATCCACCTATCCAGCCAGCCAGCCACCCATCCACCATCCATCCATCCATCCATCCATCCACCCATCCAACCATCTATCCACCTATCCAGCCAGCCAGCCACCCATCCACCATCCATCCATCCATCCATCCATCCACACATCCAACCATCTATCCACCTATCCAGCCAGCCAGCCACCCATCCACCATCCATCCATCCATCCATCCATCCACCCATCCAACCATCTATCCACCTATCCAGCCAGCCAGCCACCCATCCATCCATCCATCTATCCATCCATCCACCATCCATCCATCCACCCATCCATCCATCCATCCATCTACCCATCCACCCATCCATCCATCCATCTATCCATCCATACATATATACATCCATCCATCCATACATCCACCCACCTACCTTTCATCCATTCACCCGCCCATCCACCTTCCATCCATCCATCTGTCCACCCACCCATCCATCCATCCATCTATCCAACACACGTTTCTTGAGCAACTACTATGTGCCAGGCCCTGTGCTAGGCCTGGGGAATAAACACAAGAGGCAAGTCCTGGCCCTCACAGAATTCACAGCCTCAAGGGTCTGACAGACAACAAAGAATCGAAGGGTGCGATGAGCGCCTGACGGGACCACCTGGGGGCTGCGGGCACCTGGTGGGGTCTGGGGAATCAGGAGTAGCAGTCATGACTGGCTGAGGGAAAGGGGAGGAGGGGGTTCCAGGTGAAGGAGCCAGCACAGAAGAAAGCGGGGCAAGAAAGGAACCCCAGGATGGCTGAGCTAGGGAGGGGAGGGTTGGTGAGAAAAAGGCAGGGCCAGGACCAGGGCCAGGACAGCGAGGCGGCAAGGGTGCAGCGTTCTGAGGGGAACCTTTGCCCGCAGGCTCCATCCCTGAGTGAGTCCCTCCTCGCATTCTGTGGCCCAGATGCCTCACCCGGGCAGGCTTTGGGGGGGCAGGGGGTGTCGACAGGAACAAGATGATGGGGGATTCAGACGTCAGTCCAAAACACCAGACCGTGTCCGGTCAGCTCTGGTTTTAGGAGGCTCCCCTCGGCTCTGTGGAGGCGGCACTGAAGGGGCAGAGATGGGGGATGTTAGCTCAAAGGCCAGCCCTGCCGTTTCCCGCCCCATGAAATGCAAAGCTGGCTTCTCTCCGCCAGTTTCAGGCCCACAGTTTCCCGGGCCCCCCTCCCCGGCCCAGCTCAGCGAGGAGAAATGTTTTGACAGAAAGAAATGCTGACCACAAGATACAACTTCATGTTAAAGGTATTTCATCTGTAAGCTGCTTCCTATTACTTTCAGATGGTTTGAAATAACTGTCTTGGAGCCTTCGGTGGGGAAACCTGGGCCGTGGGGCAGGGGGCCAAGAGGCGGAGGCTGGATCTGGGTCTCAGGGAAGCACAGGCACACGGGTCTGGGCCCTGGCTCAGCCCCAAGGGCCAGGGTCACGTGTGACCAGCAGTCCAGCAAGCGCCTCCCACCCAGACACGTGGGGGTCCCAGCAGCCCCCAACAGAGCGGAGGAGGACTTGCTGTCCCTGGGCTGGAGCGCCAGCCAGCTGTTAGAGGGCCTGCAGCCAGGGGAGCTGGCATCGCACGGAGGAACTCACCACCTTCTGCAACTGCATGGGTAACGGGCAGGCCCTGCAGCCCAGCCAGCCCGCAGGGCAGCTTCCTTTGGCGTGAGATGAAAGAATAAGCAGAGGACAGTGGGGGGCCCAGACATTAAATTAACTCCACCCTCCAGGGGCAGGTGTGGGCACAGGGTCCTGGCCTGGCTTCTCCTTCTAGTCCCAAGGCAAGTCGGAAACGGGAGCCCTGGTGGGAGTCCTGGGTTGGGGGCCGTGGGCCGAGCTGCCCTCCTGCCTGCGTGGCCTCGGACAGCTCATCCCCTCTGCCTCCTGTCCTGGTGTAATGACCACAGTCAGGACGATGCACCGTGTGAAGGACGACACTTCCCAGCATGGCCCTGCGTGGGTCACTCCCGCCCTCGGCGCCACGCTGCCACCAAGCCCGACCTTCTCCTCGTCTTGCTGATACAGAAGCTGAGCCTGGCCAAGGGCTGAGCTCGGTAAAAGGCGGCGTCGGCACGTGAACCAGGTGCATCAGAACCCAGAGCCTCTCCTTGTTCTGCCTGCCCCTCCCCCGTGGCCGGGGCCCTGTGCCTGGGGCCACAGGCAGCCAGAGAGGCTGAGGGTCCGGCGATCAGGTTGTGCTCACGACGGCATGTTCGGTTACAAGTTCCAGCCCCACCCATGGCGCACTTTCCCCATCCGCCTCTGTCCAGTTGGGCCTGGTGGGTGCAGTGAGGATTAGGTCCTTCACAGTGGGCCCTCCCCGTGTCCTTCCAGACCCTTTGCAGGGCTGAAAGCTGCCCCGGAGGAGGTACCCAGCCAGGAGAGCCACCGCGACATCACCGAGGTGCGTACTCCAGCCACCCGGCCCCGGGGCCGCGAGCAGGTGGGGAAGGAGATTTCTCGAGGCTCCGTGTGACCCCCTAGCTCTCCCCTTGAGCCCGAGTGGAGGCAAGTTTAGTGTGACAGCCGGCCGACCCACTCCCCTGCGACACCACCATTTCATCTGGAAAACAGCCACCAGCTGCAGGAGACCACGGGCGCCCGGGCGGCACTGATCCTCGGGAAGCAAACGGCCTCAGAGAAGCCGGGAGGCCCACGAAGCATCTGACCAAGTCACCCGGGCTGCTGGCACGTCCAGCAGGTGCTTCTGGCCATCACGGGCCTGGCTGGGAGATGCCCCGTCATCGTGACCTTTCCTGAGCACATACTGTGTGCTTAGATGCTGCAGGAGCCAAGAGAAAGCTGCTGTTGTAACAAGGATCAACAAGGTAACACACAAGGGGCCTGGCACGTAGTAGGTGCTCATTAAACACGGTTCTCTTCCCGCTTCTCCAGAGCCATGGTAAGCCTGTGGATGTTGGTTCATTCAAAAGCTACACCCTGCAAGCCGTCCCCCGCCACCATAAGAGCCTTTGCTGGGCTTCCCACCTGCCCCCCTGGACTGACCAGGAGACTTGGGCAGGCACCCTCTCTCAGGATGGCCTGGTGGGGGGTGGACGTTGGAGACGGTCCTGCGTTCAAGCCCCCAGCCCACCCCTTCCTGTGAGATCTCCAACAACTCACTTCCCCTCTCAGGGTCCCCGTGTCCCCATCCGTCACATGGGGCTCCACAGGTCCACCCAGCAGGGTCTGGAGGTTCACAGCAGATGAAGGACTGAAGCCGCCTGACCCTCGGCCTCTCACAGAGCCCCACAGAGCAGCCTCACCGCTCACCTGGGAGCTCATCAGAAACAGAATCTGGCCTCACCCGGACCCACTGAATCAGAACCTGCATTTTAACAAGATCCCAGGGGATGGTGGGCGTATGAAAAGCTGAGAAGTGCTGCTAGGAAGACCCAAAAGGGTGGGCCCTTCCCTCTCACACCACGTTTGGGTTTGAAATCAACCCCCGACTCGCTCCAGTTCCTAAGCCTTTTCCTCCCACCTGTGGCTGGATTCCACCTCAGTTCTACGAGCACCACTCAATCCCCCAAGCCCCTCACGTGTGGGTCCCGTCACGCCCAGCTTCGCAAAGACACACACCGCCAGCCACCAGGCACCGGTCCCAGCTCCCAGCTGCCTTGGCGGAGCTCCACGCCAGCAGCCCTGGGCTCGGAGAGAAAGACCCCGCCCCAGCTCTGCCCAAAGAACCTTCCCAAGCCCGAGGCTGGCGGCGTGAATGGGCTTGGGTCACACGAGTCCCACACTGACCACGACCCCCCCGGCGGTTTCCAGAGCAAGGAGAAAGAAACCCAGACTCCTCCGCGTGGACAAAGCCGCCACCGTGTGCCCCGACCTTCCCCCCTCCTCCACCCTGTCCCCCAGCATCCGGGCTCTGGGCCCCCCCAGCACAGACTCCCTCAGGCCTCTCATCTGCTGTCCCCTCTGGGTCCCACTTGTGGAATAAACATGGTGGGAGAAACCCAGCCAGCATAGGCTCACCAGGGGGCTCTGAGAACGTTCCTTCTCTCCGAGGCTGTTTCCTCCGTTTCATGGGCAAAACGAAACTTGCTTCTCAGGGCGGGGGCAGGGCTCCCAGGTTGGCACGGATGCGAACTGCACTGCAGGGACCAGAGGCCTGTCCACGGCGGCACTGACCTTCACTTCCAAATTCTACATTTTATTTCTAAATTCTTATTTTGCTCTAAATTCTGGGGGCACTATACCAAGCAGAAGGAGGCAGAGGACCCGAATCCAAGGCCTGGCTGGGACACTACGTGCTGTTTCCCCATCGGGGAGACAATGTTGGACTGGGTGTGTCCAACACGGGTGCCCCACAGGCCAGGCGTGCGAGTGGTGGTGGAATCAGAGTCCCACCCTCCAGGGGGAAATGCAGACACTTCTGGCATGGCTGCCCTGGCCTGGAGCTGGCCAAGAGGCTCTTTGCGGCCAGCTAATGGCCCCCAAAGATGTCCACATCCTAATGCCCTAAACCTTGAATATGTCACCCCACACGGCAAATGCGGTTAAGGATCTTGAGATGGGGAATTATCCTGGATGACCCAGGTTGGCCCCAAATGCAGTCACAGTGTCCTTATAAGAGTGAGGCTGAGGGAGATTTGACCACCAAGGAGAAAACGGACATGTGACAATGGAGTTCGGGATGGAAGCAGTGTAAGGAAGGGGCCGAGGAATGCAGGCGTCACCAGAGGCTGGACAAGGCAAGGCTCTGCCCTGGAGACTCCAGAAGAAGCGGCCCCTGCACCACCTACATTTAGCTCCTTAAGACTCAATGCAGACTCCCGGCCTCCAGAACCGCAGGAGAAGAGATCTGTGTTGTTTTCAGTCACTAAATTTGGGGTCACTTATTACAGCAGCCACAGGAAACTCATACACTCTTCTTCACGTTTCCCTCCTGAACGGACTTTGGCACCAGATTTTGGGTTGAAGGTTTTCACTAAAGAAAACTGGCTGGGGATTGACACAGACACACTACCATATAGTAAATCGATAATTAATGAGAACCTACTGTCTAGCCCAGGGAACTCTACTCAGTGCTCTGTCATGGCCTATATGGGAAAAGAATCTAAACAAGAGTGGACGTGTGCACATGTAGAACTGATTCACTTTGCTGTACACCTGAAACTAACACAACATTGTATCATAAATCAACTATACCCCCATAAAAAATTTTTTTAATTAAAAAAATAAAAGAAAACTGGATGTGAACTGGGCTCTCCCACAGGCTAAACTCCCGTGTTCGCAGTGGGGGCGGGGGTCCCATGACCGGTGGTTCAGAAGACCCCTCAGCTGCATGCACGACCAGCAACGCAGACTCTAACCGTCTGCACGTGGCTCCGTGCGGCTGGCGGGAGCCGTCCTCGGTGGGTGGCGGACTTTCCTTTTGACATTTGGCCCTGCCCCAAGCTCGTCCCACTCCCTCCATTCCCAGACCCCCCATGGGTCTTTCCAGGTAAGCCAAGTGTTAAGTCTGCTTTCCCTGTGTGGGCCGCGGACAGATTGCCCTCCCAGCAGCCGGGTCCCAGTGCAGGCGAGTTCTCAAAGCCCCTATTGAGTGCTGGAGCTTGACCCAGTGGCCTTGCTGGGGAGCTCTGAGTCACAGGACTTGGAAAGAGCCTACGGATTCTTTCCCAGAGCCAGGACACAGGCCCGGAGGGATTCGAAAGCCACTTTTGCTCCAACTTGGCCTTTGTGCGTGAGGCTTCCGAGTCGGCCAGGGGCTCAGGGAGAATGCACCCCACCTGCCCACTGCTGTCGGCCAGCATCAGTCTGGAGCCTCTCAAGATGCAGGACTCCAGTCCTGCCTGAGCTAAAGGACAGGGTGGATGCAGCGAGCAGGGCTGCTGGATGCAGAAGGCTCATTCTCAGGCCAAAAGGGCCCGTAGGGATCAGGGACCAAGGTCCCCAGAGGGGCTGCCCTTGGCCAAGGTCACAGAAGGGGTCAGTGGCAAAATCAGTGCCCTCCACAGTGTGGTTAACGGTAAGGCATTTGTCTTTCCACCCTCACAGACCGTAAGTCCATGAGGGCAGGACAGGGGCTGCCAGCTGCCCGCTAGGTCCCTAATGCAGAGCACATGGAAGGCACTCAAAAAGCAATTTTTGAATAAATGAACCAATTCCAGACTCTCTGCCTGGGGCTAGTCCTAAGACAGCCCACGAAGGTCACTCACGGATGGACCTGGACAGGCCTGAGTGTCGAGCCAGCTAGCCTCAGCCCCACTGGGCAAGTGATAACCTCTCAGAACCTCAGTCTCTTCATCTGTAAAATGGGAAGGACAACAGCCCTGCCTCCTGGGGTGGCCATGAGGACTCAACAGTGAATGTACGTCAAAAGCCTGGTACGACGCCCGGCTCAGAGCAGGCGCTGGACCTGTGCGGATGGGGAGAAGAAGGAAGTTACTGAGAATGTCAGGGTGCGTCCCCAGCCTCAGGAGCCCGTGGTCCAGAGGGAGACAAGAGAAACCTTTGCACGCCTTCAACAGGGCAGAGTGTGGGCGGCGGCCCCATAGACGCCAGAGTGAGATCCCGGGCGTTCACACGTGAAGGGTCCGCCCTCACGTGCCTGGGAAAGAAAAGAGGCTTCACGGAGGAGGCCACATGAAGACTGAGCCTCAAAGGACAGGGAAGCTTCCGACGGGCCACCCGAGGGGGAAAGCGAGAGCGCACGGGTGGTTCCAGAGCGCAGAGCGGTCTGGGGCGGAAGGAACAGTGATGCCGCCGGGCCTGGGTCTGGACGCTGAGTGTCGACCCGGGGCCTCGGGACAGGAGCTTTTTCAGAAATGGCGTCTTTGCAGATGTGACCACGCTAAGACGGGTCCGTGCTAGATTAGGGTGGGCCCTGAATCCAATGACTGGAGTCTCATAAGAGCAAGGACGGTGGGAGGGGCGGGGGTCCCGAACACAGGCCCTGGGGGAGGAAGGCCATGACGCAGCTGCAGGACATGGAAGCCCAGGACGGCCGGGAGCCACAGAAGCCGGACGAGCCACGGAGGGATGCTTCCCAGAGCCTCTGAGGGAGCGCGGGTCGGACAGCGCGTCTCAGACGTCTCCCCGGACTGTGCAGAACGAGTTCTGCTGTCTTGAGCCCCCAGCTGTGGGGTTGTTCATACGGGCCTCCGGCTCTCACGTGAACCAGGTCAGAGCAGGAACAGGAACAGGGGTCTGCGGTGAGGGGACGCAGCCCCGGGAGCCCGGGCCAAGCAGCTGTGAGCAGGGCGGAGGCCCGGAGGCCCCTGAACTGCGGGGGATGGAGGACAGCAGGAAGGCCGCCATGTCCCCACTCCCACCGCCCACCCATCAATGGGGCCCTTCACAAGCAGTCCGCTGGCCCCGCTCCAGCACGCTGCCCTTCCACCTCCGCAGCCCGGGGAAGCAAGGCTGGCCTCCGGCCAGACCCAGTGGGACCACACTTCAGCGTCCCTCCTGTCCCAGGCCAGGAGGGTGACAAGGACATCAGCCTGTCATCACTGTCGTCACCAGCCTGCCTGGGTGCCTTGAGGGTCTAGAGGGGCCTGGTGGGGAAAAGTGAATGAGGCTGGGGTCAGGCCTCGGGCAGGCAGTGTAGTGGGCCCCAGGCCTCAGTTTCCTCCCCTGTGGAATGGGGAGAATTCCTCTGTCCAGGGTTTGCCGGGATCAGAAAAGGCAGCACAGGCTCAGGGCCTCCCGAGCCCCACACGCGTCTAGTCCTTTTGCCGCCATGTGCCTCAGTTTCTTTATTTGTAAAACCCAAGTGGAGGGGCCTGGATGATGTCCACGGTTCCCGAGGACACAAGCTCACACGCTATGGGGCCGACCTCCGCCGTCCAGAAAGCGGATGCCGGATGCCGAGAACCAGGACGTCTCTGTTTGGGAAGAACCCTCCACCGTGAGATCCCCCATCCCGGCCACTCAGAGCACGTGGGTCCTACTTGGGGCCTGGCCTTGTGTCCAGCAAAGGACACAAAAGCCCCTGTGTCTCACACCCCGGGGAGAAGGCACAGGGGCGACTGTGGACACCCAGCTCTGTGGCCTTGGGTGCCAAGCCGAGCCTTTTGGGGAGCCCCACGGCCCAGCGTGGAGTCGGCACCCCAATACTCAGCCCCCCAGTAGAGGCAGAGTGAACGCACCTCTCAAGCTCACACACCGCATCTCGGAGCTGGGGGCCCTGGGGCTGGGCTGGGAGGTCCATGCCGGCACCCAGCTCAGGGCAGCAGGTCCCTCTGAGCCCCAGTGCCCCTCAAGTGACTGACAGCAGCTCCACTTTGACCGAGACAAGAGATTCAGCTCACGTGACCAAGTTGCCCAAGAAAAAGACCTGCGCAAAGGCCAGTGTACGCGTCGGTTTCAGCAGCAGTGATATCACAAGCTCAGGCAGAGGAAGGGAGAAAAGTCAACGGCCGTCGGCTCGGGGCCACGCGCCCTGGGCTCCACTGCTGCCTCACGACAGTGGGGGCCCTGCTGTCCCCATCTGGCGGGAGAGGAAACTAAAATAAATCCCAGGGTCTGCTCGGGAGTCACCTGGTGAAACAGATCCTGCCACCCCTCAGCTCAAGGTCCCCTGACGGACACTCCTGCCTGCAGGACAAGGTCTCTTTGTTTCGGGCCCCCAGTGACCTGGCCCTAACCTGCCTGAAGCCTCCCGGCTCCCAGCACTCAGCCTGTGATTCGGGACAACATGCTCCAGAAACTGCAGGACACAGACCCTCATCACCTGCCTCTGAGCCCCTGCAAGTGCCAGGCCCTCTGTCCAGACACCTTCCCCTGCTTCGACATCCATGAAGGCCGACGGGCTCTCAAACGACGCTTCCTCTGAGAGCCCTCCCTGCTCACTCCCATGCCTCTCCTTGGGGGTGTCAGGGCTCCCACCCTCACCTGCCACCCCCAGGGGTGGGCCCCCCCGAGGGCGGCGCCTGGCACACAGTAGGTGTTCAGCACATGCTGGCTGAACCGTGATGGGTGTCACACAGGACGATCCGCATCTGTGTGCCTGACGAGGGGAAGGCCCCAGAGCTCAGGCTGGGAGGAAACCGGTGGTCACTCAGTCTCCCGATCTGAGAAGGACTGTGCCTGAGACGGCTTGCCCAGGGTGCTTCCAGAGCTGTTTGCATAATCCCAGGGGCGGTGAGCTCACTCCCTCTCCAGGAAAGCTCAGTCCATATCCATAGAGTTAACATTGTAAAGTCACAGTTCCATGGAGCGGCTCCTCTCAGCCCCACCCCGGCTCTCAGGGCACTCAGCAGAGACCCCTGTGTAGATCTGTGAGGCCAACAGGATTCCCTAAACTTCTCCCTTCCGAGATACAGAGAACCAGTTACTTTCTTTGCCTGTTCCTTCCCGCCCACTTTCATTCATTCATTCATTCAGTCCCTGGGGGCTAGGGACCACAAGAGGTGTCTTCGCCCACATCATCTAACTTAAACCTTATAATGGTGACAAGTCCCATTTTACAGATGGACACACCGAGGCTTGTGGGGGTAGGTAGGTGTTGGAGCCACACCTGCCTCACCTGCTACTCCCATCTTACCCCCGCGCTCCGCCCCATCCTCCCAGCATCTGCTGGTTTTTGTCCTGGTGGAAAAGCCCCTCCACCAGGCCCCGGGCCCCCTGTGCCTCCTCGTCTATAAGTGGAGCTCATACCCATCCCACCCAAGGGCTGAGAGGGTCCAGGAGATGGTACCAGCAAGCCCAGCCCCACCCCCGGGGACCACACCTGTGAGCCGGCCAGTCCTGGCTTCACCTACACCAACCCACTTCCTCTGACGGGGGTAGGAACCCACCCCATCCTCTTTGCCACCTTCAGAGAGATTAACCCGCTCCTCCCTGGACATGCAGCTCAGCAGAACCAGATTCAAACCCAGGAGCAGGACACAGGCACCCAGAGCTCAGCCACTGCACCGCGCTGCCACCAAACGGGGACAAAGGCCCAGGCCCAGGGAAGGGCAAACCCCCGTCCCATCTGTTTCGGAGGAAGACAACAGCTCTTGCACCTGTCACTTACACGTGGCAAGTCTGTGACTTTCTAAACCCTGGTTCCCACCCCCATACCCTCACTCTGAGGCTGCCTTTAAAAGCAAATGGAACTCAAGATGGGTTTGTTTAGGGAGGGGAAGGAGGGGAGCTCCTGGCAACCAGTCAGTCACCCCCCCTGGTGCCAGGGCACCAAGGCTGGAGTGGCCCCGAGGGCAGGGGAACACGCCTGTCCTGTCCGTCCCGTCCCGTCCCGTCCCGTCCCGTCCCGTCCCGTCCCGTCCCGTCCTGTCCTGTCCGTCCTGTCCCGTCCTGTCCTGTCCTGTCCTGTCCCGTCCCGTCCCGTCCTGTCCCGTCCCGTCCCATCCCGTCCTGTCCCGTCCTGTCCCGTCCCGTCCCGTCCCGTCCCGTCCCGTCCCGTCCTGTCCCATCCTGTCCTGTCCTGTCCGTCCTGTCCCATCCTGTCCTGTCCTGTCCCGTCCGACTTCACTGCTATGCTTTGCTCAGAGAATGAGGCAGTTGGGGGGAGGTGGGAAGGGGGAGAGAGAGAAGGGGAAAGAGAAGAGGGAAAGAAGGGAGATGCCCCTTCAAGGGCTCAGCTGCAGCTCCGAGCTGATATCCTCTCTGACGCTGGGAGAGCATTTAGGAGCCCTGCTCAGTGGCCCCATGAGGATCCAGCACCTCTGAATCCCTCCCCGCTCTGCAGCCCTGCCTCACCCCTGCCATACGACAGGCCATCAGTGCAGTGACACCCCCGGGTGGGCGGGGGACGGGAGAGGGACCAGAGCAAAGCCCAAAGCTGTCTCGCCGAGGACTCTGCCGAGGCAGCCTGGCTTAGTGGAAAGGGAGAGAGCTTTAGAGCCAGACTGCCTGGGTTTGAATCCCAGCCCTGCCACCTGCTGGCTGTGGGGTCTGGGCATCCACCTCTCTGAGTCTGGAGCACCCCATCCATCACACAGGAGATCCCCGAGGAAGGCACCCCACCCAAGGTCGGTGTGAGCCTCCGACAACAAGTGGCACGCAGTGGGCCCCTGGTGAAAGTCAGTCCCAGGACCCAGTCCTGGGTCAGGACGTGTGGTGCACATCTATGTCAAGAGCACAGTCCATCAAACAACAAGCACTTAAGCTGAATGATGTTTTCAGTCTCCTTGACCTTTGAAGACAATTGTCCCATCCTGGGAGGAGAAGGGGGTTCTGCTCCCACTTCCCAGATAGGGAGGCTCTGGGGGGGAATTCACCTGCAAGTAGCAGACCAGGACCGGGAACCAGTGGGGAGAGGGCTGACTCCCCTGGCCCCTGGCGGTGGGCTCCCTTGTGACTGTTGGGATTCCCAGGCCGGAATCCAGGAATCAACCTGAGACGAGTTATTAATGACCCTGTCCCTCCTTCGTGGGCTGGGGCACACTGCCTCCTCAAAGGAGCCTCCCCAGCTCCTCCCAGCCACCCTGATATTCTGTCCTCCTCACCTGCCTTCAGCTCCAGAGCCACGCGTGTGGGAGTCTGAACCTGCCTCTTCAAAGTCAAGAGCTACCTCTTAATTAATCCCTTGGGCTAACGGTGCATCACTGAGCAATTTCACACTGTGCCCCATCAGGAGGCCCACAGGCTGCATTTCACTCAAGCCCAGTGTCCAAAAAAAGCTATGATTCTCCTGGACAGTCAGCTTGCTTTATCTATGGGCCCCAGGATGTTGTAACCAATCCCGTTACCCTTTTTGCTTTGGTTTCTAGGATGCTCATCTTACATTTGGTTTTTGTTCTTTTCCTACCATTACGTGCCCTTCGTACTAATTCCCTCAACTACTTGCTATTTTCAAGGATAAATGCATATTTCAAGTAAGCCCCCTAAAGCCATTTGCGGAACTAGGCAGTTATGAATACGTAAATAATATTCAATATCATTGCAAACTGTGTAATGATGCAAAATTTACAAAGACTTTTCCTCCATGTTGCAACATCCAGCAAATGCACAGTTATAGGAACTAGATCAGAACATCGTGGAAGGAAAAGGTCGAGGGGGTCTCAAGGACGTGGCAGATTTCAAGGGCAACAGAGCCCTCGGCCGCAGGGTGGAGTGGGGGTAGCAGGCAGGCTTAAGGCGGGCAGGGGCTTCTCGGTGCCCCCCAAGCCTTGGCGCTCTGTGGAGGGTACTGGAGCTCCAGACTTCCTTTCAGCACCCGATTTGCAAGTCAAAACAGGTCCTCCTCTATCTGAATCCAAAGCACAAGTTCTCCAAGAAAAAATTCTCTTTGCAAAGCTTAACGGAGTCCATGCAGACTGGGTAGCGCCCAGGGGCTGCGACTTTTGAGGGGCTGGACAAGCGGGAGTCGGGTGTCACAGCCTCTCTCAGGACATCCCTGCCCCCTCCCTGCATTTCCAACTTCCTTTCCCTGTTAGTCATTTGATGACGTCCATCCAGCGGTCCTCGAGGGCACAACTCCCAAGACCCTGGCAAAGCCGAGATGATCCAGACACGGGCTACCCTGGAGGAAGCCACCCCGCAGTGGGGAGCTGGGCACATCACAGACACCGAGGCCATGAGGCTGACGGGGCGGGGGCAGGGCCGACAGGAGACAGGAGTCAGGAACACACCGAGCCACGTGCAGCCAGGCGGAGAGAGGGAGGGAGGGAACACATTTTGTCCAGAGGAAGAGCCTGTGCTAGGGCCCAGGACAGAGAAGGTACAGAGGAGGGGACAGACCGGGCAGCGAACAGGGCAGCGGGGAGGCGGGCTGCTCCCTGGAACCGTACCTTCATTCTGCAAGCGGCAGAGAGCCACACTTCAAGCAAATAAAGGACGCGGTCTGAATTACTCCCAGGCATGTCCAGTTATGAAAAGGCCTGGCCTCGAGGGCTCGCCTCCCAGGGCCCCCTCGCTGTGCCCCCCAGAGTCCCTCCGCATTGCCTACTGCCCTCTCGGCTCCATGCGCCCCCGTCCCTGCTGCCCGTTTGGACACTGCCCTCCGGCCACCTCCTCTGTCCACCACACCCGCTTCCTCGTCTCCATTGCCCTCTCTGCTCCTGAGGACGAGCGGCGGGTCACTTGTCTGGCCATCAGATCTCATCCCCTCCGGCCAAGCGGCCTCTGGTCTGACCAGCCCATCACTGGCCCAGCCCGTCTGATGGCAGGGACGTATAGCAATGACCTTTTCTTGGTGAAATCTCACCAGGAATGAGCCAAGCGGCCCCGACTGCTTTGTCGTTTTCACCCAAGAGCAGAGGTCAACAGAGTCGCCCGACTGAGAAGCACATAAGTCATGTGACTGCCCCACTGCCTCCTCTTGCACTTGGAATAAAATCGAGCACCTTCCACATGCTGAAAACCCCCTCACACCCTGACTCACCCCGGACACGCACCCTGGCACTGAACACACACTGCATGCTCCTGCCACAGGGTCTTTGCCCAAGCAGTGCTCCCGCCTGGACAGTCTCGCCCCACATCCGTGGTGCTGGCTGTGCTTCATCCGGGTCTGACGGAATCACAGACCCCCTCCTCACCCCGCCCTGCTGGTCACCCTTCAGCTCAGATCAACGGGTCTGCTCCTCAGTTTCTACAGCACTTAAGTCCACGTGAAATTACCTGTTCACTGACTTGTCTGCCTCCTTGTTTTCTTTCCCCTGTTAGAACATGAGCTCCGTGAGAGCAGGGGCTTTGTTCTGGTCACCATTAAGTAAGAACAGTAAGAACGGGGCGCTTTCTTTAAGTGAATGCGCGAACGGAGCGCACGGGGGTGACCGGACGGCACAAGCAGACCGGTGTTCACATCACTCCACCCAATCCGCCCCTGACCCTTTCCAACCTTCCATGGGCAAGTGACAGTGACATGGGGGCCCCACCTCCATGGTGTTCAGAGTACCTCTGGCCAGCGTCATCAGAGAGTCACACGCTCTGCCCTTCCTTCCGGAAACAGCGGCTCATCCAAACACGTGGATGTGTTTGCGTTTCTAAATCCCCCACAAGCAGCCGTCTGGCATACGTCAGCCGCGTCTCCAGCCATCTGGCCGCAGACTCAAAAAGCTGCGTCCTCTAAATAAACTGTCAAGTGTGGGTCTTCCCAGCAGGTGGAGGTGGAAAGCCTGGGCTTTTCCGTGTTCTTTGTTTCCAGACGTCAGTAAAAAGCCTTCTCTTCTGTGGGGATCAGGGTCCATCCCTAAACCCTCAGCTCGGACGGCAGAGGGTGTGCGATCACCCGTGCTCTGCACCGAGCTGACCCAGAGGGAATCAGGAAAGTGCGGCTTCCCCTGAGCCTCCGCGGTATGGAAAGAAGGGATCCCTGAAGCTGAGTCTTCCAAAGCCTCCAGCATAAACCTCTCTAATTATTGCTTTAAATCTATCCAATGTGGTGGAAATCTATTTTTAAGGGATGCATATATTTCCCTTTCTTTTTTAGAAGAGTACACTGAATATCATTCAGTATCTGACACCACAAACCCAGCCATCTGTGAGGACCAGGAAGATAGTATAGAGGGGAAGCAGGGTGGGAGGGCACATTAGGGAGTAGGGGGGCCGGCAGCAAAGCAGAGAGCACAGGCCCTGCCCAATGTGGGGTGGCCACGACGCCACACAAGCTGACATGTGGTAATGAAGGACCAGTGCTACGAAACACTTGACTTACCAGTCTCTTGATTTTTCAAGAGAAACCAGAATTCCAAATTTTTATGTTAAAGTTCATGCTTTTTAAAAGCTGGAAAATGCCACACTAGCTGGTTAGGACAAGCCAGAGGGTCCAGTCTGGTCCTTAAGCAACAAAACTCAAACCCAGCTCAATTCCTGACTAGAAGGACTGAACCCTCCACACTAGCAGCCTGATAAAGGAGAAGGCAGGCCCATTTCCAGGCATAATACCATTTACCTCCAGTCTACAAACAATGACTAGCACTCAATCAAAAATTACAAGACAGTTTTTGTTTCTTTTTTAAATAGAAACAATCCAAATGGTGAATGGAAAGGCACAAACTGTGGTCTCTCAGTACAATGGAACACTGTTCAGAAATGAAAAGGAAAAGACAACAGAAACATACTACAGCATGGATGCATCTCCGAGGCGTTGTATTAAGTGAGAGAAGCCAGACTCAAAGGCTACATGCCATAGATTCCACTTACACGACATCTGGAAAAGGCAAAACTATAGACAAAAACCAAATCAGTAGTTGTGTGCCTGGTTGTACACAGTAGGCGCTCTGGCACACAGTAGGTGCTCTATACCTACTTGCTGAAGACATGGCTGGTCTCCCAGCTTCTGTGATTGGAGTCATTGGATGTTTATGCCAACCTAGCCTCCTGAACTTTGTACAGACGGGAAATTCCAAATAACTGAAGCCCAAGGCTCTACAACATCAAAGACTTGGGCAGGGACAGAAGGGTTAACTTCCCATAAGGGCTGAAGCAGGAGGGAGTTCACAGCGCAGGCAACACAGTCATGCTAGATGGCCACGACCTTTCACCCTGATCAACACCACCACCTGCACCAATTACCCCAGACAGGCAAGCCACATGCAGCCTTGCCTGCTGGTGAACTTAGAAATAATGACCTGTGCCCCCTCCCCTCCCCGAGTCCAGAGCGCTGAGGCTCCCGCAAGACCGCTCTGCTGGGCTGGTGGGTGGATGCGAGACACGTACCAGGTGTGCCGGAGAACCCCCCCTCCACCAGCTACCTGGGCCTCCCCCTGCACTCGGAGCTTGTCTGAACCACTGTGTGAATCCCACCTGTGTCATTTACAGACTCCAGAAGCCCTGTCCTGAAGGTGAAAGGGCTGTCACCCATGGGAGCAGCTCCATGGAGCGGCCCCCTGAGGCACCCGAGCCAGGAACAAAGTGTTGGGGGCCTTCTGCTCACCCACATTCCCATCACAGTGTACAGGAAGTGGGGAGGCCCCGGGCTCTCAAAGGAGGGTCCTGGCCACCCAGTGGTATGGGGGTGTCACATCACAGCCGCCCTGAGGACCAGGCCATCTTGCACTCAGGAGTGTGGACTGGGTAGCAGGCTCCAATCCTGGCTCCCCCGCCCACCGGCTAGGTAGCCTGGGCCAAGTGGCTCCTTTCTCCAGCAGAAGATGGAGAGAATCCTGGCGAAGGTCTTAGGAGAGAGGGGAGCACAGTGAGGGAGCATTAACCGTCAGCGGCTACCAGCAGGTGCATTTCAGGCCCAGGTAAACTGTGCTCCAGCCCAACTGTCATCGGAGAACGTGGCTTGGGGCCCAGGGGTATCAGTTTGCCAGAGCTGCTGTAACAAAGTACCACAGACCAGGTGGCTCCCACAACAGGAATTGATTCTCTTGATTCTGGAGTCTGAAAGCCCAAGGTCAAGGTGTGGGTAGGAACGATTCCCTCGGGCCTCTCGCCCTGGTCTGGAGATGACCACCCTCTCCCCAGGTCCTCACGTGGAACTCCCTGTGTGTGTGTGTGTGTGTGTGTCCTGATCTCCTGGACTGGTCATACTGGATCGGGGCCCACCCTAGTGACAAATTTTACCTCAATCGCCCCATAAAGGCCCTCACTTCAAATAAAGTCACATTCTGAGGTGCTAGGGGTTAGGGCTTCAACACATGGATCGGGGGGGGAAGCACTTCAGCCCATCCACCTGGGCACGTGCTCAGAGTTTAATTGGCTGCTCCTGGGGCCCCCACCGGGTTCTCGAGCTTCTGCATGTTTGTTTAATCCACTGAGCCCTGGGAGGTGGGCAGGGGGACGGTCCCATGACTGGGAACCCCTCCTCGCCTTCAGAACATGCACCTGGGGACCTGGAAGGGACATGGGTGAAACTCACATTTCACTGCCTCCCAGCCAGTTTAAGACAAGGGGGAGACTTAGGTCCCCGAAGTCCGAACCTTCAGCCCTGGAAAAACAGGATGGAAGAAGCCATGATCCCCACAGTGTGTTGGGGAAACAGACAGACCCCCAAGAGGCACCCCCTGCTTATGCGGAAGAGGAAGGGCTGGTGCAGAGGGCGCTGGAAGTCAGGGCTGCCATCAGGCTGGGGGTGAAAGTGCTGGGTGCTGCCAGGCCTCGTGGACACACAGACACCGTGCTGCGTGCAGCTGCGCCCACCCCAAAAGCGGTTGCCACCCAGGCCTGGAGGAGACATGCCATACGTGAGCACGCCCAGCCTCCGTGCATGCTGGTCCCCCAGCACCCGCAGGAGCCTTCCCCTGCCCCAGCCCGCTCCCCGCCGATGCCTTATTCATCCATCTAGTCTTAGTTCAGAGGCCCCCAGGCTGGGTCCCTCCTCCGGGCTCCCCCATCCCACATGCGTCCGTCACTCGGGGTGTTACTACTGCCACAGGCAGCTCTGGCATTGCCGAGCCCGCGGCCCACAGCACGGCACCAGGCACATAGTAGGTGTGCTAATGTTTATTGAAAGAGCAAGCTGTTGACCTGTAAACACTTTTCTCAGGGCGCTGGAGAGCCCTGAACCCTGCTCCGGTGCCCTTAAGGGTCTCTGATGCCGTGGCTGCTTGGGGAGAGTGACAAGGACTCTGTGAAACCTCCTGGCCCGGGGGTCTCCTGTGAAGGGTGGGCTGGCTCGGCCACTGTCACCCCTGCCACTGCACTGTGGCCACATGACGGAGTCACACTCAAGGTGGAAGTCTGTCTGCTTCGGAAGGAGCCAGTTCCAGTGATGCAAATGGAAGCCTGAAGAGACCCCAGTTCCCTCATTCGAAAGCTCCAGAGCCTGAGGGGTCACCAGCCTCTGGGGTCTCACCGCCCTTCCACACGAGGTGGACACCCCTCTTACCCAGCTGTGTGTCCTGCACAGGGGACTGGGGCTGGGACTTCCCGTACCACGTTCAGCATGGCCGGGAACTATTCAGGGACCCTGCTCAGAAGCCACAGATAGGACTCATGGGAGTAGAGGGCAGAAGAAGCTGAGGGACGTAAGGGAGACGAAAAGCCAAGCCTTCAGAGGTGAGAGAGAACCCTCAGCACTAGGAGGAAGAAAGGCTTCCTGGAAGAGGCGGCATTCAGGCTGCATCTATAAAAGTTACCGTGAGAGATCTAGGGGAAGGATCGTCCTGGAAGGAAGGAGGACGTGAGCAAGGTGACAGGGTAGGAGAGAGGTGACATGCACCTTGGAGTCACCAGCCTCCTCACCTGGCTCCCTCACCCAGCCCTGAGCCCTGTAGGTCAAGGTCCAGTCACGTCCCTCTCCTCCAGCAGCACCAGTGTGGCCTGACCCAGGGAGTGCGCTGGCAGGTGGTGAGGACTTACTGCCCTGGGTCACACAGCCAGGGGCTGGCAGAGGCGGGGCTGGAGCCCGGGCTGGCTGGCTGGAAGCCCCCGACCATCTACAATGGGGGCAGGAGAGGAACAGGGCAAGCGGTGAGGCCCGAGCACAGCTACACACTGGCCTTCACGCCCACCCCTGTGCGGCACAGCAACGTCAGTTCACAAGACCTCCGGGGCCCTGCTCCCTCTCCACTCAACATTTCCTAACGATTCATCAGGACGCATTAAGAAAATCCATAATTGTCTTAGGAATGCCGGAGGAAGGAGCTGTGTGACTACCGAGCCATGCATCCCGTTCTGCTGCCCCGTCCTGCATCAGTGCAGAGCCGTGGACGAGGCCAGCCTGCCCGGCCTCCCCTCTCACCGGGCGGGCTGGCTCGGCCACTGTCACCCCTGTCGCTGCACTGTGGCCACATGAAGGAGTCAGACTCAAGGTAGAAAAGAGAAGGTGGCTGTGCAGCTGAAAGGACCACTCCTATGGGGAGAAGAGGGGCTCTGAGGTCTCCAGCCTCCACGTGAGTTTCTGGGATCTTCCTGGACAGAATCCCAGCTGCTACCCAGGTGTGTCCCCTGCATGTCACTCCTGCATTCCCTGAGCACCCGCTGGGGTGGGCTCTGGGGTCTGGAGGAGGTGAACATGCTGCCGTTCCTGCTTTCAAGAAGATGTCTTAGTCTGTTTGAGCTGCTACAACAAAAATCCCATCACTGTGTGGCTTAAACAGCAATCGTTCATTTCTCACAACTCTAGAGGCTGGAAGTCCACGATCAGGGCACCTGCAGACCCAGCCTCTGGTAAGGACCTGCTTCCGTCTCACTGTGTCCTCACATGGTGGAAGGGGCAAGGAAGCTCTCTGGGGTCTCTTCTGTAAGGGCACGAATCCCATTCACGAGGGCTCCATCCTCATGACCTAACCACCTCCCAAAGGCTCCACCTCCCAACATCATTACACTGGGGATTGGGATTTCAACACACGAACTGGGAGGACACAAATGTTGAGTCTGTGGAAGAGGTCCAGGTCTCTGAGGAGTCAGAGACCTTTGGCTGGCCCAGGTGACGGGTGTGTGGACTCATTGGTGTGGACCAGGGAGAGGACCCAGCTTTGTCGGAGGGCCCAGGATGCCCCACAGAGGAGGCGATGCTGGAGTTTGCTGAACCGAGGAGGAAAAGCAGGGCCTTCCAGGCTAAGGGGACAGTGCGTCAAAGGCAGGCTTGTGGGGAACGACCAGGGGAACTTGGTGCCTAGGAGGGACTGAGCGGGGAGATGTCCTGAAAGCAGGGCAGCGCCCAGACTGGATCCCATAAGCACTGGGGAGCCACTGAAGGCCTTGGAGCAAAGGAGTGACATCGTCAGAGCCATCTTTGGAAACATCACCCGGGACAGTGTGAATGTCGGGGAGGCTGGAGCAGCGAAGCCAGTGGTGATGAGGCAGGAGATAGATGGGTCCCAGGCTGAGCAGCTGCCACTGGCCTCCTGCTGCATCAGGTACCAGCAGGAGCATTGGGCCCTGATTAGGCGACAGACAAAGCCACCACAACTTCCCCATTCTCGTGGTCAAGGGGATTTCCCCGCCCGACGCATGTGCAGAAGAGGTCCTCGGTCTAGGGGAAGGACCAAAGGAGGGAGGAGACACCAGCCCATAATACGTCCTGCCAACCTCCCAGACATATTCATCCTGGAATCCATCTTGGCTGAGAGATGTGCGTGCACCCCCCAGGAAGGACCCTGAGTCAGACCAAACGTGGGCATAAGCGAGATGACTGGCCAGAGACAGCCCGGAAAACTGCCCCCATATGAGCAACCTACGCCGCCCCTACTGCACACAGCTCGCTCCGAGTTTGCCCATGTGCTTTTCCACACAGGCTTCGCTTCTAATAAACACTGTCTCTATTCCACAATTGTGGTTTCTTTGCTGAATTCTTTCTTCAAAGAAGACAAGGACCGAGGTCAGGAAATCCCTGGTCGGGGAGCTAAGATCCCACAAGCTGTGCAGTACAGCCAAAAAGAAAAAAACACAAGGACAAATACCGAGGTCCTTCTCCCAGCCATTGCACGGCAGAATCAGTGAGGCTGCTGCAAACAAACAGACAAAGCCATGCATGTGTCCAGAAAAGAGCTCTCTGGGGTCTCTTTGGTAAGTGTACTAATCCCATTCATGAGGGCTCCATCCTCATGACCTAATCACCTCTCAAAGACTGCCCTTAGTGACCTCCAGCTTGGGCCAAAGGGGTCTTTCTGTCCCCAAGGCTCGCCCCCTCCTTCCTCTCCATCTTACCCCAGCCATCCCCCTGCCAGGCATCCTCTCCCAACCTCCACTCCCTGCCCGCCCCAGGGTCAGCTCCTCTGCCCTTCATCCCCAAGTACTTCTCTCTCCTGTGCTGTTCTCCTCCCTGTAAAAGGAGGGCTGTGCCCTCCTTTGCTGCCTTTGTATTCCCAGGGCCCAGCACACAGTAGGTGCTCTGCGATTTCTGAATGACTGAATGGGTGATATATGAGCATTCCACCCAGTTGGTGTCACATGGTGTATCGATCTGAACCAACTGTGTTTACACCATTGCTTTGCCACGTACTGGAGTTCAATCAGTGTGTCGGACCTGGAATCCATCATCAGGGCACCTCATTTGCTTGAGAGAAATTAACCATCCTGTCCTCCTCCAGTCTGGGTGCCACACACAGTAGGGACCCACAATTACAGGGTGGCCTGCTGGCACCCTAAAAAACCACCCTGAGGCCCCTCAGGCCCAGCAGGGCTCCACCTGGCTGCACAGCCCATTCACGAGGCTTGGGGAGGTCGGCCGCCCAGAGCCCAGCTGTGCGGGACACCTACTGCTCGGCAGGCTCCGGCTCAGCCCAGAGGCCTGGAGGTCCACGGGGACACCTGGCGCCGACGCTGGAGCCTCGTGACGTCCAGTTACACAGAACCCGCCTCATGATGAGGAGAAGGGCCCCTGATCAGCAGAGTGGCCAGCTAGGGGTCTGGGGCTTCGGCCGGGACCGTGCCAGAGCTGAGCAGGGTCGTGACTTTGCCCCATCGGGCCCTCAGGTGGGCAGCAGAGTGTCTGGCGCACAGTAGGACATCTGTTCATCCCCTACCACCTCCTCTGTCTGTGTAGCTCGTTTGATCCTTGCAGCGTCTGCATGGGGTTGGTATCGTGATCCCAACTTCAGGAAACTGAGGCTCAGAACCTGGAAGCCGCCTGCCCAGGGACACGCAGACAAGAAGCAGCTGCTGCACGTGTGCTTTAGGCACCATCGCAGCTTCTCCCGAAACACCGCAAACTAGGGGCTTAAAACAACCGAATGTGTTCTCTCACAGTCTGGAGGCCAGAAGCCCCAAATCAAGGTGCTGGCAGGGCCGGGCTGCCAGCGCAGGCTCTCGGGGAGGATCCTTCCTGCCTCTTCCAGCTTCCGGGGGCTCCAGGCGTCCCTGGGCTTATGGCCACATCACCCCAACCTCTGCCCCCATCTTCACACAGCTTCCCCTCTGCGTCTACGTCCAAATCTCCCTCTTCTTATAAAGCCATCGGATTAGGGCTCCCCCTACTGCAGCACGTCCCCCTCTTAACTAGATCACATGTGCAAAGGCCCTACTGCTAAATAAGGTCACACTCACAGGTTCCGGGTGGACGTGAACTTGGGGGGAACACTGTTTGCTACTGTGAGCAAACACTGTTGCCCGCCCTGGTCCCCGCTGGACCGTTCACGTGGAAGACAGAGGCTTCTCCACGGCTGGGGAGCTCATTTCGGTCACACCCGCCAGCCTCCCCACAGAGGTCTTCCGTCTGTCCCCTCCCAGAGCTCAGAGCTCCAAAGCCTCCTTTCCAGAGTTCAGGTGGGCTCACGTGGGGGAGCTGGTGACTCTCCAGCTCCACTGGGGTCCCCACGTATCTGGAACTTTCCGGGACAACTGGAGGGGAGGCTCCTCGCCAAGGAGGAAGCTGTTCACATCCACCACTGTCCTCGGGGAGCTGCACCTCGTGGCCGTGGCCAGACCAACTCTGTGAGGCCACGTGGGATCCCAGCTGTGGTCTCTGGCTGACCTTTCCGTGGCCCGTGTAGACGTGACGTTTTCGGTGTCCCCAGGCGGGCCCAGGGTTTTGGGGGGAATTTGGCAGCACCTCTACACAGACAGGGCCCATAAGCTCAGTTCCAGCAAGTTCTTCCTGTGAAGGACTGACAGGTGCTGTGTGGAAATGGGAAGACACCCCCCGCCGCCGGGCCACGGGCTGCAACAAGGGGCACAGAGAGGCTCCCTGAGATAAAGGGTGGGGACCCCCTCTGCATATCCTGGCTCCACAGACACCCTGCCCAGAACCGCAGCAGGAGGCGGCAGCACAAGGTCCAGGGATGGTGGCCCAGGCTGGGCCCTGCGAGACGCAGCCCTGGAATGACGCCTCGGGCCCTTCCTTCTTCTCCCAACTTAGCACCTCTTGTAAATGAAGCAAGAGGCCAGGGTTCAAATCTCAGTCTACCACTGAGTAGCTGTGTGACCTCGGACAACTGACTTAACCTCTCTGTGACTCAGTTTCCATGAGTTGTTGAGGAGATTAAATGTGATGCTACAGGTGCAGGGCTTGGCACGGACCAGGCCAGGGGTGGGGCTGGATAACCGTCACTTCTGCACGCCAACATCCCTCTGGCCCTCCCACGTCCTGCTGTCATCCACGCTGCTCCCTGTTCCGCCAGTGCCTCTCTCCCTGCTCCAAGTTCCCCCAATCCACCCTTCCTTAAGCCTTCTCTAGGAAGCCTTCCCCACGCCAGAGTGGAAACTCCACGTGTAAGAATTCCCACCATTTCACAATGCTGTGATCTTGGTCAATTCAGCCGCCTCCCTGAAGCCCCGTTCCCCCCTCTGTCCCTTGGGGTGACACCCCAGGCTTGCAGAGCTGCTGCAGAGAGGGAACAAGCAGACACACAAAACCGCCTGCCTGGTGCCCACCGAGCGTATGTGCCGGCGGCGCTCCCTGGATGATCTGATCTGGGCCGCGTGACACAGTTCCGTCCCTCTGCCCACGAGGGAGCTACACAAGGTGGGGCTGAGTCCCCGCCTCCCCCTGGAACCCAGCCCAGAGCCGAGAGGAGAGAAGATGCATTTGTAACCCCTGATTGAACAGAATTCAATTCCCACAGCTTTGCAGCTCCACTTCAGAAGAACTCAAATAAAGTATCTCAAACACATTTAGCAGCAAAGCAGAAGCAACGCGCCTGTGTGGAAGGTTCAGTTCATGCTCCCCTTTCAGATGCTTCAGAAAAAGAGCCCCACCCTCTCTGCTCTCCTGGTGTCAAAGAGAAGTTCAAACTGGCCCCTGACTGGGGCATCATACAAGGAAGAGGCCTGACCTTTGGCTGTCAGGAGGGTCGAAGCCCCTGTGTGGTTTTCAGGTGCATAAAAAGTGCTCTGAATCCCTGAGTCCCCCGTTGCTAGGAAACAAACCCAGAAGTCAGAGCCCTAAACTCCATCACCTACGTGCCTCCTATTTGCTGGGCCACCTAAGCGAGTCACTTGACCTCTCTGGGCTGCTTGCACATTTGTACACAGGAGATAAAGCACCCAGAGTTTCAAGGGAGTTCATGGCCATGCACCAAAGTGCACACAGTGCCTTAGACCCTACCAGGTGCTAGTGACCACACCATCAAGGGCCTCCAGGCTGGTGGGATGCTAGACCTGGAAGCCCATCACCCAACGTGCAGGGCCGGGATGGGTGGAAGGTGGCAGAGGGAAGGATGATTCGTCGGGGGCTCCAGGAATGCTCCATTAACAGAGGAGGCCACCAGGTGAGCCTGGCGAAGGAGGAGAAAACACGGGGTCCTGTGAACAGTGGGCGCCAGGATTCAGGAGGAGCCTTGGGGGCAGGAGGCCTTGGCATAGAAGGTGAAAGGTCATGGGTGTGTGGACAGAGCCGCTCGCACGGACCAGGCCAGGGTCTGCAGGTTTATCCTGGAGAGACAGGAGGAAGGCGGGGGGGGGGGGGGGGGGGGGGCAGGGGGAGGGGGAGGGGTGGTGCACGAGGACCAGAGGTGCTGGGGGCCGGCAGGAGCTGGGGGCAGGCGGGACAGCCAACGGACTCCTTTAGGGACAGAGATGCATCCAGCCCTGAGGTTGCTGGTGTGTCTGCAGTGTAAACCCCAACTCCATCACCCTCCACAGAAAGTCCCCAACTCTGCAGTGCTCCAGGTACCAAGCCAGTCCAATGTTGTTCTACAGACGAGCAGGCGCTCGCCCCAAATGCAGAAACCAGCGCCCCCCTTTGGCCTCCATGGCGGGGTGAGGTGGGCGGGGCTCAACCCCATTAACCCCAAGTATGCGGGTCGGTCGGAAGAACACCCAGCTGCCCCCTGGTGCCCACAAAGGTCCTCAGTGACCAGGAGGCGGCTGACCAGCAGGGGAGGCTGTCAGGCAGAGCCCAAGGTCACCAGGTGAGGCCGGCACAGAGGAAGGGAGAGGGGAGGTGGGGGGCAGGTTCCCACGTGAGGCCAGCCAAGCATCCACCATCCTGGAACAGGGGAGCCGCCTGGGCCAGAGATGAGGAAGCGCCCCTGAATGGGGTGGGGGGGTGAGAGGGGCCAGAGGGGCGGCTCCCCTGACACCCCGACTTGGAGCAGGGTCCACACGTCCTACCTGCACCAGAGGCACGAACAGAGGGACTAGAGGGGAGCCACAGACAGCTGGTGAAAAAGCAAAAAGGCAGAAGCCCACACCCTCACAGTACGCTAGCCCGCACACGCACACACGCACGCACGCACACGCACGCACGCACACACACACACAGGTCCGGCTGCAGCTCTGCTCTCCTCCCCCGGTGTTTACAGAGCAGCTGTCAGCACCCACCCGCAGACATTCCCTTCCTGCGAGGAAAATGCGGAAACAATGAACAGCTCAGCACTGAGGGAAGCAGTGGGGCGAAGCCTGGAGGGAGCAGTGGCCGAGGCCCAGTCCCGCGTTCCGGGGTGGCCCGCGTGTTCCGGCAGGCACCTGGCCCCCCAGCCTGCACTGCCTCACCGGCAACGCGAGGCAACGCTCCCCGACGGGAGCGGTCTGAGGGCACGCGCAGGAAGTTGTGCACATCCAAGGGGCTGCCTTTCTTCTTTTCTGGATGAATTAGTTATGGAAGGTACTTCCAGGCTGCTTGGAAGTGAAGGAGAGTGAGTCGTGCATGGAATCTTCTGGAATCCCCTCCCGGGGCCTGTGTGCGTCCTTCCAGCACAGCATGGTCTCTGTCTGGCTCTGAGAGCAGTCGGGGGCCGGGAAAGAAGGGGTCTGCACAGCGACAGGTCCTCGGACTTGGTCAGCCAGCTGCTCTGCCCCTTCCTGGGAATCTTTGGTCAGACCCTGCGCCCTACCGCAGCCTCAGCCTCCCCAAAACACAGCAGACCCTCGAGAACTGGATTGTCTCGGGAAACGCAGGAGGTGGACAGCGTGACCGCCAGGCATCAAAATAGCTCCGACCCCCCAGGGGGTGAGGGTCAGACAGACCCCTCCATTGTCAAGGAATTAACTCTAGGCGCTGGGCGTTGGAAAGCCCCCCCCCCCGCATCTTAGGGGTCCCCTACAAGTTCTCCCGCCCACCGTCCCGCTGACCTGACATCAGACCTGGTTGTCTGCACTCTGCCCGCACCCTCCAGGGACCAGGCCACCCCTGGCCTCCGAGCAGCTCTGCACAGCACCCTGAGCAGAGCCCTTATCTGCAGGAATGACGCCCAGACCAGCACAGAACACGTCTGACCTCCCCCTTCTCCTGGAACGGAGAGTGACCCCCATGCATACGCCCAGCCCCGGGAGCCCTCCCTCCTGTGGGCCCACCGGGAATCCCGGCCCTGCTCTGCTCCAGCGTCTCTGCCCTCTACCCAGCCCAGGTCCAGCTCTTTGGAAAAGAAATCCAAGAGGGGGCCAGCCTCCACTGAATACTCACAGTGCATCACAAACACCACATCGCTCACACAATCCTGAGGACAGGAACAGGGCCCATGGACAACGTAGCCTCGAGAACCATCTGTTCGAGGAGCACACTGCACGGATGGGAGGAAGACAGGACGCCCATCCACCCACATCCCACCTCCTCCCCATCAATCCTCCCACCGGCAGAGCCTGGAAAAGATGCTAAACACGTGTTTGTGAATCAATGAACGAAGGAAGGAAGGGAGAGAGAGAAGACAGAGGGACGGAGGAGGGACGTCTTCTCTCCCCAGAGTATCGACCATAAACCGTCCCTACTCCTAACAAGGAGGAGGGTTTTGAGTCCGACAGGTCCACCTGTCTAGCCGCTGATTGTGTCTTTATTCCTTTGGTCTTTTATCTGTGTCCTCCATCCCCAGACGAGAATATAAGGCCACAAAAACAGGAAAGGTTTGGCCTTTTGCCCTTCGCTGCATCTCCAGCACTGAGACCATGCCTGGAATACAGCAGGCGCTCTGTAAGTATGTGGTGAATGAATGAATGAACGATACGGAGTCTTGGTAAACAAACTGTGCGTTGGTTTCCAGATATAAATTGAGACTGACAATTGCATTTCCTCCCTAGAGTTCTTAGAGAAAGCCCCCGAAATCACTGTGCACAGGGCCTGGCTAACCGGGAGCACCCAGCCACTGTGACCCCTTCACCCTCCTGCCTCTGGCCTCCTTCCCCCAGGGTGCTCTCACAGCGGGTCCCACAGTGAATGTCACCGTCCCCTGCCGGGGTGGTAAGCTCTGCTGAGCTCTGTGCCCAGGGCTCGGCTGGTTATACACGGTGTTTTTCTTTGTCCGTGATTCAGCAAATGATGGTTAAGCACCTACTGTGCTGGCACCATTCAAGGCCCAGAAACGAGGAGCAGGCGGTGGTGATGAAAAGATACTCAGAATTCAGTACCACAGACCCTCAGCTCCCCAAAGAGTTTGTGGGGTACGGAGGGCACCCCAAATGCCAAAATGAACTCTTCTTCAAAAAGTCTCGTTCAACTTGGCGGTGGCACTAGGTCACCGCAGCCTAGATTAAAAAAAAAAACAATTGCAAAGAAGAACGAACGAGAAGGGACCAAGAGGGCTGATTGCATCCTGAGATGGCGCAAATTCACACCTAATGCATTTCAAGGACCAGCAAGAGGCGCGGAGGAATCTTAAAGCAACGGAAAGCGATGAGCTGGCTTTCTTTTTAGAAGAGGAAGAACAGGAGGAAGGAAAAGAGAAAAAGCATGAAAGACATCATCGTCACCAAAGATAAGATCCACTAACAACTCCTTAAAACTGAGTTCCCAACACAACTTAAAAGTTGCAAGAGGGGGGCTTCCCTTGTGGCGCAGTGGTTGAGAGTCCGCCTGCCGATGCAGGGGACACGGGTTCGTGCCCCGGTCCGGGAGGATCCCACATGCCGCGGAGCGGCTGGGCCCGTGAGCCACAGCCACTGAGCCTGCGCATCCGGAGCCTGTGCTCCGCAACGGGAGAGGCCACAACAGTGAGAGGCCCGCATACTGCAAAAAAAAAAAAAAAAGTTGCAAGAGGGAAGAGATATGGGAACATATGTATACGTATAACTGATTCACTCTGTTATAAAGCAGAAACTAACACACCATTGTAAAGCAATTATACTCCAATAACGATGTTAAAAAAATTAAAAAGTTGCCGTCTTTACTTAATGAAGGCGGGGAAGTCTCATTGGTTTGGATATTGTGTGTCCCTGGGGAGGTGCCTCCCCTGCTCTGGCCGTCTTCTCTGACCCACCGCACCAGCTCCTTCTTGAAAAGGTCCTCCAGGGCACTAATTTTGGAAAACTGAATTAGATTTGCTTTCCATTACTCTGTCTGAGCTCTGTTCTGCACACGGGAAGGAGGGCCACGAGCGCCTGCCATGTTAATATTTCATCATGAACACGGCACCCAGCCCACGGACACCCTCGGCCACAGAGATCTGCTGGTGAAATCACTGCCTGGCTAAGACCCTCACACAGCCGGGGACACAAACCTAAGCTATTAATACATGATTAGGGAAGCTCTGAAGTGCTAATCAGATGATGGTCTTATATTTATCAACACCCTAAAATGCTATTTGATATCCTTATTATATAGCGTATGAAAAGAGACACTCGTATATACACGCACACGGATCGATTGTGCACTGTGTGCTAGACATCATTCTAGAAGCTGTGGGTACGACAGCAGACGAAATGGACAAATGAGCTTTCGTCCACTGGGGGAGACAGACGGTAAACAAACAAATGGGACATGGTGACGTGTAACTGGCAAACGCATGGAGAAAAACCGCACGGAGGAGAGGCCCAGAGCAGGTGGGGTGGGCCCTGGGTTGTGATTCTAAATAAGGAGATAGGGAGGCCTTCCTGAGGAGTGACGCCTGTACAGTGCCTGAAGGAGAAGGCAGCACCGGGCAGACACTGGGCTGCAGGAAGGGCATTTGGGGCAAGTGCAAAGGCCCTGAGGCAGGAGTGTGCTCAGCAGGAGGCCCGTGGGCTGGAGCAGGCTGTCACAGGAGATGAGGCGGAGGGGGGCGGTGTGGATCGCAGAGGCCCGGTGATGAACTCGGCTTTCTGAGATGGGAGCCACTGCCCAGAGATAGTCATTTATGCATCTTTTCTCCAGCCACGTGCAAGCTCTTTGAGGGAAGGGACCACAGCTGACTCCACCTGCAACCAGCATCCTTGCAAATGCCTGCCCCATACACCCCGGGGAAAAGGGATGGTGCCTGCAATCGGGCCCCAGGGACAAGACCAGGGACAGGAAATAGTGAACGAAATGCCACGTAATTGAGTTCTGAGCCGGGAAAGATGTTCTGCAGGTGGAGACAGTGCAGTGTAGAAGGCTGGCCCACCCACCCACTTTCTGTGCCGCCTGTGGTTCCCAGGTGGGACACAGAGGCCCCCACGGGGGTGACGGGAGAGGCCGGCGAGGGAAGGTGAGGACGGAGAGCACGGCACGTACGTGGTGCTGTGTCCGTCGGGTTTGCCCAAGAAGGAAGTGAATAATGCAGGAAGAAGGGTCCTAGGTGTTAACCACATCCTTCCAGATCAACTACAGCGCAATCCAGAAACATGTGCTGAGTGACAAACCATTTGGGAGGTCAGCTCGGCTAATGGAAAAAGAGTGGAAACTGCCTACTGTCACCTCGTTTTGATTATTTCAGGAAACTCTCCCCTGCGGCTCCCCCGAGGATTCACAGCACGCAGGGCAGGCGGAGGGGGCAGCTGGGTGGATTTTGACCAGCCCCTGGGCTCGTGCGGCAGCAAGGGCAGCCTAGGCCTTTGGCCTGGGGGGTGGAGGGGTCGGCGAGCTCTGTCCACAGGGCTCCCCAGGCCAGGCCAGTGTGCATCTCTGCCACAGCTGGGACCACAAGCCGGGTGTCAGCCTGGCCCCCCAAGCCCCGGGCTCAGCCCTCTGGGACGTAGAGAACAGCCTCTGAGAACCCTGTGTGACACTGACCCAAGGCCCATTCGCTCGTTTGTTTGTTCATTCTCGGGGGGGTGTGGTCACCCCGAGTGTGTGTAGAGGAGGAAGCATTCAGCACCGGCTCCCTGACTCCCCCACCACAAGGTAGGCGCCGTGAGAGTGGGGGGTTCTCTGTTTTGATCGCTGCTGTATCTTTGATGCCTGGCACATAGTAGGTGCTCAACAAATATTCGTGGAATGAACGAACGAGGTAGGTGAAAGGACACTGAAGGCCGAGCTCTGGGCTACGTCGTAGGACCCAGAGGTGAGCCAGACAGTGCCCACCCCCCGCCCCCAGGAAAGGGGCCTCCACTCCCACCCAGAGTGCCTCCAGCTCCATCCCTTGGAGAGGACCCTCTCCTCCCTCAGGCCCTCCCACTCCTGGGCCCCCTCCTCCAGGAAGATCTCCAGGCTCCCACACCACAAGAATCCAGCTCAGCTCCTGATCAACACACTAGTCAGTGGCTCTGAACGAAGGGACAATGCCTTTCCCATCTCCCAGCCGACGGGGACCAGCAGAGGGCAGGTCGTTCTCGCCGGACCCAAATCTGCCAGCCTTTAGTCGTCGTATCAGCTTCCAACGAGAAAAGCCGGTTCCACCGGACCCTCCCTCCTGCCCTTCTAGCTCAGAGGGGTCTCTAGAACCTGCCTTGCTGCCCCTGCCCTATACTCTTGCCACAGCTCGGAGGGCAGCCGGAGTCAGGGCAGGGTGGGTGTCTGGCGTCTCTGGGGAAAGGATGAGTCAAGGTCAAGGCCAGCTCTCTGGCTCACGTGCCTGGCTGGGTGGTGAGATGGGATCACGGAGGGCTCAGAGGTGGGTGTGCCAAGCTGGAGCCCAGGCAACACAAACGGACCCGCAGGCAGCCGGCCCGGCCCATCGGGCCCCAGGGGATCAGATGAAGTGCTCGAATCAGGGGTGCCCACGAGCAGAAGCCCTGGGCCACGGGGTTCCCGATTCCACGTGTTTCAGACAATTGGACAACCAGGGCTGTCTAAAGGCCCTCGGCGCCTTTCCCGTATACCTTTAAGAAGAACAACAAAGATCAACCGGGTAGAAAATTCTCCAGGCTCTAACACACTCTCACTTCACAGAAGTGTGGGTGCTTTCGCCTTGTTTTAAAAGCAAGGGAGTAACATTATCTCCAGCTGTTCTTTGATGTTCCAGGCCAGATGGTCTCGGAGAGATTTACCCGGGGGCCGCGCAACCCATACCGAAAGGAACTTAGCCTTGCTCGGAGGGAGAGCCAGCTGAGGCGAACCTCTCTAAGGGGAAGGCGGTGAGTTGACTGGGGCGCGGAGCGCATCACCCACTGCTCATCACGGCCCAGCCCGCCAGCCACTCAG
The DNA here is from genome assembly GCF_964270905.1 of Leucopleurus acutus. NCBI lineage: Eukaryota > Metazoa > Chordata > Mammalia > Artiodactyla > Delphinidae > Leucopleurus > Leucopleurus acutus. The sequence goes on from NC_139146.1 coordinate 4,054,409, forward strand.
ACGCACCCGGCGCCCACCTCCCGGGGGCTCCCAGCTGCCAGGGCAGCCCCTACCACCTGCCAGGCCGCCGACTTTGTCTGCAAGGTCCCTATTCATCCCTGCAGACCAAAGCACAGTGAATCCCACTACCGCAGGGCTCAATCCTCCTGCCCCCGTTTCTGCTTACCTCCCCACCGGCTCACAACCGTTCTGCTTTATGTGCTGAGCTGGGGTTTGGGGGCTGGGAGGGGCAGCAGGGCCAGGGTGGCCCTTTTGTGAGGCTTCCCGCTAATGCCCCGCTAATCCCGCAATTTGCACAACTCTGCAGTGCTGGGTCACTTTTAATTATCTTCCCACCAGGCCCCGTCCGGGAGGAGGACAAATGCTTGTGGGAAGGGAGGCCGTTGGCTCTGAGAAACACACTGCCCACAGAGGCCCAGCTCCAACCTGGGGCTTCCAGGCCACTGGTACTGATGCTGGCCTGGGCCGCTGATCCCTCCGGGAGCCGGAGAAGGCTCCGGCCACCCTCCCCAGAAAAGTGTGCATTGCTGCCGGCGATTTCCGGGTATCCTGGCCTCAACGCTCAACCCAGAAGCTAGATGTGACCCCAGGAGAGACCCAGCCTGACCTCTGGCCTCCCATAACTCCCTTTCCAGCACCCCAGCCCTTCCTTGTTCACCCCTGCTGGGGCTCCTCTGTGCCCGGAACTCACCCCTGCCTCCCCCAAACACGGGGAGAGCCCCGGATTTGAGGACAAGTGGATGCCCCCAAACCCCCGCTCTCTCTTCCCTCCACAGCCCCATCCTGGACCCCGAGCGGCCTTGCACACACACGCGTGGACACCAGCATGGACCCCGGCTCCATTCTCCTGTGCACCCATCTGTAACCTCCCTCGGCCAGACCCCGGGCTGCAGGGGCACACACTGGCTGCACAGCCCACTCGGGGAGGACAGACCCAGAGAATAGGTTTCTCAGGCCCTGGAAGCTAGCTCGGGCCATCTGGGCACAGAATCCCAGGGTCCCAGGTACCCCGGCTGTGGCTGGAAGAGGGACCATCTCCAGGAGGCCCATTTTCCCGGCTCCCACCGACTCTTTGGCCCTCAGAGAGGTCACGACTCGAGGAAAGGCAGAGCTGGGCCCCCCAAGTGGCATTATGGGTCCCCAGCAACTCCTGAGACAGGGCCTAAGTCTGGGGCTGGCCTGGCCCTTGGATTCACAGAAAATATGTCTCACGCTCCCTCCTCGGCGGGTCTCCTGTCGCTGGGCTGGAAACAGATTCCAAGGCTCCAGAAGCTCAGACAGGGACCTGGGAAAGGGGGCCCCGTGAACACCAGACCCAGAAGGGAACTTCAAGTCACTCAGCAGTGGCAGCAGCGCACCCGGGGCCCCAGAGCCTTAGGGGTCAGCAGGACCAGAGTCGGGACCCCCCTCCCAAGCCAGCACACCCCACCCAGCAACATCCCCGGGGAGGACAAACACAAAAGCGGCATTCATGCAGGGACGGGGCTGCAGCCTGATGACGCGAGAGGCCGGCGGATGGCCGGCTTCTCCTCCCAGCCTGACTCGCTGGTTCCTCCCGCAGCTATTGAGCACCGCGTGGGACTCCGAGACGGGCAGCGGGAGTGCGGGGGTGACTCGGCCGGGGTGTTCGCCCTCCAGGAAGTAGGGAGCTGGCATGAGGAATCCCTGCCCCCTCCACCAGGCACAGAGCGGAGGCCCGGAGAGGGAGCCCACAGGCGTCCGGGGAGGTGGGGAGGACACCCCCAGGGAAGGAGAGAGGTCAGCTGAGTCTTGAAGCCAGAAGACAGCGGACCAGGGGCGCGTCAGAGGGGCACCTGCACGTGTGAATCCAGGGCCTTGAAGACACTGATGGGTGGGGAGCCGGCAGCCACAAAGCTGGTTCTGAGCATCTGAGACACGGCCAGGCACGTGGTGGCCGAGAAGTAGAGGCACCCGTGCCCCGCCGTCCCCGACAGACAGGGGCTGCCGAGTGAGAAGAAGGCCGCCGCGGGCTCTGCCTCTAGACAGAGCTTGCTGTTTTCGGCTGCTGACCTGCAGGAGGGAGCGTGGCCTTGTCTAATGTTTGCAAGTATTAACACATTCACCGCCTCCCCACAGCCCTGAGTGGCTGTGATACGGATGCCCATTTGACAGGTGGGGACACCGAGGCTGAGAGAGATCCAATCACCTGCCCAAGGTCCACACTCCACCAGTGCGGAGTGTCCGCAGGGGCAAAAGACAGGGGGCCACTCGGGGTCCCAGGGGGGCCTTTGGAGGGCCTTTGGAAAAGAGGCCGCACACAAGGCTCACCACTGTCACCACTGGAGAGAAAACAGTGTCTGCCAGAGAGGAAGAGACTTCCGGCTCCTAGTGGCCATGAGAGGGCAGGGGTTCAGCGAGGGCTTCCTGGGCGCCGGCGGGTCGGGGCGGGGGGGCAGGGGGGGCACCAGATGGAGGAGCCCTGGCGACGGGGTCAGCCCGGGGCCGGCCACCAGGTGGCACTGCAGCCACAGTGCTGGGCAGGCGCTGGGTTCCAATTCCCCCGTGGATGCCCCCTCCATCCCCACGGGGATCAGATCCGTGCTGACCTCAGGGGAGGCTGGGAGCTGCTTCCTGTCTGCAAGGCAGACCTGCCCCGGCCATGGGAGGGTCGTCAGCTTTGCCTTCAAGTGTCCTAACAGAGCACCTGCCATGTGCTCGCTCCCTCGTGTCCACCACCCGGGCGGGCGTACCGCAGCCCAGCTGCGGAGTGTCAGGAGGCCCGTCTGGCAGGTGAGGAAACTGAGGCTTGGGCGCAGGAAGTGTTTGCTTGCACAGCGGGGGGCACCACACCCACTCTGGGCACGTCCCACCACCTCCGCCCCGCCACCACAACAAATCAGGGTGACGGAATGGTCCTGTCCACACGCGCGTACCGGGGCCGCCCTGCGGGTGCCCCCCCGCACAGGACCAGAGCAGGCAGTCTCAAACCAGAGCGCGCAGTGCTTCGCCCACACCTCCCACCCGCAGACCCCTGCCCTGGGCTCCGGCCCCTGCGGACCACTCCCACGGCGGGGCGGCTCAGCCTCCGCTGGGCATCCAGCCCCCACTGCCAAGGCAACGTGGCACCCGGCCAGGGCTCTTCATCCGCAGACAAAGCCCCAGAGCAAACCACCCGGCTGGCCGCCCCAGCTCAGGTTGCCGCCCGCAATGGCCCTGGCCGGGACTCCGCTTGTTCATGGAAATCAGGCCTCCACCATGTTCCGGGGGTTTCTGTGGGGCTGGATTCACAATTGCCTCTTTGTGTGGGTGGCCATAATGGTGTCTCTGGAGGGGAAGAAGGAGGGAAGGAGAGGAGGGGGAGGGAGGAGAGATGGGGGAGAGGGGGGAGGAAAGGAGGGGGAGGGACAGAGGGGGGATGGAGAGGAGGGAGGGGGAGGAGGAGGGAGATGGAGGAGGGGAGGGGAGGGGAGGGGAAGGGGAGGGGAGGGGAGGGGGATGGGAGGGGAGGGGAAGGGGAGGGGGAGGGGAAGGGGAGGGGGAGGGGAGGGGAGGGGAGGGGGAGGGGAGGGGGAGGGGAGGGGAGGGGAGGGGGAGGGGAGGGGAGGGGAGGGAGGAGGGGGAAGGGAGGGGAGGGGGAGGAGGAAGAGAAGGAAGATGGAGGAGTGGGGAGGGAGAGCCAGCAGCTGGGTGAGGGTGTTCCCCTTTCCCATGGCATTTAGATACTGGCTGGGCCAGAGGGCAGAGCAGACTCTCCCCTCCACAGTTCCAGAGCCCTGCACCCACACCACCAACAAGGCTGGGGTGACAGTGCTCCCTGACAACGGTGCTCCCTGGACGCTGTCAGAAGCCACGCTGGTGATCTGAAGGTCTCCGTGCCCCCTCCCAGAAGGCCTCAGACGTACCTCCCAGGGTCTCCATTCTGGGGGCACGACAGCCGTGGGAGACCTGGTTCTGGCCCTTGCGGGCTTTATGTGCAAGCAACGTGGTCCAGGACGGCTCGACGGTTAAAGGCCAGAACAACTCCCATTCATCCAGAATCCAGAGGGCCAGGAAGCCCAAAGAACCACAGTGGTTTTAGAGGATAAATAACAAAGAAACGGGGTAGGGGTTTATTTGTTTTTCAAATGAACTTCTGGGAAATGAAGTCCAATCAGGCCAGAGAGCACACTGATAGCATGTTTGACGTCTGCAGTCACATTCAGAGACGTCTCTATCCAGAAACCGTCAACAGCTCTGCATGTCCTACAGGATAAATTCCAAACCCTCACCTTAGCTGTTCCACACCTGCGAGGCTCTTCAAGTCTGGTTCTGACCCACCTCCCGCCTCATCTTCCCTCCCTCCTTCCCTTCACCTCCCAGCCCTGTCCCGGCTGCTCCAGAGAACGCACTGTTCTCAAGTTTATCACCCCTCACATCCCGTCACAGACCTTTGCTTCAGATTTTCTCTCTATAAGAAACCCACCACTCGGGGCTTCCCTGGTGGCGCAGTGGTTGAGAGTCCGCCTGCCGATGAAGGGGACGTGGGTTCATGCCCCGGACCGGGAGGATCCCGCGTGCCGCGGGGCAGCTGGGCCCGTGAGCCACGGCCGCTGGGCCTGAGCGTCCGGAGCCTGTGCTCCGCAACCAGAGAGGCCACAACAGTGAGAGGCCCGCGTACCACAAAAAAAAAAAGAAACCCACCCCGTATCTGTCCATCCACACCACTTCCAAGAAGCCCCCCCAGATCACCCCTTCTCCACTTCCCAGCACCACTTCTTGGATCGATGAGTGAGCTGTGTGTGCGTGTATGTGATACTCAGAACCTCTCGGTTAATGAGGATGCAAATGAACCGTAGCCAGCCTTCCTCGCCCGCTGCGTGCATCTGAAGGCGACAGCCGGGCCTGGCGGGAAGGCAGCACTGCGGCCTCGGAGCATGTGAAACCATGAACAAAAGCAAAGTGGACGCCCGGCAGCAGTAATGAGGATATGCTGAGTGCCTTTGGAAGGAAGGAAAGATCCCAGCAGGCCAGGCCGTACAACGCGACCTGCAGAAGGAGGCCTCGGCATGGTTAAGACCTAAGAAGTTTACACCAGCAGTGCTAAGGAGAGCCGCTCGTGGGAAGTGAGCCCTGTTGTCCTTCTCGGCCAAAGAAAGTATCGCATCTCGACCTCGGGGGCCGTCCAGGGAGCAGCTCCTGGAAGGAGGGTGCCTGCGCCAGCATCAGAAACATCGGCCCGTGTCCGGCAGCCCGGGTGAGACAGAGCCCTCCAGGGAGTGAGAGGTGGGCTTTACACACATCCCCCAGATGGTCACACCTGTGACGGGTGGCTCCACTTCTAGGAATCTCTCCTAAGTAAAGAGTCTTCAGCTCCAAAAGTGGTATATCCGTACTCATGGAGAGCTAAAAATAAGCAACAGCGAAGGAACAGTGGAAAAAAATTGGGGAATATCCACTCGGTGGACATTTAGGCCGCTGTCATAAACAGTATCTGCGAGGACCGTGGAGGGGCGTGGGGAATGTATATGCTACAAAGCGAAGTGAAAAATAAGTCAGGACACAAATGCCTGCGGTCAGGAAAGTCTCAACCCCCAGACTCCTGCAAGGAAGAAAGACTGGAAGGAAATTTACCAAAGATAACCAGCCAGGGGCTGTCTGTATGCGGTTGCCATGGCCACCCTCCTTCTTCCTGCTTTTCTGGATTTCCTAATAAGCACACACTGTTTTTCTTTTTTAATTACTAAGTGTCTTCTGGACAAACACATTCAGCACGCTGCCAAGTTGCATGGCAACTTCATCTTCGTTTCCGGCACCAGGACAACTTTTCCAGGAAGCACTGGAGATGGCCAGCCCACCAGGACCGCCACTCAGCCCCCTCCCAGTTCTGGCCAGCCCAGCAGGATGCAACTGGGTGGCAGACAGATGTCACGGAAGTCCGCAAACCCCTCCTTTCGTTAGCTCATCTCCTCGGTGGCCCACCTCCTCTCCCTTCACGAGCTACGTGGGATGATAACAGAGAAAAGAAACAAGGACAACCTCAGACACATACAGCCTTTTTCTCCTGCGCATCCTGAAGACACAGAGATTGTCCCTCCCAGGTGCAGCCGGGTCCCCGTGAGTCTGTCTGTAATCGTGGCCTCCACAGTGGCCCGCCTGGAAAACGCAGGCGAGAGTGGCCTCGGTACCTCTACTGTGAGGGGAGGAGGGGCTCAGCTGGCCTGTCTCTGCGGGAGATAGGGGCACCCAGAGCACACTGGGTGTGCGGAAAGCCGAGGCCTGGCATCCCTCGGCCTGCAAGGTTGGTCCGGTTCTCCAGGCAAGTCCCGGCCCTGAGGGACGTCCTCCCCAGACCACACGCCACGTCCCCACACCCTGTCTCCTGCCCCTTTCCCCGGCCCTGCGGGACCAGTGTGGACGCGTCCCCAACCCGGCTGTGGAGGCATTTAGGTGAACTTGGACAAGCCGAGTGGCCTTCCTCTCTGGGCATCAGCTTCCTCATCCGTAAAGACAGAATTTATGCTGCGTTCTCTGGGCCCTGGTGAGAATCACACGCAAAGGCCCGACCGTGATGGGGACACAGCAACTGCAGCCTCTCAGTGACCTTCCTCCATTTCTCCATCCTCGGAGATTCTGACACATCAGCTCTTAGCCCTCCCCAGACGCAGTTCACTGACCCTTTCCACTCACGCTGAGGAGTTTCCGCTGCTCTAGAAGAAATGCTGGCCTGGATACCCCGGGGCCCGGTCCTCAATCTCCACGAGACTTTTCTCTCCCAGGAAGGGCGCCACTATGCACCCGGGGTCCAGTCAGAAACCCGAAAGCCGTCCTGGAAGCCTCCTCCTTCAGGGGGCCCCCCACCCATCGCCAGTCCCGTGGATTCTCCACCCCGTCCTCCTCTCCCCATACCCCCAGCCTCCAGGCTGGCCCAAGCCCCGGGCCTGGCTGGACAGCAGTGGTTGCCTCACACCCAGGGCTCCGGCCTCCTCCCGAGGCCGCACTTCACCGGTTGTGCACCTGCAGCCGGAGGGATCGTACGGAAAGCAAGCCTGATCACGTGTCCGTCCAGCTGTTCAACCCTCTCCCTACTTTCTACTGCTTTCGCCTAAAACTCCTCTCACTGGCTACGTGACCCCGTGCTCTGCAGCCCTTCTCCCGCCCCATCTGCTTCTATTCTATTCCAGCCACCTCTGCCTTGAACAGCCATGGTCGTTCCCACCTCAGGACCTTTGCACGTGTCACACCCTCTGCCTGGAACACTCCTCCATGTGCTGCTTCACTCAGCCATCTCTCTTCCGTCCCCGGGGAGTCTCTGCTAACACGGCCCCTCCTCAGAGAGGTCTCCTGACCCCCAGGTGAACCGCTCCCCCAGCACCGTGCTCCTTTGCAGCAGTGCTCAAGGCTAGCGTAATTAAATCACTAACCGTGAAATTAGTTCTTTAACGTCATCATCCCCTACCAAGCAGGCCCGGCCGGGATCACGTCTGCCTTGTTCCTCATCATCTGCTCAGCAGTGCCAGGCTCAGGGCAGGCCCTCAGCCTTCACTCACTGAACAAATGAATCCACTTCAGTTAACAAATCAACTCAGAGACCAGCCCCTGCCCCCACTGCCCCGCACGTGCACACGCACACACGCGTGCAAACGCACACACACGCGCTCACACGTGACAGCACGGGAGGGACACCGGCTGGGAGTCCACAGACCTGGATTCCAGGCTTCATCCTCTCACTGAGTCACTGTGGTTCGCAGCAAGCCCTTGGCCTTTCCAGGCCTCAGTTTCCCCATCTGGCCAATGGGTTTGTGGGACCAGGGGATCCCTGAGGGCCTCTAAGCACTAAGCTTCCATCGACGATGCTAAATCCCCTGTGGAAGGCACAGGGGACCCAGCGGTGCGGAAGATGCACCCTGCCCTTGGGAGCTTAGAGCCCAGCAGTCCGCACAGGAAGTAGGCACAGGTGGGGACGGCCCAGGGGGGCAGCCGTGGAGAAGCCTTAGTGAGGAGAGCCCGCTGGCTGTAAGGTGAGCACGGAAAGGTGAGCATTTCACAGGTGAGGAAACTGAGGTCTGAGCAGAGTCAGCAGCCACATCTCCCCTCTCCAGGCCCCTCTGCCCCCTGGGCCCTGGCTCGTGGATCCCAGGGACAGAAGAGCAGGGAGGGTGGGACCAGAGGAAATGAAGGGAGGACCTGCCCACAAGGCAGAGAAGGGGGAAAAAAGATCTCCCAGAAGTGGGAAATGAACCCAGGAACAGGGCTTTGTCCTCAGGTAAAGGGATGTGTGTAAGCCCCGGTAGGTCCCCCTCACAGCCCTGGGATCACATGACAGACAGGCAACACTCTGCACAACCAGGTGATGGTCTGTCCTCCTTCCCTCCTGTCTAAAGGGCTGAAGTCAAGGCCACGAGGTTCTGGGGCCACACGAGGGAGGGGCCCAGGTCACCGGTCACTCCCCACCTGCACGAGAGCAAAGTCAACAGTCACCATGTCAGCACACGGAGATGCTTGTTACAGCAGCCAGCACTGCTTGTCCTGACTAGTACGCAACAGACGGCAGTGACCCTACCCCCGAGGGCCCTTCCTGTGGGCCTGCCATGCACCGTGGCCTGTGTTTTACAGCCGCTGCTGTACTTAACCCTCACAACCGCACTAGACAGTAGGGGCTATTGTCTCCGTCCTACAAATGGAGAAGCTGAGGCCTGGAGAGGTTCAGTGGCTCGGCCAAGGCCACGTGGTAAGCGTGGACGTTCTCCTCCCTTTGACTCTGCCCTCCGCGGGGAGGGGGGGGAGGGACCATATTCAGCGTATGAAACAAGCACAGAGAAGAAGTCCAGGTTCACAAGGATGAAAGGTTCAAAGAAAGTTGGAAATGGCAGTGGCTGTCACACCCGCCCCACGCCAATGCCCCACTCTAACCCGACCACAGCCGGCGAGGGAGGGGCAGGCCTCAGCCCCTCCCCATCACCCCAGTATCAAAAATCCTGTGACAGACATAGAGAAGAGATTGGTGGTTGCCAAGGAGGAGGGGGGTTGGGGAGGGATGGGGTGGGAGCCTGGGGTTAGCAGATGTAAGCGTTCACATAGAGAACGGATAGACAACAAAGTCCTACTGTACAGCACACGGGTCTACATCCAATATCCTGTGATAAACCATAATGGAAAAGAATATATTTTTTAAAAAAGGAATATATACATATATGTATATATATATACACACACACACATATATATACATATAATTGAGTCACTTTGCTGTACAGCAATAATTAACACAGCACTGTAAATCAATGATATTTCAATAAAATAAAAAAAGGACATTAATGCAAAAATACACAAAACGTGTGTCATTAACGAGTGATGCATATCCCATAAATGTAAGATTACTTTAATGTTTGAAAAACAAACTTATGTAATTCACACACAGACAGAACAAAGGAAAATAAATAAAATTTTCTCAATAGAGGCAGAAAAAAGAGTCCTGTGACAACCTAAAAGTCTGGCCCAAGTTTGGAGCAGTAAAGTCTGACACACACCCTCCCGCCCCCCCCCCAAAATAGGAAAGGGGTGGGGGAAAGGGGGAACCGCCAAGATGGTAACAGGGGTTGCGTCAGCCTTAAAGGGACAGCTGCTCTGTGAGCTGCACCGTGCTGTTCTTCTACAGCGAGCAAATACAATTATTCTAACGACAGCAGGAAATCAGACAAAGAGGCCACTCGGCGGGTCTGGGGACAGGGCTAAGTCTTCGAGCTCGTCCCCCGGAGCTGCGGTTCTGCGGTCCTGCTGACCCTGCTCTCAGTGACAGTGGGGATGAAAGCCTCGTGGGACTCCCCAGTAATTCCCACCAAATCCCAGACATCTTGGGGCTCACAAAGTTGGGCCATAATGGAGTTGACCGGCCTCCCCTGGGGCCAGCTGTCAGGATCCTGCAGCACAGGGTCACGCAGCTGCCTACAGCCCACCCCCATGCAGTGCCCTCCCCCAGATCCCCAGGAGGGTCAGGAGCCGACTCTGGGGGCTGCTTTTCTGGCAGTCGGAAGGGGACTCTTGTCCTTCTCCTCCAGTAGCGATCGGGTGGCTCCAGGTCACGGTGGCGAGGAAGTTATGTGTTAAGGGTCCTTTACAGGCCCGAGCGTGGGCGGGGCCTCGCCGCATCTCCGGAGGGCCGGCTGTGCCGACTTCCATCTCTATGTGGGATGTGCAAATAGCCCGTGTTTGTTCTCTGACACCCGCCTTCTGCAGCTCACAGCTTTCATCCTTGAAGAGCTGCTGATAAGAGAGTCTGAAAAATGCTAATACCAGAGGAAACTCCCTGCAGAGTTATAATGAAAAGCTTTACATAAATTGTGATATTTTACGAATGTCCCAGGTCTGGGAGGGCTTTATTAACTGCAGCTCTATCTTTTTGGCGGTTGCCACGGATCCACGTTGCCGACTTCAATGAATCCAATTCATCAGACACGTACTGAGTGCCCACTAGGTGTCAGGCACAGTTCCAGGCGTGAGGGGAGGCTTCCTTCCATCAACAAATATTTACCCGGCACCCACTCGGTGGTAGACACTGAACAACAACGGGGAGGAGAGCCAGACCTTGTCTGCAAGGCACTGAGGACAGATAAGTGACTGCTCAAAGGCAGCATGGTGGGCTCTGAGCCGTGCACTCCGGAAGACTTCCTGGAGGAAGAAACATGAGGCCGAGTCCCAAGGAGAAGTGGGCCAAAGGGAGGGGAAAGAGGGCATTCCAGGCGGACAGACAAAGGCCCAGAGGCATGAAGCCTCACAGCGTGTCCAGAGAGTCACAGAACCAGATTAGCTCAATCACTAATCCTGAAAGCACCCAAATCTCCAGGAATACTCCCCAAACTGCACCTGGGTCCTCTGGATGGGAGATCCTGGTGTACCATCCACCCTAGATGGTGATTTCCAACTGCTAGCCCCTCAGGGTCTAATATTAGTGCCAAGCCCAGAAGGTGAAGGACTAATTGACCAATAAAGTCAACACAGGGCTGCCCTGGTGGCGCAGTGGTTGAGAGTCTGCCTGCCGATGCAGGGGACACAGGTGCGTGCCCCGGTCCGGGAGGATCCCACATGCTGCAGAGCGGCTGGGCCCGTGAGCCATGGCCGCTGCGCCTGCGCGTCCGGAGCCTGTGCTCCGCAACGGGAGAGGCCACGACAGTGAGAGGCCCGCGTACCGCAAAAAAAAAAAAAAGAAAGTCAACACAGAAGGCCACAACCCAGGACAGCACAGGGCACCCCGGAAGCCTAGAGGAGGGAACGGAAGGCTTCCTGGAGGTGGTGGTGCCTGGGCTGCAGAGCAGCCACCTCAGGCAAGGAGGGCCTCATACCCACAACTCTGTATGGACTGAACTGTGTCCCCCCAAATTCATACGCGGAAGACTTAACCCCCGACGTGATTGAGGTAATTAAGGTTAAATAAGGTCACTCGGCTGGGACCCTAAACCAAGAGGACTGTGTCCTTACAAGAGGAAGAGAGAGATCTCTCTCCACCGCGTGAGCACACAGTGAGAAGGCGGCGTCCGCAAATCAGGGCGCAGACTCTCACCAGCTACGGAATGGGCAGGCACCTCGATCTTGGACGTCCAGGCCCCAGAACCGTGAGAAATGACTGTCTGTGGCTGAACCCCAGTTATGGTCACAGCAGCCCGAGCAGACTGGGGCCGACCCCCCGTCAGCCCCCTCCCTGCCTCCGGGGGCCTCCAACACAAAAGCAGTCTGGAAGACGAGGGGGACCGTGCGGCCAGGGTCCCCGGCGGGGCACCTGCTTGCGGTGGAAGAGGCGCCTCCGGGGCCGGGGGGAAGGTTCAGGTTCTCACGGTCCAGTCGGCCTTTTCCTTCAGGTGCTGGTCTGAGAACACGGGTGACGGTTCTGGCTCATTCATCGAGCTTCTCCATGGATTAACTCGTTAATTAATACACCGCACTCCTGAATTTTTAAGCAGTGCCTCAGAGCCCCAGGGACGGCTGTCTGAAACCATCGGATGCAGCCGAGTGGCGTGAATTGGTTTTCATAAAGGCCCCCTGCCTCCCTGAGCTGGATTAGTGGGCCAACAAGCCGGGCTCCCCCTCCGCACGTCCAGTGCAGCCACAACAAAGCCACCAGGAAAGGCTCCGGAGGGGGAGCTGATGGGGCTTTCAACGGACAGTTTAATGCTTGCCTCCACACAAGACACCATTTTTAAAAGAGCAGAGGAAGCGGCCTTACCTTCAAAGCGAAAACCACCTTAAATAAATCTACTGTGTCCTTCGCTCTTTTATGCCCTAAGACGGGAAACCCACCTCCGCCTGCAACGCGGATCAATACTCTGAATTCCTAAGATGGTATTTTTTTCTCTCAGTCAAGTGTCAAATTAAAGACAGTCAATACTAGTATTGTAGTGTCTTTCTTTAAAAAAAGAAAGAAAGAAAGAAAGAAAGAGAAGACAAATAATCTTATTGGATGAACTCTAAACCTGTATAATTAGACTTTTTCCCCAGAGGCTGGCCGGAAGCAGCTGGTGTCCGGGCCCGTGCGCTGCTTCCGTGGACGCAGTGGACGTGCAGCGGGGCTCCAGCACTGGCCTTCCCACGGCAGCAGAGAAACCTGGGGACCCCCACAGACACCCCCATTCCTGCCCTCAGGGAGTGTGCAGATCAAGTCAACACAGAGGGCTGGGGCCCAGGGCAGCACAGGCAGCTCGCCCCCCAGAGGAGAAGGGACGCCTTCATGGAGGAGGAGGCCCCCAGGCTGGGCCGCAGCCACTGGCAGCAGGAAGGGCCCATACCAACGCCCCCGGGCTCCCGCCTCTGCCCACAATGACCAGTCCCTCCTCAATCAGACCCATGTGCAGCGCCAAGTTCACCTTCCCAAAGCTTTGTCACAACATTCGCCTCTCACAGCCTGTGTGGATCCTGTTGCCTGAGATGCCCCATCTGCAGCCTGGGACCCAAGGCCCCGCCCAGTCTGCCTCAGTTAGCATCCTCTCTGCCCGGGCCTGCTCTGCTCTGGTCAACCAAGGCCCATGAACACTCAGAGACTTGAGTTCCAGTCCCGACTCTGTCCGGACCTTTGTGCCCATGAGCAAGGTTCTCTCCGGGCCTGCGTTCTCCACCTCTGCAACTGGGGGCTGGCCTGGGACCAGTGGCGGCCACGCCCCCTTCTGGCCCTGGAACCAGCCCAGCTCCAGGCCAGACCAGCCCGCCACCCTTTGTCCTGCCTGGCCCCCTCAGACCTGCAAGAGGAGAAAGGAAACCGGCCTGGGCAGACGGCGCAGCTCAAACTTCAGGCCTCTCCAAGACCCCTCCTTTCTCATGCACCCCCTTCCTCTCTGTCTCCCACAGCACCTGCCTTCCTGGCCAAGCCCAAGTGGGCGGCTGCCTCGCCTGCCCCCCGGGCACAGGCTGCTTCCACGGCTGTCCTGGCCTGTTCTCTCCTGCAGCATCTCCTGTCCCGGTGCCTCCCAGGAGGCAGGGCAATGTTGCCCCCATCACACAGGAGAAAACTGAGGGCCCGAGCGGTACAGTGAGAACAAGCACAGGCCTGGGGACCCGCTGGTGACTCTAGGAAATTGTTTACAAGCTCACGGGCTAGTGGAGGGGTGGACAGTGACACCTACCCAGGAGGGGACCCAGGAGGGTGGATGCGGGACAGTACGAGGGCAGCTGGCCCTCAGCAGGGCACGGGAAGGGCACCTGCTCATGGTGACAGCTAATGGGGGGCCAGTCCCAGCAGCAGGACCCCCAGGTCTGGATCCCGGGAGCCTCGCCTGAGCCACCCAGGCTCATCAGGGCCACACCACGCATCTGAGAAACTCACCCCCTCAGCAGGAGAAACTTTAATTTGCTCTCAGTTTTGCTTTAAAATCCAGAGGCCCATGTGCTCCCGGCCCCCTTGGGACTCCGGAGCCTGAGTCAGACCAAAGGAAAAAGGGGTTTGACTCAGGTTGGGACGGCTCCAGAAGGCTCTGCTGGCGGTCTTGTCTCCCTAAGAAGGAAGGGCTGAGTCCCCAGGCAAACGGCCCCCACCCACCCCTCCTGGGCTTCCCCGCCCCAGCTTGGTCAGCTGGAGGGCTGGCTGCAAAGCACAGGGAAAGCCTGGGAAGGCGGGGCTCCAAGCCGTGGCTCCCGGCAGGCAGGCAGCCGTGTCTCTGGGGAGGGAAGCTGCAGAAAATTCAAATCGATGCCCCACTACGGCCAGGCTGCTGCAGCGTGGAGCTCCTGCAGGGTGTGTGAGACGGCAGGCAGGTGTGGTGGGCCGAATGGTGTCCCCTCAAAGGTACGTCCACGTCCCAAGACCCAGACCCTGGCCATGTGACCCGATGCGGACAAAGGGTCTTTGCAGATGTTAAGATGTTAGTAGAAAACCAAATATCGTATAGTAACTCATATATGTGGAATCTAGAAAAATGGTACAGATGATCTTAGTTGCAAAGCAGAAATAGAGACAGAACAAAAATATGGATACCAAGGGGGAAGTGCGGGCAGTGGGATGAATTGAGAGATTGGGACTGACATATATAAACTATCGATACTCTGTGTAAAATAGATAATCAATGAGAACCTACTGTGTAGCACAGGGAACTCTACTCAGTGCCCTCCAGTGAGCTAAATGGGAAGGAAATCCAAAAGAGAGGGGGTGTATGTGTACGTATAGCTGGTTCACTTTGCTGTGCAGCAGAAACTAACACAACATTGCTAAGCAACTATAGACCAGTAAAAAAATTTTTTTAATAAATAAAAAGATGTTAGTGAAGGATCTCGAGGTGCGAGCATCCTGGCTTATCAGGTGGGCCCTAAATCCAGTGACAAGTGTCATTAGGAGGGCACTGTCCTGCCCCCTTCCTGTAGCTGTTCACAGGCCACCCAGGCAGAATTGTACAAGACAACCGTTTCACTTTGTGATGGCTCACCAGCACCTCGGGTCTCCCCAGCTCAGAGCGAACAAGCCGCACTCTACTGGCCCCCATCAGGGCGGCCAGTGAAGGAACCTGCAAACAGATCCCTGGAGGCCAAAGGATGAGGCCCACAGCGCAAAAAGGATCCCCTCGCTTCCGTGGCCCAGGTCCCTCCACGGCTTCCCAGCCCCATCAGGAGAAGCCGTACCTGGCCTCCAAGGCTCCCCACATCCCTGCCCCGCCCGCTTCTCCCACCTCCCTCTCCCTGGACTCCTCGCCCTGGGTGCTCCAGCCAGACTGGGCTCCTCCCAGCCCCCGAGGGTGCCTGCCCTGCATTTGGTGGCAATCGCAGGAGAGACGGATGGGCATGAATCGCCCGCCTGAGCCCCTGTGCTTCAAAACCTACCTTTGACTTAACTTCAGCCCACAGGGGTGGGCACGGCCGAAAGGGAAGGAGGCCACTCTGCAAACCTCCAGGCGATGGCCCAAACGAAATGAGCCTGGAGGAGGGAGGACTTCCCTAGGCGGATGCCGAGACAACCCATCTGGGAGTTGGGAGACTTGGATCATCGTTCCAGCCCCTCCACTGCCACCCCGAGCCTGGGTGCTCGACTTCAGAGTGCCCTCCACTCATTCATCCATTCACCGTGCCCTTCACTCACACATTCATTCATTCACCCATTCATGCCTCACGGCCTCTGTTCATCCATTCATCACACCCTTCATCCGTTCATTCATTCGTTCACCCATTCATTCCTCACGCCCTCGGGTTCCTCCATTCATCTTGCCCTTCGTTCCTCCACTCTTTCATTCACCCGTTCATTCCTCACGCCCTCCGTTCATCCATTCATCACACCCTTCACTCGTTCATTCATCCATTCACCCATTCATTCCTCACACCCTCCGTTCCTCCATTCATCTTGCCCTTCGTTCCTCCACTCTTTCATTCACCCATTCATTCCTCACACCCTCCATTCATCCATTCACCGCGCCTACTGTGGTCCGAATGTTTGTGCCTCCCCCAACCCAAATCCACATGTTAAGATCTAATCCCCAATGTGATGGTGTTAAGAGGTGGGACCCGGGGAGGGGGGCGCCGTTAGTGAGGTCATGAGGACGGAGTCCTCACGAATGGGATTAATGCCCTTACAAGAGGAGGCCAGACAGCTAGCTCGCCCCTTCCCGCCACGTGAGGATCCAAGGAGAAGGCAGCTGTCTGCAACCCGGAAGAGGGTTCTCACCAGAACCGGGCCGCGCTGGCCCCACGCTGTGGGACTCGCAGCCTCCGTGACTGGGAACAAGTACGTTTCTGTTGTTGTTAAGCCGCCACGCCTGTCGTACTTCCTTACGCGGCCCAAACAGATGAACACAGCGCCTCCCTTCACTCACTCAGCACAGACTCCACTCAGTCAACACAGACACAGGCACTAAGCGTCAGACATTTGTCCCACCTCCCCCCCCAGCCAACGGCCACTCCAGATGAGAACTCCACTGCCGGCTCCACCTCTCACTCCACTTTCTCCCCCATCCTCTCCCGCTGGGCGTTCGTACTCGCACTCCCTACAGCCCACAGCTGCCCTACACCATCTCCCCCGTGTTCCTGTCCCTTATCCGCCCTCCCCACTAGGACACAAAGCCCAAAGAAGCAGGGACCTGGTCTGGTTCATCCCGGTGTCCTAGAACAGTGCCTGGTACACAGCGGATACTCCACTTACTGAGGCGGTGAGTGAATGAGTGAGTGAAGGAATCCACGCATCAATGAATGAATCCTCACCTTGGCTTTCCAGCGCAGATGTTCACACCCTCCCTCCCCGGGGCCGGCAGGGACAGCGAGCTTAGGGGGTGGTGTTTGCTGACGGAGGCCCTGCCTGCCGTGTACCCAGGGGCTGGGAACAGAGGCCTCAGGACAGACCACCTGGTTTTGATCCCAACTCCACCACCTGCTGCTGGGTGAGCCTGGCAGTGAGATTATTTCACCTCTCTCAGCCTCAGTTTCCTCATCTGTATACGGGGGACATCCAATCTGGGGGCCTAAGGCCCTGACGTGACTGCCACCGCACACAGACAAGCACTGCTGCCCTTCACCTCCAGCTCTTGCCAGGCTTGCCACACGATTAGTGGAGGAGCTGAGAACAGGCTCTGTGATCCGGGCTGCTGTGGTGTCCCCTATGACATACAGCCACACCCTCGTTAAGTCAAAATAGTATATGATACCAAACAGCCCAGTAATACAAACTGAGTTAATTTACACCTTGTAACCCCAAGTCCTTTGCATTCAGATTAATAAGGCATGTGGGCTTACGCCTTCAAACCCTGATGTTTTTCCCCAAATGTCATCGCATGATCTACTTTGCAAGGGGTGGAGGGGGCACACTGTTTCATAAACATGTCCATAGCTCTGACGAAGCTCTAAGCCCTCCAGAAAGTGCTTGAATAACTGTACGTTGATACTTAAACATGCATTGGGAGGCAAAGGCCCCCCCGGCCAGACACAGATGTGGCAGCAACCTGCGGTGATAACATCACCCTGTCAGAAACATCAACCTTCATCTCTGGGCCACTGGCCAGGCCTGGGCATGGGGCCAGGAGGGTGGCCCAGGGCTGAGTAACATGGGAAGAACCGGGTAGTGAAACCAGACTCTGTGGTGAGAGGGAGTGCAGAGCGAAAGGAGAGCCCGATCAGGTTCCCCTCCTGTTGGAGCCCCTGAGCAGAGCAGCTGCCCCAGTTCTGAGAAGAGCAGCTGCCCCAGTTCTGAGCAAAGGAGGCACTGTCAGAGCTGGAATGTGTTTGTGAGGCCTGGAGCAAATGCAGCCACTGAGGCACAATGAGTACTTGAAGATGAGGATCCTCTGCATTGATTTCTGGCCCGAAAAGGAATAAGAAGGAACCAGATGCCCCAGCCCCCACCAGCGGACAGCACTGAACCTCAGAGGCCCCTAACAATATAGCACATGAGGACTCACGCCACAAGGGAGGGGACGAGAGGTGAGAGGAGGGAGGAACCGACACAATTATTCCCAACAGAACAGCCCACCAGGCTACATCACCACGGTCTGGACACACTGCCCACCCAAATGGCTCAACGGGGGCTTGAAAGTTCTCCAGGTTTGCAAGAACCGGTTGGCATGATATGAGCGTTCGCGACACGGGTCTGTGAGGAAGGGAGGATGGAAAGTTCTAGAATAAGAGCAAGATGACCAGATCCACGAACAGCCCAGAGCTGGAGAGTCCAGAGAAAGCCCTTGTGCTCAGAGGCTGAGGGGAAGGGGGGCAAGGGCACGACAGGGGGACCTGGGTTTCCAGCAGGCAGCCGCTGAACTCAGACCTTCAGGAGTCAAATGACACCCCAAATCCAAACGGGGGGCTACAAAGGAATCAGGTTTGCAAACATGTCAGGCAGTACTCGGCTGACACGGCTGACAAGCAGAGACAGGAGAACCGGTCCACTCGAAAGATAGTGATTTCTCGCCGAAACAGCATTCCCATCTCAAGAGCAGGGCGGCAGCTGTCACGAGAGTGACCCTCACACTCCGATTCCATCAGCAAGACTGACAAGTAAAAACAGTGCTGTGCAGCACGTAGAAGGCGGAAGGCCTCTGATCGTCCTCTGCTGCGCTTTACCACGTGCCTGCTTTCCCAGCGCTGTGTTTCTGCAACTCGGGGACGTTCTGGACGGGGGCACGGTTCTAAGAGTGACTTGATCTGTGGTGTGGCGGGGCCATCCTGTTTTCACGGGACTAATTAAGCTCTCGCACCAGGCTCTGCAGGAGATGGGACGAACGGCCTCGATTATTCAGTCGCAGGTTAATTCGTTTATGTAGCTCTCTTCGGATGCCTGCCGCACGCCTGCTAGTGACAATTCCTGGGTACCAGGCGCTGGGCGAGCGCCGTACTCGGGTTAAATCCCTCCTTCCTCACTACAACGGGACAGGGTCAGTACCGGTCATCTCTGCATTTTACAGA
The DNA here is from genome assembly GCF_964270905.1 of Leucopleurus acutus. Taxonomy (NCBI): domain Eukaryota; kingdom Metazoa; phylum Chordata; class Mammalia; order Artiodactyla; family Delphinidae; genus Leucopleurus; species Leucopleurus acutus. Next base: position 4,073,195 of record NC_139146.1, read on the forward strand.
GGGGAGGCTGAGGCGCCAAGAGGGTAAGTGACTGAATCCCAGCAGCTGCCCTCCTAACACATCCCAATCCACCTCCACCCACATTGCCACGTTGAATCAGACCCAAATATCCCACTAAACACTGGCCCTCCCAGAATTAGAAGCAAGGTTCCCTCCCGTTTAGGACAAAAGAGAGACAATGAGTGAAAGATGGTGTTATCCTGCTTTAAGAAGGAAAAGAGAGGGGGTCCCCAAATACCCATTCTGCCACAGTTTAAGAATAAAGACACTCTTTCATATAAATTCTGGAAATGCCAACCACGGTTCCAAAACCCAGGCATTTTTCAAAGGTTGACTTTGGTCCAATCCGTCCATCTTCACCTCTTGAGAATGCAATTGTTTTTAAAGATATGTCAGCACCACCATCCCTCTTCCTAAAGGGGCACAGAAATAAGAAGGTGACCTCACGCACGTGGAGTCCCTATTGTTCTGTGGGTGCCTGATATGAAACTGCGGCGGGGCGGGGCGGGGGGGGCGTGGCCAGGCGTGCTCGTTGCTCTCCGCCCGAGTTCTGACTTCTAGTCCTTAGGGAATATGAGTGACGCCACCCAAAGAGGAGGAGAGAGGCCTGAATTCCAGGTAACTTCCTAGTACCCAGAACGTCCCAAACGTGTCAGAAGCTGCAGCAGACGGCCATTTGATCTGTGTGCAGCCTGTTTTCAGAAAGGTTTGAGGTTCGAAGGTTAAGGGCAGCTTGTAGTGTGGGTGTAAAGACAATGTCTCCTGGGCAGTGATCGCACACTGGAGCTGAAAGTTGCAGAAATGCAACACGGATGACTAATCGGGCAGGAGGCAAGCTGGAGGGGAGGGGGAGACCCAGAAATAAACACTTTTAAACCAAACTTTATTTTGAGTTTGTCCTACTAGCTATAAATACAAACGTAACCCACGACAGGTTGATGGGCATACAGAATGCTCTCTTCATCCGTGTCTCCAAATGCGGCAGATCTGTATCCCTGGATACAGGCTCCCGCAGCACCTATCCCCTGATCCTTCCAGTGCGTCTCCCTGTGGTGCAAGGCTGGACAGCTACCACCTACGTTTCCTACACCACGTGGAGTGGAATGCCTTCACCGTCCCTTGACAACGCAAAGACTGCTGCCTTTCAACTTGTTGTCCTGGTTTCTGGCAGAGCCACCCTGGTAAACTGGGATTGGGGATTAAGCCACCAAACTGCATTTTGAGCCTTTATAGGTAATAACTGAATGAAACTGACCATTGCATTTTCTGCAAGAATATGGGATCACCCCAACAGTTAAGAAAAGCTCTCCTGAGCAACGGGTTTACGTGCATCTGTTCTACTTTCCCTCTTTACTCTCGCTGCTAGGAAGCTCAGAGCCACATCTTTGGCCCCCCTTTAGCAATACGGCAAGTATTTTATGCGCTGAGCCTGTCCCTAGCTCCATTTTTTTTTTTTTTTTTTTTTTTTTTTTTTTTTTTTTTGCGGTACGCGGGCCTCTCACTGCTGTGGCCCCTCCCGTTGCGGAGCACAGGCTCCGGACGCGCAGGCTCGGCGGCCATGGCTCACGGGCCCAGCCGCTCCGCGGCACGTGGGATCTTCCCGGACCGGGGCACGAACCCGCGTCCGCTGCATCGGCAGGCGGGCTCTCAACCACCGCGCCGCCGGGGCAGCCCCCCGAGCTCCATCATTTTTCCTCATTTTTTTCCTTGCTTAGTTTGAGTTTATGTTGCTTTGACATTTTTGTGAGCTACCTCAATTCCCCTTTTCGAAAAACAACCAAAAAAAGAGAAGGTACATTAGTAAACAGAGACATTTAAAATACATTTCTAGGAGCCCCCCTTACAGCTAGGGTCACAGCTGGGATGTCAGTTCTCAGAAGCACTTCAGCAAAACTTAAATCAGTGGCTGAGTTGGGTGCAGGGGGAGGTGGTGTGTGGAGGCAGCTGCTTTGCAGGGGTGGATGGTGACCCGCGAGGGTGGCTCCACAGATGGGCTTACTGACCACTGGCTTCCTGACCGCGGGCCAGGAAGGGGTTTTTCTAGAAGCTTCATCTTGGAGATCCAAGCTTTGGCATGCTCTTCAAGCCTTTCCACGGATTTTGAGAGCAGGTAATCCCTGCGTTAGATATCCTTTCAGGAAGTCGGACAGAAGGGTCTCCTTTCTCTGCAGCCGCATCCCGACTGATCCATTTGGTGCGAAAAGAGGGACCCTGTGGTAGCAGCAAAGGCAAAGCATGATGCCAGGCTGCTCTCTGTGCTCTAACGCCCCGTCCCTGGTGGGCAGAGCTGCCCCAGGGATGTGGATACGGGTCCGCACAGCAGAGACACTCCATAACGCCTGTTGAAGGAGGGGAGGGAGGGATGTCCCTGGGTCTATAAACAGCTGTACTCTGGAACCTCTAACATCACAAGCCCAGCACCTTGCCCTGTTTCAAACATTATCCGACAGGCTAGACCCATGGAAGGGAAGGGCTAAGAGGACCGTGGGTGGCTGGCATCTCTCAGAAACCGCCTTCCTCATGGACAGCTCTCTTGAGGCATCGCCACAGTCCTGGCCTCTCTCTCTTTAAAAATAAATGCAAAGCCAGCACGATGCCCGAGAAGATGACGATTATGGAGACCCCGTCACGTTCAGGGAATTAATTCCCACCAGATAAATGCCAGTTTGGGCAAAGCACTGAGACTCCAGGGTGAGCAGGGGAGGGAGGGCTGCAGCTCCCGCCCAGCCCGGGATGCAGCAGGGGGCTGCGGGGAGACACGAGCCCAGGAGCGGCCGGACGCGAGCCCGGCTCTCCCACTCCCGCACACCCTTCAGCGGGCTGTTGAGCCTCGCCGCCCGGCTGCTTCACCTGTCACATGCGCATAATGACAGGGCTTCCTCCCCAAGGCTGAGGGACAAGAGAACCACCCTGAGGTGTGCACAGAGGCATCCAGGGCGCAGGTGCGGCCCCCCATAGCCCCGCTCCACAAACACTTCAGAGGCCAGAAAGCCAGCGCTCGGCTCTCAGCCCTCTGGGGGCCAGAGCCCCAGGGCACAGACGAGCACAGCTGGGCCCTGGAGGAACCGCCACACCGCTGCCCTGCGGGAGGGGCTGGCAGGTGGACAGGCTGCTCAGAGCGTCGTCCCAGGACGGGCCATCAGGCTGCAGACCTGGCCCAGAGGATGACACGCCCTAGCCTCTCCACAAGCCATGGCAGGGGGACATCCCGCCAAGACTCTAGTGGGCATCACCCAGGAGGGGGCCTGATTGGATTCGGGGCTCAGTCAGCACCTCTGCCAGGATGCCAGGGGACCAGTGCTCACAGGAGGTGAGAACTCAGAGGCTGCAGGGGCGAGAGCAGGCCCTGAGCAGGACGGCACCGCTGCCACCTTCAATCTGAGTGATGCCTGTCAAGCCCCAGTCCCCTCACCAGTAAAGCGGGGCCGTGTCGCTCTCCCAGAGGCCACCGTGAGAATGAACATGACCTTGGACGTGAGGGGAGGCTCATGAAGTGCTGTGTACGTCCAGGGAAGTTCCGGGAGCAGCCCCCAAGCACAAGGCGCTGCCTGCAGCACATCCTGCCCTTACATTTACTTCCTGGTAAAGCCATTTACACCCAGGCCTCAGTCTCCTCATCTGTGAAATGGGGAGGATGCCAGAACCCGGGCAGGTGAGTGCGCCGACAGGCCCAGCGGGGTCTTAATGAGACACGTTTTGCTCACAGTACAGGTTCAGGCCAGCCTCCAGATCAGAGAGCAAACTTCTATAAAGAAAAGGAAACCCCAGAGCAAATGCTACTCCAGGAGAGGATTCATTTATGGTGCCAGGAAGGCTGTGAGGATCTTGGGCTAGAGGAGGGGGGCTGGAGGGTCCAACAGGCTGGGACCTGACTCTGGCACTGCCCAGCCCGGCCCCTTGGCCTGGCACCATGGGCTTCCGCTCCAGTTTATGCGGTGGGCAGTGTGGGCTCCCTGGTGGGTGGGGTAGGGGGCATGGGCGGACAGGGACTTTTTTGCTTCCAGAAGTTCAGCTGAGAGGTGGGGAGAGCGGAGTCCAGAGCCCAGGCAGCAACTCATTTCTCTGATCTAATCTAATGATCTTTCCCTCTGACCTTCAAGCAAATCACCAGTTTCGTGGGCAGATAATGAGACCCTGGTTTGCCCCAGGAATTCCGAAACACAAAGGGCATGTCAGATCCTCAAAGCTCTACATTCTCCCTGGGACTCCTGGTTACCTTTTCAGGGCTGTTTTTCTCGTCTTCCTCACGTCAAACCTGTCTGCATTCGGCAGGCAGCCCACGTATGAATCTGCTGCCATTTGGGGGCCACGCAGCAGCCGTCAGCTGGTGACGGAACGCCTTCGGCCCAGGTCACAGACACCTTCGGCTTTAAAGCGCCCTCTCCTCAATGGTACATTTGCACGTCAGAAAATCTACCCCCGCCCCGGCCCCTCTTCACCTCTGCTTCCCTCCTCAATCCCCTGCCTCTGCAGTCAGGTTTAAGCTGGGCTTCTTTTTCTTTTTAACATCTTTATTGGAGTATAATTGCTTTACAGTGGTGTGTTAGTTTCTGCTTTATAACAAGTGAATCAGCTATACGTATACATATATCCCCATATCCCCTCCCTCTTGCGTCTCCCTCCCTCCCACCCTCCCTATCCCGCCCCTCTGGGTGGTCACAAAGCACCGAGCTGATCTCCTTGTGCTATGCAGCTGCTTCCCACTATAAGCTGAGCTTTTGGAAGCCAAAAGAGGCCTCCACCCACCCATGCACTAACCACTCACCCGCTATGCACCCTCCACTCGGCTGAGGGAGCCTGGGGAAGCCCTCGCCATGCCTGGGGGGCAGAGGAAGATTCCTGAGGGAGATGCCGCTGAGCTGGGCCTGGAGGGGAGCTATTAACAGAGCCCAGATGTTTAAAGGCCCAGAGCAGGTACCAGGCACTTGGTCATTCCAGTGTGGAGAGTACACCCAGAGGTCATGGGATGCGGGGCTGGAAGGTCCCGAGCAGGGAAGTGGTTTTTAGAAGCTCCCTGGGTGCAGGGTAAGTTCTGTGGGTGAGAACCAGGCCTACCTGAGTCCCCCAGGTTCCTGGAGGGAGGGGAGGCCGGGAACCAGTGGGGGGCCTGGGGCAGAAGCCTTTCACCAGATGCCGGGCCAAGGGGCTGGCGGGTAGGAGACGGCTTTGATAAACAGGAGGTTATCAGAAGTGACTGGTCTGGGGAATGACCCAGGACCAACAGACATGAAGTCCCTTCGGGTGGGTGCAGGGACTCCTGCTGAGCTGGAGCTGGGAGCTCAGCCCCGCCCGTGTCTGCCAGCTGGGGCTGCACCGGATGCAGGTCCGGAGGCGCCTTGCACCCCAGGGTCTCCTGCACGCGGTGTAGGGGGGGCTGCCTTTCGAGCCAGGGGGTGACAACAGTCTTTCCAATGTCCTAGGACATCTCAGCGGCATTCTGGACGATTCTCTGCACCCCCAGCAAAGTGGGGCTGGCCTCTGGGAGTAACAGAGGCCACGGGTGTCCAGCGGCTGGAAGGCAACCTGGACAGTCAGTGCTGAGCTCACACGGGGCAGGGCGGGGGAGTGTTAACTTCCAGTAATTGACAGAAATCCCCTGGTTATGCGGTTGGAGCAGCGGTACCCCTCCCTCACCGGGGGTTTTGCACCCGGCACATCACACTCTCCAAGCCGAGGGTTTGGGCACTTGTGTGGACGCCCTTGGCCTTGCGTTCTCGCACTGGGGTGCTCAGTGCAAGTACGAGGAATAGAGAATGAGGAAATAAATAAGACAGACAACAGCGGCCAGACCCTGGAGGGAAGTCCGATGCGTGTCACAGTAAACGTCACATCACTCCCCCCGAAGCTCACCTACCTCCATCACGGGAGAACTACCTCAAACCCTCCCTCAGAGCCTATGTACTCTTAGTTCACTCACAAAGATAGTAAATTTAGCAGCACAGGTTTCCAGACCACAGGAGACCAGAGGCACAAAATGGCAAGGGGAAGGAATTCCAGAGGCCGCAGGAAGTGAGCGCTGAAAGCCTGGCCACTTCATCCTAAAGGAAAGGCGACCCGTGAACTTGATCCACAGAGAAACACAAGACGCCAACCTGCTGAGATTTGCTTCCCGGGCACCTGCTGGGTCCCAGGCTACGTGGCCCACCTAACGCTCACAACAGCCTAGAGATGCTCAACCCCGCTTTACAGATGAGGAAGCTGTGACTCGCATAATAGCCAGGACGCACTTGGCAGGCGACAGAACTGCCCCGTGACTCCCAGAAAAGCACATGAGGCCTACTGGAAATACTGTGATCAAAAGTCATTAAAAGAAAAGCAGCACCGGCCCTGAACATTTGCGCTTGGAGAGCCAGGGTTCACAGACACGCCCCGCTCACCTCAAGGCCCCGGGCACCCCGAGAAATGCACACCAGCACACCCGTTCTAGGGAAGAAGCAGCCACGCTCGGCGAGGGGCGAACGTGGTGCCGAGCGGTGTGGCCAGGACACGGACCCAAGGCTCTGAGCCCAGTGCAAGCATCTCGGTCGGGCCGGCCCGCACCTCACACTCCGAAGACCACTGGCTCGTGCCGCGTGGAACAGACTCTGTACGCAAAATTTTAGGATGAACGAATGAATGAACGAACAAGCCCTCCCCCACCCCCCGTGACGGAGAAGTGAAGTGGAACCATATTCAATTCAAAACGCCTCCAACCTTCAATACTTCACAGCCACTGGCCACGGGGGAAGGACGCCGAGTAACGAAGCTGTTTCCAGGCTGACTGGGCAGTGACCGGACGCCAAGAAGAGAGCAGAGGGGGGGTGAAAGGTCACAGCAGGGAAGACTGCAGTTAATAAAGCCCAGGCCGCAGGGCAGCCAGGGAAGATCCAATTTCGTTCGGAAACTTGGAGCGCTGGATATTAGAACACGGTGTCTGAGGCATGGTGGCTGGGCGTCTGTTCCTCCCGGAGGGGTCTGCTGGAGGCCAGGCCTGCGAGCAGCGGAGACCAGGGTGCTCCCACGGGTCCCTTGGGCTCCCGCCCCCCTACCAGGCACCCAGCTTTCTTGCGACCAAGCACCCAATCTTCCCAAACAGCCTGGGAAGGACTGTGACAGAACTCTGTTCACACACGGGACACTGAGGTCCAGTTCAGAGAGGCTGGGACGGTGCCCAGAGTCACACAGCTTTCAAATGATGGAGCCGGATTTCACCCCCCAGCTGTCCTGTTCCAAAGCCCCTTGATAAAGGGCCCCTGCTCCTCGGCTGGCACACGCAGTAAACCCTGGAGATCCGGGGGCTGCCTGACTTTCAATCAGACGCCAGAGGGAACAGTTCAGCAAGGCAACGTGGCCACCCTACCCCCCAGGTCCCGTTTGGTGGCTTTGCCCCCCCAAATGTGCACACAGCCCTGGGTCTTCCCCGCAGCACCCTGCAGCCCAGCACACACCGGGAGGTGAGGGAGGCATCCTCTGGGGCTAACTCCCCCTTTCCGTGTGCTGCCCCCCACCACTCCCACAAAGCCCTCCCACCTCACAGTCACGGTCAGCATTGAATTGAATCTCCCCATTTCGCAGATGCGGAAGAGGGGTTTGCAGGAGGCCACGCGGGGACCCGACTGCTCCAGTCATAGTTACAACAGTATCAGCAACTGTGATACTCACAAGCGACGTCTTTTTTTTTTAACCTTTTACTTTATATTGGAATATAGCCGATTGACAATATTGTGACAGTCTCACGTGCACAGCATAGGGACTCAGCCACACATATACACGTATCCATTCCCCCCAGACTCCCCTCCCATCCTGGCTGCAGAGTTGAGCAGAGTTCCCCGTGCTCTACAGTAGGTCCTCGTCGGTTACCCATTTGAAATACAGCAGCGCGTACACGTTAATCCCAAACTCCCTGACTATCCCTCCCCCCCATCCTTCCCCACCCTCGATAACCAGAAGTTCCTTCTCTAAGTCTGTGAGTCTGTTTCTGTTTTGCCAATAGGTTCATTTGTATCGTTTCTTTTTAGATTCCGCATATACGCGATATCACACGCTAATATCATACGCGATTTGTCTTCCTCTTACTTCACTCAGTATGACCATCTCTAGGTCCATCCGTGTTGCTGCAAACGGCATTATTTCAACGTCTTACACTTTCAAAGTTTGTACATCTACATGCCTCAGAGGGGAGATGCCGAGACTAAGGACCGAGCACTTGGCATCCCCCTCACGTCCCCCTCCGCCTCACCTCACACCTGAGACCCCCCACGCGTGTTCCGCCCCGTCTCCCCAAGTCCCGAGGGGACTGAGCCCCAGTGCCCGCAGCGGAGGCCGTGAGGCCCTGCGTGCCGCTCACTCCCCGCTCCCCTAACTTCTGGGGGAAGTGAACCACAATGGGGAAGACACAGGACTGGCAGGTTGTTGTTGGCCAAGCCTCCATGTGGGTCCCTGGGGCAGGGGAAGACCGTGTGGAGGATAGGACATGCTTCCACAGTCCCAGCAGGCAGAGAGCACCCGTGTTCCTTCCCTCCACCCACCTCCCCAGCCTTTCCCAGACAGGTCACACCCCTGATCCTGGAGATACTGCCTGCTGGTCTTCATTTTCGCTGTTGTGCTTTCGCATCTGCTTTGTGTCCTCCTAACTCCTCCTAAGGGTATTGGGAGATTACATCGCAAGTTGCTGGCCAGATGCCCTTTTTTTTTTTTCTTTACATCTTTATTGGAGCATAATTGCTTTACAATGGTGTGCTAGTTTCTGCTTCATAACAAAGTGAATCAGTTATACATATATATGTTCCCATATCTCTTGCACAAGTCCTGTCCCCACCACGTTCTAACAGCCACTTAAGACAACAGCAAGCACACAGCTCATCCCGTATCCCTGGATGGACGCCCGGCACCTCCCACTCCACGCGGCTCCCCTCACCCCGCACTTGGCCATGTCGGTCCAGGGCTCACTGGATGGGAAATACCAGCCCCCAGGGGGATGAGTAGAAATGAGGACAGAGAAGCGGCGGGGGGCATCTCGCAGAGCCCGGGCCAGTGGGGGAAGTTGGAGTAGAAATGCTCTGGAAACTTTTGCTTCTCTGAACAACCTTCCGACCTCCTTGGGAGTTCAGCTTACGCCCGGAGCACAGGATCTGACAGCGATTATCGCAGGCCCCCTGCTGCAGATAGGGTTACTCCATCTCGAATGGCCCGCCCCTGGGAAATCCCAAGCCCACTTCATACGGGAGGAGTGCCCCGCTCCCCCCCACCAGGCTTCACCCTGAGGAAGCCTGCACACATGCACCCAGTGTTTTAGGGCTCTTCCTAGCTTGTCTGGTCTGGTTTACCAGGACATCAGTTTGACCGGATGCATTTACAAAAAGAAACTGGCGCGCTACCCCGCATATCTGTACATTCCATTACTACCGTATCTCATAGATTCTAAGACCTGTGGGCTTTTTTTTTCTTCCACATTTTAACTTCTTTGAAATTGCAATGTGCCTTATAATCAATGCCATTCCTTAGTGGTGAATAAAATAATGATGCAATTTAGAGAGCATCTAAGAGAGTTTTTAAATTGCGTGAAATACAGCAGCTGAAATGTTCAAATATAGCAAGGCTAAGACTGCACCTCTTTTTCTTGCTGACACCCCACCTTGCCGTATCCAGATCAACTCACGGCAGGACTTTCATACCCTCCGTGGTCACAAGAATGGAGTCCTTTAAAATGGACTTGCACTGGAGGGAGAAATGCTTAATTAAAGTGGCAAAGGCGACCCTGGCAAATCATAGAGACCCCCCAGCCCATCCACATGGCCTCAGCACATGTTCACACACTTCCCCATGCCAATCTTGCTGCCTCCATGCTTAAATGCCCCAGAAGCCACCCGCTGCCCCTGGGTAAAGTCAAGACTTCTTACCAAACTCCCAGCGCCCATCCCCCTTCTGAGCTGGCTCTGCAACCTCAATCTCCCATCCAGGGCCCAGCCCCCGCTTCCCTGAACACACACACTCTTTCTTGCCTCAGTCCCTTTGCACATGCTGTCCTCTCAGCTCTTCTCCAGCTGGGAAACTCCTATTCATCCTTCAAGACCTCAGGCTACTCATCACGCAATCATCATCTATTCAGCACCTGCTACATGCCAAGCCCCGTCCCAGGCACCGAGGAAGCCACGGCAAACAAAGCAGGCAGAGTCCTGCCCTCCTGGAGTTTGCATTCTAGAGCGGGGAAGCCACAAGGAAAACAAGCGCTCTGGAGTGAAGCCATTGGGAAGAAGCATAAGGGCTGGGGTGTTGACATCTTAGATACAGCAGCTAGGGAAGGCTCCCTGAGAAGGTGACTTTGGAGTATACACCTGAAGGAGATGGGGAGGGGAGGCATGTGGCCATCAGGGGAGGGCATTCCAGGCTGGGAGAACTGCAAGTGCAAAGGCCTGAGACGGGATCATGCCTGGAACATTCAAGCAGTAGCGAGGAGGCCAGTGTGTTTGGGCGGGAGAGAAGCAGGAGACGAGACTGAATAGGAATGGAGACTGGACCCAGTAGGGCCTTGTGGTCCACTGGGATCATGTGACTCTTTCTCTGAGAGAACTGGAGAGACCAGGGAAAGCTCAGAGCATTGCCATCCTCAGAGCTCAGGGTGATATTTTCACAGGATCCCTGAGTGCAGAGCAAACCAAAGGGACCAGGGCAGGAGCACGGAGACCAGCTGGAAGGCTGTCGCAGTAACACCTCCCTCCGTCATAGAGCTTCCTGCAAAAGCCTCAGCATTTGGAGTTTGGCCTGTTGTCGTCATGGAAATGCCCGGTTCCCTTAGCAAGAACTGTGCTTCACCCTTCCAAGTGTCTGCCCAGTGCACGCGACCGTGTCAGGCGCAGGTGTGAATGAATGAATGAACTGATGAGCAAATGAAGGGATGCCGGAGAGGACATTATTATAACCAACGCTCTGCTGTCTCTCGGTGCCCAAGAGGAAGGCCAGCTCAGCTGCGGGTGGGGCGTGGCTAGTGCAGAGGGGCTGGGTTTCTAACCATGAACTTCATTCCTCGGTGGGGTGTACGGTTCTAGCTCAGAAAATAGAGGGTTTTTTCCCTTGACGTCCTGAAGCTTCTTTCTACTTATTTTGCATTTGGTAAAATGCTTCACAACAAGAACACTAAAGCTCTGTGTTGGTCCTCACCTCCTTGGCAGTGGCTTTAAGGAGAACTGTTGGATCTAGGCAGCATCGTTTTTTTCATGGAAAGGCACATTTTCATTTTAGGTTACGTTTTCTAAGCAACACTTTTCATAGCAGCTATTAGTCCCCAGACGTGACTTTAAAGACATCCACTTGGCAGAGATGTGGCGGTGGAATCTGTAAGTGACTGGGCTGGACCACCACGCTCCGGGTCAGAGGGACGGAGGGAGGGGTCGGGGTCCCATGCTGGAGGGGCCGGGACACGGGCCACACCGTCATCACGGCACCGGGTGTCACGGACAGAGGGACAGGCACGGCGGCTGCCAGGCCCTCCTCCTGCTGGAGTTTAGATCAAACCCGCTCAGCGAGCCCTGTCAGGGTGAAGGCGCCAGGAGGGAGCTGCGATATTTCTGGAACACAACGTGCTTGCACGGCACGCCTGCCCACACGCACGCACTCTGCTCCCAGGCAGCCTGCTCTGCCTCCACCGTTCATCCGGGACCCAGCACCCACGGATGTCCCTGGATGGGATGACGAGGCTTGAAGCCCACATCACGTTCATTTCCCCCGGCTGCCGTACAAATGACCACAGACCGGGGGGCTTAGAGCAACAAAAATTTCTTTTCCCCGCAGTCCTGGAGACCGGAAGTCTGAAAGCAGCATCCCTGCGCAGAATCCAGGTGTGGGCAGGGCCGGGCCCCCTGGGGCAGAAGGAGCTCTAAGCCCCTCCTTGTCTTTGGACAGGCAATCCCGGCGCTTCAGGCTGCATCCTTCCCATCTCCACCTCCGTCTCCACGTGGCCTTCTCCCTCTGCATGTCCCTGTGTCTCAAGTCTCCCGCTCCTTTCCCAGGTAAGGACACCAGTCATTGGAGTTAAGGCCTGGATGATGTCCCCCCTTAATGTGATTAATTCCTCAAAGACCCTGTTTCCAAACAAGCTCACGTTCGCAGGTACCGGGGTTGGGACGTGAACACACCTCTGTGGGGGACACTGTTCAACTCACTACACCCACCATCAGGCCAAGGGGACATGAGCCCCGGTCAACACTGCAACCCTACCCCTGCCGAGCGCAGGTCCCTTGCACCGACCCCCAACTCCCTCTGCCACTGGCTGCTCACCTATCTCACCCACTCCAGATCTCTGCTGTTTCAGAGAACGATATGCCATCCTCCCAGGACACCACCAGCAAGCACCCTGGTGTCATCAGGTCCTCGCCCCAGCACTCAGACATCAGCTCCACCAGGCAGTGGCCCTGGGGACTGTCGCCAAGCCCAGCACAGGGCCTGGAAGAGGCGGTGCTCCGTGTGGCCAATGCTGGATCAATGGCCGGGGCAGCTCCTGGACTCTGCTCCCCTCCGCCGCCACCTCCCCTCCGCCAACCACCAGGTCCCGACCCCTTTGCTTCCAGAAGTCTCCCTGCCGGGCCAGGCTTCCTCTCCCAGGATCCCTGCACTTGCCCCTCCCTGGAGTGCCAGCCTCAGTCCTGTCTCCTCTCTCCTTCCCTCACTAACCCCGCTCCATCCTAGAATGCCCTGCTTCCCCTGCCCCTCTCCCCACTGACATTCTAACTCAACAATCATTTGTCACCCCTCCCCCCATGCCCCAGACTGGGGTCTCCTCCAGACCCTTCCTCACACTGACCCCTCTCCCTGGAAAGCCCACGGGCTTGCTACCCTCTGCATATGCTTTAAGACACATTTCCAGCATCACCTCCTCCAGGAAGACTTCCCTGATTCTTTTCTGTCCCCCCAGGCTGGATCGGTACCTCCTCAGTGCTCCCGCCACCTTCCCAGCTTCCTTCACTCATAGCCGGGTCCCCACTTGTCCATCAGGGAGGCGCGGAGGAGAGCGCTGAGCCTCAGTCTCTGCAGAGCCCCGCCGATAAGCAGCAAGGCCGTGCCTGCCTCGGGCCCTAAGCGATCGCTGTTATCGCTACTAACGACAGTACGCAACCCTGTCTGCTCTGGGCGCCAATGCCTCCCATTAGTTGGTGGCCATTGCTTGACAGGTGAGCCGTAAGGGGAGGGTGACTGACAGATTGGTATGTGGATGAACCCGGAGCTGTCTGTTTGAGCGAATTATCATCTCCTTCCAGAGAAAGCACCTTCACCAACTCTCCCAGGAGCTCCCACTAAGGGAAGGGGTTGCACAAAAAAAAGGAAGCTTTAAACAACTCGGCAGGATCCCCTGTGTGTTTGCTGAAGGACTCCCAGCCTGCATCAGCTGACCCCTCCCCCTTTTAGCTCCCCTCCCTCCACAGACACGCGGACACAAGACACGTGACGTGGACCTTGCCCCATCCAGGGGCCTGAGTCTCGGGGTCCTCCAAGGATAGGGACCACCCCGCAGCAGAAGACCTGAGGGGTATGAGGCTCGCTCTGGGGGCCCTGCAGGGGTCCAGGCCCGCTACTCAGATCACGTTTCAGGCCGTGTCGACGACCAACCGGGTTCCCTCCCGGAAAGCCCCTTCTCCACACGGCTGGCGCCAGCTGGCTCCAACATGCCCAAGGCAGGTGTTTGCCAAGTTTCTTGAGCGTAAAGGTCACCTACCTGTGGAGCTGTCACAAAGGCAGACCTTCACCAGCAGCAGCTGTTCCTATTACTAATTGACAGATGGACTGACAGCCCCGCACCCACCGTGCCCAAGACAAGCCCATCTTTTCATCCTTTCAACCTTTCCCTCCTTTATCCAACAAGCAGGGCCACGGGACCAGATGCAGGACCAGATGCGGGGAAGCATGTCCCCAGTCGGCTCCAAGGTGGGGAGACAGATCCCCCCTCTGGAACGGGACCCTCAGAGCTGGAACTAGCGGCAGGAGCTTCTCCAAGGACCCCAGGCTCTGCCCTTGGTTAAGCAGGTGTCTTGTGCAAAGAACTGAAATAAACATCTGTGAATTTACACACCACTCTTAGGTGAAAAGGGGAAAAAAAGTTAGCGGCCGTAGTAATACTAAAAAAACAATGAGATTTTAAAGGCTTGGGGGAAAGGAAATGCTTCCTCATTTCTAACAATCCCTGTGTCTGTCACTTGTGGGAGTAATTTTCCAGCTAAACTAGGGAGGAGGCGCTCGTTTAACCCACTCATTCAATCAGTACACATTTACTGAAAAACTATCAATACTAAGTGCTCGGAGGGGGCCACAGCCCCACGGCGGCCCTGATACCAGCCGCGCCCACTGGCAGTCCCAGGGATGCCGCAGCCTGCCACGCCTCCTCCCACCGAAACTTCAGGACACCCCGCGAGCCAGCCACAGTGGGGGGGGCACTGCGGCTCGGAGCGGGTCATGACCTTGCCTAACGCCCCCACCACAAGTGGTCGAGCTGGGACTTGAGTGCAGGCAGCCTGGCTCTGGCGTTTCAGGCTGAGCACGGCAACGCTGGACACCTGAGGCAGAAGGTGACCCGTGTCTTTACTGACATCCAAAGCAGCAGAGCCTGAACGGCCGCTCCTATAGGTCCCGGGCAAACAGGGAAGGCCTCCTGGAAGAGCCGGCCCTGAGGACACGGGAGGTGAGACCTGCTGAGGGACAGGCCTGCTCGTCTCCACATGCTGGTAACCAGGCCGGAGCCTGACACACCGGAGCCCAGGGAGGCTTTGTTGAATGAATGAATGAATGAATGAATCGCAGCAGACTGGTGTGGAGACAAAGAAAGAGTCCTAATGCTGTTTTGGGTAGGAGTCGCTGTTTCTGTGTCATCTTAGACACATCCCAGGAGACGATGTGACGTCGTCCTGAGCCAGCTCAGAGCACAGCGTGCATGGAAGGTCTGAGCAGAGGTTCCCTGGAGGAAGGAAAGAATGAGGGAGGGAGGGGGCGGGAGGAGGAGTCCGCAGCCTCCCATTCATTCACAGCCATTCCCCAAATCAAGGCCAGATCTCAGATATTTCAGCCACTGAGTGCACAGCCTTCCCCCAACTTCCACTGAGAAACCCTGAACCACCAAGCTGTGCACCCAGGCCAGGCCACCAGCTCCTCTGCAGCCCTGGTGGTGACGAGCACAGGCTTTGGGCCAAGACCCCAACTCGCGGGTGGCAAGAAAGCCCCCCCGCGCGCGCGCGCGCGCGCACACACACACACACACACACACACACACACACACACACACACAGCTCTGCAGCAGCTCGGAGAGTGGGGTGCAGGACCCCAGTAAAGGGGAAAAATGCAGGGTGGGTCTGCTGAGCCCACTGCCCTGTGGAAGTGGGGCTGGGGGGAGGAAGGAGAGGAGTCTGGCTTTCCACAAACGACTGCAGCCTTGGCCCCGGTCCTGGGCTGAAGACAAAGATAGAACAGAGGGCTTCCCTGGTGGCGCAGTGGTTGAGAGTCCGCCTGCCGATGCAGGGGACGTGGGTTCGCGCCCCGGTCCGGGAGGATCCCACATGCCGCGGAGCGGCTGGGCCCGTGAGCCATGGCCGCTGAGCCTGCGCGTCCGGAGCCTGTGCTCCACGGCGGGAGAGGCCAACAGTGAGAGGCCCGCGTACCAAAAAAAAAAAAAAAAAAAGATAGAACAGAGCCAGCCCCCTGCCCCTGGGGGAGAGAACGAGGCCCTGCGGTGGGCAAGTGTCCCCCACCCAACACACGTCCACATCCTAATACCCCAATTCTGCCACGTGACCCGATTTGGACAAAGGGTCTTTGCGGATGTTAAGACGTTAGTGAAGGATCGCGAGGTGAGATCATCCTGGACTACCCGGGTGGGCCCTAAATCCAGTGACAAGTGTCCTATGAGAGACAGAAGAGGAAAAGGCAGAGTAGCAGGCCACACGGGGACAGAGGCAGAGACTGCGGTGATGCGGCCACAAGCCGAGGAACACCTGGCGGCACAGAAGCTGGAAGACGCAGGAAAGAGCCTCCCCTGGAGCCTCCTGACGGAGCCCAGCCCTGCTGACGCACCGACCTTGGAGTTCTGGCCTCCAGAACGGCGAGAATAATTCCTGCTGTTCACATCACCCCGTGTGCGGTGCTTTGTTACAGGGTTCGAGAAAAGAACACAGTCAGGCTGGACCCTGACATGGGAGCGCGAGACCAGAACCAAACAGAACCGGGCCACCCCCGAGGCTGGGCTCTACCTGCGGGCAGGGGCCTCCTGTCCCAGCCGGGCAGCCCGGCATGGCGGTCCTCACCCTGGGGCACCGAAGGGCAGGACGGCAGGAAGCAGAGCGCTGGCCTGTGGAGGAGGTTCCCTCGTCAGAGGGGCCCTGCTGCGCCTGCCCCCAGCCCCAGTGTCTGAGGGCCGGGGAGAGACCGGCCTATTTTCAGTCACAGGAGGAAAGGAACGCCCTCAAACAAACGCGCCGCGCGGCGCTTCACCGAGAACCGCGCAGCCTCGCCATCCGTAACACGAAGCGCGCCCACTTCCCAGGGAGGAGGATGCTCCCCTCGCTCTGTGCACAGCCGGTCGGCACGGGCCACCGCAAAGGGCCGGAGGGGGAGACAGTGAGGTCCAGGGGACAGCGGCTTGTGCTCTGGGGACACTCGAGGCCAGGCCAGTGGGGGGGGCGGCACCCACACCTGCAGAGTCGCGCACCCCACGCCCGTGGCCAAGTGTGCGGGCAGCGGCCTGCCGCCTCCTTCTCACCCGCTCACTGAACAACGGCAGCTCGAGGGTCACCTCCAACGCGCCTCCCTGGGCAGAAGAGCTCCGGGTCCCCTTCCGCATCCCGCAGCCCCACCGCGATCCTCATCTCAGCGCAGGGCCCCAGGCTGCCTCTGTGTTTACCTGTCTGCTCCCCGACCTGTCCGGAGCCCCGAGGACGCTGCCTTAGGCCTGGCACACACAGGTCCTCAGGACACGTGCGGAGGATGAATGAATGAGAGCGTGAGTGGACGAATGAAGTTCTCGGCCGGCTCCCAACATCCCCGGTGTCCCCGACGTCCCTGACGCCCCCAGCGTCCCCGGCGTCCCCGACGTCCCCGGCGTTTCCGGCGTCCCCAACACCCGCGACGTCCCTGGCGTCCCCAGCGTCCCCGACACGCCTGACGTCCCCAGCGTCCCCAACGTCCCTGACGTCCCCGGCGTCCCCAGCGACCCCGTTGTCCCCGGCGTCCCGGGCGTCCCAGACGTCCCCGGCGTCCCCAACACGCCTGACGTCCCCAGTGTCCCCAACGTCCCTGACGTCCCCAGCGTCCGTGACGTCCCTGACGCCCCAGACGCCCCCGACGCTCCCCGACGCCCCCCGACGTCCCCAGCGTCCCCGACGTCCCTGACATCCCCAGCATCCCCGGCATCCCCGGCGTCCCAGACGTCCCCGGCCAAACAGCAGGGAGGAGACACAGGCCACGGCAGGTTGGCTGAGCGACCCGCATCAATGCCAAGTAGAGCCTGGCCGCAGGCCCCTCGCCCAGCCCGGTCTGGAGGAACCCCAGGAGGTGGGTGTCTACTGTGCACCCTGCCACTCCCTCAACCCCAGCACAGAGGAAGGGCAGCCCCAGGATGGTCGCCGGCCCCCCGGCCATGGCCGCCTCGAAGCAGCGTGAGTGGAGAAGATGGGTTTAGTGACAGCCTCTGTCCACAAGGCTGCTCGGCCGAATGCGGGAAGAGAATCCCCGAGCCGGGAGGGGACCACGCGAAATCCACGCCAAGGTCACACACGTACAGCAGGTTAAACCAGGTCAAGACGTGCCCGGCTCCTTCCCGGGACAACGGGGAAGATGACAAAGCCCAGGGCGGGTGTCCTGCCCCACTTCTAACACAGTGGTCACAGAAGCAGAACTTCGGGGCCTCCCTTGCAGGATCCTGCCGACCTCTCAAAGCCAGGCTTTCCACAGGTGACGACACGGCAAGCAGGGCAGAGACGGGGCTTCCCGAGGCCCGTCGGGGTGAAGCTAGACTGTGCCCTGTCTCCCGATTCCTGGCCCACGTTTCCCTCCTACACCACGTGGCCAGCCTCACTATTGATTCCAACGATGACTGGAACCTCTCTCATCGCTAATCCGCACAGCTGACACTGAGTATCTACCACGGTCTGGGTATTCTGCACACACACACCTGCCCCTCTCGGGGTCACTGGGCCCATTTCCCAGATAAGGAAACTAAGGCTCACTAGGGTGACATGATTCAACCCAGTTCAATCCTGGGTCTGGAACCTCTGGTTCTCTCTGCAGTGTTCTGGGAACAGCAGGTAAACGTGTCAACTGTTGGGACGGGTCCCTGGAACCCCACGGGACAAAGATTCCAGCCACAGACTGCCCAGAGTTCCTCCAACGCGGATGACAAAATCCCACACCGGCTGGCTGAGTGCCGCAGTTATTTCGCCAAGAACTTCTGGGTCTGAAGACAGGCCCAGACTCCCTTCACCTCCCCGACAGCCAGGCAAGGAGAGCAATGCCCCAATCCTGGCTGGAAGGCAGGACAAGACCCCAAATGCCCAGGCCGGAGTCACCTTTGCCCCCACGGGACGAAGCCTTGCTGGTGGCCAAGGCTTTCCCAGGACGGGAGCAGGCCAGGGCAAAAGGCCTTTCCAGTTCGCCCTCAGGTGCCCAGACACTGACCCGCAGACGTCCCTGCAGGTGGAGGCCACGGCTGCACTGCACAGGCTTCCTGGGAGGTGCTGACAGCGGACCGTACCCACTGAGCTCCTGGGTCTCCTGGGAAGCTCCCGGGACCCTGCAGCCTGGAAGCCTGTAGCCTGCATCAGCTGGGCCTCAAGCTCCCCGCCTGTGAAATGGGGGTGCTCTGCAATCCTGTCTCGCCGTCTCACGGGGAGTGAAGGGAGAACGTGGGGCACGGGCTCAGCACAGAGTCGCCACGTGTGACTCTTCGTACGCCATCTAAGGGTGAAGACCCCGAAGCCCAGGGAAGGTCGGCCAGGTAGCCCCCCAACTGCCGTGGTCCACCGCTCGCCGCTCTCCTGGTCTGCAGCTCGGCCCCCCCAGCAGCCCAGCCACGCCTGCTTCGAGGAGACAGCCCCCACCGGCGCGGGACCCGGGCACCTGACTGCAGGCGGGATCCTCTCTCGCAGATCGAGAAGAAAATTAAGTGAAGTGGCTGCTGTTGAGGGGGACAGGGTGGGGAGCCCCGGGGGGCCCCCGTATTTCAGGCTGGGGGTGATGGCGATCACTCACTGACGTCCCAGGAAGCCAGCACGGGGAGGCTGGGTCACGGGACCGGCAGCAGAGGGGCTGGGGGAGGGGCGTGTGGCGGCAGAAGGGGCCCACGGCTGGGCAGGGAGAGGAGGAGGCCATGGGGACAAGCACGCCTGATCCACCGTCTGAGTCCTTGCAGCATCTCCCCGAAAAGGAAGCTAAGGCTCAGGAAGGTTCCAGAACACATCCAAGGTCCCTGCTCAGTGGAGAGGCTGGCGGCAGACGGTCCTTCCTCCACACCGCCTGGCCTCGAGGGGCGGCACTCGGGGCAGAGACAGTGCCCACCCGCATGAGGACACTCCAGAGCCTCCTTCTTGGCCAGGGGATCCGAGGGGGTCCTCCTGGCAGCCGCAGTCCCTGGGGCACTGCCCCCACTGCAGATCCGCCCGGCCTCGGCCAGCCCCACACACCACGTGCAGCTGGACCCTCTCTGCTGCTCCCTCGATTCACGTGCAGACGCACACTCCACGTGCAGACGCAAGCCACCCATTGGAGGGATGTGAAGCCACAGCCACGCAGTTTCCACGGCCACAGCTGCTAAGGGATATCCTGGAGGTCGGTACCACAATGTGCCCAGTGGTCCCCTCATGAGAACCCTCAGGAGGGTGGCCACGTGCTCTCACCAAAGAGCCCCAGTCACCATCCAGCCTGTCTCCTTGCAGATACAGCTGACCCTTGAACGATGCGGGGGTTGGGTGCCGACCCTTTGCACAGTCAAAAGCCCGTGTGTACCTTACAGCCAGCCCTGCACAGCCACAGTTCTGCACCGGCAGATTCAACCAACTGCAGATCTGTTATTAGCACTTAGTATTTACTACTGAAAACAACCTGCGTGTAAGTGGACCCACGAAGTTCAAACCTGTGCTGCTCATGGTTCAACTGTATTTCCTTAGTAAAACCTATCCCTACCAGCAGTTACCTGGGAATCCTATTTGTTGATTTGTTTCTTGTTTTGTGTCCCTCATACCAGACTGAAAGCTCTGAGAGGAGAGGGCAGGCACCTGTCCTTGTTATTTCTCTATCCCAGAGCTTAGACAGTGGCCTGTAGGGGGAGGCCCTCAGTGCACTGTGGATGGATGGATGCATGCATGGCCAGGTGGATGACAGATTCGTGGATGGATAGATAGGTGGGTGCGTGGATGGATGAATGGGTGGATGGGTTAGTGGCTGGGTGAATGAATGGATGGTAGCATGAGTGGATGGGTGGGCGGGTAGAAAAATGGGTAGATGGGACAGACAGATGGACGGACAGATGGGTGGATGGATGGAAGAATGAATGAATAGAAAGAACAAAAGTCAGGAAGAAAGGAAGGAAGGATAGAAGAAAGGAAGGGAGTATCAGCATCTCCTGCCACTCTTGGCAAAGAATAACAATGGAGTGCTGCACCGTTTGAAAAGGAAGAAACGGAAATCCGGAGAGCTTCTTGGAGGAGGTGGCCTCTGAGATAACCCCTGAATGCTGGGCACAGGTTGGCTGGATGGAGAAGGGAAAGGTGCAATCAGATCCTGCATTTCAGTTGAGGCCCTTTGGAGTTTTCATTATCACCTTCCCACTCCATTAACACCATTTTTATAAAGCTAATTTCCTAATGCACCTCCACCCCCAGGACTCCTATATCTTGCTCAAATCTATCTTGTATACACATAAAATGTATTTATCAATATTGTTTGGTTTTTTTCCCCTGGAATGGAATGTAAATTGCATTTCATACATGATGCAAATTCTCCAGTCCACACAAATCAAATGAAAAGGACCTTGGATGGCTGGTTCGCCCATTTCTTTACAATGTCAGGACGCATAGAGGGCCACATTCAGGGAACCCTGGCCTGCGCATAGCCTCTGCGCCCTCTGTCACCACCAGGTAATGCTGCTGTAAAGGGTGTTTCTTCCTTTTATTTTTTCTCAACCCAGTGTCTCAGGCAGTTTGCTGAGGACTCCGATTCCCAATCCACTGTAATTGAATAATCAGTTGCTGCTTCCTTAATAACTAAATTTATTAAATGCAGAATACACACAGCTGATCATTCAAGGAACTGATTTGCAAGTCAGAGCTTTTGAGGGATTGTTTAAAGAGAAGATCCATGTGTTTCATAAATCTGGAATGTGGAGGAAAGAGGGAGTAACAGCAAGACAGGGGAATAAATTTCCATGGCGTGATTTGCGTTCGATAAATATAATGTCATGCCCTGGCCCTGGGGGTCTTGGCAGACAAACGGCACACTTACTAACAACGCAGCACGGACTGCCTGGACCAAAAATCAAGACGTGGTGCATTGGGGCACTCACGGAGCCCCACCTGAGCTGCCTGGAGCCAGACCCTCCCTTTGGGGGACCTCCGAATTTCAGCACCTGAAATCCTCTACATGGGAACTGCCAGCCCCCACGGCCTTCATGGGCTGGACCAAATACCTGCCTTAAAAATGTAATGTTAGAGGGACTTCCCTGGTGGTCCAGTAGTTAAGAGTCTGTGCTTCCACTGCAGGGGGCACAGGTTCGATCCCTGGTCGGGGAACTGAGATCCCACGTGACATGTGGCCAGAAAAAAAAAGAAAAGAAAAACCAAACCACCACCAACAACAAAAAAACACATAAGGGGAGAGAGTGTAAGAGAATCCCCAGGCATCCCAGCTCCTGTCACAGTGCCCGGCACTCACAGAGGGAGACAGGCAGTGAAGGAACGTTAGGACTCTATTCTGTAAGTCAGCCTTTCGCAATCTGGTGTGTCCTACAGATGTTACAGGTGTCCTGGGGTGGGGGGAAAAACCAGGGTTTCATGATCAAGTAAGTCTGGGGACACTCTGTTAAAGTTAATACACTTCTCCACTACAGGACTTGTCAGAGCCTTGAAAGGCAGCTGGGCAAGCTGAGGCTATAGGACACTCTCCCGGTTCCTCCCAACACCTATTAGGAGAAACTAGACCCGCTGTTCCCTGGCACTCAGCTCAGGAAACGCTACTGAAAGAAACTGAGAGCCACCGAAGACTCATCTCCCTGCCAAAGGATGCCTCCCACCACGAACTCTCCTTTGCTTAGAGCAGCGGCAACACCAGGCAGGCAGTCACACCAACTGGACCCAAGCACGTGCGTGCTCTCCAAGGACGAAGGCACCCAGACTAGGCCAAGCCAGGAAGCCCCGTCTCCCACTGACCCAGCCAACCTGGGTCCTGAGGCAGGTCTGGGCATCACACGGCTGACACGAGCTAGGGGGTCACACGTGAAGCCAGCCTCTCTGGAGGGTGGGAAGGGCACGCGGTCACTAATCCTGGAAGCCCTCAATAGGTACAGAAATGAAGAGCCAGCCCAGGGCTCCCTTGCTGGGGAGGTCAGGCTCCGGCCCAACCAAGGGAGCCCACCCATAGCCAGCCTGGGCCGGATGCTGCCGACACCCTAACTGGACCACCTATGGCCTCCTCCATGGGATGCCTGGTATAAGGAGTGCCAGACAAGCCCAGAGGCAGTGATCACACTCACAGAGCTGGGATCAGGGCTAGGAGGGGCAAAGGGTGCAAAGACAGAGGCTGTGGGAGCTCAGAGGCTGGGCCTGACCCAGGCATGTAACCCAGGGAGGCTTCCTGGAGGCTGCATGGGGGGCAGAGGTGAGGAACTCGAAAGATCCTGGCCTGAGAGGAGCCCACGGTCCAGCTGTGGAGACATGAGAGCAGAATCGATGTCAGGCCTCGGGAATTCTGGGGCAAGTCCTGGTACCCTTCAGCTCTTTGCCAGATGAGAGGCAAACAAGGGGGCCCTGACACCGGGTATCCCCTATTTCCATCCCAGACCCCGAGACGGGAGCCCAGCCAGGCACTGGCTCACAGAATCATCTGGTTTAGTCTCCCACTCTGCCCAACCTTGGTCCAGGCCCAGGTCCCACTGCCCCCTCACACCCCACCCCACCCCACCCCACCCCTGCACATGGCCCAGCAAACCAAGCTGCCTGTCACTCTCCCATGCTCACTTTTGCTGTTGCCTCAGCAGGGAATGCAACTCCACACATCTTAAGCCTTCAAAGACCTGCTGAAATGCCACTTCCTCCAGGAAGCCTTCCTGGTTCTCGTCTCCTCGCGACACTGTTCCTTCACTCTGAGCTGGAGCAACCTCCCTTTCCCCCAAACCCTCCTGACTCTCTCTCTCTCTCTCTCGTAGGGGGGCAGAGTGCTTTCCTGCCTGGTTTAGGGTTACTACGTTGGTGCGTCATCCCCAGAACAGCCCGTGAGCGTTTTGGGTAGTAATCGTCTCAGCTCTCACCCACCCATTCATTCACTCCTTCCACAAACACCTGTTGAAGACCCTCTGGTGCTGGGGACACAGTGGTGAAGGCCAGGCGGGCAAATGGTGACACGCTTCTCCTCATGTTGCCCCTTCTGTCCTCACGATGCAGCGACATGAAGGAGGAGAGGCAGCCTCCCGTGGGTGGTGGGCCCGGAGGTCCTGGGGCATCCAGGGGGCAGCCCTCATTGCTCATTTCCCTCACGCTCACAGGCAACAATAACTTCCTGCATACGGGGCTCTGTGTGTGCCGAGTCTCGGAGGAAACAGGCAGGAGGGGCTCCATCCTACTCCTCCCGCCTGAGCCTTCTGGGGCCAGGAGAGGGGCAGTGGGCGTAGGAGGCAGCAGCAGCAATCACAGATGGGGGGGCCTTCTGCTTCTCCCCCCAAATACCCCTCAACACCTGCCAGCTCCAGCCTGGGCATCGGGGGTAACGCTTGTCCCGCCCAGCAGGCTGGGTGGCCCAGTGGTGAACACTCAGGGCTTACAGTCAGCCCAATATGGGAGCAAATCTCTGCTCCAACCTCAGTGATGCAGGGAGCTGGCTGCTCCTCTCTGCTCCTCGCCTGCAAAACAGGGAAGCTGGCTACAAATACCAAGGGATGTGAAGAGTGCATGAGATGATGACTAGGAGAGAACCAGGAATCACAAGACAGCTGGGCACACAATCATCTCCTTAGACGCTGCAGGAGTGAACCTCTACCCCAAAGAATGGACAGGCCTGGGCAGGGCACGGGAAGCAAGAGGGGTTCTGGGAGGGGCAGCACCAAGGACTCAGGCCACTGCTGGACCATACAGGACAGCCCCTGTCCCTGGGCAGCTCCACTGCTCTCACGGAGAAGCACACAACAGAGCGTCCTTCCCTGAGCTCCTCCTGCAGGCTGCGAGCCTGGGAATATAACCCCTTTGAGCCCCCACGACCTCCCCGGCGGGTGTGCACATGGGCCCTAAGGGTGTCCTGGGTTCGAATCCCCCAGGAAAGTAACTTCACTGCCGGGCCTTCAGAGTCCACGTCTAAAAGATGGGAGATAATGGTGCTTTTGCACTGGGAAGAGATATTGTGAAGATTAAACAGATAACAGGTCTGTGTCAGCTGGGTCTGTGCAAGAAACTGCAGGCCCAATCAAAGTTAATGGCAGGAGCTTCCCTGGTGGCGCAGCGGTTAAGAATCCGCCTGCCAATGCAGGGGACATGGGTTCGAGCCCTGGTCCGGGAAGATCCCACGTGCCGCGGAGCAACTAAGCCTGTGCGCCACAACTACTGAGCCTGCACTCTAGAGCCCGCGAGCCACAACTACTGAGCTCACGTGCTACAACTACTGAAGCCCGTGCACCTAGAGCCCATGCTACGCAACAAGAGAAGCCACCGCAATGAGAAGGCCAAGCACTGCGACGAAGAGTAGCCCACGCTCGCCGCAACTGGAAAAAACCCAAGCACAGCAACAAAGACCCAACACAGCCAAAAATAAATATATGTAGGAAAAAAAAAGGTTAATGGCAGAGGATCTGCAGCACGAGGATTCACAGGGATGTGGGTGGCGCTGGGGCAGAGCAGGGCTACTGAAGCGCCCTGAGCCCACAGCCCGAAGCCTCACCACCAACACGGAAGGGGGAAGCTGCCCGAGCAGAAGATAAGGGGCCCAGGTGAGCAAGGCTGCCAGCGCCCAGGGCACAGAGCAGGATGGAGATGGGCAAGTGGCTCTGGGGGAGACCAGGGGAGCTTGAGCCCCACAGAATGCAGAGCGCCTGGCACCCCACAGGAGCCCCAAACGTGTCAGTCAAGGAGGTTAAGAGACTTGCTTCTCGGACACACTCCCTCCCGGTCAGTGAAGGAGCAGGACGCCAGCCCAGGCCCTGCTCCTTGGACAGCACCGAGCAAAGCAGCCTCTTCCGGATAAGGGTTCTTACTGGCAGGTGCCCCGAGCCCAGACATGCAAGCCTGACCTCCGGATCCATCCCGCAGGTTAGGTTACTGCCCTGTGTAAGGGAAGTGGGAGATCACTCCTCTGCATGAAATTATCACTTCTGTCCTCTGGCCAGCTGCCCACCTCCAGGGCCGGAGGGAGAGGGCCGATGATCTGCACATTCTCATAATGCCCTGCCCCCTCTCCCACCCTGTGGGCCCCAGATGTGAAAATATCAAAACCTGCTCTGTTCAAGGACTGAGAAATTCCCACTGAATTTCTCAAATCACCAGCAAATGCCCCACAGCTGTAAATTAATGATGATGCCACGTGATGGGTGACAGACTGTCTCCATGGCGCCCCTGACGCCCACGTCTGCAGGGCACTGGAATGAGTGGTGCCCACACGCTGCCAGTGAGCGCCGAGCGGCAGCGTGCGATGTAGACAATATTTGGGGAGGAGCAGCAGGCAAGGGTGAGGGCGATCTCCCGGGTAAGAGCGCAGCCCCTCTCACAGCGGGCCCTTCCTCCCTCCCGTCCCGCCGCAGGCGGAGAGTCCTGTGAAGCAGCACCTGCCCACAGCGGCTCACGGGCGGCCTCAGTGCTCCCGCAGGAAAGGCCACTGGCACACTGGGTACGACCGTGCCCTCTGGAACTGGACGGCCTGGGTTCAAAGCTCA
Organism: Leucopleurus acutus; assembly: GCF_964270905.1. NCBI lineage: Eukaryota > Metazoa > Chordata > Mammalia > Artiodactyla > Delphinidae > Leucopleurus > Leucopleurus acutus. The sequence continues at coordinate 4,099,263 of NC_139146.1, forward strand.
GCTCAGCCACTTGCTAGCTGTGTGACTTGAGGCAAGCTGCTTAACCTCTCTGTGCCTTGGTTTCCCCACCTGTACAATGAGCCTGATAACTGTAGCACCTGTCCCACTGAGGAGGCGTGAGGATGAAATGAGTCCGTTCACCGTAAGGCCTGGCACACAATAAACACTCAACAAACGTTAATCTGTATCATCTTCCCCCTAAGCTGCTTAGAATTTGCAAGCATGGCAGAGTCTGCTAGAAAGACTCAGCTGCTGGTACGGAACTGTCAGCACTCAGGTGCTTCCCAGCCAGGACCAGAAGCCGGCCTGCACGGCATCCTTCTAGAACAAGAGTCCTCAGCTTCAGCACTGCTGACATGTGGACCCAGATCCTTCTCTGTCGTGGGCGTGCACTGTGGGATGTCCAGCAGCAGCCCGCCTCCACCCACTAGATGCCAGAAGCACGCCGTGCCCGTCGTGACACCGGAAAACTGCCCTCCATTGAGAAGCCCTCCCTGCTCTAGATGGAGGCGGGACTCCAGTGTGTCTGCCTCTAGCGGGAGAGAAGGGGGGGGAGGAGGAGAGGGGGAAGGGGGAGAGAGAACGCCTGCCAGGACCCACATCTCCATTCACAAAAGCCAAGTTCAAATCCTACGACCATCCTCGGGGCTGGTTCTGCAGGGGGCCTATGAGGGGCTCTGATACAGAGGGGGCTTTGCTTTGCCCCTGGACCAAGCATGGGAAGGGATTGATCTGGGGTGTTTTGTTTTAAATAAACTTTTTTACATTAGAAGGTTTTGGAGTTATAGGAAAGTTGCGAAAACAGTGCAGAGAATTCCCGAGTCCCGCGCACCCAGTTTACCCCAGTGTTAACGTTCTACGTTTCCACGGTACCTTTGTCACAGCTAGTGAGGCAAGATGGATACACTATAATTAACGGAAGCCCACACTTCATTCAGATTTCACCCGTTTTCCCCTCACGTCCCTTTTGTATCTGAGGATCCGTCCAGGACACCAGGCGACACTGGTCCTCACGCGTCCTCAGGCTCCCCTGGGCTGTGACCGTTCCTCAGACTCTCCTTGCATTTCACGGCCTTGGCAGTTTTGAGAAGTGCTGGTCGGTGTTTCGCAGCCTGTCCCTCAGCTGGGGTTCGTCAGATGCTTTTCTCATGATTGGACGGGGGTCACGGTTTGGGAGGAAGAGCACAGAGGGGAGGCGCCCCCCTCCCATCACATCAGGGGCACCGCCATCCACGTGGCCGACCACTGCGATTGACCTTGACCCCGCGGCCGAGGTCGTGCTGGCCAGGATTCTCCCCGTCCAGCTCCTCCCACACCCCCACTCTGTGCTCCTTGGGAGGGGGCCGCCGTGCACAGCCCACACCTGACACGGGGCGGGGGGCCCCTCCTGGAGGGTGGAGGGTCCGCGTGAATGATTGGGGATTCTGCCTGGTTTGTCTCTTCCCTGGTCTGGGTGTTTCTGAGTTGAGTCTCTCTGGACGACCAGCCTGGCTGAGCACCGACCTCCCAAGCCCCAGACCAAGGACCCTGAGTCCTTTCTGACAAGGAAAGGGGTCACTGTGGCTGGCCCACGCCCAGGCCGGAGGCCACTCGACGAAGAAGTCGGTCCGAGCTCTTCAGCGGGACATCACGGCCTCTGGTCACATTCCCAGCACCGCCGATCCGCTCTGACCCCGCCTCGACACTGCCCCAGTCCCTCCAGCCAGACAGGGCTCCCTGTCCCTCCCCCGCAGAGACCCCCCGCTTCCCACCACTGTGCTGCCTCGCCTCTCTCCCGCCACCCCTTTCTGCAAGATCCCACCGGCTCTGGGATGAGCTCGGGACCCTGGTGAGGATGGGACGGCCTGGTGCCACTGCTCGGTGTAAACTGAATGTGTCATTTCCAGGGGACGGAAGAGGCAAGACGCGGCCATGGATTCAGGATGGAACCTCGGGGCCTTCACACCCAGAGCCAGCCTGGGGTCCCTCCTCCCAAAAAGCCTGAGCGTAGCAAACCTCGGTGGGGGGGACTCCTGGGGACGAGAGACTTGGATGGGGGGATGGTAACAGGCTGTCCAGGAAGCTCACAGGTGGGGAAGGCCGGCGGGTTCACTATTTAAATGCCTAACTGCCGTCATGACCCCCCAGGTCTTCCAGATGTCTCTCGGCTGGGAGAAACCCGGCCACGGGGGCCTGAGTCCAGCTGGGTGAGGCTGAATCCGAGCGGTGCAGGGGGGTCCAAGCTGGGGTCTCCACCCAGAGCACTGGCGCGGAATTGGGACCAGCCACGCGGCTCCCCAAGGCTCCATCTGGCCGACAGAGACGATGTCGTTCGGCCCGGTGATCTGCTGGGGGGATTTTCCATCCGACTGCTTCGAATATTTCAAAACGAAATACAGCAACGATTTCAGATGCCACCCTTGAGGACCCAGGCCGGCTGGAGATTTCTGTCTGTAATAAGTCGTAGAATTGCTCATCTACTTGGAGTTCGGTGCGGGGAGAACCAGGCGTCCCTGCAGTGGTCCCTGTTCACGTCTAAAATTCCACCGACACAGGAACATGTTAAAAAGGGGGGTGAGGAACACCCTCCTGACCCAGCCCCCCAGAGTGGACATTTCACCCCAGACACATGCACTTCTGGGCCCAGTGCCCTGAGCTCTGCCCTGCCCCATCCAGGCCCCACCCGTACTACGGCTGCGTCTCTCTCTCTATCCCGGCCACACCCGCGAGCTCCCCAGAGCTGCCTAGCACGGGGGCCGCGGCTCAGGCACCCTCACCTGCAAGGCCCTGGTCCCACCCACCCTCCTGCCTCCCCTGCCCAGCCCTCCCAACCCCTCCGGAGCAGTGGTTCTCAAACTCCAGGAGCGCCAGCAACCCCCAGACGGCATGAAAACACACTGCTGGGCCGCACCCTGGAGTTCCTGATTCAGCAGGTCAGGGGGCAGGGCCGAGAGTCTGCACAGCCCAGTCGCAGGCGATGCTGCTGCTACAGCTGGTCCAGGGAACTCCATTTGAGAACCACTGTCCTAGAAGGCTTCCCCCACACCCTCCCCGCCTGTGTCTCACAACAGAGGAGGCCCCGAGATGGGGCCCAGGGCCCACGCACCCCTCCACTCTGCCAGGCCACGGTGGTAACTCATCAGTTGCCCGGGGGATGCTGGGCGGCCTGGGCTGTGTCTCTCCTGGTCACTGCTAGTGTCTGCAGACCTGGGCACAGTGCCTGGCAGTGGAGGTCAGTACGTATCTTCTGAGTGGAGCAGAACTTCTCAGAGTATGTTCCATGAGGGGGAACGAGGAGTGATTGGAAAAGTGTCCCATCATCATGTAAGCCTGGGAGACAGCGGGTTAAGTGGAGGTAAACTGCTTCTTTACAGGACTTGTCAGGGCCTTTATGGTCACTGGACAATGCACCTCTCGAAGAGGGCACAGGACCCAATCCCCGTGCTTGCCTGACCGTGGATCCCTTTTTACACAGAGCAGCTTATGGGGTTCCCGTCCCAAGTAACCTGTTGTTTGGGAGGGCTGATGGTACACGCTCACTCACTCACACACACACACACACACACACACACACAAGCACGATGCAATTTTACATACAAAACCAAACTAAACCGACGCCTGTGCATCAGCTTCACACTCACTACCACACGCTGGCGCCCGTTCCCGGGGCAGAAAGACACGTGCTATATCCGCGGCTGCAGAGACCTCATTTCTTTAACCAGCCCCGTGTGTGAAACCATGTGGGTCGTTACCAGTTTTTCACCACCCTAAACAATTACAAGAGGCGTCTTCTTATCTGCGTGCATCCGGTTACTTGCCCAAGTGTCTGGGCTGCTTTGCAGAACTTGATTACACTGAAAAATAAAGTTCTGTCCGAGTATGCGTGGTAGGTCTGGATACAAACAATAAAACACACGTGCCCTGGAGTCGCGGGTTCATCAACGGGCCCGTAGCATCCCCGGACCCCTGACGCGGTACTTGGAACTGCAGGAGGGAGCTGCCGCTTCCAGAGAATTTTCGAGGGAGTGTGGAGCCCGCAGCAGGGAAGGCCTGCCCACAGTCTGCCCTGGAGCCCATGGACACCCCCCTCACTTCCCAGTCATGCTCCCTCCCGGCCACCATCCGGCCAGCCTGCCCACACAGACAAGTGATAATAGGTGACGACATCTCAGCCTCGACGGCCCCTGTGTGCCCGAGACCGATGCTGGGTGTGCCCGTGCGGCTCAGAGGACATGGGCCTGCCCCAGGGGCAGTAGCCCCACCCTCTCGCCCCCGCTGCTGGGCGTCTCGTGGGGCCCCCTCCCGGGGAAGCATCTTGGGCAGCGCCCCGTCCTCACCCACCTCGTCTCGGAAGGAGCCCCTGCACGCGGTGGGGCCTCTCCCTGCCCTGTTCCTCCTCCGCCGCCCCCTTTTCTGTGATGAACCTGCCCAATTCCACCCCCTTGGCGACCTGCCACAGAAGCAGCTCTGACGGAATTTCACTGATGTGCTCGAGGCTGCAGGGGCTTGGGAAAGGAGCTCTTAGCAGAGCATGGCCTCCGGACCCCAAGTCTCTGACTAACTGGCAACCGGCTAAATTGAACACACACCCCAATCCTCCCCATTGCACAGATGGGGAGACTGAGGGCTGCAGATTTCCTCCTTGCCGACCTAATCCCGTTCTGTCCCGGGAGGCAACATGCTCAGCGGAGACCCCAGCCTCCCCAGACTCCGTGGCTCTGGGGGTGGCCGTGTGATCCAGTTCTGACCCAAAGACAGAAGCGAGAGTCACTGGGTGGGGCTTCTCAGCTCTTCTAAAAGGCGAGGCTCTCTGAAGGCTTCCCTTTACTCCTCACCTCCCTACCGGCTCCTTCCTGCTTAGAATACAGACGTGATGCCTGCAGGTCAGAGAGCTGCCTTGCAAACCTAAGGATGAAGCCACACGCCGAGCCAGCAGAGCAGGAAGGAGAAGGAGCCTGGGACAGAAGCTGCCACCCCAGAACCAGCTGGCTCACCCCAGACATTTTCTAGTGTGGGACAAGTATACTCCTAGCCAGTTAAACCACCAGTGGCCAACTGCCCCCCAGAGCAAGGGGCTGAACTAAATTCCAATCAGATGGACAAGAGGTAGCTGGAAACTGAGGCCAAAGGGACCAAGACAGCTTTGAAGCACACAGATGTCAGGGAGAGAGGTAACATTTGGGGAGCCCCTGCCACACCCCAAGCACCAGTCGAAGTTATTTCTTCACAACTACCCAATCAAGGCACCCATAGATAGTATTCTACCAATTATGGAAAGGAGCAGGCTTAAGGAGGAGAGAGCTCTCCCACCTGGAGTCTCAGACGTTGTGAAAATACCAGAGCAAAGCTCAACATCGTGGTCATCTTGGCCCAAAACTTTCTTCCCCACTGCGTTATAACCACCCCTTGTCCAAGAACAGCATCTTATGACTTAGTGAGGCCTCCTACACACCATGAGGTGAGACCCTCTAACAACTGGACAAGGCAAAATGTATCCCTGGTCCCCCAACCCATCCTCCATGTTGTTAATACACGTGTGTATATTTCTTAAAAAACAGAAAACTCCTGTTTGTTCAATTCCTTAGGAAAATTTTACGGTGACTCCTCACAAAACAAATTCCTCTAGAATTGGTTCCTTCACTTAGCAGAGACAGAACAAGAGAAAAAGACAGAGCTCAGAAGACATTGTTTGAGCCCCTGGATCAAGCCATACCTGAAGCTAGAGCTCTACACAAATAAAAAGATATTACCCTAATGCACCCACTTTAGAGATGAAGAGACTGAGGTCCAAAGAGCTCTATCTTACCCAGAGTCAGTCAGCTTTTTGGCGGCAGAGAAGGGACTCCGCTCTAACTCCTGCTCCAGGGTCCTCGCCATCTTCCACGCCGCCTGGGGCCGCTGCCCTCCGCCGACTGGCCAGCGCCCTGGTGCTGCGGCGGCTCAGGCAACCAGTCTCTACTAAAAGGCCCAGTTCTTTTGGATTCAGTGAAAGCCTGGGCTCCTCTTATTAGGCGGCAAAGCAAAAGGGAACCCGCTGTTCTTGGCAGACATACGCCGACATCTAAACAGCCCCAACTGCAGATGCGACAGCCCCACGTGCCCAGATGTTTCTCACCTCTTTGTACCCAACAGCTCGCCTTCTCAAGGACACAAAAGACCTCAGGCTGGCTACGTCCACCCTGTCTTTATTTCATACCCAAATATCCCCAACATCTGCCTCTCAGGCGGGGAGACCTGCAGAATATCAGGGGACGTCTGGAAGATAATTATTCCACGGGATCCAAAGATACATCTCACGGACATAAATCGGGAAGTCTCTATGGAAACACACAAAAATGCACGTTATTTTATTAATACTCACAACGAAATGTCTCTGGAATACGCTGCTCATTTTAAACCACACCAGAAGAGCCAGCGTGTTTCTTATTAAAGAGGCTCTGTGGGGGTTTTTAAATTATAGACGGAGCAGCCTACAGAGAAAAGAAAGCGTGCACGTCCAGGAGGCCCAGGTGATGGGATAACTGCTAGGCTCGAGCAGACTGTCATCCCTTTCTTACATAAGACACGTTCTTGCCTGAGCCTGCCAAGGGCGGAGTCCTGCACGCGGGGCCAGCTCGGGGCCGCTCAGGATAAACGTCCGTTCCTAAATCAGCTCTGACCGGAGAAGAGCAGCCAGCAGGCCCCAGAACCTTCTTCGTTATTGTTCACACACATCTGTGCTGCAGCGGGAAGGGAGCCTGGTTCGACTCCGACTCCCCCACGTACCCCTGTGAGGCCTTGAGCAGGTTACATCCCCCTCCACCTTTATTTCCTCATCCATAAAATGGGCATCTCGTAGTACCTATCTCTTGGAAACTTTGAGGCTTCAATGAGGTGAAAAGCCTTTGATGGGTATCTGGTCCAGGGTAAACTCTCGCAGATGGTGGCTGCGGAGGAATAAAAAAGGCCACGAACGCTCTGGCGTCGCTCCCATCGAGAGGCGAAATCCAGATCCCCCTCCCCTTGAACCCGGGCCGGCTCTGTACCTTCTCCAACCAAAGAACACAGCGCAAGTGACACTGTGCTAGCGTCTGGCTTCAGGTCTTAGGAGACTAGCGGCTTCCGCTTTTTGCCTTTGGGGACACTGGCTCTTGGGACCGCCATGGTGTGAGAAGTCCAAACCCATGAAGAGGCTGCACGGAGACAGAGCGACACCAGGCTGCCCCAAGCTGCCCCGGCCGTTCCAGCCCAGGTACCCAAAACAAGAGTGAGGAAGCCACTGTGGACGTCCAACCCAGTCGTGCCTTCAGACAACTCCAGCCCCACCGTCATCTGACTGCAGCCAAGCAAGACCCGTGCAGGTGAGTCCAGTCTACCCGCATAACTGTAATAAGAAGTGGCTGTCTTAAGACAAGGAGATCGGGGGCTGTTAGTTTCTAAAGCATTGTCTAGACACCCTGACTGATGAAACCTCACCATTCACATACCACTGCCAAAGTGACTTACAACAACAGGTAAGGGGACCGAGACGCTTCAGAAGCAGATGGCTAAACTCTGCTGGCCTGGGGACTTCCCGGGTGGTCCAGTGCTTAAGAATCTGCCTTCCAATGCACGGGACGCGGGTTCGATCCCTGGTCGGGGAACTAAGATCCCACATGCCGCGGGGCAACTGAGCCCACGCGCCGCAACTACTGAGCCCGCGTGCTGCAACAAAAGATCCCGCGTGCCGCAACGAAAGATCCCGCGTGCCGCAACCGAGACCCGACACAACCAAAAATAAATAAATGCTTTGTAAATAAATAAAGAAAGAAACTCTGCTGGCCCACCAAGTCATCATCCCTCCAGCCCCAGACACAAGCTCTCGGGGGTCCCGTCCCCTCAGTTCTCTCCACATCCTAGCCTAACCCAGAGGCCAGCCTTTCCCACTAAGACCACGAGTGGAATGCTCCATCTCTGCAACACTGGCCCTCTTAAGGTACAGACGTATTTTTGCAAAACTCTGATTAAAGCATAGGGCTTCAAATACTATAAATGCAACAGAAGAATTATATACCAGGGAAGAGAAATAAAATTAAATAAAGGACAGGGACCTTCAAAACTCAAGTCAAGATGAGAACACTGAGAACGAGACATGCCAGGTGCCCAGCCAAGGTCACAGAGAGTGATACTGAGAATCGCCACCATTTCCAAAATGCCTTCACGCGCCGGGCGCTTCAGGAGGCAGTCTCTAATTCTCATCAGAAATCGTCCAGAAGGAGCCGTCATCCTCTTTTTTAGAGATAAGGAACCAGAGGCCCAGAGAGGTTAAGCAACTTGCCCAAAGTCACACAGCCAGGCCACACGCCTGGCGTTTGGGTGCAAAGTCTGATTCCAGCCCGGTGCCCCACGCTGCCCTGTACCCCACCAGAACGAAGGGTGTGACCTTGCAACCTCAGTTAACATAGGCAGAGCGCCTTCCAACTGGTAAAACCTCCGCCGTGCACCATCTCTCCATCCAGCCCTACCTGTGGGTCACGGAACGGCCCCAGTTTACAGATGAGCATCCTGGGCTGGGGAAGGCTCCGCTGCCTGTGGCCACACACGGTGAGCAGCTGAGCCGGCGTTTGATCTCGGGCCGCGCGACTCTCTCCAGCGCAGCCTGGGGCCTCCCAGCTATGTAAGTGCTGGGCTCAGATCTCAGGTCCGGACAACCCTGCCCAGGGCTCCCCTTCCTCAGGGCACCTCTTCACGTAACACAGGGAGGGAGGAGTCTGGCTTCTTAGGTGACTGGAGCGCGCAGGGGTAGGGGTTTGGGGCAAGAAGGAACGGCACCCTCCAGGGATTTGGATTCGGGCTACAAGAAGGGTTTACAAAGCACTTCCCCGCCCCTACCGTTGTATCTGACCCCTGACGGTCCTCAAGGTGGACTCCCAGCTGACATCACTGGTGACGAGGAGACTGAGAGCCAGCGAGGGAGGAACCTTGGCCATGACCGCTCGTGCGGACACGGCAAGGCCAGCCCTCCCTGGGCCTCAGCTTTTACATCCGTCAAGAGAAAGTCGCCAGCCCTCCGGCTCTTCTAAGACTTTCTATGTTTACACCCCAGATCCTCCAAAGAAATCATATAGGAAACATCCCCACAAAGACTAATAAATTTGCCTCTTCGTTTTGTTTTACGACACCATTTAGGGTTGGCCAAACAACCAAAACGCTCCAAGTGTCGAAGAAATGTTTTTCATTATATTTTAAAGGAATGTTTGGGTACAAATACTGCATTGTTTATTCATTCCAATAATTTTCTCTTCCAAGTATTCCACTGAAAACCGGATAATGGATTTCATTACCCAGAAACATGAAAGCTTCCAATGAGTGCAAAAAAACCACTGAAGACAGCATCGTCCACCTAGAGTACGTAATTCTCACGCAGCCACATCAGCTCCACTAGAAACAGAGCCTTCCCGGCTCTGCACTCAAGCTGTGCTCTCTGCTGTGCACACCTGCTGGCCCCGGGGGGTGTGGGGTTTCGCTAGAGACCAGTGCCGTCGGGGAGCACACACCGAGTCGGGGCCAGGGCAGCACGCCACCCCCCATCCCACCAAGTGCCTCTGGCCTTCAGAGCAAGGTTCTCACCTCTGCTTGCTTTGCACACAGCTCCTGAGCACCGGCTGTGTGTCCCGTGGAGAAGGCTGGGACGGGGGACATCAGAGCAGGCTCCCTGGAGGAGAAGGGAGTGGGCAGCGCACGGCAGGATAGGGGTCCTACCCGTGGAGATGGCGGGGTCGCGGCTGGACAGCACTGCTGGCGGGAGGAACAGCAGGGTCGTGGGGAGAGAGTGCTGGACGCTCATCACTGTCTCCGGGTGGACATTCACCTCCACGCCCGAGATGCAGGGACGGGGTAACACCGCCCTGTGGGCGTCTCTTGCAGGCGAGGCGGGGCTCTGCGGGGGAGCTCAGAACGGCAGCCACGGACTCCCCTCTGGCCCTCACCAACCCTGCCCGGTGCCGTCTATCCACAGGTACCATGGGACCCAGAGGTATTTGGTGCCAAAGAGGACAGGAAAGAGCCAGGTGGGCGTGTAACCTCTGAACCCTGAAACCTGCAGATTAGACACAAGAATGCAGCTTCCAGTGAAGAAAAAAGGACAAGATGGGGTACAGGTTCCTGAGCGGATGTGGCCAAGTACCCCAAACACAGACTCAGGGGCACATGCTGGGGCACAGAGGACCCAGGCCGTGGAACCTCTCGGCGCTCTCTCCTGGTGTTTTCTACACGGCTGTGGCTTTCAGTATTAGCCCAGGACTGAAACTATACAGTGTGGAATTGCTGATGGGCAGCTGGTGGCCCCTTAAAAGGGACTTTCAGGAACTCCTGGGAGCCAGGCCAGGACGCATCCAACCCCCGTGCAGAAAACCAGGCTGGGGTCAGCATCACGGACCTCGGCCAACACTTGGGCACTAAGTGCAGCCCGTGGTCCCCGGAACTGGGAGTCAGGCCCCACGTCCCAGCCCCGGCCTCCCCAGCACCTTTGGAAAAGTCCCGTAACTTCCCCAGGGCTCGCTTTACTCATCTGTACAGTGGGACACGGGTGCCCCTTGGCCAGCCTCTCAGCACTGCTGGGTGGAGGCTGCCTCCGTGCCTGCCCTGCCACCCCTCCAGGAGACGGTGTCCACCTCCCGTGTCACCCTGGAAGGAGGAACAGCTGCCCTTCTTGGAGCACGTACTGCACATCGGGCCGGCACATCTACTGTGTCCTGTCATCCGCCATGACCAGCAAAGCAGAGCTGCTGGTCATGGGGGGTGACAGGGCACAGCAGATGTGCAGGTCCGACTCCCACCTTCCAGACAGAGTCCCAGGTGCACAAGACTCGAACCCCGGTCCCTCTGACCCGGACCTGGGCTCTCTCGCAGCATCGTTGGAAGCCACTACTTTTCCATCTCTCTGATGTTTGGAGGCAAGACATCCCTGACAGACCTCAGATCGCTGCAGGGAGAGCAGAAGCAAAGGTGACTGTGACCAAATTGGGGTTCAGCGTCCTGCTTTCAGCAGATTCTCCCCATCCCACTCCCAGCTCAAGGCCCTAATGGGGTCTCCCAGGGGCCAGAGGTCTCCCCAACAGTCAGAGGTCACAAACCAGGACCCCAGGCCAAAGCTGGCCGAAAGTCAGGGTTTTCTGACAAACGCACGGTCTTAAATTCTTTGAGGTTTGAATACCTTGAGACAGGGGGGTCTGTCCAGTTTGCCCTGCTCCCCACCACTCTCTAAAGTATCCCCCAGCCCCCCTTCACTCATTTACATGACCTGCCAGCATCTCACGGGCAACCCCTCAACTATGACCTCTGCCCAATACTGGCATTTTTAGAGGACTGTGGGGTGCTGTGGATGGGGAAGCTAGGGACAGAGTGGCTGCAGCAACCCCTGCCGCTGGCAGAAGGGATCGCAGGGCAGGAGCAGAGGGGCCCCGGCCTCGGGACAAGGGCCTTTTCCCTGATGTGCTGGTGGTGGTTTCACTTTGCAATCAGAGCCCAGAGGATACAGAGGTTCCTCTGTACTCTACATACCCTCAAAAGAGGGGGAACATGCCCTGATCGCATCCTGAGTTCAAGTCCTGGCTCCCCGATTGGAGCCTCTACATTTGCGTGTTTGGTCAAGTGAGCCCCAGTTTCCACATGTGTTAAACAGGGACACCAGTAGTTCCTGTAGTGCTGGGTTACTGTGAAAATAAGTGAGTTCATGCTCATGCCGCTGTTAGCGCTGCACCCGGCCCAGAGGAACAGGTGAGCGTCCTCTGAGAGGCAGCCGCTTATGGTAACACTACGCCAGGATGCAAGCCCCAGGACAGCAGGACCTTCACCTCCAGGAAGTCTTCCCTGACTGCCCCCGCCCTTCCTGACGTCCACGTAACATGGATGGTCCAGCTCGTGTGACCCTGCCTTGGGACTTCACCTCTCAGGGCCTCGGCTTCTTCGTTGGTAAATGGCGGACAGCTCTTCCCCCCACACGTTGCCGTGAGGACCAAACGAGATCCTGTGTCCATGTCGAGTGGCCTGTGCTGAGCACACCACGAGGGGTCAGAGCACATTTCCAGGTTGATCTCCCAGAGTCTGCTTACAGTGAGGCCCAACTCGCACTCGCCTGCTCCAGGCTTTCCTCCCCTCCGAGAACACACGGGCCCCGAGAAGGGCCTTGGCAGGTCTGCCGGCACGCGCTTCACATGCAGGGCGGGGAGAGCTACAGGGACGCCACACCCAGGGTGGATGTTATCGGCTCCTAGAGGGACAACATCGTGTTCAACCGGCGGCCGGCAGCAGCAGCAAACGCCGAGGCCACAGAAAGGCTCACACGTGAATCCCGAGAATCATCTTGGAGATAAATCCCCACGTGGGTTAGCGCCCGACTCTGACTGCACACAGAGGATGGACGGGGAGCCGGGCCGAACCGACACGGCAGCTGGGTGCGTCTGGGAGGCCGAAGCCGGCCAGGTGATGAAATAACCGAGGGAGACATCCCAGCAGGTAACTTCCTCATCGGCCAAAGTGGCAGCCCCTCCCTGGCTCTGCCGTGGTCTCTGCCAGTGTGTCTGCATCCCCAAGAGAGGACACACAACATGGTCAAGAGAGCCAAGAGGGGGCGTCCCAAAATTAACCAAACGTGCAGGAAGACTTCCATTCCTCTGTCCACCCGCCCTCCCATTTCCTCTGCAGCCCCATCGTATTAGCAAGCAGATTCGGAGAATACAGAGAGATGTGTCCAAAACGGCGAGTGGAGGATAAAATAAAGCGGCCTGACCAGGACTACTCACAGAGCTCGTGGTCACCAGAGGACAGCCAGCCCCAACTCCCGGGCCGTCGTTGTCCGGTCCCTTCCCCATGGTGCTGGCCAGGGTCCAAGAGGGACCTGGGGCAGCGAGGCCTGGACTGAGGGCAGAAGCCGGGACTTTACAAAACTCGGTGCCCTCGGCCCACCAGCCGGGCCCCCAAGAACGCCTCTTTACCTACCCCGCCGCGTGAGATGGGAATCTCTGGAAGGAGCTCTGAGGCTGACAAGGGCTCATGGGGTAGATGGGGCAGCAAGGTGGGCATTTACAGATGTGTGCGGGGTCACGCTGCCTCACTGCTTCCAGCCACCCTGGGGAATAAGTGCAGCAGGAATTATCACCCGCCCTCCCCTGCGTGCAGAAGGGCAGAGACCCGGCGGTTACGCAACCAGCCAAGGTCCCAGGCTGCTAAGGGTAGGCTGCAGATTGCAAATAAAAATATAGGACCGGGGCTTCCCTGGTGGTGCAGTGGTTGAGAGTCCGCCTGCTGATGCAGGGGACACGGGTTCGTGCCCCGGTCCGGGAAGATCCCACATGCCGCAGAGCGGCTGGGCCCGTGAGCCATGGCCGCTGAGCCTGCGCGTGTGGAGCCTGTGCTCCGCAACGGGAGAGGCCACAGCAGTGAGAGGCCTGCGTACCACAAAAAAAAAAAAAAATATATATATATATATATATATATATATATATATATAGGACCCACAGTTAAATTTGGATTTCAGATAAACTACAGAATATTCAAGTCGTTTCTTAGTATAAGTATGTCCCTTGCAAGAGTTGAAGTTTGAATAAACATTTTTTAGTAGAAGCACATCCCAGATATGACATGGGACACACTTACACTAAAAACGTATGCGTTGTTTATCTGAAATTCAAATTTAACTGAGCATCCTGTATTTTATCTGTATTTTATCTGTATTTTATCTGTATTTTATCTGTATTTTATCAACCCCAACTGAGGGTCAAGCCAGGTCTGAAACCCGTGTCTCCTGCCACAGCTGCGGTCTTTAAGAACAGAGTCCGGTGTGCAGGGTCTACGATGGCTAATGTCGTGGCCACCACCGCCTCTCCAGGGAGAAGTCTATCAGTTACAGCCACAGGATTCTAACGAGAACCAGGGCTGAGAAGGTTGAATCCTCTTTGAAAGACAGCACCCCATGATCCAGCCCAGAAAACAAGAACAGGACAGAACTCACCAGGCAGCAAAGCCTCAAGCAGGGCCCAGGGTGGCCCACCTCTGCCCCACTCCAACCTCGAGAACCAGGAATGGAGAAGGGATCTCGCAGAATCAGCGGCAGATAATCACTTCTAATTGCCATCTCTCCAGCCTCCATGCTCCCCAGCAAATCAGAGTCTATCTTTCATTCCAGCTGACACCCTGATGGCTCCACATTTTGTATCAAACAAATTACGAATCCCCAGGAGGGGCTCCTCACGGTAATTTCTGGTAAAACATTTTTGGCAGAAGTAAACCCTGATTAGAACAAAGCTTGCCCGTGTGCACCTCTCCTCCATCCTCCAGGGCAGCTGAAATGTTAGTTGCCACCGTCAGGGCCCAGCGCTGGGTGACCAGGGTCCTCCCCAGGGAACGAAGGCTCCTCCCCAGCAGGGACGATGATGCTTGCAGACACCTGAACGCACCCAGGGCATACCTGTGACGCCATCCCCTGTGGCCCTGGGATCACTGCCCCCGCCTTGAGCTGTGAGGTCAGGCCACTGGTCCAGTCACACCTTGCAGGGGCTGAAGCTGAAATGAGAACCCACGTCCAGTGTGGAGACCAGACTCCTTCCCGTGACCGGAACAACCATTCTGCTCACAGACGGGAGACCAGCACGGTAGCTCTCCGCTAATGGTTCCACAGCGGTGTCTATCTTCCCAGAGCAGTTCACCAGATGGATGGGTGAACGCAGCATCGCCCCCGTTAACCCTCTTGGACAAATACTGGGGTTTTTATCTCCAGAGACAAAGGAATCAAAGCGTTGTTTCTTTTCCCTTTTATTCCCTTTGGTAACATCTGAAAGGGCAAGGCGGGCTTCTCAGGCCTTCTCACCCAGAACCTCTGGCTTCTAGCTCACAGGAAGGAAGCAGCAGGCAAAGGGCTGGACCCACTGCCAAGGTCAGCTCTGGCCCAGAGACCAGTCAGGCCCCGCCCAGCTCCTGGAAGGCCGTCCTAAGTCCCTTCCCCCAGGAGATCAGCAGCCCAGGGCCCGCTTACATCTGGGGGAGGGTACAGGGAACAGGAAGATTCCAAATGGGAAACTGAAGCCCCCCCCCCCCCGCCCCCCGGAAGCCATCAGGGCAGAGGCAGGAAGAGAAGCGCAGCTCCGTGAGGGTCGCTCATTAGGGCCTGGAGGGTTCCAATTAGACACACTGTATCAGGGAGGCAGCTATTCTCAGCAGAGAGCGTCCCCTGCCCACGGGAGGCCGGGTCACCTCGCGGCCACGGCCCTGCCCCAGTCCCTCGTTCCTGGCCTGCGTCGCCTCTGCGGAGGCCCAGACACTGCTACTGTGTCCATGCGGGGCCCTGCCAGTGGGGAGAAGGGCTCCCTGACACTGACCACGGGTCGAGCACAAGGAAATGCCCCGCAGGGAGTGGGGGGCAGAGGACCAGAGCAAGAAAAAGGAAATGAGGGACAGGACACGGAGAAAGACACTCCAGGAGGCAAAGGACAGGGCCACAGACGCAGAGAGGAGGACAGTAGGTCCCTGGGAGGAACGGGGGCAGCTGTGTCCCGGCTCCCGGAGCAGCGGAAACCGGAGTGGCAGGTGCCCGCCCGCCGAGAGAAGCCCAGGATCCGGAGAGCACGGTGGGGAGGGGTAGGAAACAGGCCAGACCACCTGCTCGGCTCCAAGCAGGCGCCTGGGGGAGAGGGGGCCACGCACTCCAGACAGTGCAGGAGGCAGAAGAATGACAGCACCGTGCGCGGGTCACGGGAGCAGCTGGATTCATGTGCTAACGCCACGCGGGGGGACAGCACAGCCCACACGCCTCACCACGCCACCAACACAAACACCCGAGGACACGTGCTCCGCCCCAACTCCGCCCTCCCCCTTCCACGCACGCACCCACGCACGTGCACGCACGCACATTCACGTGTGCACGCACAAGCCGGCCCCCTCCCTCCCGAGAGCAACCAAGCTGTTCTGGGCGGACAGCGCCACTCAGTGGTCCACAAAAGAACTGCCTGCCCTGCTGCCTCTCGGACCCCAGCCGGCCTCCTAACAGCTGCGTGGGTATATACCTTATTTTTTTCTTTTTTCCTTTTTTTTTTTTTTTAATTTTTTGTGGTTCGCGGGCTTCTCACTGTCGTGGCCTCTCCCGTTGCGGAGCACAGGCTCCGGACGCGCAGGCTCAGCGGCCATGGCTCATGGGCCCAGCCGCTCCGCGGCATGTGGGATCTTCCCGGACCGGGGCACGAACCCGCGTCCCCTGCATCGGCAGGCGGACTCTCAACCACTGCGCCACTAGGGAAGCCCTATACCTTATTTCTTTAAAAGAAAGGTCGATTCAGTCTGGATTTGGTTTTATACACAGTAAAGAACATCGCCGGCAGCATCTATAGCCCTTGTAGTTCCCAGGGAGCCCCTTCCTATGCTTCGCAAATCCTCCCTCTACCCCTACCACCTCTTCTAATTAAATCTGTTTTTCCTCAAGCTCCAGCATCCACAATTAATAAAACCGTTGTTTACTCTTTCGAGTACATCTGGGCCACTGGACAGTCGTGTTCTAATCATTTCGTTTTGCCTCTGCAAACGCAGCCTCTTCATTCCCACCACGAGTTAAACAGAATCTTGTCTACGTTGGCTTTGCATCAGAAAGAGCGTCGTTTCTGAGAGAAAATGCATTTCACGTTTCAGACGACATTCAACAATACCCTTGGTCCACAGTCCATTAGTATCTTTAAAACCCCTGAATGTTTCGGCACCGTGTTCTTTCACTTGCGTTCTCTAATTCAGAAGCGAAAGAGACCCCAAAAAATCACGTCAGGTGGATCGTGGTGCAGATCTTAGAGAAATTCAGCTCAACAGAATGTCCACAATGGAACAACTGAAGGAAAAGGAGGAACCGAAACGCCCCATCCTTGGGACCAGCACCCTACTGCTTCCAAAGGGCTTTCTTATGTGTGATGTGAGGCGAACCCTCGAAACTCCCCTCCCCCGCCCCGCGATGGGTATTCTTCTTCCCACTTTACAGTTGGGACGCCAGAGGCTCAGAGACACAAGACTGACCAAACACTGCAGGATACAGACTCACCTCTGCTCTCCTCACAACGGCATCCGTGGCACCAAGCACGATACCTGGTCTGCAGGAAGGACTCGATAAAACTGCTGAATAAATACGTGAATAAATGAAAACAGAAAACCGCTAACACCAGAGTCAGACCCCAGTCCTGGGACTCCCGGGTTCACTCCATTTGCTCCATGGCTCCGCTCTGCTGAGACAGATGGGTGGGGTCCCATCAGAGGAACAGCCGGCGCCACTGGTGACGCCTGTAAGTCAAGAGGGGTCTCTTCTGAAGAGTTCGTGGGCACGACTGGAAAGCCATCAGAAGAAGGAGGTCTTTTCCCTAACCCGATAAAAACTGTTTTAAGCGGGAATCCCTCTGCATGACGAGCTTTCACTGGGCATTTTGAAAAGGCCATCTATTTTTATTGCCATCAATTCTGTTAAAGTTGGATTTCCTAAAGAAGAAGAGGGGAATTGCCCACGTTATCTGCTGCTTGTCGGAAACCACATTTCTATTTCCATTCGCGCTGGACTCGAGGCCCCTGCACCTCCGCCTGTGACTAAAAATAGCCGCCTGCCACCGAGCGGCCAGCCACAGAGGCCCGTGTCGTCAGGTGGCTGAAACGGAGCTCGCCGGGGGCGGGGGGGGCGGCCCTGCTCACCCCAGGGGAGCCGTCCAACTCCCCGAAAGCTCGGGATCTCCATCTAGAAAATGACACCTGCTTCTCATTCCTGTGAGCTGTGAGCCTGCACCAAAAAGTTAAAACCACAGTTAACGAGCTGTTCACAGTAACTGCAGGGTGACACGCTGAGGGGGCTGAGAACACAGGCTTCAGCACCCCCTCACCTCCTGGCCTTGTCTCCTACCACGCTCAGCCCCTCACTCACTCCCCTTCACCGACTGGCACTCCACTGGTCCTCACACAGACGGACACATTCCTGCCCCAGGGCCTTTGCACTTGCTCCCAGCCTGGGTGCTCAGGCTGCAGACACCCCTGCGGCTCATTCCCTCACTTCCCCACAGGGATGGCTCCTCGGGCCACCCTCCCTAAAGTGTCACCTGCACTTCCACACCCTCACACGGGTGAATGCATGTACATGTGTGTGTGACTGTATGCAGGCACGTGTTTTCTCGTTCCTGTGATTGCAACAGGCCCCTTCTCCGCGAGGATGCCAGGAGAGAGGGAGTTTCAGCTATGTGGTCTCCTGCTTTGTCGCTTGCACCTAGGACAGTGCCTGCACGCGATCAGTGCTCAGCAAGACTCGTGGAGGTGTGCACACTCCCTCAGGGCTGGGCAGTACCTACAGCTGATGCTCCACAGGTGCTCATGTCCGTCTGCAAATCAAATTTTGGCGCTAGCCACGTGACCAAAAGGGCTCGCCCACCTGCGGAAGCTGCCCTTGGAATCCAGACAGGTGCCTCACCCTTGCTGTGAACTCTAAGTGTCTCCGCCCCTGAGCGCTCATCAGCACGGCTCCAGTGGACCCCAAGGGACAAGGTCAGTCCCTGCAGCAACCAGGACTTGGGCTCTCAACAAGTCCCTCAAGCAGCCAGGATGGATCCCAGTGGGGGCTCAGCCAGGGGCTCAACAGCGCGTCCCCAGGAAGCTGTGCTGCCCAAACACTTCCCTCTAGTCACCCCCAGGGAGCGGTTCTCAGCCACAGGGCACAGGCTTCCAGCCCAAAGGAACCGTGACAGGACCTTCTGTGTGACCTTGGGTGAGTGGCCACACCTCTCTCACCCTGCTCTGCGGGTAAACCCCATCCTGTGGGTAAACTCCCGCCTCTGTCTCTACGAGCCTCCACCCGTCTCCTCTGCAAGGCTTCCCCAGCCTCCAGCCCAGAGCAGTCACTGCCCCTGACCCATGGCTGCCTCGCGGCCGGAGCCTGGGTGGTCCTCTGTCAGGCAGCTGGAGGGGCGGCAAGCTGCACCCATGGTACCCAGAGCTTAGGGAGTCTGGACCGAGCACCACCTGTGTGCCGGGCACCGTGACAACCAGATACGGGACCCTGCCCTGAGGGGCCCAGGTGGCGCCTGGGGGACAGATCACAAAGGACAGCGGCAGAGGGCAGCCCCTGGACCTCAAGCCCATAGCCGGGGTGAAGCTGGGGTTTCCTCATGCTCCGGAGGCCCCCCAGGGAGGGTGGTTGTCTGACTCTCTGGCTGTACTGCCCACGGATGGCCCAGAGCCATCACCATGCAGGGTCACCAGGATGAGCCCTCCTGGAAATCCTCAGGCCAACAGCCCTCCGAGGGCACAGGACGTAATTCAAAGTCATGCTCTCTTCCTAAAAAGAAAGACCAAGAAATTGACAATGGCTGTCAACTCCTTGGGAGCTCAGCACAGCCCTGACCCCCTTCCCCCAGCTACTCGAAATCAGTTCAAGCCATCAAAGGAATGGGTACATTCGAGGGTGATGGACAAACCTGCCACCTTGGTGACGGTCCAAATCCTGGGTCACCATCGAGAACCCCAGCACCTGGGGACACCGGGCCGCCAGGCTGGGGGCTCAGTGAGGGTGACCAATCCCGCATCTGCAGCTCTCTCTTCCCCAAGCCCAGGACCACAAGGCACCCGGGCCTGCCCGCTGCAGCACGTGGCCCATGCAGAGACTCACGTAGCCCTCTCCCACCACTTCCAACCTGTCCCTCAGGTCCAACTGCCCTATTCTAGGGATGAGGAAACCGAGGCCTAAGAAGGAGACAGGACAGTGTATTACTCAAGTCGCTCTTTGAACGCTCATAACCACCATCTGATGTGTGCACGGTGAGGACGTCCATTTTACAGACGGGGAAACTGAGGAACGAGGGGCAGGGACTCGCCTGAGGCCCCAGCAGGCAGAGCCAGGGACAGGACTCAAATGCAGGAAGGATGGCTCTGACTGACCTGGAAGGTGCCTCACGGTACAAAACAGGGGGGCCTTGTCACACCATCCGGGGACTTCACGATGCCCTGTCTGAGAAGCACTCCACCACGCAGTAACCCCCGGCTGCGTATGGGGTCTTCCTCTGGGCCGCGTGCACCCGGCCCCATGGCCGCGGGAGTCTGCTGCGCTCTGAACCCCTCGAGGCGTGGTCCGCCGAGGCCGAGTCCTGGCTGCAGGTGTGCGGGGTCGGGCTCCAGGTGATGCCCTTAGGGCCTCTGTCCACCATGGAGCTGGAGCTCAGTAACGGCCAGAAGACACGGTCACGGTCACCCTGACTGTGCTCACGGGGCTCCCATCCTGTCACAGCTTCTGCAGATCAAGGCCGCAGTGAGCAGGGCAGCCCCTGGACCGTCCCTCCAGCTCTCCGGGCTGGCCTGCACTTCCCCCTGCTCCAACACACCCCAGGCCTTCACCTCCTCGCTGTTCCTACCGCCTGGGGCGCCTCGCCTCTTGCAGCACGGGGGTGGGACCACACCTGCCTCTGGCCCATCTACCTCCACCACTGGCGGGCTACGGCATCAGACTCCTGGGTTCAAACCCCAGCCCTGCCACCCTCAGAGGTGTGACCAACCCTCTCAGTTCCTCAGCTTCCCCACTTATAAACAGGTGGTGATACAGTAATGCTGGCCTCATGGGGCTGTAATCGTAACAGATGAACTGACCTGAACCACGGGAGTCCCAGAGCGGGGCCTGGAGGAGCAGCCGTGAGGTTTGGCTACCACAGTGCTGTACCCATCACCCTGCCCCGCCACGCCTCACCGTGGCCATGCGGCCGTGTCCCCGTGGGACCCCATGATCCCCAGGGGCAGAGCTTTGCCCAGCCTTGACCCTGACACCTGGTGCCTGACGGTCCATTAAGTGGAATTAAACTGAGCACCTGGGCTCCTCCACCGCGTCTCCCACAGGTGGGAGGGGACTCACGGCCTCCCACCCCAGGAGGGGGGAAGGCAGGCGTCTACACAGCATGGCGCCTGCCCCGGAAACGGCTGCAGCTGGCCCAGCGGGAGCCCACACCTCCTGCAGAGGCCGGCGGCTACCGAGGCCTCCACTGAAATGTCGCAATGTCGGAGCTGAGCGGGAGTCTGAAGGTCACAGACCATGGGCTCGGCAGGGAAGCAGACTAAGAGCTCGGGACCAGAACCCTGGAGGGCGTCAGAGATGATGAAAAGAATGAATCCGCCGTCCTGGGCACCGTGGCTTCCGGCATAACGCGGCCGCGCACCATGCCTCGCTTGCTAACTGGAGCTGTCCGGTGACCAAGCGCTGGGCCAGGACCCACGGCCTGGACGCCCTGGGCAGGTCACCCGGGAAGGGAAGGGGCACCGCACCATGATCAACCACGGCAGCCTCCCAGGATGGAGGCCACGGCATCATCGGAGTCCCACCTTCCTCCCCTCTGCCAGGGCGGCCTTCCCACCTGTCCCCCCCTCCTCCTTGCTGGCCCGGCTCCCGGGGTGACAGGGCTGGCGGAGGCTCTGCCCCCACAGCCATGCTACCAAGGGGGAACTGGGCTCCCGACCTGAGCGTGTCACATGGGGTGACGTCGAGTGCCCTCTGCCACCTCCCACCAGTAAGGCCCACCTCACTCTCAGGCCCCGCGAAATGCGGTTTCCTAGAGAAACTGAGAACCACGTGGGGTTTCTCGTCCCAGTCTCTGCAGCGGGGGAAAAGCCAGGGCCGCAGAGCGGAACGCAGAGCCAGCGGTGACCAGAGCTCCAGGCGCCCCGACGTGCACGGAAACCACGGAGGCCTCCCGCCCGCAAGGCGGTTTGAGCCGGTCTCGTCTAGATGTCAGGAGGCAGGAAAGCCACAGCCGCCGTCTGGCTTGCATCTCAGGATTGCTCAAGTAGTGGGGAGACCCGCTGGCCACTTTCCTGAGCGTGTGTGAGTGTGCACGGGCGGTGGAGGCGTGTGTGGGCGACGAGGACACACTCATCCCAGCCCGCGATGCCCGGCCCGCTTCCAGCTACGGCCCCATGAGTCGCAGAACTAACTTGCTAGCAAAGAGCTCGTCATTCAGTTTAGATGCTCGTGATCTTGGCGATAAGGAGGCCCAGAAGTGAGAAAACAAAGACAGGAAAAGCCGGCGCCCTGGCGCTTCCTGGGGGTCCTCGAAGACACAGAACAGCTGTGCCACCCATCCGCACCCCCCAGAACAGAGCAGGGCCTGGCCGTGAACTCTCGACCAGCGAGACTCCCTGCCACAGTGGAGCCACTGTGTCTTACCCTGAACGGTGACACTGAACAGGAGGTAGCCTGTGAAAGCGGGGACAGATGGCGGTCTGGACTAGTGGGTCTCGGGGGAGGGGCCGGTGCGTTCCTTGTCTTGCACGGCATGTAGCAGGCTGTTAGGGCCTGCAGAACCACGGCCCTGCGCCCTCCACCTGTCAGGAATAAATCCGGTCATAAATATCCCCTTGCGGGGTCCGTCGTAGGCATCAGGACTTAACCCTCCAGCACACAGGATGGCGCCAGCCACAGCTATGGGGCACATTCCACACAGCTCCGCCACCTCCGACCCGGGGCGCCCCCTGCTGGAGGGGCGTGTGGGAGCCGAGCAAGCCCGGGCTGGGGGTCAGCTGGACTCGGGTTCAGATCCAGCCTCTGCTCCTTAGGCTTTGTGACCTCAGGCCAGCGACGTGGCCTCCCCCAGCCTCGGCCGTAAAGGAGGTGAGTGATGCCCGCCTCCCTGGGTCCGGAGCAGAGACGGTCGTGCCTGCACAGCCGTGCTCCAGCACACACGCGCAGACATGACCCGAGGCCTCTGACCCTCCCGGCGCGATGGAAAGCCCTTACAGGAGATCAGAGGTTGGGCGTCCCTGGTGGCGCAGTGGCTGAGAGTCCGCCTGCCGATGCAGGGAACGTGGGTCCGTGCCCCGGTCCGGGAGGATCCCACATGCCGCGGAGCGGCTGCGCCCGTGAGCCGTGGCCGCTGAGCCTGCGCGTCCGGAGCCTGTGCCCCGCAACGGGAGAGGCCACAACAGAGAGAGGCCTGCGTACCGCAAAAAATAAAAATAAAAAAATAAAGATCAGAGGCCCCTGGGCTGGGGATGGGAGGGGATTGCAGGGGAGCTTCAGATCTGCCACAGCTGCGGCTTCTCACCCTGGTGGTTTGAAAACACAGCTCCAAAAGCTAACTTTGCTCCCATGGCCTATGTTCCCTCCCCTGAACCTGGACAAGCTTGTGGCAGGTTGGCGGTGGAGGTAACACTTTGCGACTTCCAAGGCTGCGTCCCAAAAGGCCACGGGGCCTCCACTTCTCTGCAGGAGCCCCGCGCTGGGGCCCAGGACGGCCACGCACGCACTCCACTGCTCTGAGGCCACCGTGCCAAGAGGAAGCTCAAACCGGTCCACGGGCAAAGCCCTGAGAACCCTGAGAGCTCGTGCAGAGAGGGGCGTCTACACCGACCCCAGGGAACCCTCCAGCCCCCAACTGTACCCTGCTTGACAGCCTGGGACCACAGGGGGGTGCCAGGGTCTCTGCCGCTTCCCAGGACTGGACCCAGCACACACATGGTTCCATCCTGACAACTGCCGGGCTGGCTGAGTTCCAACGACTGAGAGGAGAAACGAGGAAGAGTTCAGGAAACAATGCAACAAGCATCCCTGCCGTGCTCTGTGTCTGGCCAAACGCTGTTGTCAGTATTCCTTTCCATTCAACAAACGCTGTTCCTTTCCATTCAACAGTGGTTGTGGCCCATCCTTAGCCAAGAGCAGTACTGCACAAAGATGAAGATGCAGTGGTCCCTGCCGTCCAGAGTTCCAGGCCCAGCAGGCCAGACCCAGACACCCAGGAACCGTAATGACGGTTGGGTATGACCCAACAATGATAAAACCGTGTGTGCAGCAAAGCACCGGTGTGAGCAATCAGTGTGACTCTGTCCAGGGGAATCAGGAAAGACTTCATAGAGAAGGCGATACCTCATTAGGGTTTTGAAGGATGAACAGGAGTCTGCCAACATATTTTATATAATTGGATCCTACCCTCAATCACTCCCTCTTCCTCCCTCTCTCCTTCCCCACCCGCCTTCTTTGAAGCATTTTATGGGACATAGCATTTGCACATCACTCCTCCATCACTAAGGTGGAGGGAAGACTGGTCTGTTTACCATCATGTAGACAAAACACCCAAGCAAAGAGGGCAAATGTCTTCCCTAAATAAAATGCATAATGAAGCTCAGAATCCTCGATTGGCCCGTATGGCCCCCAGGAGGCTGGTGGGACAGGTCACAGCCTCAGGACTGCCCTGGAGGGGAAGGGAGGGCAGGCAGGGGAGGGGAGGGGAAGAGGACCTCCAGCCCCTCCCTGATTTCACGCTTCCACGGCCCCCCCGCCAGGACCACCAGGATCACGAGGTGTGGGCAGAAGAAGGAGGTGACTAAAGCAAAAGACCAAAAGGAGGGTTTTTAAGGACAGAAAAGACAGCTGCCTCGTGCCTACGGATGCAGATCCCGTGGATCTGGGATCGCAGCTCTGCCTTCCCCTCACCCCACCCCCAGCACAGATTATTAAAAAGTAATTCCGAGTCACCCGTGTGGCGCCTTAAAGGTGCATCCGCCTCACACTAGAGGATTTGGCCAAAGGAGGCAGATTGAGAGGACGAAGTTAAACGCAGTCAAACCCGCCTTCCCCAGCCTGCTCAGCCGCGCCCTGCGGGGCGCCTGCGTCACCCGGCTAGGGCTGAGCTTCTCCGGAGCTTCCGTCCTCCCAGCAGGTGGGTCAGACTCGGCCGCCTACCCGCGGTGCCTGGGGGGCCCTGCAAACCACACGCCAGGCCACCGCAGACTTCCCCAACCAGCCCAGGGGTCCCCCCATCTGCTGTGGCAGCCCCACTCTCGTTGCACATCTCGATTCATTTGCTGACACAACTGAGAATAATGAGATCGGACAGCCATCGGGCTCCTACGCTGTGCCTGGGAGGCGCCCGTAACCCCACTGAACACATGAGAAAACTGAGGCCCAGAGAAACCACCCACCGCACAGCTGCCTAAGAGCATGGATTCTGGAGTGCGGCGGCCAGGTTCAAATCCCAGGGCTGCCACTGAGCTGCGATTTACTTAACTCCTTTGGGCCTTGGCTCTTCTAACTGCAAATGGGGTGCGAGCAGCACCCGCCTGGTGGGACTGTGGCGAGGCCTGAATGAGTTCACTCATGCAAAGCCGGAGCGCGGACCTGGAGCGACAAAGCACTGGGAGGGAGAGACCCCAGCCCGGCCGGGCCACCCCCATCACCCCTGGAGCCCTGGTCTGCCTGCTTTCTGGGGCCCCTCACAGCAGCCGGGCAGCAGCGGCTCAGATCTAGGCGGAGGGTGGGCCGAGAGGAGGCTCCCCCTGGGCTCCGCAACAAGCCCCTTCTCGGCGGGTCCCAACCTTCACTCCAGCAGGCCTTTCAAGCAGGGGCCTCCCAGTTACAGAGCTTGTCCTGTCCAAGGTCACACCTGGAATCAGACACACGGCAGCCTAGCCCGCCCCCCAGGCCGCCACTGCCTTCCAGGGCCGTCATCCCCCCCTCCCAGCAGGCGTGTACATACCAGCGCTCCCCAGGGGCACCTACGTTCGTGCCCACTTGCAATCCATCCACGTCTTACCAACCATCAACTCGAGTCATTTATCTGTGGAATCCAGAGGCCCACGTGGGGGACCTCTATATTTCCGGGACACTGGAGTGACCGCTGCCCGCTGGAGCGGCAGCTGAGAGCCACGGCCCGAGCACTGGGGGCGGGGGGGGGGGGCGGCTGTGTGTGGGTGCATGTCCAGGGGCCCCGGGAACCTTCTCAGTAACCCAGCACCCTCCTGTGATGAGCACACCCGCCGGACCAGGCTCTGACCAATGAATGACTCCTGGAATATGCAGGTCACTGGTGAATAGAACCAGGATGCCTTGCTGACCGGCACTCAGAACACTTCCAAACACTGAAGGACACAGTCTGAAGGCTCAGCTATGCAAGTTATAAAAGCCTTCATTCAGTAAAATTCCTGGATTTCTGTTTTAATCTTCCAATAAAACTTCAGCAAAGCCTCGGGCAGAGAGGGGCTGTAGGGTAACCACAGCCACTGTGAGATCACAGGAGAAACACTTCTGGGCTGGCTTCACTTCCCCAAAGTGAAGAGGCCAAACAGCCTGTAATAAGCGCAGGCCAAGGCTGACGGGCTTCACCCACGTGCGAAAATAACTGTGGGGATCCAGGCCCAGCAGGAGCCCAGAGGCCAGCCTCCGCAGCCACGCCCACGGAGGCTGGAGGTTGAGTCGGGGTGCTGGGCAGGGAGAAGTGAGCGCCGGCTTCCCGGCCTGTCCAGCGCTGGGAGACCACTCAGCTTTGGACCCCCAGCTCCCTCACTCCCTCCCCCAGATAAAGGTGTGTGTTCCAGCCATGGAGACTGCACAAACTGGTCCCCACTGCACCATCCCACAGTGGGCCTCGCCGGACCATGCAGCCTCCAAGAAGCCCTTCCCAAGCCCAGCCCTTCACAGGAAGGGACCAGAGAGCCCGTGTGACACCTGCACCTGGAGCCACACTGTGACTCTGGGTCACATCGGCGGATCTTTCCAGAAAACATCTGCATAACGGCTGCTGGTGTGTTCAAGGTTCATGACCTTTGACTAGTGACCCTTTCAGGGAATTTGTCCTAGGAAACTGTCAGACACATAGATAAAGAGTTGCCTCCAGAGGTGTTGATTTGGTTAATGATGTCAATACCATTGTTCATAATGAAAACTGAGCTTCCTTCCAAGAATACAACTATAGGAAAACAATAAAGAAATGACAGTTTGGGCTTCCCTGGCGGCGCAGTGGTTGAGAGTCCGCCTACCGATGCAGGGGACACGGGGTTCGTGCCCCGGTCCAGGAAGATCCCACATGCCGCAGAGTGGCTGGGCCCGTGAGCCATGGCCGCTGAGCCTGCGCTCCGCAACAGGAGAGGCCACAACAGTGAGAAGCCCGTGTACCGCAAAGAAAAAAAAAAAAAAAAAAAAGAAATGACAGTTCTTAAGAGGTGCAAACTTCCAGTTACAAAATAAATGTCACAGGCACGAAATGTACAGTGTGGGGAATACAGTCAGTAATTATGTAATATCTTTGAACGGTGACAGATCGAATCTAGAATTCATGGTGATGATTTTGAAAGGCACAGAAATATCCAATCACCATGTTGTATAACAGGAACTAACACAGAGTTGTAGGTCAATTATACTTCAAAAACAAGCAAACAAAACTCAGAGAAGAAGAGATCAGATTTGTGGCTACCATAGGTGGGCTTAGGGGGATGGGGAATTGGATGAAGGCTGTCAAAAGGTACAGACTTCCAGTTGTGAGATAAGTAAGTACTAGAGATGTAATGTACAACGTGATAAATATCACTAACACTGCTGTATGTTTCACATGAAAGTTGTTAAGAGAATAAATCCTAAGAGTTCTTACCATAAGGAAAAAAGGCCCTTTTTTTTTTCTATTTCTTTAATGTTGCATCTATACAAGAGGACGGATGTTCACTAAACCCATTGTGGTCATCAATTCATGATGTATGTAAGTCAAATCATCACGTTGTACACCTTAAACTTATACAGTGCTGTATGTCAATTACATCTCAATAAAACTGGAAGAAAAAAATTTTAATAAAGTTCTAAAACAACAACAACAAAAGATGTGATTGGGCTTCCCTGGCGGCGCAGTGGTTGAGAGTCCGCCTGCAGACGCAGGGGACACGGGGTTCGTGCCCCGGTCCAGGAAGATCCCACGTGCCGCGGAGCGGCTGGGCCCGTGAGCCATGGCCGCTGAGCCTGCGCGTCCGGAGCCTGTGCTCCGCAGCTGGAGAGGCCCCAACAGTGAGAGGCCCGCGTACCGCAAAAAAAGAAAGAAAAAAAAGAAAAAGTGATAGTTCATTCACTGTAGTTTTCGAAGGATTTCCAACGACGGAGGAAAATGCTGACAACAACATAATGTTAAGTGTACAAAGAATTCCAAACTGTATCACCGGGTTCTAATCTTTGCTCAGAAAGGGAACGATCAAAAGGTTGGACACTGTTATCTCTGAGGATTATCAGTAATTTCAGGTTTCCTTTTTCTTAGAACTTTCTTCTTGCAAGGTCGAAGATGAGCACGGGTTACATCCTTAATCGATCGTAACATGAGTCCGGATTTTCTGCTGTTCGGTGGGTCATTGGTTTTTAATGAACTACACACCTTGGTCAATTCAGGGCTCCGGAGGTCTGAGATGTCAGCATCTGGGGGCCCCAGGAGGGAGCAGGACCAAAGCAGAGGAGCCCTCCCTCCACTGTCCCGGCAGGGGTCTGCCCGAATAAGAGACAGAAGAAGCCCCTGCAGGGTAACTAGTGGATTAACTGAGGCAGAGTGGTGAAAGACGAGCAGTGGTTTTCCAGCCTCCATTTGGTTCCTCTGCAGCAAATCTCTCCAGGCCTGCCCTGTGACCACACCTGCTGTGCCTGGCCCCGCCCACCTGTGCACTTCCACACCCACCTCTGCCACCCTGAGCCTCTCCAACTGTTTCCTGAGGCTCCAGCTCTCTCTAGCCACTTCCCTGGGGTGCCCTTTCTCACCCCATCTGTTCCCCCTGCCTAACCACAGCCCCTGCGCCCCCCCACCCGCTCCGCTCCAGCCACGCCACCTTCTTTTTAACAGTTTTGTTGAGACAAAATTCACACACCATAAATGTGTCTATTTACAGGGTACAAGTCAATGGTTCTCAGTGCATTCACAGAGTTGTGAAAACATCACCACATTCATTTAGAATATTTTCGTCATCTCAAAAAGAAACCCCATACCTTTAGTTATCACTCCCCACCCCTCCATCCCCCCATCCCCCTGGCCCCTGGCAGTCACTTCCCTACCTTCTGTCTCTGGATTTGCCTGTTCTGGACATTTCACACAAACGGGACCACACAATACGCGGTCTTGTGTGACTGGCTTCCTTCACTCTGCATCGTGTTTCCAGAGTTCATCCATTTCGTGTATCAGTACTTCATTTCTTTTAATGGCCAAATAACGTTCCATTTATGGGTACAGCACATTGCCAATCCATTCATCAGTGGATGGGCATTTGGGCTGTTTCCACTGTGGGCTATTGTGAATAACGCTCCGATGAACAATCACGTACACGTTTCTATGTGGGTTTTTACTTCTCTGGAGTAAAAACATAGACATACATATACCTAGGGGTGAGATTGCTGGGTTGCGAGGCACTGCCCTTCTTTCTGTCCCCCAAACCTGCCAAGCCCATTCCCAGCTCAGACCCTGCTCTTGCATGCAGGCTCCTAAGCCATCCCTGATCACCGCAGGTCATTGTTGGTTTGATTTTCTCCGTAGCATTTACCACCATCTGACCTTACTTTGCTGGCTTTAGGTTATGTGTCTCTCTCCCCCTGATAAAATGCAAGCTCCACAAAGGGGGTTTGTCTGATTTGGTCATGAATGAATCTCTACCACCTAGCACAGGGCTGGAGACTCAGGCGATACTCAATGCCTATGAGCTTAATTTAATGTAATTTAATTCCCCACATCTCAGTGAAGGGCCTCCTCTTCCAGGAAGCCTGCCCTGATCCTTCCCCAGCAGCCCTGGTCACTGCTTACTTGTCCGTCTGCTCACTGGACTCGGGGAGGCTGGCGGGCAGGGCTTACATGTCTTCTTTCTCTGTCCCGCGTGTGCCCACGCGGGCCTGGCACACAGCAGGCGCAGGTGAGTTTTGCCAGGTCACAGGTCCCCCTGACACCACTCCACCTTGCGATGGTTCATACCGCTCAGAGAACTGGGTGCTTTTCTCACCTGTCCCCCGATTCAACTCGCCCTCTTGCACACCTCGAATCGGAAGGACACGGAGTGTAACCCCGGCCACTGAGGAAGCCCCGACCGAGTTCTCTGATCCTGCTGGCCACTGCCTGAGAGAGCGCGCCCCATGGAGGGGTACAGCCCAAGAGCTCGTGGAAATCCAGGCACCGGGCCCGCCCACCGACTCCCACTCAGGACATTGGAGGCGAGTTCTGGCCTCTGCCTTTATAACAAGCTCCCCCAGGAGAGTCTGATACACACCAGTTTGGAAATAAGTCATCGAGGACGTCAGTTCAGCAACTCAGGGGGAAAACATAAACGAAAAAGAAGGTGATACTATTTGCCCAGCAGAACATGGGGACATCTGGTCAACCCCAGGGGTGGGGAGCCGGCTCTGCCAGTGTGAAGGAGAAAGTCAACGTGATTAGGGGCTTGACTTAGCACCTCCCTGAGCTGGTGCATTTGCCCACATAAGTTCTTATGATTTCTTAAACATCATTCTGCTTCTTAAAGCCTTCTTTCCTCTCTCTGACAAATCAGCGGGGCTTTACTTCGTTTTGGAAAATCATTCCTTTTTTAAGAAACTGTGTGGGTGCTACTTAACTAATCATTTACTTTCTATAGCAACTTGGAAACAAACTGAACGCGCAGTGTGCTGAAATCATTTCTTGGAAGGTTCACGCAAGCTCACCCCCTAAATCCCTTCCCACTGCACAGTCCCAGCAAGCACTCGGGAAGGGACTAAAAACAGCAGGTCTGAGCACCAGCCTGGGGAGGGCACCCCACAGTGCTGGGCACAGCATAAGGGCACCTCCCCTCTGAGCCAGGCAGCAGGCCCAGCCCTTGCCTGAATCAACCCCACCCCCCGAAATGAACACTGAGCAGATAGGTATGTCCAGAAAATCAGTTTCAAGGGACACCAACACGTAGGCCTGCCTGAGACACACCCACGGCCCCACCTGGGTGTAGGAATCAGGAAAACAGGCCCCTTCCTTTCCTTCTTCCTCTCCTCCATCCATGTATTCCTCTACCCCAATTATTTTCTGAGGTCCTACTATGCACCAAGCCTTAACTTAGGTATTAGGGTGCAGAGGTGAATCGGAGGCCCCTGTTCCAACACTGCACCCTCCAGTGGGGGAAGGTCACACCAACACCAATATGTACCGCACACCAGGAGAGCGTGGCCCGGTCCCCTCTCGTCCCGAGCCTCCATCTCTGCTTCAGGAGCTGGGGAAACAGCACGGAGCTGGCCCTCCTCACTCCAGGGCGGCCTCCCCACATCAGGGCTGCAGCCAGGGCTTGAGGACAAAGCCAGACTCAGAATCTGCAGCCTCAGCCCACCGCCAGCGATGCTAAGCCCGCCGGGCTGGGCGGCCAGCACTGGCTGCTGCTTTAATGCTGGGAACGCTTTTCGTGGAACTAGCACTAAAATCCATTCCACAAATCTCTGGCTTCTTACACCGAGTGAGCCAAACGCTCCTTTATTTTCACACGGACACGGAGGCGTGACTCTGAGGCCGCGTGGTGGCCCCTGCAGGGCCTGGGCTGGGGCTGCTCCTGGCCCCACATCGGGGTCCCATCTGTCCTGCAGGGCCTCCCGCGTGCCCGCCAAGTTCCCAACCCGTGACAGCAGTTCTCAAACGTGGCTGCAGGTTAGAATCATGCAGGTGCCCAGGCCCACGAAACCAGGCTCCCTGGAGTGGGGCCCAGGCAGCAGAAACTCTAAAGCCAAGTCAGGGACCCCCGGATCCGGAGGACTTCGGCACCCGGGGCACCTCAACCTCAGCATGGCCCCGAAGTCTGACACCGTCCCTGTATTCAGGAAACTATTTCTGATAGAGACAGAAAAACAGACAGACAGACATGCAGACAAAAAGATAAATCAAATAGAGTTTTCACAGTGTAATTAAGGAAACGGGTGGAGACTAAAAGGACACGTTTAAGGAGACTGATGGGAAGTCTTTCCTGAAAAGATCCCCAAAGTGAGACGGAGGGAATTGCGGGCACACGGAGGCTGAGGTGGGGAGGGCCTGGCATGTTCCAGAAGCTGAAAGAACGGGGCTCTACAGAGTGCAGAGGGCAGGGTGAGTGGAGGCCAGGCAAAGAGTCTGGATTTTATCCCAAGAACAGTGGGAAGCCCCAGGACGGTTGTCCACATACAAACGTGGGTGGAGGGACGCGTATTAGAAACAAGACACGACACCCCATCAGGATCCATCGTCACAGTATTAAAGGGTTGCCTTCTCGACCTTTATCGTCAAATCCCCACCAGCTTCAGAGACTTGAAAACACACATGCGGTACGGAATCAACCATTAGTTAAATACAGGAAAGGTATCAAATCGATTTGAAATTCCCTAATCTCCTATTTCCATCCCATATGCCGAGCAGAAATAGAGAAAAAGAATATGCGTTATGTTTAACAAGGCACAGCGTTTTAAATGTCTTTAATCTCTGGAGAGAGGAATTATTTCAGTGGGCTGAAGCCGATACCTATAATTAATATCTAGGAAAAGTTGAACCCAAGAAAAAACTTTTTCAGGCTAAAAACCCTCATGTGATTTCTAGGTAATTAACAGTTTGGGCTCCACCACGGTAAAAATAGGCTTCCACCTGAAACTAATTCCCTTCCTGGCTACCAAGGCCATTCTTTGAGTGATGGAGGAGAAGAAAGCTATTTGAATCCATTTACGCGGCACAAATAGGAAGTGACACCTGGTCGGATGGGAGGTGAGCCGGCCAAGTGCAACTTGGAGCACAGAATCTCCTTGTTTGGGTTTCTTTCACTGTTTAGCACAAGCTTCTACTTCAGTCAAGTCCGACGGCTCACAAACCTCCAAAACTGAGCTTCTGCTTCTGGAGGGGCCCTCCTGAGTCCTGGCCCATCCAGTGGCTCAGCCCACCCTGGCCATTCACCCTGGTCTGCAGGGAGAGCTCCGCGTCACACGCGGGGCGGCCAGGCCACCGAGGGGTGCGATGGTCCGCGCAAGGTCACAGATAACCAGCGGAAGGCGCAGGCCTGGGACCCTGTTCCCCAAGTTCACCATGACCCCAGCTCAGCTTAGCTGTCCCCTCTCCAGGGCTCTCAACTGTCCCCCAGATCCCTCAACCCTCGCCATCCTAAAATCCAGGCATCCATGCAAGACCCCGGCCCTGCAGAAGGAGCTGCCCACCACCCCCCTTCCGTTTCATCCATTTGTGCACCGTTGTCACACACACATCCGCACACAACTAAATAATAAGTAACTTGAGAGCAGAGGGCACAGGCCTTGGGCACTTTGGTTGTGGGTATGAGGGCCACACCCTTTCACCCACCCCGAGGGATCCGCCTTCTGTTCGCAAATGTTCAACAAATATTTGCTGATTCGGTATCATTCAAAGTTGGCCGTGGGACCTCCCTGGCGGTCTAGTGGTCAGGACTCCGTGCTTTCACCGCTGAGGACGCCGGTTCGATCCCTGGTCAGGGAACTAAGATCCCATAAGACGCGCAGCGCGGCCAAATTAAAAAAAAAAAAACAAAGTTGGCCAAATTTTACCTCCAAGCGGCTTTAAAACCTTCATCTTAAGTAAAAGCATGCAGATTCAGGCCCCTGGTAGGGGCTGTTTGTCCCGTGGACCCCCAAGCAGGTCTACAGGCAGAACGATGGACCCGAGAGGCCAAAAAGCAGCCAAGTCGGTTAAATGCGCTTTAAAAATAACCTTCATTTACCTGCAACTCACTACGGACTCTTCCACTCGCCCGTCTGTTCCACAAACATTCACTGAGACCCGCTGTGCCCGAGGGCTCTGGCACCTGCAAGGCTGCGGGGTCCTCGGGCCCCAAGCGGGGCCACGGTGTCCCGGGGAGATGAGAGAAGGCGCAGCACTATGGTCTTGAGTGTGGGCTCCAACGGGGGCAAAGCAGGGGAGGCCAGCAGTTAGGAGCCCAGGCTGGAAGGTTCCAGGTTGAGGAGACGCGGTCACAGGGGCAAAGGCCAAGAGACAAGGGGAGGGAGGGACCTGAGGACAGTCGGTGGCAGCTGCAGCATAAAGGCCAGGCAAGGCTGGTGAGAGAAGAGGGTGGTGACAGGCTGATAACAGCCCCCAGAGATGCCCACGTCCTAATGCCCAGAACTGGTACCTATGCTACCTCGTAAGGGACTTTGCAGATGTGATGAGGGATCCTGAGGTGAGCAGGTTGTCCTGGATTATCCAGGTGGGCCCAATGTACTCACGAGGGTCCTTGTAAGAGGGAGGCGGACTGGACTTCAGCCCGGTGAGACTGACGGTGGACTTCTGACCTCCAGAACTGTAAGAAAATACATCTGTGCTGTTCCCAGCCGCCAAGTTTGTGTTGTTTGTGACAGCAGCCAAAGGAGGAATCAGTGCAGAGAAACGTGGCCTAGGGAGAACGGCCCTAGCCACAGACCCCACCTGTCTGTCCACCACTGCTGGCCCCAGATGGACCAGTCCTGGGCTGGGTTTCCACTGGTGGCGGTGCTCACCATCACAAAGACAAGGCAAGCTGATCTCGCCTTCGCCTCCGCTTTCTAATGTATCACCTGGCGGCAAAGCTGGGGCCACTCAGCAGTGCCGCGCGTCACCGTGCTTTCCCTGAGGTTCACGGGTCAACAAGACACACAGCCCAGAAAGCCAACCAGCAAAGACAGGCATCCTTCGCGCCCATCCGGACGACACACCCTGCTTGCAGCACTGCCTTCTAACACAACCTCAACTCGGTGCTGACCTCAGCTGCTCTCAGCAAGCCCAGACACCCTGGAATGTGCCGTCCCGGGAAGGGGGTGAGCCTCCCGTCGCTGGAAAGATCCCAGCTGGGGCTCGGTGGCCTCTGAGTCCACCCCGGGACTCCTCCTTGGCAGCCATCCTGTGCACAGTAGGTGCCCACGTGGCATCTGCTGAATGAATCTGCCCCGAGGGCCTTCCCACCCAACAGCTGTCCTTTCGGTGGAAGAAGCTGACTTCCTTCTCGGAGACAAGCGGAGGCCCATCTGTGATTCACCTTCTCCCACGAGTCCTGTCAGACACCAGGGCTGGAGACTGGAGGCAAAGACACCAAAACAAAGTCGCAGCCGACTTCCTGCCAGAGGGGAGCCAAGCCCTGCCCACGGCTCGCTCGCCGCCGGGAGCTTCTCCCTGCAGCTCAGGGTAGAGACGGGACATAAAAGGCTGGGGAGGCTGCTGCAGCCACCCCAATCCCTGCAGGCTCAACCAGGGCTGCTCGGGCATCTGAGAGCCTTGCCCAGGGTCCACCCCCAGGCCCTCTGGGTCTCCATCTGGAAAGAGCCCTGGCCTGGGACCCTGCAGACCTGGTCTAGCCCCACTCTGCCACCCGCAGCTTTGGACTCTGTTCAAACCACTCGACTTCCCAGGGCCTCAGTTTTCTCATCTGTAAACTAAGGCCACGGGGCTCCGAGATGCCTCACGACACCCACAGCCCTGCTTGAACTCAGCGGCTCCCGACTTCTTTGGGTTGAGATTTTGGCAGCACAGGGACGGAGAGACTCAAATCACAGCCAGATCACGGAAGCGTGGGGCCCCTCGGCTCCAGGCCAGGATGGCCACACCAGACACGGCCCACTTCCCTGACCGCCTTCTGTCCGTGTCACCATCTGAGAGGCCGCCTCCAGCCTGCCTGGGCTGTCCTGCGGTCCACGTCCAGGGCGCCAAGACCTCGGGTGTCCCAGGACACGCCCGCCCCTGCCCGGGGTGGCACTGGCTGCCCCCTGCACTTCACCCCACGTCCAGCCACCGCCGCTAGGCCCCAGTGGACCTATGGTGTGCACTGACCAAAAGACAGCACAGGTGGCCCGCACAGGAGCATCCAGGCCACCGTGAGATGCGGTGAGTGCCACACACCAGGAGTCTCCTCTGCTCTGAGCTACATGGACGCGGGCGTGGCCCCTGGCAGAGCCGACAGGCCTGGGGCTTCACCGCTCAGCACACCATAAAAAGCAGAAGTGTGGGGCTGTCTCGGCCTTGACCATGTGGAAATCACGCAGCCCATACCTGACCCCTCTGGGAGTGCAGGGCATTGGGGGAGGGAGGGGGGTGTCATCGGCGGCCATGGGTATTCTCCCAACGTGGGAGGATGACCCTCCAACGACAAAGCCGGGAGAGACGCGACGCTGCTGCTAGACCCCCAACTCACGACAACGCCCTCTGCAGGGTCCTACCCAAAACTACGCTCTCGGTCTAGTGCGCGTGGGTCCAGGGTTGGGGCCCTGGCCTGACAATCAGCATATCAGCCCTCTGGCCGAGGTGACGGGTCGGGGTGGGCATGTGACCCATGCCGGCCAGTGGGTCTCTGTTCTGGACTTCCACTGGGAAGGACTGGTGGACGGCAGCATTCTCCAGCCTCAGGTTCTCAGGGAGCCGTGACCCGGGTGGGCTGTCGGAGAAGGAGGCCAACACACGGGGAAGCTGAGCCCAGGGACAGGGACAGAGGCTGAGGGACACAGGCTGAGAGACTGCACCTGGGGCCCCTGGAGCCAGCCACACCTGAGGCCAGAACCCTGGACTTTCTGGACCTGTGAGCCTACGAGTCCACTTTTTCACTTAGGCTAGTTGGAGTCGGGTTTCTGTGACTTGTGACCAAGAATCTTGCTTAACACACCCCCTTCTGTGCACAGCCCTACAGAAGCCACGGGAATGGCAGGAAATAAGAACACACACCACACCCTCCTGTAACCTTAGACCGAACCAGGAAGACCTGACCAATCGGCCCAAACACACCGGGTGGGGACACAGGATGTGACCAGTACTGCCGATTAGAGGCTGGGGGAGAGGAAGACCCCAGAGGGCCGAGTGACAGGAGCCAGATCTCACTCCTGGGCCCCCTGCACTCTGTGCTTTCTCTTCCTTCCACAAGAATTCCTCTCCCCACTGGGGGGACGGGAACTCCACCAGGGCAGCCACGGAGATTCAGGGCACTAAAGGAGATGTAACCACACATATTGCTGGGAACGTTCTTGAAAGAATTAGACAGAAACAGACACCAGATAACGTTCATTATATACTTGCACTGCTATAGAAAATGGACATTACATTTTCCTCCAGGTGAAGCAAGAATAAAAGGGATTAAGGATTAGCTGACAGAGTCTCCGCCCCTCGCCCAGGCCCCCTCCACCTCGTCACACCCACTTCCCTCCTAACGATCTGGGGATGCGTATGCACTTGGTCGATGATCCACGTCTTCTAAAGGCACCGTGACATACAAAGTAACCTATCTACACAACAGAAACAGACTCACAGACATAGACAACAGACCTGTGGTTGCCAAGGCCGGGGGGCGGGGGGGGGGACTGGGAGTTTGAGGGTGACAGATGCAAACAATTACATTTAAAATGGATAAACAACAAGGTCCTGCTGTAGCGCACAGGGAGCTGTACTGAATATCCTGTGATAAACCATAATGGAAAAGAATATAAAAAAGAATGTCTCTATGTGTATAACTGAGTCACTCTGCTGTACAGCAGAAAGTAACACAGCATTGGAAATCAACTAGATTTCAATTAAAAATTTATTTTTAATTAAAAAAAACAAAGAGGGCTTTCACTAGTTAGAATTTCTGTTGTCTCTTTGTTAAAATTCTGAGAACTTTATTTGATTTCTTTGATATAGCATAGATGAAAAACAAACAAACAAAAATAAAAGGCACCGTGACAAATGTTAGGTAAGTGACCGTCCCAGTGTCACCGCCTGGCTCCTCCCAGGGACCCTCCCTTCTGGGGTCTCCTTCCCCCACCCCACCCCAAATTCCCAAACTCACCAAGGTGCAACAACGGGCCCAGCCTTTGCCCTGCTGTTCCCACTACCTGGATGCCCTCCTTCCTCCCACCCTCCTTTCCCGGCCGCCACCTCTGGGAAGCCTTCCCAGATTTCTCCAGGAAGGGAAGTTCAGGGGGAAGTTTTGTTCCCTGCAGTAGGATGAAGACTCAAAGTCAGAATTTATTGACTTCAAGAAAAAAATGCAGACACATGAAATTTCTTGCAGTGAGTTTGTGGCCCCGACTCAGCCCTGCTGTAAACTTTCAGGCGTTCTGAGGAGCAGAGGGAGCTCCCGGAAGAGCCCTGTGGGCACCGAGGTGCTGGCAGCTGGCAGGCCACCACCACCTCCCCCAAAATGCCTCTCTCGTAGGCTCAGGAACGGCCGATGCCACTCAGCAGGTGGGAGATCCTTGTACCCCCTTCCTGGAATAAGAGGGGTGCCAGGCTCGGTGGGGTCTTGACTGGGAGAGGACAGGCGGCCCTGAGCACCACAGCCACCATCCCAGGCACCCCCAGGTCCAGAGAGGACGTCGGACAGAGAGAGGGAGGGAGGAAGCGCCAAGGACAAGGGCAGCCTGGCTGCTTTCCCTGAGCGCTCCCCACTGCAGCCCTGCACAGCACTGCCCAGGGCACCCTCCAGACCTCCTGGAAATGCCACCCCCTCCTTGGGACCCCTCCCTGACCACTAGCTCAATCGGGCCCTTGCTTCCCCTAGCCCAGTTAGAGACCCCCATCACCTGTGCCTTCCCCCACAGCATCCCTCCCACCTGCCCCTGCCCTTGTGTCCCCAGGTCATCAGGTCATTGTCTGCCCCTCTCCCCAGGCAGGGACCATGCTTCATCCTGGCCATGTCGCCCCTTCCACCTGGCAGAGGGTCTGGCCCATAACTCAGAATCGATGAACGAATCAACCACTGCAAAAGCCTCTCTGAAACGCTCTGGGGCAAATGCAAACTCAGGCCAAGCCCCCATGGGCATCAGCAAAAGCTCTGGATTCGCTGGCGAGTGGGGTCATCTGGAGCTCGGCCCTCCTCCATCACGCTGAAAACAACCTGAAGATGGCATCGCGGTGAGTTAAGAGGGAAACACCAGACTAGAAACGCTGACCTGTGAGTTTGGGATCACGTGCACGTCAGGCCAGCCGCCACAGTTAGGGAGCTCTGCCCGCCCCGTACCCAAACGTGCAACCCATCGGGGACCGAGCCTACCCACAGCAGCCCAGCAGAGGGGCACGTGCCGGCACCTCCAGCCGGCCTCACCGCCGGCGGGCCACCTTCCAGCGGAGGAGGTCCAAGGGCTTCCTACCGAGCAGGGGCATCTGGCCCAATGGTCCGCACAGGCCCCCCACCCCCAGTCGTCCCACCCACCCCAGGACGGGCCAGCCAAGCCCAGAAGGATGAGGTGGCCTGGAGGGGCCGAGCAGAAGCTGGCCGCCCAGCATGGAGCCGAGCCCTAGCACGCACCGGCCTTCAGTCCACAAGGCCCGAGCGGGCCTCGTCACCCCTTTTAGGATGAGAAAGACAAAGGTCCACGGGATTAGGAGCTGGCCGGGCCACACGTGGCCAAGAGGCGACAGAGCAGAGTGGACACCCCGGTGGAGGGCGGTGGGCGTGAAGAGGGCCTGAGTGTGGTCGGGGGCAGGTGGGTGAGGCAGACGGGACCACCCTCCGGGCTCTGCCCGTCCCAAGCCAGGGCAGGGGAGCCAGGCAGCTCACAGACCCAGCCAGCGTCTCGGAGCTCCTTCCCGTGCTCACGAGACCCAGGCCGGGGCACGGCCGCAGGCTTATCCAAGAGACTAGAGAAGATTCACCCCCACAGAGGACCCCGAGGACCCTGAGGGAGACAGAGCACGGCCATCCCGGCCCGGGGGTCCTGCTCGGCCCCAACTGGGGCAGAGAGGGGACAGAGCCACAGCCTCTCATCCTTATAAAAGGCTGCGTGGGCCCTGCTCGCGGGCTGTGAGGCTCAGGGGATAACGCTGCACGGGCTCTGCACTGGGCACAGGGCAGGCAGGGCTGGGGCCCCATCACGTGACAGGAGCCTCAGCCAGAGCCCCGCCCCCGGTTCCCTCCCACCAAGACCCTGCCCTGGCGACAATTCCCCATCACTCCAGTGGACAGCGTCGCTTGGATATGCTCCAGAAAACAGGACTCCCAGGAGCCCTGGAGAACTGAGGGCAATCCGCTGCCTTCCCCCATGTGCCATGTGGATGGCCCCCAGCCCCACCCTTCTCCCAGGTCAGAGGTCAAGGTGGTCAGCACCAAAGTCGGCCAAGTCTCCACATCCCAGAAGAGCGAGGTGCCAGGTCAGGCAGGGCAGGGCAAGGCCACCTCAGCACCCAGGGTCCGTCTGCTGGCTCCTCTGTGCCAGGGAAGGCACATGTGACTGCAGGGCCGGCTCCCCTCCCTGGGGCAGGGGAAGCTGCGGGATCTAGGGGAAGCAGGTCCCAAAGGGCCCTTCCCTCCAGACCCCGCCCGGAAGGCCATGGGTTTCGGGTTTCCCCTTGGCTGCCTGCCGGGCCTCTGCTCCGTGAGATGGAAAGAAAGTCTGACTTGACCTTAGGAGGTGAGCATTTCAGGCGATAATTCGTATCAGAAAACTTGCAAAAAAAAAAAACAGACGTCAACAAGAAATCCTCCCTCTAAAGGTGGGCTCCTGGAGCCCACGCTGCTGGGCTTGGCTGCGCTTTAGCAAACTACTCAGGAAATGGAACGAAAACGGAACCACGCCACCCCCAGCACATCAGCGGGGCCCTGGCCAGATGCTGGGGTGAGCTCCGAGCCCACACATCCCTCAGCCCCCCAGGGAGTAAGGGGAGGGTGCGAGCACGCAGCCACAGCCTCCGAAGGTGGAACCTTCTCAGGCTTTAAAAAGGTAACGTGCTGGGACCTCCCTGGTGGTCCAGGGGCTCCCAATGCAAGGGGCCTGGGTTCGATCCCTGGTCAGGAAGCTAGATCCCCCACGCCACAACTAAAGATCCCACACGTGGCAACGAAGACCCCACGTGCCGCAACTAAGACCCGGCTCAGCCCAATAAATAAATAATTTGTTTAAAGGTAACTTGCTGATGTGACTTTAAAGGAAAGACACGGGCAAACACAGAACGAAGGTGACAAGGACCAAAACCATTTTCGGGGGCTCCCCCCACCCCAGGGCTGATATCAGGACCTAGTTATCCCCGTGAGGCTGACCCAGAGGAAACGCTCAACGCAGGTCTGATGGATGGATGAACGAACGAGGGACCAAGCGAGTGACACTCAGAAAGACACCCATCAGAAAGCCGACCTTCCCAGTTTCCCCCAGGTGGCCCTCCAGGAAAGCACCTCCGCGTTTAAACCCACCCAGAGTTGCTTATCTGCTGCAAAGCTGAGCCAACCATCTCCTGGGTGCTGTGTTACGTTTTATGTGAATGAAATGAGGCTGGGAGCAGAGAAGCGACTTAAAAGCGCCAACTTCATTTGCGGACTGATGCTCCCTCCCCACTGAGCACCCTGGCTCCTGGCTGAGCCACCGCAGCCGAAGGGCAGAGGCCCGGCCAGGGGGAGGCACAGGGCGCCGTGGCCTGGCTGCACGGCCACTGCTGCCAGTCGAAGCTTCTGGGCAGAAAGCTTTGGGCAAGAAGCGGTCTCTCCATCTCCCCCAAAGGGCTCCTCCCTACGGGGAAGGCTCAGGATCCTCACTGAACACAGGTGGGGACAAATGAGTGCTTTACAGAGCTTCAGAGGTCACATGGGGAGCAGGCAACTGAACAGGGAGGCCAGCTCTGTCACCCACCGGCCACGGGGTCCTTCCCAGATCCTCAGCAGAGAAGGAGGTGGGCCGGGCCTCTGAGCTGATAGCCCTTCAGGACCAATGAGCCCCTCCTATCCTACTCATCTGGTCAGTTGCCAATGTTTACTGAGCATCTGCTAAGCACCTAGCACTGGGAGACAGCAGAGAACAGACCAAAGCTCCGCCCTCGCGGGGTCCACACCCTTAGGGGCCTGGGGGAGACAGGACACTGGGAGCAGGCACTGGGGTGGGGGGTGGCGGAGAAGAGAATCATCCCCACGGGGTCCGTCTGTCCCCTCTCTTTCCCAAGAGCCACGTCCTACCTGGCTTCTTCACTTCTATTCACTTCGCTTCTACTCACCTGTGATTCCCCGCCAGCTCTGCTGGGACCACAGAATCCAGGGGCCCATGAACTTGGGTGGAGAAACAAGAACTGGGTTTATTTTCACCAACTCCGACTGAAACTGGGCGTTTCCTTCATCACGAAGCAACAAGTCACAATGTTGTCCTTAGTACCTGGGACTTCGTCACCAACAGAAATCACAGGTGTTTTCCCGGGCACGCTGACAGCTGTTGCCGACCCCGAAATATCGTTTACGTCCATCACAACTTCAGAACTGTGGTACTTACCACACTTGCTGCTAACTCTTGTTGATGTGTTACTAAAGAAATCAGCTTTAATATTCTGATAACTTTATTGCCATAGCATTTATTTTTTAATAATCATCCTTTAATCCTATCTATTCTATGTTATGCTGGTTATAAAAACTACATTCTGAGAAACTTCACGGGCTTCTCCAGACTTGGGGTGGGGAGAGTCTATGGCACAGAAAGAGCTGAGAACCTCTGTGCCAGGATGGTGGGGGGGGGGTCCTTGGAGCCGGGAAGCCCCTCCGCGTGTGTCCCGGGGCAGCCCGTGGTGTGACACCCAGCAAGGCACCCAGCAGCCGCCTCAAACGACTGAGATAGAACGGCTGCAGGAATTAAATAAAAACCCCGAAGCCCCTGCACGGTCAAGTGATCAATCAGCACATAAACCTGGATGGGGTTAAGCAGTATCGATGGGAATAAACTGAGAAAAACGTAAGATTTTTTACTGAGCGCTTCATTTTTACGAGTGAAAACTGAATTATTTAACTGGTCAATGAGCTAGTCAATAGGGAAAAGGGCCTAAATGCAGGGAGGAAGTGAAGTGCACGTGAACTTGAAATACAAACGGCAGGAGCTCCAGACCACGCCCCCCTGGACCATTTCCTACCCCCCGCAGGCCCCCCCACCGCCAGACCAGTCAGCCTATCTCTGACTTTCCAACGTTGACAGATCTGGATGTCCTGGGCTCCAAGCAACAGCCCCTCCCCTTGGGTCACACATAGCAGAATGGGGGGTTATCAGAAGAAACCAGAAACAACACCACTCCCACCCACTGTACTGTCTCCCTGCTGTGTCCTCTCCAGGTATGGGATGGCCCTTAGTGCTGTGAATATTTCTCCCCCAAAACCACAGGGCGACAGATTTCTTTGGGGATTGCAACCATGCAACTAATTAGCAAGTGGGCAAAAACTCAAAGCAGACACAAGAACGATGTCTGCTGTAGTTAAGACCTCAGGCTCAATCCAAAAACTAACACAGAATTCTGCAATCCCACTTCTGAGTATACACCCAGAAGAAGAGAAAGCAGGGGTTTGAACAGACATTTGTACCCCAATGTCCACAGCAGCGCTGTTCACTATAGCCCAGAGATGGGAGCAGCCCAAGGGTCCACGGATGAACGAACAAGAAAACAAATGTGGTCCATCCACACAGTGAAATGTGATTCAGCTTCAAAAAGGAAGGAAATTCTGACACAGGCTACAACTTGGCTGAACCTCGAGGACATCATGCCCAGTGACGTAAGCCCGTCACATAAGGATAAACACTGTATCACTCCACTTATATAAGGTCCCTAGAAAAAACAGCCAAATTCACAAACGGAAGGAGAATGGTGGTTTGCAGGGAAAGGGGGAGACAGGAGGCGATGGGGGGCTAGTGTTTAACGGGGACAGAGTTTCCATCTGGGAAGATGAAAAAGTTCTGGAGGTGGATGGTGGTGACGGTTGCATAACAATGTGAATGTACTTCATGCCACTCAACTGTACACTTAAATTGGTTAAGAGGGTAAATTTTATCTGTATTTTATCACCATTAAAAAATAACAATAAAGAGAAAAGAGTAGAAATATTTCTTGCACTAAAAAAATAGCACTCAGGGACTTCCCTGGTGGCGCAGTGGTTGAGAATCCGCCTGCCAACGCAGGGGACACGGGTTCGAGCCCTGGTCCGGGAAGATCCCACACGTCGCAGAGCAACTAAGCCCACGCGCTGTAACTACTGAGCCTGCGCTCTAGAGCCTGCGAGCCACAACTACTGAGCCCGCGTGCCACAACTACTGAAGCCCGCGTGCCTAGAGCCCGTGCTCCGCAACAAGAGAAGCCACCGCAATGAGAAGGCCGCACACCACAACGAAGAGTAGCTCCCACTCGCCACAACTAAAGAAAAGCCCACACGCAGCAACGAAGACCCAACGTAGCCAAAAACAAATAAATAAATAAATTTATTTTTAAAAAAATAGCACTCAGGCTCAAGAGTGAAGAAGGAAATCGCATCTCAGACCTTTTTTAGCTGTGTGACTTTGGGCCAGTCCCCTGGATGCTGTGAACCTTTCTTTTCTCGTCTGTAAAATGAATATAATAATCGTATCTATTTTTTAGGACTGTCTCCAGGACTAAATGAGTTAATGCCTGTGATGTGCCCGGCACAGCCGTGGACACATAAAAG
Source organism: Leucopleurus acutus (assembly GCF_964270905.1). Lineage (NCBI taxonomy): Eukaryota > Metazoa > Chordata > Mammalia > Artiodactyla > Delphinidae > Leucopleurus > Leucopleurus acutus. The sequence goes on from NC_139146.1 coordinate 4,143,300, forward strand.
GGGACTGTGATTATTAACTTCATTATTACTAATCAGAAGCAATATGTAAATAATGAGAAATTGTTATTATAAGATAAAATTACCTCCGAAGGAGAAGCACGGAGGCGATCCTAAATGCCATCTCTCCAGCTAAGGCCTGGAAGATGGTATCTCTACCCCTGACGCCTCAGAATTATGCGCAGCACAGAAAACTCATAAAGAGCCCTTTCTGAATTAAAAGTGATCTGAAGAGAAGCAGCCACACTCGGCCTGGCTCTTTTCTTACTTTAATTTGAACTTAATTTATCTCTGAGCATCAGGAAACGGCGTCATGCAAGAGATGTGCCCTGTCGGAGTCAAGGCGAGCTCAACATTGCGGGAAATGATCTGCTTTTGCAAGAAAATCACGAAGGAAGGAGGGTGCTGTTATTTTAAGATCTTCGAGCTGGTGTGAGAAGAAACTAATTAAATGATTGTAATTTTCTGTGCAAATGCAGCAACTTGACTACTGCAGAGATGCAAAATAAGAAGGAACTTTTCCACCTCAAAAGAACAGCGGAGTCTTAATTTTTTCTTCTTTCCGGTTCTCCAGTGACAGCTCACATTCAAGTACTCCGATTAAACGTTTAAAACAACAAACAGAGCTTATGCGGGACAAAGACGATGAGCACACCGTGTGCTCTGGGAAGTGTCCTGGAATCACGGGGCTGGAGTAGAAATGGTTTTGTTGCTGCCCTCAGTGGGCTGTCAGTCGCCAGCTCACAGCACAACTGGGAACAGGTTGCAAGAGTCTGTGCTCTGCCACCCACCGGAGGGACGGCTGCACCGTGGGAACCCGCGTGGGGCAGAAGCGGGGCCTTCGCCATCCCCACCATCCACGGGACAGAACCGGAAGGGCCACGGGTGCGTGTTTCCATGGCGGTTCTATGCCCAGCATCCAAGCTCACACCCCGAATGAGGCTTTCAAAGGGCTCCCACAGGCAAGAGCAGGCTGGGGACAGACCCACACGCATGCTTCACCCTCCAGATGCTGGGATGGAGACCTTGGCATGACCACGATGAGAGCCAGAGTTCCCCTGCTCCCTGAGCTTCCACACCTGGGCACACGCTGGCCAGGAACAGGGCTGCAGTAACAGCTGGCTTCACGGGTCATCACATCCCTCCGTGCTCCATAAAGCACCCATGCAAACTCGGGAATTAGGAGCGCGAGGGCGAAACGGGCTATTGGTAAGAATCTATAAATAACTCACTCTTCGGATGCTAAGAAAAAAAAAAGAAAAGTGAGGAAGCTCCCAAACAGAAGGCAGTTTACAAGCTCGCCCTCCGGGTCTTCCTGAAATGGAAACGCTCAGGGATGCTCAGCGTGTCGCCAGCGCATGTTCTCATGGCTCCAGCTCTGCACTCCCACGGTGTCATCCTCGGGGGCTTAGCCTGCCTCTGACAAATTATAATAAAGTAACATGTTAAAACAACAGGAGCTCCAAAGAAGGCCTAATGCAAGCACTGGGCTGCCTTCTAATCTGAAGGGGCGTGGAGAAGAATCAAGTTAATTTATGACCTCTTTAAAACACTCTCAGGAACCCTCATGCAACCACAAATTAAATAGCCACTTCATTAAAGTAAACGTAGATCTGTGCAATGTGTTCGGGAACGTTATTAACAGGGCTGTTTTGATGCCTTTGAGCCAAAAGCTTCTTGATTGACGGACCTGTTCTTTCTCTGCCTGGTGCTCCGGGGTCTTCAGGACCCCGGGCCTCTCCCTCAGCCTGCACAGTCTCACCATCGCAACATCCTCCTCAGCCCAGGTGACACTGACTCTACCCACCCTTCAGAGCCGCTCGATCATCACCTCCTCCAGGAAGTCCTCCCTGACCTCCCCAGCACAGATCCTTAAAGCACCAGAATTCTGTAATGAACTCCTGTCCAGTCCCAATGTCCTGCCAGGACAGGGGCCATGAGTGATTTTGCTTGTCACTGTACCCCGGCACCTAACAGACCCTCTTAGAAAGCAGCTGCTCTGAAGGCTAATATGAGGTCTCTTCTCACCTGGGGCTCTCAAACTTTGTGTGATCTCTGCAGGCACAGACAGAATGCAGAAGACCCTAGGTCTTCTGTGTCCCGGGCACAGGGCAAGCATACCCCCAAGTACAACACTGCCGCCTTGCATGCCAGGGCTTCCCCAGTCTCTGCCCACCGAGCATACGTGTCCACTGAGCGACACCCATCCCACAACACAGGCTGCCCTTGCTCTCTCATCATTCTTGGTCCAGCCGCCAGGCCCAGGGTCCCCGACAGGTGGCACAGCTGGCTTCCTGACAACAAATGTGACAGGCACTCAGTGCCGGTCACAGCATCCCGTGACCTCCGTCTGCCTCTGTCCGTGTCTGGGTGGCCACTGGCCGCCCTTGGTGAAGCTGCCACGACAGAGCAGTGCTTCATCTGGGGGCAGAGGCCCACAGCCAAGCACTGAGCAGTCACAACTCAGCCAGCCATGAACCAGAGCGCTCTGTCCAAGGGGGTCCCCCCCCAAAACGCCGGGAGGCCCGCACCGTGCTGGTCTGGAACCCCAAAACTTCTCCCGGAAAGTTCAGCAGACTTGGAGCCACCAAGCCCGCCCACAAGAGCGGAGCGGAGCCGCCACCACGAAACCACAGCCGTCAGACTCAAGGCTACAAATCAGCTTTGTCGCTGGATTCACTCAAGAACCCGAAGGGCTTTCCACGAAGGCCTTCATGGTCTCTGGACGCAGGAGCCTGGCCGTGAGCCGTGAGGCCTCCGTGGGCGGTTGGGGAGCCACGTCCCGTCCATCCTCACCTGAACCCTCTCTCAGACCTGCTCTTCCCTCCCTCGGCCCCCTCCAGGGCCCTGGGCCAGGCCTCACCATCACAGCAGCCTCCTCCCCGAGTCTCTGTACAGGTCTCACCTCCACGGCCCCTCACCAAGTCCACCCTGCACACTGCCCCCGGGTCACTGGTTGAAACTCAGCCCAGCCCTGCTATCACTCCCTGAGCACCTGCTGCAGGCCAGACCCTGTCCGAGCACTTTACGTGGATTATCCTACTGAACCTGCACCACAGACAAACCTATGAGCCTTCACTTCCCCCAAATCTAAGACACTGAGGCCCAGAGAGGTCAGTCCATCCACCCCAAATCTCAGAGCCAGAAAGGAGCAGGGCCGGGTACAAGGAAGCTGAAGCTCAAGCACCAGTAACCCCCCCCCACTGCCACGCTGGGCTGTTCAGCCCCATATTTGGGACCCATTAGGAGTGGACTTCAACCAGTTTTTTCCAAACTTCCTTCCTCTGATTTCTCTCCACGCACAATGCATTCACTGTCTCCGTGTATGACACAGACATACCTTCAGATTCCCACCTCCCAGACCTTGCTCAAGCAGTTCCTCCCCCAGAATGTTCCTCTCCATCTCCCATATACTCCCCCTACTCGTCCCATAAGTCCACCCTGATGCCACCTCTTCCATGCAGTCTTCCCTGATTTCCCCACTGGGGAAGATGGTGCTCACCCCTCGTATCCCAACTATTCACATCCATCCCTTTTTTCCCCACAGGACTACTCTGAGCTCCCCTGCGTTAAGCTCAGGGGATGCAAAAGTAATTGAGGCCCCTCCCCTGCTGTTACGAGCTGAACTGTGCCCCCCTCACCGCCCCCCACAAATCATATATTTAAGTCCTAACCCCCAGGACCTCAGGATGTGACTATATTTGGAGATATGGTCTTTAAAGAGGGGATTAGGGTAAAATGAGGCCACTGGAGTGGGCCCTGATTCAATATGGTTGGTGTCCTTATAAGAAGAGATTAGGACACAAACACAAAGAGAAGACAGCCATCTATAGGCCAAAGAGAGAGGCCTCAGGAGGAACCAACCCTACTGATCCCTTGATCTTGGACATCCAGCCTCTAAAATGGAGAATGCATTCTGCTGTTAAAGCCGTCCAGTCTGTGGCACTTTGCTGTGGAGGCTAATACACCTGCCCTCAAGGAACCTGACATCTGACAGCTGTGTTAGGTGTGACCCATTTCACACCTTCAGAAGCTCCATGCTTGTGATTTGGAGCTCTGGCTCTCTGGGTATAAAATATGCACAGATATCAGGTTCCTGAAGATCCCTGAGCAGAGAGCATGAACAGTCAGGGCAGAATTACCCCTCGACATCCTCAACCCTGCAGGACAGCACAGAGCAGATGTGGAGCGGGGGCGGGGGACACGCCGATCTGCTGACCACCAGCGACAAAACTGAACCAACTGGGCCTGGCTGCAGGAAGCTCACATTCTAGTCCACTGACGCATCAAAACTGAAGTTCCAGCGCCGTGAGGGAAGGCGTACAGGTGAGCTGTACTTAAGTATAACGAGCACGCGATCTCCCAGAAATGGTAAAATTGGGACAGGGCACGGCACCACCCCATTGGGGCAGCATGAAACCCTGACCTCGGAGGCAGGGACCTGCACTGTCATACTTGTCCCCAGATCACACCTCTGCCTCTGAGGGCAGCTCGGGAGACCCAGAACCTGGAGCCTCCGTGCATGACCCGTTCTGGATCCATCGAAGGTAACACCAGTTGGTTTCAATGAAACACTCAGTTCACACCTAACAATTCATTTCTACAGCTAAACGGCAGACAGAAAGGCAGTGTTCGAACTTCCAAGCTAGTCCCCTTCTGTATGTCCATGGGAGCGGGAAGAAACCAAGCCTTTGGAAGGAAAACGTACATATGTTCTCAGTGCTACAGCGGCGGGGCCTGTCCCGGAATAAGCTCGAATCCTGCCGTTCCTTTCTGCAGATGCTCTAAAATACCATTTTAAAAAGTCTATCCCTCTCCACATGCTTTTTTTAACTCTGTAAAACACCTGACATGGTAAAGCAAACACCATCTCTGCTCTTGTAGCGCACATCTGCAGAGAGTAGTTCCTTGGGTTCGGATACCTGTGCAAATCAGATGACATAAAATGTTTAAAAGACTCTGCTCAGCAAATCAGCCTCAAGTTAGTTTCTTTTCCGTTTTAGCTTTCAAAGATGGTGCTTTCAAGCGGAGGTGAACCACGTGCAGAATCCTGGCTAAAATCCTTAGCCCTGCGGCTGCCAGAGGGACCAAAGCGCATTTCCGAGACACTTCACGTGCGGAGAAAACAATGCAACGCATGCGCGGAGTGCTGAGAAAATAATGGTTTGAAAAAAGGGTTTTCCTTGGCTCTCGGTTACAGCTTTCACTCCTCTTGAGTTCTTCCCAGGCAAGTGAAACTCTTAAAGCATCACCTGCTCCCCAAGTCAAAGGATGATGCGCTTATCCAGCGAGAACTCCCGTCTCCCCGACTTCCCAAGCCTGAGAATGGGTGAGGTGGGGGGGGGCGGGGCTGGCAAGAGAAGTGGGAGGTGTTTGAGCCAAACGCCGGGTCAGCATCTCCAGAACCACAGCCGGTAACAGTGATGAGTACTCGGGCTTCGCCTCCCGTCTGCTGAGTGCCAGGCCGCGCCCTGCTCTCCACAGCCACCCCTGCCCCCCATTTCCCAGCGGCCAGGGGAGAGCTGCCTCTCTCAAAGCTCCTCCCCGGATCTGGACTTCCCACCGCCCACTAAAGAGAAGTCAGCACCTCCCCACATTCCCACTCCCCACTCCCAAGCCCCTCCTCCAGGCATTCAGCTGCCAGCAGCCAGGAGACAGTCACAAGGAGTCACTCAGCTCAGCCACTGTCCCCAAGCAGCAAAGCCAGGTGGGCTCCTCGGCCAGGCCCCGCCCCCAGGGCCCCGCCCCACTGGCCCAGACTCCTCCTCAGTCTCTCCAGGGGAGCTCTGCTCTCAGGATGGGGGTGGGCGGGCGGGATGGGTGTCAGTGAGCCCTGAAGGTGCTGGTCCCACCTGGGAGGCTGCTCTCCACCCCTCTGGGTCTCCCTAACTTCTCTCACCCCTACCGCCCCCCACCACGAAGCTGAAAAGAGTAAGCTTCTGGAGGAACAACCTGGGGGGAGGGGGCTTGGTTTGGATGTTCCGGCTCCACTGGTCTGACTGTTAATGCTTACTGGTTCCTTTGAGTTACTGGTGTCCGGGTTACCTTGCAGTCCCTGAGTTACAGCTTACGGTACATAGGACACGGTTTGCTCCCGAGTATTGGGAAGAAAGGAAGAAGGGCGGGATCCGGCTGCACGTCTGGGGTCTGCCCCCTCTCTCCAGATGTACGTGGGGACGTTCCCCCAAGGGCTCTTCGAGGGAGGGGCGCCTGCTCCCCTCCCTAAAGCACCGCCTCTCAGGGCCCTGCCTGCCCCCTGCTGGCCGGCGGAGCGCAGGGGGTCAGCGCCGACCCGCCCCTCCCCCCAGGGCTTCCAGTCTGACTGGAGACGGCTGAGGTGACCAAGGACCAGAGACCCGGCACATGCGTGAGAAGCTGGCTGGGGAGGGGGTCCGGCAGGGCGCCGCGCTCTGGACCAATCAGGCCCATCCAGTGCCGCCCCTGCCCCAAGAAGCGCATCCACTCGCCCCTCCCTTCTCCCGCAGAGTTACCCAGCCAGCGGGGCTAGACAGAGGAGGTGGGTAACAGTGCCGCCCAGCCCAGGCTACACCCCTGCGGTGACTAGAGAAGCACCTGCATCCCCGCCCCTCCACTCCCAATGGATGCAGGGGCCCTGGCCCAGCGCGGCTTCCCCAGAACTTTGGGAAGCCTTGGTCAAGGAGAAGGGTCGGGGCTCAGCCACTGGACAGTGAGCGGACATTTATGGAAAGGAGTGACGAGGGGCTCCCATCTCTTCTCCCCATAACCTCGCGCACACACACAGCTGCCACCTCCCTCCACCACTCCCTCTCCCAAAACTAGAGATGATCCACGTGGGGCTGCCGACAGGTGACCCCAAGACAGATGACCACGGGTTATCTGCTCCGGCGGGAATAGAGCGGGGTGGGAGGGAAACGACGCTGTGGCACCCCCCCCCCCGGGGAAGAATATGAGGGTATCCCCATGCCCGGGACACACCACCAAAAAGGAAGAGGCGGGATCCAAGAGGGGGCAGGACCCACAGAGCTGGTGGAAGGAGGCGCCGGAGGACCTTAACAGAAGTGTGTTTGCAGGGCAAGGGGTGTCCAACTTCCAGCTGGAGCGAGGCCGAAGTAGCGGCCAAGGTGGGGGAGGGCAGGGAGTGCAAGGAGCTGGCCTCCGCTCCCAGCCCCGCGGGTAAGCAGATCCCGGCGCATCCAGGTGCGTCAGCGGCCGGTCCTCAAGGCAGCCGCGGGTCGCCCTACGGGAACGCGGGGAGAGCGGTGGCCCCAGAATCGAGGGTCCCAGAATCGGACGCCGGGCTGACCGGGGAAGTCCTAGAGCCCGTGGAGGTGCCACGAGCGGGGTCCCAGGTAAACCAGGGTGGAGCGGGTCCTGGAACCAAAAATCCCAAAGCAACGCTGGGTGGACCGGGTGGAGTCTGAAGGCGATAAAGGCGCAACACTGAGTCCTCAGTGATCTTAAAGGGCCTGGGGGCGCCCCAAGGTGGCCGGGGTCCCGAAACCTCTGGAGACACCCACCCCCCAACCTGCGATCTGGAGGCCAGTGGGGCCGCCCCTGAGGTGGCTCAGGGTCCCAGAAATCAGCGGAAATGCCCCCCGAGGTGAGGCAGGGCGCTCACGTATCTGGTCCCCAAGTAACCAGTGGCCAGGGGCCAGCAGGGGCGCCGCCGAGGTGACTCTCGTCCCCAAGTCTCCGAGAATGCCCGGGGTGACCGCGGGGCCGTCCGGAAGTGGGGGCTCCGAGGTGTCCGGGGCAGGGCCCGGGGGGACGCGCGGAGGTCACTTACGCTGCTGTTCTCGCCCGTCCAGTGCACCATCGCCTGGTTGTGCGTCGCGTCCCCCTTGAGCACGAACGACGTGCTGATGAGTGAGACCTGCGCTTGCGAAGCCGCTCCGGCCACCGGAGCCGCCCGTGCCCAGCGCCCCTGGCCCGCGGCGGGGGCGCCGTCCTCGCCGGGACCCGGAGCCTGACCGGGACCCGGGGCGCCGGGTTCCGCGCCACGCGCCTGCCGGTCCTCGCCGCCGCCGGGCAGCGCGCGCCCCGCAGGCGGGCTTGGCGGCGCCCGGGTCAGCCGGGCGCGGGGACCCAGGCGCCAGGACTCGGGGGAGCGCCCCGCCGCCCCGCAGGCGGCCAGCAGCAGTAGCAGCAGCAGCAGGAGCGGCCGCGAGCGCGGCGAGCGCGGCGGCGGCGGCGCCCGGGGGCTAGGGGCTCGGGCGGCGGGGCCGGGGCCCTTCGGGGCGCGCGGGGGTCCCCGGTGCGCCATGGTCGCCGAGGGGCGGCGGCGGGGCGGCGCGGGCAAGGGAGACCGCGGCCGGGAGAGCGGAGAGCGCTGGGGAGCGCGAGCGAGAGCTCAGAGAAAGGAGCCGTAGAGGGGAGGGAGCCGGCGGGAGGAGGGGACTCGCCGCTCCGCCGCCGCCACCCGCGCAGCCGAGGGCGCACCGCCACCTGCCGGCCGGCTCCGTGCCCGCCCGTGCGAGCGCCAGCCGCTCAGGAACCAGGGGCCGGAGGTCCTGGAGCAGGCCGCCACCCTCCAGGGCCACAGGCCACAGACCCCTCTCCTCCCTTCCTTGCTCCTTCCTTACTCCTTCCCTCCTCTCCCGCCCTCTTGCCTTCCTTCCGCCTTTTCTTCTTGTATTTACTGACCACTTACTCTGGGCCAGCAGAGTTCCAGGCAGTGGGGACACAGAGGTAAACACAGCCAGGTGCCTGTTCCCACTGCTGAGAGTCTAATGTGGGAGAAAGACCACACCTAAGTGGACACGTTCACGGACAAAATCACCCCAGAGAACCAGAATGAAGCCAGACCGTAAGTGGGGAGGTGGTCTCCGGAAGGAGCCTCTGAAGGAGTAACAGTGGAGACAGGACCTAGCTCCTTGAGGGTGAGGAGGAGACCTTCTAGGCAGCCGGAGGGCCCTGCGAAGACGCTAAGGCAGCTTCCAGATGACCTACAGGTGCAGCCACTCCTGGGGCTTAGGCTTCAGGACTTGCAGACAGTGGCTTTATGTCCCAACCCCGGGGGCCACCAAGGGGGCAGTCCCTGAACATAAGGACAGACGCCTGGGTGAGGAGAGGGTGTGGGACAAGGTCTCATTCAGAGCCTGGCAGCCACGGTGCAGAGCTGGGGAAACAGAGGCTCAGCGCACCAAGTCCCCACCCAAGGTCATGAACCTACTTTAGGTAGATTTCAATATAACTTCATTGAGCACCCACCATGTGCCCCGCACTGGCCTCAGGGAAAAGACACAGGAGCAGGAGATTGTCCGAGGCAAGGCCAGGGTCAGAGTAGCTGTGCATCCTCAGCCAGGGGCCACCCCGCCTCCTCCTTCCCCAGTGGCCCCCACATTAAATAAAAATCCTCAGGCTCAGGCTTCCCTGGTGGCGGCACAGTGGTTAAGAATCCGCCTGCCAATGCAGGGGTCACGGGTTCGAGCCCTGGTCCGAGAAGATCCCACATGCCGCGGAGCAACTAAGCCTGTGCGCCACAACTACTGAGCCTGCACTCTAGAGCCCGCGAGCCACAACTACTGAGCTCACGTGCTACAACTACTGAAGCCCGTGCACCTAGAGCCCATGCTACGCAACAAGAGAAGCCACCGCAATGAGAAGCCCGCCTGCAGCAACGAAGACCCAGTGCAGCCAAAAATAAATAAATTTTTTTTAAAAATCCTCAGGTTCAGCATCCCCGTCACACTCACCTCCCAGCTGGGTCTCTTTGCTTGAGAGAGAGAGAGAGAGAGAGAGCGCAGAGTGAGAGAGCCTAACGGGGCCAAGGAGCAAAGGCTCGAACGTTTGGGAAAGACAGTGGGGCTTCCCGCTGGCCCCCAAAGAGCTGAAGCACCCAGCACCCTGTCTTCTGCTTGCTCACCCAGGCTCACCCGGAATTCAGAGCCAATAACAGAGTGGGCTCGCCCTCTGCCCAGTGCTGGGGTGGGGGGCGGGGCTTGGCTGGATACCTATGAAGTCTCCTACCTTGGAACGTGCCCTCACCCCCTCGGTGGCGTAAATTCCCAATCTGTCAGAGTCTACATCTCCAGCTCAGGCCCAGGGTCGGGAGAGAAGGGGGAGCCAGCAGCTGTGGGAACATCTGGTCCAGCACGGGGAGCAGGGAAGAACAGAACAGGGTCAGCGCAGGGCTGACGGGAGGGGGGACAAAACCAAGTGGCAGGCGGGCACTAAAATGACGCTTACGAGCAAAGCAACACTGCAGACAGTGGCTGGCGGGAAGGTGCTCGCTGCACGGCGGCCAGAAGAGCTGGGTCTGTCCCTCCTTAGACTCAAATTCACCAAGAGGCTCCCTGATGCTGGCTCAGCCTCCATGTCCCCGGCTGTGAAGGGAAGGGGGCTGCACAGTCTCTAAGGTCTCTTCCAGTTGTTTGTTCGTTTTTTTTTTTTTTTTTGTCTTGTTTTTAAATAAAGGAAGGCCTCCAAGTACTGTCCTCAAGAAAACTTGACAGTGACATGATCGAGCACCTACTGTGTGCTGGGCACTTTCCTAGGGACTGGCTGCGTCCTGGAAAAGAAGATGGGGGCCTCTGCTCCTGGGGTGGGTGATGTTGCAGGTTATATTTAATTCTCACCATCAGGCTGTCCCCATCTTACAGTCACGGAAACAGACTCAGAGTGATGACTGCCCAAGGTCACCTGGCCAGAGTCAGGGGCCAGACTCCAGGCACGTTTTCTGGCCCCAAGGGAGCGCTCTTTCCACCCCACCCCGGTTACTTGCCATCTGTGCGTGTTACCCCTCCGAGGCTTGGAGAGCTCAGCCAGGCAGGGAGGTAATGTGAACACACATCACCCCCAGGCTCAGACCGAGGCCACATCATTAGTGATTTGGTTAATGTCCCAACAAACCGGGGAGAGGGTCCAGGTCTGGAATGCAGAGGCCATGATGCCTCACCAGTGCTCCCTCCAGAACAACTGGCTGCCTCTGCCCTAATAAGGCCACAAGGCATTCGGAAGAGCAGGACTGATTCATCCCTTTTCTGAATCCAAATCCGGAGACGCTGTGATTCCCCGGATCTCTCAGCTCACAAACATCACTGGACCCCCAGGAACACAGTGATGAGGGAGACAGACAAGTTCCCTGTGCTGGGGAGGAGCGTCCGTCCTCATGCAGCTAGACAGATCCGGGGGAAAACCTAGACAGTGCTGCGTACCCAGGAGAAAATAAGGCAGGTGTGCGATGGCAACGAGGAGGTGCTGGGGGCCAGGTGACTCGGAGCTGAGAGGCCCGGCACAAGCCTGGCGGGAAGAGCCATCCCAGCAGAGGGGGAGCACGTGAGCCCCGGCCCGGCCCAGAGCAACTGGGTATTCGGAGGAGGAACTGCCGGGCTTCATTTGTATCCACAGACCGCTGCAAAGCCTCTGGAGGGTTTCAGGCAGGAGAGTGAGACCAGCGGCGTTCTTACAGCATCACTCTGGCCGCCAGGAGGACAGGTGCAGGAAGGCACTGAGGACACGACTGTGCAGGACAAGAGAGAAGCTGTGGCAGCTGGGCACGGGGCAGCGGGCAGCGACGGAGGAGGGGAGAGTGGAGGGAAGCCCGCTTCCGGGTGCCTCCCTCACCCCAGTCTCACGCCCCCTACCCCCGCGCTCACCCTCCTTAGTGACTCACATCAGGGACTCAGGGACGCAGATGCAGGAGAAAGGTGCAGGCAAGTGTAGAAAGCAAAGGAGAGCTTCGATCAGGCATCCTGTCCGACACCCCCGGCGCAGTGGGGTCTCCGGAGGCCACAGAGGCAGTGTCTGCGGTGCCCACCGAGGTGGCCGACAGCTCAGCAGGTGTCTGGGCATGAACACATGGAGGCAGGCCACGTGCAGAAGCTGGGGTTCAGCGCCTGGCATCAGGGTGCATGCGTGAGATAAATATTAACCCCCTCCAGATCTGTAACACCTGATTCTTCACAACAGCAAGATCCTAAGACGGGGAAACCAGCCCCAGTCATCCTCCCTCTTCGCCTCCATGCAGGGCACTGGGCTCCAGACCAAGTCAGGCCTGGTCCTGCTCCTGGAGAGCTCACAGTCTGATGGGGGAGGTGCACAGCTCAACAGTGACGTCAGGGAAGCAGGCGATCCCAGGGAGGTGTCTGGGGGCCTAAAGGAAGGGAGAGCCACCATCTGGCCTTCTGCTCTTCCACTCATCCCTCCAGGTAACAGAAAAAATAACAACCGAGACTGCCACTTGAGCGCCTCCTCTGGGCCAGGCACTGTTCCTGATGGAAGAACCCAGCGCACCTCTGACTCCCCTAGAGGGTAAGTACTGTTTTCCCCAATTTAAAGGTGGGGAAGGTGAAAGCACACAGGGGGCAGTAATTTACCCAAAGGATTCAAAGGCCCACGTCCTCATGTACCAACTGGGTGTCCTGAGCGTAGCCCAACTTCACCTCTCTGTTCCATAAATTGCTTCACCTGTGAAACGGGGCCAGCACGGCCCTGACTCGGTGGCTCTCAATGTGTCATCCCTGGACCCGCAGCATCTGCGTTAATGGGTTGATTTCTGGGCCCACCCCAGACCTACTGAACCAGAAACTCCGGGCTGGGGCCCCGATCTGTGTCCAACACGCCCTCTAGGTGGTCCTGACGCACCCAGTGGCTCTGGGCCCAGGCTGCACAATTGGCATCACTTGGAGGACGTCAGAAAAATACCGACGCCCAAGCCCCACCCCTGACCGCGCCATCTCTGTGGGGCATCTCTAAGCTCCCAGGTGATGCCAGTGTGCAGCCAGCCGCGAGCCCCTGGCCTGCAGCACAGCTTTTTATAAGGATTCGTGAGAGGACAGATGCCAAGTGCCTGGCGTACGGCTGGACCACAGTAAATGGTGCCTTTCCTGACAGGTACGTGGGGGCCCCTGGAACCCCAGGCCAAATCTTTTAGTTTCAAGACCCAGCCTTGCTTCCCGGTTCCATGACAATGCTCTCATCCAGAAAGCAGAAGAAATACTTTGTCACTCCAACATTTTTTGTTTTGTTTTGGTTTTGGTTTTTTTTGCAGTACGCGGGCCTCTCACTGTTGCGGCCTCTCCCGTCGCGGAGCACAGGCTCCGGACGCGCAGGCTCAGCGGCCATGGCTCACGGGCCCAGCCGCTCCGCGGCATGTGGGATCCTCCCGGACCGGGGCACGAACCCGCGTCCCCTGCATCGGCGGGCGGACTCTCAACCACTGCGCCACCAGGGAAGCCCCTCCAACTTTTAATCAGACTGCTTGCTCATTGAAGGCTCAAGCTTTTTTAAATGATCAAAGGTCTCTAGTGATAATATTTTAGTTTCTCTTTATAATCGTGACGAAGCTCAGCAGACGCGGCTCCCCGAGCAGGCCCGTCTCGGAGACAGTCACGGAATCACGAGCGATACTCACCAGGGACACTGGGGGACCCGGCAGGAGGGAGACTGAGGGAACAGGCTTTCGGGGTGCTGGTGGGGTGCTGGGCTCCACAGAGGGGAGCCCCGGCCACTCCCTCAGCTGCCCAGCTCGGCCTCCCGCGATGCTGAGAAGCTCTCTGCCTGCTCCGGGGCAGGAGGGCAGCGGTGACTTGCAGACAAGTGTCCTGATGACTGTCAGGGAACAGCAAGGGTTCGAGGTACTAGCTTTGCGGAGAAGGATCAACCAATGCCACAGCCTCATCACCAGGCCGGCCGGGGAGAAGGCAGTGGGGACAGCTGGTCGGGACACTAACTTGGACCAGGACAAAAGTCTGCTCCCGCAACGGCAGGGAAACGCGTCCAGACGGAGGAGGAAGACGAGGCCCCACGGCGAGACAGACAGTGTGCAGGCTGCCCCGAGCCAAAGAGGGCGGGGAGACGGGGAGGAAACGGCGGCAGCTCCTTGGGTGGTGCCGCGTAGGGGTGCGTTATAGGGAGTGGTGAGGGTGGTTGCTTTTTGGTGGTGGCAGGGATTTCCATCCCCAGAGCACCGGCACTGTGGGCCACCAAAGCCCTGACGTGTGAGAGGCTAGCCAGGTAGTAGGCCGGAACCGGACAGAGAGCAGATGACAAGTGGCCCTTTCCCGGCCATCAGGGCTCTCTTTAATCACGGACACCGCACAGTTAGCGCCTGCAAACAGCTTGGTTCATTTCTTCCGCTCATCAAATGTTTACCGAGCACCTACTGTGTGCCTGGCATGAGTCTAGGCCCCAGGGAGAGAGCAGGGAATGAACCAGACCAAATCCCTGGAGGCATAAACAGGAACTGGTGGTGAGACCGGGAAGAGTGGTCCTGGCAGAGGGACCAGCGTGTGGCGCGCGCTGGAAGAAGACAGCATGGGGTCCTTAGAGGAACCAGCAGGTGAAGAGCTCCAGGGCAGCTGAGTGCAGGGCAGGGCGGGCAGGGCCAGTGAGAGCGGAGGCTCCACGGTCCCTCAAGCGTCCACCACAGTGTCAGGGGACCAGGCGATGACCAGAACCAGTGCCCAGCCTCAGGAAGGTCGGCGCCAGCAATGGGGACAAGGACGTCAAAGACACTGCAGCAGAGACGTAGATACCTCCCCAGCACGGGGCACCAGCCCTGCTCCAGGCCTTTGCAGGGCTACCTCGCTCCCCGCCCCGTAGCTGGGGGGAGGGGTCCATCACCGTCTCCTTTTCACACAGGAGGAAGCTGTGGCACAGCATAACCAAGCAGAGGGGCTCGCCCAAGTTTACATCAGCAGCACGAGGGTGGCAGTGGGCCATGAACCCATGCTTCCGCATGTGCCAACGAGCTCTGGGGTGTGGGGTGGGCCCGGGGTGCCCCGCCTCTCCCCATGCCAGGCTCCTCTGCCGCAGCCTTCACATCTGTAACCCTCCCGACCCTGTGGGGCTGGGGTGACTGTCAGCTCCACTGATACCCGGTGAGACCAAGGCTCTCGGCGTGACAGTGACCGGCCTACCCCGTGCAGCAGGGAAGCACAGGCAGTGGGGCCTGAGCCTGGGCCCCCCAGCGCCCTGCTGCTGCCCACTCTCCATGTGACACAGGACACTGTGGAGACAGAGCAGGGGCCGTGACCACGCTGGCCAGTGCAGGGCGGGTGCCACCCGATACCCCGCTCTTACTGGGTTGGAATGTGGCTCAGAAGTGAGCCCTCAGGGCCTCGGGGCACTACAGTACCTGACCATCTCCTGATGAGCACCAGGGGAGGCTGGGAAAGTACCCCCACGGGCCCAGGGAAGTGGGATCCCCCGTCTGTCCATCTGGGGCCAGAGCCCTGTTTGGTCAGCGTAGTGGGCAGGGCAGAGAGGAGAAAGGCTGGACCTGGGAGTGACATACAACCAAACAGAGACCATCCTTGGGGAAGACGGCAGAGGCCGGAGTCTCACCACTGAAGCCGAATGCACAGGCCCTGGGCTGCAGCAGGAGCCCAGGGAAGGTCTAGGGACCAAAGCAGGGAGGCAGGAAACGGGGGGGACACAGCCAGCCCCGGAGGGCACAGCCTCCCTCAGCCCCACCCACCCCCCGCCCCACACACCAGGGTTCACCGGAACTGGGGAGGGGGCAGAACTTGCCAATTGCCTCCCATGTGCCAGTGTTGGGGTGCATCGTTATTTTGATGTTAGAAACGGAGGAGGAAACAGAGAGGCCCAGAGAGGCTAAGTCACCTGCCTTGGATCACACAGCTGGAGAGCGGCAACCCTCGGGACAAGGATGCTGATGGTAATGTTTCAGGTGCTGCTGTGAGCACACTGGCAACACCTGCCTCACAGGTGGGTGTCCTGTGTCTGAAAGCGCCCACCTCATCAGTATGTAATTAGCGTGCACTGGGGGGAAATGAGCTCAGAGCGCGGGCGGGAAGCGAGGCTGGAGCTGAACTCCGTCCCAGCCCTGCAGGGCTCTGGGGGAGTCACTGAACGTCTTTGTGCCTCTGTCTCCTCCTGTGTTCAGTAAGAATGGTCATCAGTCATTGTGCGGATAAATGAGTGTCTGTAAGATGCTCAGGAGGGCATTTCTGCAGAGTGCGCTGCAGAGAGAAGGCCTTCACGGGGGACAGTGACAGAACGACCCACAGTAAGTTCCGTCTGTGTCACACACACCTCATCTATGGTCTGTGACCGTCCACTCTGAAGACTCAGCCCAGACACCCAAAAGCCCCGTCTAGGATGCAGCGCACATTCATTCGTAACGGAAACGTTCCCCGAGGCCGGGGCAGAGCAGTAAGTCCCAGAGATGCTCAGTGGGTGGGGGTCTCTAACTCAAGGGGCCCCCCTCTGCCCACAGGGCAGCCCCCTGGGAAGCCAGCTGCCTCAGCCCGGCCACTCAGTGCTGTGTGCCCGGGGCCTCAGTCTCCCAAAGGGTGAAACGAGGGGGTGAGCTACATAAGAACTTCAGCAGGACACGAGCCCAATGAGACACCCTCCAGAAATGTACCTGTGGTTTAGGAAATGCCTCTGAGTCTATCCTGTGACATGTACGTATTAAGGACGGAAAAGTTCTGCAGTTTCAAAATCTGTTTCATTTTGATTACTTCAGTTTCCCCCCAACTTTCTGGCCCTGTAGTTCTTTACTTCTACTTAACAGCACGAACACCCCAGAGAACACGGGCTATTATGGAAACATGAGCACGGAGGAAGAAATGGAGGGAAGAACGTATTCTGTCAGAAAAAAATACATTTGAGCAGGTCTTGAATGATGAGTCGGGACCCAGCTGGAGTAAAACAGAGGGTACGGCGCACACAAGGGACAAAGGAATCAGGGTGCCTGGTCCGCTCAGGGTGGGCTCACGGGCCTGGCCCTGCAGGACGGAGCCGTGGCTGCCAGACTGGAGGAGAAAGCGGGCCCAGGAGCTACGGGCTTGCGTCTTCTCCTGAGGTCAAAGAGAACCTTCTGGGGTTTTCAGAAAAGGAGCAACCAGATGAGATTTGTGTTGCGGAAAGCTAATTCCGGCAGCTTCTGAAAGCTGGAGCTTGGAAGAGAGACAGAGAGACCAGCTGGGGGGCCATGGCATTGGTCCAGGAGAGCAATGACGAGACCTGACCACGATCGTGGGGGGCCATGGAGAAGGAGAGGTAGAGGCGGGTCCCCAGAACCTCTGATTATGCAAGAGGAGAGAGGGGGAGGAGTCAAAGAGGCTCTGAGATATTTGGGAAAACAAGGATGCCATGTTCCTCATTAGGGAACAAATCTGAAGGAGAAGGTGTCTGTGGGGCATCCTGAAGGTATTCGTCAGGTGAGGCCAGGCGGCGCCGCAGTAACAAAGAACTCCAAATCTCAGAGGGGTAACCCAAGAAGGGTGTATCTCACCCATTCACAAAGTCTTACGCAGGTCGACTGGGCCCCCTCCAGCCTGTGGCCCCGCGGTCTGGAACACGTGACCTCCAGGGTCACTGAGGCAGAGGAGAGAGAAGCACACAAGATGTTTTGTGGGGGTCAGACCTGGGAGGTGCTCCATCACTCACATCCTACTGGCCAGAGTCTGAGTTGACGGCCTCCACCTACCTGCAGGGGAGGCTGCAGGTGTAGGAGCACGTGGACATTTGGCGAGCCCTACTCGCCACGGTCACACTGCCAGGGAGGCTCCAGAGGCCCTTGGAAATGGTGATCCGCGGAGTATCGGGGCCTGAGACGTAGATTTGGGCATGACTGTTGAGTGAGACCACCCAGGAAAAAAAAAACAAAAAGGAAAAGAGAACAATGGGGTAAGAGGTAACACCTCCAAGGTTGTATTTAGGAATTCCCAGAGGATGACAAGATCTAGTCCAAAGTCTGTTGTTTCCAAATATCTGATTATTTGTTGTCACGTAGACAAGGCATCCAGAATTTCTGCTGAATTTTTCAGTTTCCATATGGTTCCTTGGCATCGCACAGGCAGCTAAGAGCAGTTGGCAGGTGTCTGAGTACCACACCATCCATGATGCTCTGTGTAAGGCCAAGGGCCTCACGATGACAGATTTGTCTGGAGCAGAGGTTTTCAAAGCCTTCAATTTCAATAAACGTTTTTTCCTTTTGTTTTTTGTGGGTTTTTTTGCGGTACGCGGGCCTCTCACTGCTGTGGCCTCTCCCGTTGCGGAGCACAGGCTCCGGGTGCACAGACTCAGTGGCCATGGCTCACGGGCCCAGCCGCTCCGTGGCATGTGGGATCTTCCCGGACCGGGGCACGAACCCGCGTCCCCTGCGTCGGCAGGCGGACTCTCAACCACTGCGCCACCGGGGAAGCCCTCAATAAATGTTTTGAAAGAGACCTCACCGTATTCTTGCCTTTAAGATTCACTTCAGAAATCAAAACTTTTGCCACAAAATTAATGAATATGAAACTGATTTTTTTAGTTTAACTGCTTTGTACGCTTAACATTTTTTTCAAAAATAAAATTGTCCACAAATAAAATTTTGGTTGAAAATCATGGTTTGAGGGAAAACTCACTGTTTTCCTTGGAAAGTGCTCCTGCCTTAATCAAGACTACCAGAGAAGCAGGGGATGCTTCCTCCAAATGGCTCCTGCCAAGCCTTTTCCTGAGGCTACGGTCCCAACTCGGAGACCATGAGCTTCCTGAGCCCTGGGACTGTGTCAGTGTTTGTTCTCCACTTATCCTCACTATCCAGCACCGAGCTGGGTACAGAGTAGGCACTCGATCCATATTGGGTAGAGGGATGGAGGGATGGAGGGATGGAAGGGCCTTACACTGAACACCCCTAGACATTCCGACTTCTAAACTACAACTGCTAAAATGAACAGCAATTTGCTGGAAGGGAAAAGCATTGGACTGGGAGTCAGGAGACCCAGGTCCCGTGTCAGCACTCCAAGGACTGAGCTTTGACAACTTGGGAAAATCCCTTTCCCTATGGATACTACTCTTTTCCTCCTCTGCTAAATGAGGTCTCACCACTCAAGCCAACCTTTATACCCTCATATCCCGTCACTTCTCCCCTACCCACATCCTTCCAAGGGCCCTGAACTGTGCCCCAACATTCCTAGTCGAAAATGCACTTCAGGGAGGCAGAACTTGTACTTACAGCCAAGTGAAGAAGTTGGCAGATCCTCTCTCCAAAAGTCAATTATGAAACTGCACAAATCGATAAAAACAACCATTTCCACACTCTGGAAGTCAGCCAAGAGCATGCAACCACGGGAGAAGTGTTTATGCTTGAAAACGGCTGAACTTCAGGTACAAACACTGAGTCTGCAGCTTTCTGGCCCAGGGCTGCTCCCATACCACCGTCCCAGCTGGGGAGACTCAGAGACCCTGCAAGGTGGGGCAGGCCCTGAGGGCCAGCAGCTGCCGTGCCACGGGGGAAGGGGAATCACACAGTTTGGAACAGTGGGTGGTGGCCACGCCCAACAGCATTGCCTATGGCAATCACCATCCTGGAGGTTGTGTAGAACGACTGAGGCTATGTGACTCTGGAAAGGGCCCAAGCCAGCCACAGACTCCTAGCTGACCCTAAGGCCATGTATAGGCACACAGGAAACATCCAAGGCCTAGTGAAAAGAAAAGCCGGGCAGACTTGAAAATGCCTAAATTTTGAATGTGTTCCTCTTCTCTCCACACACAGGTCTTTGACCTGTGTCAGATAGATAGATAAAGGCTTACTAGATCAAGGTGTTTCAGAATGACGTCTGATCAAAAGCCGGCTGACCTCTAGGCTATGCAGAAACAGGGGCTCAAAAGCCGAACTTAAAAATAAAAATTAGAAACTTAAAAAAAACCCCGCAGCAGCAACTGCACACAGCAAGGGAGATGAATTTCACAGATTTAACCCAGACATGTTACTAAACAAACAAACAAATGAACAAGCAAAAAATAGCAACGACCTTCTGGAGGAAATCAAAATTCAGAGCTGCTACAGTATATAACCTAAAATGGTCAGTTTTCAACACCAACAAAAATATTATAAGAAATGCAAAGAAACAGGAAAATGTGACCAATATCTGGGGGTGGGCAGTCGTTAGAGGTCTCCAGAAATTGGATTTGGTAGTGAAAGACTTCAAAGCAGCTATCAGAAATATGATCAAAGAATTAAAGGGAAGCATGACAATAATCAGTCAACAAGTGAAGAGTCTCAATGAGGAGGAGAAATCATGTAAAAGGACCAAGGGCAGATCTGAGATAGCAGGAGAATCAGTGAACTTGTAGAGTAATGCAAATTATCAATATGAGAACAGAAAGAAAGAAAACATTGATGAAAAACGAACAGAGCCTCAGAGACCCACAGAACAACTTCAAGCACACCTAGGTGCACTGTGGGTCCTAGTGGATAGGAGAGAGAGAATGGGGCTGAAAAAACACCTGAGAAGTAATACCCAAAAAGCTCTGAAGATTGATGAAAATCCTTAAACATCCAAGAAGCTCAAGAAACCCCAAGTAGGTTAAATACAAAGAGATGTGCACCTAGGCACATCATAACCTGTTGAAAGACAAAGAGAAAAGCATGAAAGAGAAAACCAACTTACTAAGTACTGAGGAACAATATGATCAACAGGAAGAAAAACAGGACAGACACTGTGGAATGACGCATTCAAAATGCTAAACGGAAAAGAAGGGCCACTAAGAATTCTGTATCCAGCAAGACTATCCTCCAAAAGAGGTAGATGAAATCAAGATATTCCCAGATAAACAGAGCGACGGAATTCACTGTTAACAGACTTGCCTTACAAGAAATACTGAAGGAAGTCCCTCAGGCTGAAAAGAAATGACACCAGATGGTAAATGAAATCGATAAGAAGAAATAAAAAGCACCAGAAATGGTAAATATGAGGGTTAATATCAAATACTCTACAAATACTCTTAAATTCTTTAAAAGACATTCATAATAATCACAACTCTTGTTGTTTGGTTTATAACATTAAAAATGTAATATATATGTGATAATCATACCACAAAGGGGGGAAAATTGAAACTATATTAGAGCAAGGTTTCCACATTTGATTGGAAGTAAGTTAGTATTAATCTGAAGTAGATTGTGACAAATTAAAATGTACTTTGCCGTCTCTAGAGCAACCACTAAGAAAATAATTTAAAATATATTATTTTTTAAAGGGATTAAAATGGGACAGTAAAAATATTTCTTTGACACAAAAGAAAACAATAAAGGAAGAAGAGAAGAACCAGACAACAACAATAGCAACAACAAAACCCACAGGAGAAATACAGAAAACAGCAAAATGGCCAGTGAAATGACATATATATATAAATTCCATTAAATGTGAATTAGACTAGGGGACTTCCCTGGTGGCACAGTGGTTAAGAATCTGCCTGCCAATGCAGGGGACACGGGTTCGAGCCCTGGTCCAGGAAGATCCCATGTGCTGCAGAGCAACTAAGCCCATGCGCCACAACTACTGAGCCTGTGTACCTAGAGCCCGTGCTCTGCGACAAGAGAAGCCACCGCAATGAGAAGCCCGCGCATCACAACGAAGAGTAGCCCCCGCTCGCCACAGCTAGAGAAAGCCCGTGGGCAGCAATAAAGACCCAATGCAGCCAAAAATAAATAAATAACTAATAAAAATAATTTTTTTTTAAAAAAGAGAAAACAGAAAAGCAATAGAGAAAATCAATGAAACTAAAAGCTGGTTCTTTAAAAACTTAACAAAAATTGACAAAGTTTTAGCCAGATGAACAAAGGAAAACAAAAGAGAAAAAGAGGCACAAATTCCCAAAATCAAGCATGACCGATAATAGAGAAATTAATGCCAACAAATTATACTACTTAGATAAATGGACACATTCCTAGAAATACACAAATTACCAAAACTGACTCAAAATGAAATACAAAATCTGAATAGACCTGCAACAAAGAACCTGCGTTAATAATTTTAAATCTTCCTACAAGAAAAGCCCAGACCCGCACAGCTTCACTGGTGAATTCTACCAAATATTTAAAGAAGAAATTATCAATCTTTCACAAACTTTTCAGAAAATAGAGGAGGGAACACTTTTCAATTCATTTATTCCTCAATTTATCCCTTATTAAACTGATACCAAAACCCTTAACCAAATAGCAACAAACTGAATCCAGCAACATGCAAAAAGGATTCTACACCATGACCCAGTGGGATTTATCCTAGGAATACAAGGTTAGTTTACATCCAAATATCGATTAATGTAATACAGCGTATCAACAGAATAAAGGGAAAACATCACATGATTATCGTACAGAAAAAGCATTTGAAAAAATTCAGTACCCACTGATGATAAAAACTCTCAACAAAGTAGAAATAAAAGGGAACTCTTCAGCCTGATAAAGGACATCTACAGAAGTCCACGGCCAATATTATACTTAATGATGAAAACAAACGAACAACAACAACAACAACAGAAGACCTGAATGTTCCCCTCAAAGATCTGGACTAGGGCAAGGACATCTGCCTGTACCACGTTTATTCAGTATTTTACTGGAGGTTCTAACCAGAGCAATAAAACAAATGATCAAAAGCGTCCAGACTCAAAATGAAAACATTAAACTGTCTTTATTCACAGATGACACGATCCGTTATGTGGGAAATCCCCACAGATCCATAAAAACTCTATGAGAACTAACAAGGTTAGCGAGGCTGCACAGTACAAGATCAATATACAAAAAAACAATTGTATTTCTACGCACTAGCAACTAACAATCCAAAAAAGAAATTAAGAAAACAATTCCATCTACAATAACATCAAAAAGAATAAATTTCACAAAAGAACCGCAATACCTACACTGAAATCTACCAAACATTGCCGAGAGGGAGAAACTGAACATGCTCTAAATGAGTGGCGAGATAGTCCATGTTCATGGATTGGAAGACTCAATATTGTCAAGACGGTAATTCTCCACAAATTGATCAATAAATCCCATGCAATCCCTGTCAAAATCTCATTAGACTTTTTAATGGAAATTCATAAGCTGATCTTAATTTCATATGAAAATGCAAAACGACCTAAAATTGCCAAAACTATTTTCAAAAAGGACAAAGTTGGAAGACTTATTCTACCTTTCAGACTTCCTAGTAAGCCTCAGTAGTTAACACATTGGGGCGTTCATGGAAGGACAGATGTATAAATGAATGGAACAGAATTAAGAGTCCAGAAATAAAGCCTTACATTAGGTAATTGATTTTTGGCAAAGGTGCCAAGAGAATTCAATGGGGGGTAAAGGATAGCCTTGGATCCAGAACATATGGACTCTTAAAACTTGAGAAGACCCCCCCAAATAAAAAGCAATTTAAACATGGGCAGAAGAATTGAATAGACATTCCACCAAAGGAGATATGCAAATGTATAATAAGCACATAAGAAAACACTCAACACCATTAGTCATTAGGGAAATGCACATGAAAACCACAAGGAGATCCTGCTACATACCCACTAAAGTGACCATCATAAAAAAGGCAGACATGAAAAAGATACGGGGAAACTAGAGCTGCACACATTGCTGGGGAGGGAATGTACAATGGCACAGCCACCTTGGGGGAGAAAAAGCTGACCGTTTCTTTAAAAGTTAACATGGACTTTGCATAACACACTCAATGCCCCGGAGCCTCACTCTCCTCATCTGGAAAATGGGGGTGACTATAAGCAGGTCCTGCGAGGTCCACCTCGCAGGGACGTGAGAGCAATGTCACTCCTAAGAATCCGACCGGGAGAAATAAAACATCCACCCCCACAAAGAATATACGTGAAAATTCACAGCAACATCGCCCATAATAGCCCCAAACTAGAAACGACCCAAACGTCCATCAAATGAGCGGTGGATAAACAAGATACGGCAGACGCATCTTTATCAATGAAACGGAATGAACGGATGGCTGAGGCCTGCTACGCCATGGACAAACCTCCGAAACATCATGCCAAGTGCAAAAAAGCCAAACTCCAAATATGACATAATGTATGATTCCATTTATTTCAGATGTGCAGACGAGGCCAACTTGTAGGAACAGAAAGCAGACCAGTGGTCGCCTGGGGCTGGGGTGGGGATGGGGACTGACTGCAATGGGCACAGGCTGGGGTGGTGGCCTTGCTCCAAAGCTGGATTGAGGGATGACTGCACAAATCTAGGAACGTACTGAAAGTCGCCAGATGGTACACTTAAAATGGTGGATTTTATGATGTGGACATTGCACCTCAGTAAAGCTGTTTTTTTAAAAAGAAAGAAAAGTGCTTCGGGCTTTCATCCTTCACTTGTTTAACCGCCATTTCTTGAGCGTTTCCCCCATGTGGCCTCTGCTGGCTGCTGGGCACACGGGGTGAATTATAGTACAAGTAGCTAACGGAGACGAAAAGGCCACTGCTTATCTTACCTCGCCTCTCATCCCTCACAAGGGCCCCGCGAGGTGGGCCCTGTGACCCTCACCCCCAATTTACAGATGGGGAGAGTGAGGCTCCCAGCGGGAGTGTTGTGCAAAGTAACCCGATAACCGTCAGAGTCAAGGTTTGAACTCTCGCAGCCCGCAGCCCGGCCCTCACTCCCACGCCCTTCACCTCCACCTTGGTCCTCACACTTGCCCCTGTTCTGATCCAGCAGAGCACCACAGAGGCAGCCTGAAAGCCTTCACCCTGGGAGCCGGCCTCCACCCCGCTGCGGGACGACCTCCCCTTGCTCCTCCGTACCTTTGCTCACACCCCTCCCACCCTGCAGCGGCCTCGCCTGGCCGCCTCCCCCAGTTCCCATCTGCCCTTCAGGACCTGCTCTCGTGTCCCACCCATCCTGAACTGCGTCCTCCTCCAGCACGGGGTCCCACTCAGGGGCCACACCTCCTTGACTTGGCCTGACATTGGGGTCCCTGTCTTCCCCACCCCCCAGACCTTGGGGGCTGGTCTAGGGGGTGAAGGTCTGTAGTGAGTTGACTTCTGTCCCCCGAGAAGATCCGTCCAAATCCTAACCCCCAGAACCTGTCCATGTGACCTTATTTGGAAACAGGATCTTTGCAGATGGAATTATTTAAGGATGTGGAGGTGAGATCATCCTTGTGGTTCTAAATCTAACCACCAATCTCCTTATAAGAGACAGAAAGAAGGGGACGGCCACGTGGAGACAGAGGCAGAGATCGCAGCGCCGCGCCTACAAGCTAAGAAATGCCGCAGGTTGCCAGCAACCACCAGAAGCCAGGAGAGAGGCCTGGGGCAGGTTCCCTTCAGAGCCTCCAGAAGGAACCAACCCTGCCCACCCCTCGACCTTGGCCTCTGGTCCCTCAACTGTGAGAGAATAGCTTCCTGTTGTTTTCACACGTGCAGTCTGTGGTCATCTGTTACGGCAGCACCAGGAAACTCAGACAGGGTCCATGCCCAATGCGTGTCTGCACCGCCAGCCCTGACACAGCGCTGGCCCCATCTGGGAGAACCAGAAACGTGTTTGAGTCTCAACCTCCTCGTCCCTCTGATTCATCAGTTGGAGCTTCCTCCCTGAGACGGTCAGAGCTGCTCCAGGGATGGTTTTGTCTTTTCTAGAAAATCGGATACCGCATCCGTGATCCGCGGCCTGCCCGTCTTCACTGGGAGCTCCTTACCGCTTCAGAGCAAGAGGCTCTGTCCTCACAGCAAAACCAGTCCAGGACAAAGGCCACTGAGAATGAGAACAGAAATCAGCATGTCTGGTGAAGGGCGGGGGGCGGGCACGTAAGTTACAAAGGAAAGAACAAAGAAGCTCAGGGGGGCTCCTGGAGCAGACAGCTCTCCTTCCTGGGCTGGGCGCTGGGACACAGGTGTGTTCAGCCAGAGAAACCACAGAGCTGTTTCCTCACGATACCGCCCTTTGCAGGCTGTATACTTTACTCCCATGAAACGTTTTACAAATGGAACCGAGAATTACGAACATGAACTGATTCTGCCCTCTATGTAACAAAACTGTAGATATAATTGGACTAAAGGGCTGATGTTTAGGACCAGTCAAGTAGAAGTCAAAGCTTGCACTGGGGTATTTTCCGCTGTGACTTTTTTCTGAGAAAGTTCTGTGATAGCGAAATACAACATCCTTCACTTTGGTTTTTTTGTTATGGCTGGCCCACTTGACACCCAGAGAGCGGGCAGAACATTACTTCTGGGTGTCTCTGTGAGGGTGTTTCCAGAAGAAATTAGCATTTGCAGCAATGGACAAAGGTAGATGGTCCCCCTGGATACAGGTGGGCCTCACCCCATCCACTGAGGGCCTGAATAGAGCTACAGGTGGAGGGAGGGGGAATTTGCTCTCTGTCTGGCTGCTTGAGCTGGGACATGGATCTGCCCTCGGTGGCCCGGTTCTCATGCCTTCAGACCCGGACCAGAATCTACACCTCCGCTCTCTGGTGCCCAGGCCTTCAAACGACACCACCAGTTTTCCTGAGTCTCCAGCAGCAGACAGCAGGTTGCAGGGCTTCTCAGCCTCCATAATTGTGTGAGCCAACACCTAGAATGAGATTTATCGTAAGATACAATATATATTCTACTTGTTCTGTTTCTCTGGAGAGCCCCAATAGAACGGCGAAAGCGGGTCCTTTCTCCAGCACAGTGGAGAGCTTCACCACATCAGAGTGTCCTTTTGGAAGCATCGTGCCGACTCCCTGTTCTTCTGTCACTTGCTCTCTAGTAGCACCAGGCTCTCCTTCGCCACGTGCTTGTGACCGAAGCAGTTCCCTGACCTCACCTGCAGGACTTCATGAAACTCTGCACCTTTGCCGAGAGTCACCGCTTGCCTTTGCTGTCGGTCTGCATTGTGTTTGCCTGACTCTGGAGAAGGTCCAGAGTCCAGATATCACAGAGACACGAGCCACGCTGACTTGGCAGGTGAGAGCGACTCCCGCAGTCAGACACGGGGTGGTGATCGGGAACTACCTTCTAAGTGGTCAGGTCAAAGTACCAGAAACTTGGGGCTTAAGACAACAAATTTTATTCTCTCACAGTTCTGGAGACCAGAAGTCCAGAATCAAGGTGCTGGCAAGGTGGGCTCCTTCTGAAAGCTCTAGAGGAGAATCCATTTCCTCAGCTTTTCCAGCTTCTAGAGGCACCCACATCCCTTGGCTCGTGGCCCCCTCCTCCCTCTTCAAAGCCAGCAGCCTGGCGTCTTCCCATCTGTCTCTGTCTGACCTCTCACTCAGCATCACATCTCCTCAGACCTCTTGCCTCCCTCTCAGAAGGACCCTGGCGATTACCTTAGGCCACCTGGATAATCCAGGACAATCTCTCCATCTCAAGATCCTTTTCTTCATACCTGCAAAGTCCCTTTTGCCATATGAGGCAACATCATCACAGGTTCTGGGGATTAGGGTCGGATATCCTTGGTGGGGGGGGATATTCCATATTATCAGCCACCTTCACCCCCCCCAACCCAGCCACCCCCTGCTCCTTGCTCTCCCCTAATTGCCCAGAGCCTACCCCATACCTTCCTCCTTCTCTGGCCAACCAGCCTCCCGTGCCCTGCAGCCCCGTGCCCTGCTCGGGGATAAGTTCATCCGCGCTGAGGACTGGATGATTTCCACCACCAGTCCGTCGCCTACTCCCTGGGTGACTCAGGAGGAGGTCACTGAACGTCCAAATCTCCACCCCAGTCTCTCAACGACAAGTCTCGTCTGCCTGCCATGTCCATGGCGTGCGAAAGGGCATTTTCCTCTGTTCAGCCCCTCCTTAACCGCACCCCCCATTAGTCAAGGTCCATGCAGGTGACAGGGTCACATGGACAGGTGGGCAGGACCCGGACATCGAACATTGTGCAAATCTGCCTGCTGTTTCTGCCGTCCAGGTGGCGGGTGGGTAAATGCTCGGGACGGGGCTTCCCATGTCCGCCTTCTCCAGCGGCATCCACTGGAGTGGATGGCGAGTATGGTGAGTCCGCGACTTAGAATCAGAAGGAGAAGGTCTCACAGCGGTTTCAACCCCAGACACGTCCACTGCCCCGGCACTCACGGGAACCCCACGTTCCGGTGCTGGACATTCATGTTGAGACGGTGAAGTGGGCTCAGCCCCCTCAGGAGCCCCAGGAGGAGGAGAAGGGCGCGGCGAGCCCCAAATTGTGAATTTCTGGGGCCCTGACTCTTCAATAGCATCAAAACCAAAAACTGCTACTCCTGTATCTGCCCACCAGGGCTGTCGTGGGACTAAATGAGACTGAGGCGGGCTTTGTAAGGGGCATAAACAAAGTACAAAGCCATGACGGACCAAGTGTCCGTCGAACGATGGATGGGTAAGCAAAATGTGGTCTGTTCATACGATGGAATATTATTCAGGCTTAAGAAGGAAGGAAATGCTGATGCAGGCTGCACCCTGAGTGAACCTGGAGGACGTGTGCTTGGGCGCACAAGCCAGTCGCACAAAGACAGATACTGTAGGAGTCCACTTGCATGAGGGACTTGGAACAGCCAAGTCCACAGGGACGGACACTGTAAACGTGGTCACCAGGGGCTGGGGAAGGGGCACGGGGAGTTGTTCACTGGATACGGTTTCAGTTTTGCAAGATGAAAAGAGTTCTGGAAATAGATGGGGGTGATGATCTCACAACAACGTGAACGTGCTTACCATTTTCAACTATACACTTAAAAATGGTTAAGATGGTAAATTTTATATGCGTTTTACCACAATTTTTTAAAAAACATAATAAAGGGCTTCCCTGGTGGCGCAGTGGTTGAGGGTCCGCCTGCCGATGCAGGGGATGCGAGTTCGTGCCCCGGTCCGGGAGGATCCCAAGTGCCGCGGAGCAGCTGGGCCCGTGAGACGTGGGCGCTGGGCCTGCGCATCCGGGGCCTGTGCTCCGCGACGGGAGAGGCCACAACAGTGAGAGGCCCGCGTACCGTAATAAAAATAAAATAAAATAAAATAAAACATAATAAATTACCACCACCACCTTCATCCTCTTCCCCATCTTCCTCATCTTCATTCCCCACCGTGGATTCAGGCCGGGACAGCTAACAGGCTCCACCCACATGCTGACTGTGATCCAATGGGAGCGTCTGCCTGGAGCTGCCCCCTGAGATCAAGGCTTAACAGGACCCTGCGCCTGATCGATGAGTGATGTCTGCTAGGGGATCGTCAGCAGCTGTGTGGTTCATCCGTCTTGGTTTAAGGTGTTGTGCCTCCCGGGGCATTTCACTTTAACAGGAGGATTTGAGGGTTGTATGTTCAAGGGTGGAATCTGTAGCACACGTATAATGGGAGGAGCCATCTGGGGGAGGGACCTTTCCTAGGAGCTCCCACCCACCGGCGAAACTACAGAGTGATTTCCAATCCCACGGAGAGGTCAGGTCTGCCAATGGAACCTTCCACCATCCTGCAGGACACCTGCTTTTCCGTGCCAAGTTGTGGGTGATTTTCCCAGCTTCCTTTTCAAATCGCTGAAATCAGATATGGTTTGACTAGAGAAAGATTTGCAGGGCCGTCGAAGCAAAAGTCAATTTCCGTAATCACATGGAGATCCTGATAGGTAAGTGTGCCGACAGGTGAGTGACGGTGTGATTGAAACACATTTGTACTAAAAATATTCTAAAAGCCCTTCTCTTGATTTATACCCAAAAGAAAATACTGCAAAGGAGAATGAGTTTTCAACTCAAGGAGCACTTATGCTTGATCTAACTAAATTAAGCTCTTTTGAACAGGTGGTTTTGCTCTGTTGCCTTTAATAAAAATAACAATAACGTGCATTTAGAGGGTGTTGCATCCTCTGCAAAGCACAGATCTTTTGCAGCGTACAGTCCCCTCATCCGTGCAGGTGATCAGCAGGGTGACAGGCAAGGTGGGATGGGGGTTTGAGGGCATGAGTTAACAGCAGCTGATCACATTTGGTAAAATCAGCAAATTGCAAATACACAGGAAAGCCAATGTCACAGTGCTCTGAGGCCTGGCGATAAAGAGGCCAGAAGCCGGGTTTTCCCCTCGTTACGGACTAAATCATTTTCCCCCCAAAATTCATACGCTGAGGGTATTTGGAGGTGGGGCCTTGGGGAGGTGATTAGGTTACATGAGGTCATGAGGGTGGGGCCCACAGGATGGAATTCGTGTCCTTATAAGAAGAGGAAGAGGGACTTCCCTGGTGGCGCAGTGGTTAAGAATCCGCCTTCCAATGCAGGGGACACAGGTTTGATCCCTGGTCGGGGAACTAAGATCCCACATGCCGTGGGGCAACTAAGCCCGCGCGCCGCAACTAGAGAGAAGCCCGTGCACCACAACAAAAGATCCCGCATGCCGCAACTAAGACCTGATGCAGCCAAAAATAAAAATAAATTCTTTTAAAAAAAGAAGAAGAGGAAGCGACATGGCCCTTCCTCTCTCCCGCGGCCATGTGACGATACCGTGAGAAGGCAGCCCCCGCCAGACACCGGAACTTCTAGTAATCTTAGACCTTGACCTTGTACTCCCCAACTTCCAGAACGGTGAGAAATAAATGTCTGCTTTTTAAGCCCCCTGGTCTGCAATGCCCTGTTTTGGCAGCCTGAGCTGACCAAGGCACCATCTTTTCTCTGAAGTTTGAGCTTGGGGCCCTGGTGTAGAGACGTCAGGAGGTGTAGCTTCGAGTCTCAGGCCTGAGCTGACCAAGAGCAGCCTCGGGACGCATCCCCTCCCACCTGGAGAGCGCCGCCCTCCCTCTGGCTGGCCCACCCAGAAGTCGTGCGGGTAAAAGGCAGGGACTGGCCCGACACCAAGCTGCTTGCAGTTCCCACCACTCCTCTGCCGTGACCCACACATTGCTGCCTGATTTCAGGTGGCTCCTATGCACACATTCCCCGGTCCCTCCACCGCGGTTAATGCCTTCTTGCTTAGCTTTTAAAATGGATGCCCATTCAGTACCACCTCCTCCAAGAAGCCTGTCCTGACCACCCACCCCTCAGAAGAGTGGCGACCCCCTGCCCTCCTGCAGCCTCCTGCAGATCCCAGCACTCACGGTTGTCACTGTCTTTTGCACGTCAGCCTCCCCCGCTGGAGCGGGAGCCACCTGGGGCAGAGCATGGGAGTTATCCCAGCAGCCGGCACAGAAGAGGCTCGACAGATGCTTCGAGACCTCGGTTTAACGTGAGGCTCGCTGCTCCCCACCTGCAAGCTCAGCCCTGTCACAGGTCTGGGGGGACGTGAGGAGCCTGAAATCTATGCCAAGTGGCTTTCCATTAGTCCACGGCCCAGCCCGCAGTTCAAGGACCTACTATCGTGACTTTGTAAAACAAGCCCCCAAATCCAAACTCAGCCCAAGACAGGGACTGGGGTCCAGCTCTGCCCCTGAATACCAGCCCTAAATCACAGCCAGGACCATCTGTGGAGTGAGTCCTACGGGCCAGCCCGTGTGCCAGCTCTTTACATGAGTCACCTCCCTCCATCCTGTAGGACAAGCATCATCACCCCATTTCCCAGATGAAGAAACTGAGGCTCCTGGAGGGAACTGTTTGGGCTCCCATTGCTGGCAAGTGGCTGGGCTTGGATTGAATCCCACCTGACTCCACAGCCAGAGGTCCCCACCAAGTGTCTGGACCACCACAGGGGCAGCTGGGTCCAGGGGAAGAAGGGGGTGGGGCCCCTGCCAGAAAGAGTGCAGCATTTTCTACTGCTCTGGAATGCATGCTCTCCTTGCAGACGCTCTCACTCATCACCAAGGAGCGAGCTCTTCTCTCCTTACCCTTGACAGTTTTCTTTGTATTGAGATTATTTTGATCGCAAGCGAGGGCATCCCAGCCAGACTGCACAGCATGGGCAAAGGCATGGAGGCGTGACACGGGGTGACAGATTTAGGAAGCCATGAATCATTCGGGGCGGGGCTGCCAGCAGTGGGCCCGAGGCTGGAGAGGCAAGCCCAGGCAGGGCAGTGAAGGGCTTCAGATACTATTCCCCAGGTCGCGGGAGTCCCAGTGGGTCCGACACGTTGCCCTTCAGGAAGCGCCCCCTGGTGGCTACTCAGCAAGGGGGTTGGTAGGTGATTCCGTGCCATCCCTAAATTACTCACCCAGACCTCTCCTCCAAGGAGTGTCAGCCCCAGGGCCCTGCCAGGAGAAGCTGACCACAGCCCGGCCCACCACAGCATCTGGGGACCCCAAACCTGGACTCACCACCCTTCCCCTGGGTTTCCAGGCTTTCTTACCCTCAGACAGCCTCTCTCCCCACCCTCCCCATTCAATGCAGTGATACGGAAAACACAGGTAAAGAAAACACAGGCTGGGACACAGAAGGGCATCAGCTTCATTACAGAAAACAAACGAGGCCCCAGAATGCCAGGGAGCTTACGCTGCAGAAATTCCAAGGCTCCGTGGATGAATAATATATGAATAATCATATAACTTTGCACTTTTAAAATGCTTTAATCCAAGGGTTTCGGGCCCTTTGAAAATCACACATTTGATTCAGGGAACATCCTCCAAACACCTCCTCTCTAAGCTGGGCACTGGGTAATCTGGAATCATCCGTGCATTCAGGAAAGACCCAGGGGTGCTGCCTGGGTGCCTCACTCAGAGAGGTGATGACAATGGTTCAGTGAAAGGGCTTTCACACAGGCACAGGCTGGGGTTGAGGGATCTCCACAGGAAGATGTAGCTCTCCAGGGTCAACAGCAGGCAGTGTCCCACTCCTAGGCCTGACTGTGGACACAGTGACATCTGTAGCCACGAGTGGGGCCTCCGGACAGGAGAGCACAGCCTCTTCTAGGACCAAGTGCAGGCAGGTAGGAAAGCAGGAGGAAATACTCCGGCCTCTCTCTCATCGGGCCTTCCAGCCTCCCGCTGGTGAATCCCATTGGCCGAACACGACTGCCTGGATGGGCACATCCACAGAGGTCAGCTTCTGGGGCTGCAGCAGGGCTGGGAAGGGGGATTGAGGGGGTCCGAGGGTGGCAAACAGACGATGGCCTGCACACGGGAAGGTCCAGGCACTAGAGGTGCAAGGGCGGCTGCTGGGCCCCGTGGCATCATAAGGGACGGATATAATCCTTACTGTCATTTTACAGTTGCAAGGGATGTTATCAGCTGAACCGTGTCCCTCCCAAATCCACATGGTGAAGTCCTAAGACCCCAGCACCTCAGAATGTGACTGCATTTGGAGAGAGTGCCCTGAAAGAGGTGATTAAGGTAAATGAGATCATACGGGTGAGCCCTGATCCCACAGGACTGGTGTCCTTATAGGGAGAGACTAGGACACAGACACACAGGGATGACCATGTGAAGACACAGGGAGAAGATGACTGTCTACAGGCAAGGAGAGAGGCCTCAGAATGAACCAACCTACCTTCACCTTGATTTGAGACTTGTGGCCCCCAGAACTGTGGGGAAATAAGTTTCTGTTGTTCAGTCAGTGGTCCTTTGTTTTGGTGGCCCCGGGGAATGTCCTACAGAGGAACTCACCAAAAGCAGCACAGCCAGGGAGTGGGATCTGGGAGGGCAGCCAGGGCGCCTCATTCCCAGCACTCCATAAAAGGCCCTTATTGGGAACGATGTCTGATACCTCTCCTGACACCATGGGTGCTAAGCGGACATGCCTTATTTCTCTGGGGAGTGGCACCAGAGCAGCCTCTGCTCCCCCAGGTCAGAATTCCAGGGGAGTGGGTGACCCTGAACCAGGAACCACCAATGAGGGCTCCTCTCTAAACCCACGATGGCCCTTCTGTGGAGAACAAAGGTCTGTTTGGGGCCTCTCCCACCCAAAGAGGTGGTGAGAGTGACCCAAGGAATTGGGGCACAGGTTCCACTGTTCACCCTAATTTATATAAGTTGAAGCACCCGGCCCAAGACTTGAACACAAGCCTTTTTGTCTTAACTTTTCTCCTGTGCAGTATTTATTAGCTTCCCAGGGCTGCTGTCACAAAGTATCACAGATCGAGTGGCTTAAACAACAGCAATGTATTGTCTCCTGGATCTGGAGGTTAGAAGTTTGGGATCAGGTGTCAACAGGCTGGGTCCTTCTGAGCCAGAGGGAGGATCTGTTCTAGGACTCTCTCCTAGTTTCTGGGGCTTTGCTGGCCATCCTTGGTGTTCCTTGGCCTATAGATTTCTTCCTTCGTCATCACATGGCTTTCTGTGTGTATGTGTGACCCCACATCCAAATGTCCCCACTTTTAAAAGGACACGGTCATGTTGGATTAGGACCCATCCTAATGACCTCACTTTAATTTGATCATCTGTAGAGACCTTGTCTCCACATAAGGTCACCTTCTGAGATCCTGGGGGTTAGGACTCCAGCATATGAATTGGTTGGGGGGGGGTGCAGGAACCACAATTAAATCCACAGCACAGTCTAATATACACACATAAGAGTACATGAAACGGAAATCTCCGGCTTCACCAGGACTCTCACCCAAGTGACCACAACCCAGGGCAAGAAGCAGAACATGGTGGTCCCAGAGGCCCCTGGGTCTTTCCCGAGGTAGCCAGGATCCGACTGTGATGTCACGGCAGCCTTGCCATGCTGTGTGGTTCTGCCCCCACGACCCATGTGCACCTGGACCCAGAGCTCAGCTGTTATGACATCACATAAATGGAGTCGCACACAGAGGCTAGCTTCTTCTGCTCACCATGTTTGCCAGGTTCACCCTGTCACCGAGTATGCCTTCCCGCTGCAGGAGACTCACCCAGGGCCCGTCGTGTGAACACAGCACCGTCTGCATCCGTTTCCACTGTGTGGACACAGCACCATCTCCCCGGGCCGTCCGTGCATCCCTGTCCTACATCCCTGCCCACGGAACGTCAGGGTGGATCTGCTGGATCCGCGGAGACGAGCACCTTGACCTCCCTGGAGAACGGCAAACTGTTTTCCCAAGTGGTGGCGCTGCCCCAGAGCAAGTTTCAGGGAGAGAACGGTGCACGGCACCCAGAGGAATTCGAACGTCTGTTCTCCAGAGCTGGGTTGCCGGCGTTCTCGGGAGGGGGGCCCTTTCTGGGCACCAGCTCTGGGCCAGGCATCCGTCCACTTTGTCTGGAATCATCTCCTAACGGCCCTGGAAGGTGTGGTCCACACGTCCCCACTTCCCAGGTGAGAAGTGAGAGGGCGGAGTGACTGGTCCAGGGTCACGTGGCAGATCTGAGTTTGGAACCCAAACCTGTCCGCGCACGTGTGAACGTGAGGGAACGCACAGAAGGCAGTTGGGAAGAGAGAAGCTTTCAGATCTAACACCCTCATGCCAGGCATAAGCTGAGAGGAGCAGAACAGGATATGACATCTCTGAAAAGGCACAATATCACTCAATTCTCCCCGGCCCCAAATCTCTCACACTCTTAGCTCCTGGACATGTGGAAGCCCGTGCTCGGACTCCACCGAGCTGCCCTAGATGTGTTCACACCTCGGGGCGATTTTAATGTGCTTTGTGCTTCATGATTTATAGATGAAGGAAGCCCTGGAGAAAGCCTGCTCAGGTGGCCACAGCGTGCATGTTCGTAGAACAGCATTCACGTGAGTTATTTCTGGTCTGCTGGGCGGGAAGACCACACTTCTCCCTTCTGCAAGCCTTGGAGGATCTGTCCTGACCAGGGAAATCTCAGAGAATTTATTCTTAGGTAGAATCTGGGCTTTGCTCCCTGCTTTCCTAATCATCTCTCATGCAGTTAATTTTCAACCGTTCAGAGCAGTGAGACGCGCCAGCGATTAACCGGAAACATTAATTCTCTGGAGTCCCGTTTTCAGCCCCTCTTGGCACCCTGGTGAAATCGTCAACATCAGCTAAGTCTGTCCTCGTGGCTCTGGGCCTCTCCTTCCCCGGGATCAGGACCTGTCCCCCAAGCACCACGGTGGCTTCCAATCCAGGATAAGTTACCCTCGGCCAGCACTTTTCAGGTTACAAAGCCCATTCACGGGGGGCGGACATGTGGGTCACCCCTTGGCAAGGAGACAACGGGTAGCCCCATTTTACCAGATAAGGAAACTGTGTGTCTGGGAAACAAGCCGCCCGGCACAGAGCTAACATCAGGGCCGGAGCCGGGACCACACTGCTCTCCCCCACGGCTCATCTGAGTGCTGTGGTCACAGGACCATGGATATCCCAGTTTCCAATCTGCCTGGGAGACTGACGTGGGGGGAACAACTTCTATCGAAGCGGCGAGGTTAACAACGCTAACTGCCTGGGATGGTTTGAATTGCGTCCTCCCGGAATTCATACACTGAAGTCCTAAACCCTGTGCCTCAGAACGTGACCTTATTTGGAAATAATAAGTTCCATTGCAAGAGTAATTAATTAAGATGAAGTCATGCTGGAGTTGGATGGACCTAATCCAACACCGACTGGTGTCCTTCTTATAAGGGGACATTTGAACACAGACAGGCACACAGGGAGGAGGCCATGTGACGATGCAGTCAGAGATTGGGGTGACGCTTCTAGAAACCAAAGATCACCAGCAAACCCCAGAAGCCAGGGCAGAGGCCTGGGACGGAGGCACCCTTTCAGCCTCAGAAGGAACCACCCCTGCTGATACCTTGATCTTGGACTTGTGGCCTCCGGAACGTGGTGTAGGCCCCCAGCCTGTGGACCTCGTGATAGCAGGACACCAGTGCCTTAGTAGTGGTGCTTAGCAGTGCCTGCTTAGCAGGGCGTGCAGGATCCTGAGGCTGGAGTCCAAACTTGGGCCCTGCGCTGCCGGCCGGGTGCCCTGGGCTGCGCCTCCCACCCCCTCGGAGCTCCAGAGTCTTTAGGAATTAAGGTTGCCTTTGACAGCAGATTCTTAAATCTCACCCCCAAATGGCTTAAACAATAAGGAAAAGGTACTATCCTCACGTCACAAGAGGTCTGGAGGAGGGGTCACTCGGGGGCCCTGAGTGGAGACCCAGCTCACTCCGTGCAACCTCCTGGCCCTCAGAACCGGGAGACAGCGAGTGTGCGTGGTTTTAGGCTGCTGAGTGCGGGGCCATATGTTACGCAGCAGTGGGAAGCTCATACAGTGCGCAACAAGGTGAAAACGGAAGCTAGCTCGCGGTCCCTCCTCGTGGGAGCCGGGAACGCTCGTTCAGACAGGAGATCACAATTGAAATGAACTAGATCCATGTGTATCAACACAGATACATCTCCAGAAACATGGTGTGCAGTGAGCTGGGCGAGTTGCTAAGGGGATAACTGTGCGGCCCTCTATGTAAATATGGGCGACGGCATGTATCACTACAGCTAAAATGCCCTTCGTTGCAAGTGCCAAGCCTCCCTGTGAATGGCAGCATCACCCAGGGAACAGGGGCTGCTTCTGGGGATGGGAGGAGGGGCAGGAGGGATCGGCACCCACGCTGTGTCGGCAGCGCTCAGGTCCACGGGCGGGTGTGGAGAGAAAGAAGTCTAAGACTGTAAACAGTGTCAATGGTGGGTACGTGGGTGCTTTGTGGTTGTTTTCTGATTTTTTTCTGCATGTGTTAAGAGTTTTTAAAACATTTACATTGGTTCTAGTACCTGGGCCTGCCACTTATCCAAGGATCTGGCCACACTTGGAGAAAATCTCCAAATGTCTTGTAGACCTATGGGTAGACCCACCCCTCCATCCCTTGGTTCAGCCGTCGCCCCCGCCCCTTGCCCCCGTAGCCCTCTCACGGGTCACTGTGGTGCCCTGGCTCCTCCTCATGGAGAATCGGAGCCCTCGATCTCCCTGGGGTTGGCACTGGGTGTGAGGCAGCTCAAGGACGCACAATGCCGCCTCCTGGGGTTGTGCAAGGTTCACACGGCACAGCTTACAGGGCAGCCCAGCCCGTTAAGGTCTGTGTCCAGCGCTAGCAGTTCTAAGGGATGAAGGCGGAGGGCCTACATCATCAAGGCCGTCCAAGGGGCAAGATCAAGCCCCAACCCTCCCATCAGGGGATGGGACTCCGTGTCCTGAGCCCCACCAAGGGCCAGCTTCTCCTTGTTTGGTCTGTTTACCCTCCGCACTCCTCCCACCCGGGGAAGAGATGAAGCTGCCCCTTACTCACAGCCTCCCCTCTGCCTCTGGAACACCTCCTAAATTGCTCCACCCCACTCCCCTTCTCCCCCATCTGCCTGGCTAAGGCCTCGAAGACAGCTCCGGAACCACCTCCTCCAGGAAGCCTGCCCTGATCTCTGAGTGCAGGACTCTGGGCCCCTCCCCGCTCCAGCAGGGCTTACATGTCACCCACATGGAATGAAGGATGTCAGTGTGTGTGTTGTCTTCTCCACTAGCCTGTGGGCTCCCTGAGGGCAGTGGCCACGTCTTATTCCTCACACACGGGGCCCAGTGCGAAGTAGCCCTCCGGGGATGATGAATGAACGAATGAATGAATGAGCGAGTGAAGTGACTTGCCCAAGGTCACACCCTCCACCCTCACAGTGACAGCTCAGTAAACAGGCCAGCCCCACCGGAGCAGGCGTCCTGAGCTGTCTACACGCGGCATTCCACAAGATGCCCGTTCTAGAAGGAACCAGAGCTCCACTCCAGCCAGCCTCCCCGGCCAGGACACCCAGGGCCCCAGAGGGCCAGCGCTCCCCAGGAGGGGCCAGCCTGGCCATGTTGCCCAGGGTTCCTCTGACCCCCGGGGCCTGAGCTGAACTCAGACTGACGGTCATTCTCCCAGAGCCTCAAGTTGGACTTCTTTCTTAAATTTAGAAATAAATTGTTGAAGGTAGAAGGAATGCATTCCTGCTGAAAAGGAACCTCAGCGTTCAGATACATGTAAATAAGCACATAAGAGTAAGTGTGCCCTCCCCTCCCCCGCCCAGCCACTGTGAACAAGTAGGTGTGGATCCTTCCAGATGTTTGCTCCCTCCCACCTCCACACACACACGCCAGTGTTTACTTCACGACGCCTAGATTTCAACATTGACATTCTGCCCTCTAGCTCCAACGAAGCCTTGTATGCTTTGTCTTAAAAGTAGATTCTAAACCACAGCGTCCAAGACACAGCCTCCGTAAAGATGTGGTTAAATAGATATTATCCGCTGCCCAGAATCCAGAAAGCATTTAAGACGCATAGAGAAAAAATGTAATCCAACGTCATTAAAACCACCACTCCAAAGAGACGCTTCTTTGGGTCAATGAGAGAGAATCTTCTTTCATTCTTCCGTTGAGCAAACATTGACTGAGCGCCTATCACGGAGCGATGCTGCTCTGACTGCTGGGGGCAAGCGGTGCCCGGCAGGAATCCCTGCCTCCTCGAGCTTCTTTTCTAGTGGAGGGAGGGAGACCATAAACAGAGAAATAAACAAAACTCTATCGTGTGTCAGACACTATGTTCCAAGGGAAAAGACAAAGGCAGGAAAGGGAGACGGGGGTGCAGCGGGGGTCTGACCACAGACTTTGGGCACCGCTCCAATCACTGGCCCGTCTCCTGCCCCCCTCTCTGTTGACACCCACCTGTGCCCAGGGCCCAGGCACTTTCAGATTGGGAGAAAACATCACACCCTGACCCTGGGATCTGGGTCCCTGAATGGCCAGGGAGGGCTGGATGAAACAACACAGACCTGTGAGTGGATGAACTCCCTGGGCGTGAACCTTAACCCATGAGAAACAGGATGGAGAGAAAAGGTAGGCAGACCCATCCCACCTCTGTGCTCTCACCTGTGGACTCCTCCAAAACACGACCCCTTCCTGCAAACGTCCTGGAGAATTCCTGTGCACCAAGCGGCCTCCTGTGCATCGTCACGGTTCACCGTGAAACCCGTGACACGGTGGTCCCTTCCCCCATCCTCGCTGGTTCCCTTTCCCCTCATCCCCACCAGCCTGGACTGGCACCTCCCAAATGAAGCACGAACACCGCAATCCTAGCCTCAGGCTCTGCTTTCTTTAGGACCACAAGATGCAGTTTTAAACATTCCAAAAGGCACTATCCTCACTAAGAAAGGACATTTGCCAAAAGCCTCAAAGAGGAGAGAGAAGCAGCCACGCGGATATCTGGGAAAAGAGCGTTCTAAGCAGAGGACACAGCAAGTGCAAAGGCCCTGAGGCAGGAGCATTTCTGGTGGTTTCTAGAGACAGTGTGGAGGCCGGCGTGGAGGGAGCACGTGAGCAGGAGAAGGAGCGGGGGTGGCGTCTGAGTGAAGTAGGAACCAGCTAGAGGCCTCTGACCGCGGGGCAACTTGATCTCCCAGGGTGCCTGGATACTGAGTTGAAAACAGACTTAGGGGGATGCAGGGAGGAGGCAGGGAGACCCGATAATTCAATAATCCAGGTGTCAGAGGGTGGAGGCTTGAATCAGGATGGAAGTGGCAAGAAGAGGAGAGACTAGAAGAGGGATTCTGGATAGATTTGGTTGGTAGAGTGAACAGGCTGTGCTGACACATTGAAGACGGGGCATAGGAGGAAGATAAGATTCAAGGATGAGCCCCAAGATGTCCTGTCCAAGCACGGGAAAGATGGAGTCACCAGCAACTAAGATGCGAAAAAAAGAGGGAGGAGCAGTATGTGGGAAAGGGCAGAAGTCTGCGTTTGGAAATGTTAAGTTTGAGCATCAATTATACTCCCAAGGTGGGAAATCATGTAGGCAGCCGGACATACAAGATTTGAGCTGAGGGAGGCAAATGAGGATGGAGATGGATATGTGATAGTCCATGTTCATGTCAGTGCTTTGAGACTAGATGAGATCACAGGGTAAAAAACATAGATTAATAAGAAAAGGGTCCGAGAATTGGGTGGGTGGAAGAATGGATGGATGAATGGTGGGTGGGTGGGTGGGTGGATGGTGGATGGATGGATGGATGGATGGACTGATGGGTGGGTGGATAGATGCATGAGTGGATGAGTGGG
Source organism: Leucopleurus acutus (assembly GCF_964270905.1). Classification (NCBI taxonomy): domain Eukaryota; kingdom Metazoa; phylum Chordata; class Mammalia; order Artiodactyla; family Delphinidae; genus Leucopleurus; species Leucopleurus acutus. The sequence goes on from NC_139146.1 coordinate 4,183,739, forward strand.
TGGGTGGATAGGCAGATGGGTGGGTAGATATTCGAATGGATGGGTATCTGTTGGGGAGATGCATAAACAAGATAGGTAGATTGATGAATGGATGTTATGACAGGCGGGTATTTGGTGAATGGATGTTATGATAGATGGGTGTTTGTTAGATGGATGGATGCGTGGATAGATGTTAAAATAAATGGGTTTTGTCGGATAAAGTTTGAATGAAGATGTCTGTTGGGTAAATGGATGGTTAGGTCCACGCACTAGTAGGCGAACGAGTGTTCCTCTTGGGATGTTTAAAATGCTTTAAGTTCTTAAAATGCCAAGTGTTCAAGCAAGTTCACTGGCCAGCCTCATTTCCCTCAGTGAAAATGTCTCATGGTTCGGTAGTTATCTGTGAAAAGAAAGAGCACTGGGTTAGGAGTATAGGGCTGCTCTCCGGGATTGGGCCAGGTGGCAGGTAGATGGTTCAGAAGCCTACATGAACTGAGCACGAACTGTATCCAAGTGTCCTGCAAAACACACACATTACATTGCTATCTTCACAAAGCCCCTATGATTAGGATGACGGTGAAATTTCTTGTCCAAACCCAGCAGGGACACCGCTGAGATGAAAGGGAGCATAATTATTCCCAGTAGTTATGCCGTGATAGCATGCACACAGCAGGACTATCTCAGGCAACAGGACACATGGTCACCTATCTGTGCTGTAATATTTGTCACCCCCAATTTAAAGATGAGGAAACTGAAACTCGGGGACATCAAGCAGCGTTAGAAGGTCCCCTCCTTCTCACTGGCCCCCTTCGCATCATTCCCAGCACTAAATGCGCCCACCTGACTGGGCAACCCCCTCACCAGGGCCAGCACCACTGACCTCAGACACCACTGCCCATTCGGGGGGCTTGCCCACCAGCCCTGTGCAGGCACAGACATACTTCTCCACGCGACCCTCCATGGCGCTGAGACCCTCACTTCCACTGGCCCTCAGCTTGGAGGAGGGTAATCCTGCTGCTTCCCGTTCTGTTCTCGGCCACATTCTTCCCAATGCCTGTGTCTGATCCAGGGGATGGAGGATGTCCTGACGGGGTCCCTTGCCACCCTCGAGCCCCCCACTCCAGGAGCAGCTGAGAAGGGAACTGAACAGACATCTCTTCTCCAACACCATATCCTTACTTCCCTTTTTTGAAGAATAATTTATCATGAGTTGAATAATTTGTCAAAAATTTATCACAAAGTGAACAACACTCATGTAACCACCACGCAGATCAAGAAATGGGTCATTGCCAAGACCTCCAGCGCCCCTCCTTGAACCAGGCCCCCCTCCCGATATAGCCCCTATCAAAAGGTAACACGCTGTGAACTCCCAGGCGGTCCAGTGGTTGGGACTCTGCGCTTCCTCTTCTGGGGGGCCAGGCTCGATTCCTGGTCAGGGGGCTAGCATCCCGCAAGCACATGGCCAAAAAAAAATTTTTTTAAAACACTTCTCTTAATTGAAATAAAAACAAAAATAAACAAATGGGACCTAATGAAACTTCAAATAAGACCAGAAGACAATCCTCAGAATGGGAGAAAATATTTGCAAATGAAGCAACTGACAAAGGATTAATTTCCAAAATTTACAAGCAGCTCATGCAGCTCAATAACAAAAAAACAAACAACCCAATCCAAAAATGGGCAGAAGACCTAAATAGACATTTCTCCAAAGAAGATATACAGATTGCCAACAAACACATGAAAGAATGCTCAACATCATTAATCATTAGAGAAATGCAAATCAAAACTACAATGAGGTATCAGCTCACACCAGTCAGAATGGCCATCATCAAAAAATCTAGAAACAGTAAATGCTGGATAGGGTGTGGAGAAAAGGGAACACTCTTGCACTGCTGGTGGGAATGTGAATTGGTTCAGCCACTATGGAGAACAGTATGGAGGTTCCTTAAAAAACTACAAATAGAACTAACATATGACCCAGCAATCCCACTACTGGGCATATACCCTGAGAAAACCATAATTCAAAAGGAGTCATGTACCAAAACGTTCATTGCAGCTCTACTTACAATAGCCCGGAGATGGAAACAACCTAAGTGTCCATCATTGGATGAATGGATAAAGAAGATGTGGCACATATATACAATGGAATATTACTCAGCCATAAAAGGAAACGAAATTGAGCTATTTGTAATGAGGTGGATGGACCTAGAGTCTGTCATACAGAGTGAAGTAACTCAGAAAGAGAAAGACAAATACCGTATGCTAACACATATATATGGAATTTAAGAAAAAATAATGTCATGAAGAACCTAGGGGTAAGACAGGAATAAAGACACAGACCTACTGGAGAACAGACTTGAGGATATGGGGAGGGGGAAGGGTGAGCTGTGACAGGGCGAGAGAGAGGCATGGACATATATACACTAACAAACGTAAGGAAGACAGCTAGTGGGAAGCAGCCACATGGCACAGGGATATTGGCTCGGTGCTTTGTGACCGCCTGGAGGGGTGGGATAGGGAGGGTGGGAGGGAGGGAGACGCAAGCGGGAAGAGATATGGGAACATATGTATATGTATAACTGATTCACTTTGTTATAAAGTAGAAACGAACACACCACTGTAAAGCAATTATACCCCAATAAAGATGTTAAAAAAAAAAAAAACACTTCTCTTCTTTATAGATTTCTATCTAAACCAGCATCCCAAGACACTATATACTTTAACAGCCTTATTGCAGTATCATTGACAGATGATAAACTGTACTTATTTAAGGTATAAAATCTGATACGTTTTGACCCTGTACAGCTCGTGAAACCATCACCATAATGAAGAAAATAAATCCATCAGCCCAAACATTCCCTGGTGCCCCTTGTAATCCTCTCTCCACCGCCCCCTCCTCCCCACCGCCCTAATCCCTGGGAAACCACCGACTTCCTCCCTACACACCCCTGAGGTTCCCCACCAAGCCTCTGCTCCCTCTGCAGCCCCCATGCAGCCCACCTGTGCCCCAGACGCCACCTTCTCTGTGCGGCCACACCGTCTGTGTTATCACTGTGTCCTAACTGCTGCCTGCTCGCCCAAAGGCCCCAGACCGGCTCTAGGTTAGGAAACCCAGCCAAGTTCCCTGCTGTCGGGTAGGCTGAGCCACACCCCCTCCAAGGCAGCCCTGGCGGGAGAGGGGCCCTTCCAATTTCTTCTTCCTGGTTTCTCTCTCAGCCCTAAGCTACCATACAGAGCTTCCCTATACCTATGGGCACTCTTTCATCAGAGTTTAACTGTTCTTTACATTCAGCTTCTCTGTTTGACGCACTGTGTGGTTTTCAGCTCCTGACTGGACCCAGACTGCGGCAGTGACCTTGCCCTGAAATTGGAAGGACGTTCTCTCTTGGGATAAAAGTCTAGGTTGCTGTTTACTGCTGCCAGCTCGTCAGGGATACCGTTCGCTGTCTCATGGCTTGTTGACAAGTCAGCTGAGGCTCTAACCATTGCTCCTTGGAAGGAAAGCTGTCTTCTATAGCTGGGTGTTTAAGAGTTTCTCTTTACCTGTAGTTTTTGGAAGTTTTTACCATGGGGTAGAGAGATGTGGTTTTCTTTTATTTATCCTGCTTGAGGTTCACAGAGATTCCTCAATCTATGGTGTACTGTCTTCGTTATGGCTGAACTGTGTGTCCCCCACCCCCCAAAAAAAATTCCTCTGTTAAAGCTCTAATCGCTGGTACCTCCAAATATGACTGTATTTGGAGACAGGATCTGTGAAGAGGTGAAGTCACAAGGAGGCTGTCAGGGTGGCCCTCATCTAATATGACTGTTGTTCTTATGAAAATAGGACAGTTTGATACAGACACATACAGAGGAAAGGTCATGTGAAGCCACAGTGAGAAGGCGGCTGTCTGCAAACCAACAAGAGAGGCCTCAGGAGAAACCGCCCCCACCAACACGTTGGTCTTGGACTCCAGCCTCCAGAACCATGATAAAATAAAGTTCTGTTGCTTAAGCAATGCCCTCCTCCAAATCTGGCATTTTGGTATGTCGGCCCAAGCAAACTAATATAGTCTTCCATCAGTTCTCAGCCATTATCTCTTCAAATATTGCTTCTACCCCATTTCTTACCTTTTCTCCTGGAATTTCAGTTACACGCATGATAGACTTCTAACCGTATCTTATCCTCTGTTTCTCTCTCTCTTCTATTTTCTATCCTTTGACTCTGTGCTTCATTCTGGTTATTTTCTTTCAAGCCTTCTTATGGCACCAATTCTCTCTTCAGCTGTGTCCAATCTGCTGTTAAACCCATCCACTGGGTTCCCAACTTCATTGAGTATACTTTTGAGTTCTACAATTTCCAGTGAGGTCCTTTTTTTTTTTTTTTTTCTTTTTTTTTGTGGCATGTGGGCCTCTCACTGCTGCGGCCTCTCCCGTTGCAGAGCACAGGCTCTGGACGCGCAGGCTCAGCGGCCGTGGCTCACGGCCCCAGCCACTCCGCGGCATGTGGGATCCTCCCGGACCGGGGCACAAACCCACGTCCCCTGCATCGGCAGGCGGACTCTCAACCACTGCGCCACCAGGGAAGCCCCCAGTGAGCTCCTTTTTATAGTTTCCAGATCTTCACTGAAATCCTCAATCCTGTTTTTTATCCCTTTGAATGCAGGAAACATAGTTATTTTAAAGCTCGTATCTGATAACCACTCTATCTGAATTCCCCGTGGGTCTGCTTCTTCACTCTGTTGTTTCTGTAGCTTTTGTCATGCTGCCTTGTCTCCTTGTGTGCCTGGTAATCTGTTATTGTGTCTAAACACTGTATTTACCTAATTGAGGTTTAGGATGATAGCATCTCTGTCCAGAAAGGATTTACATGTGTATGCTGGTTGTCTGGGGCAGCAGCTATCCCGGATGAGCTCAGCACAATTTCAGGGATTAGGATTATGTGAAGTTGGCGTGAAGTGAAGTCCTGCAAGGGTCTGTCTACTCCTGTTCACCCTCACTTATAAGGTGCAGCCCTTTGGGGTCCTAACTCAAAACGAGGTGGGTTGACCAGGTCAGGTGGCCTTGGAGGGTCCCTGTACTCATTTCCTGTGGCATCTGTAACAGATTACACACAAATTTGGTGGCTCAAGACAACATACATCTATTTTCTTACAATTCTCGAGGCCAGAAGTCTGAAATCAGTTTCTCTGGGGAAAAGTCAAGGTGTTGACAGGGTTGTGCTCCCTCTGGAGGCTCTGGGGAGAATCCTTGCCTTTTCCAGCCTCTGACATCTTCCCACACCCCGTGGCTCATGGCCCCTTCCTGCGTCTTCCAAGCCATCAGCGTGGCATCATCCTTCAGTGGCCACACGGCCTCACCTTCTGTCTCTGTCTTCTCCCTCTGCCTGCCTGTTTTAAGGCAAGTGTTAGCACTTAGGGCCCCGTCAGATAATCCAGAACAATCTCCCCATCTCAAGATCCTTACTCACATCTTTAAAGCCACTCTGCCATGGAAGGTAACACTCACAGGTTCCAGAGACTGAGACCTGATGTCTTGGTGGGGGGCCGTTACTCAGCCGACTAGAGCCCTGGACTCCCGCTCCTGTCCCGGCACCGCGTGAAGCTGTCGAGGCAACACTCGACATCTCACAAAGCGTGCTCCGGGATAACCGTGGCCCCGGATGCCGCGCTCCCCTCCCCGAGCCTGTATCTACCCGGAGACCCTGCCCCATTGTTAGTATTGCCCCATTTTCTGGTTCTCCTTCGTGGGAGGGATCGTCCCCCTAACGCTTCTAGGAAACAGAAGTTCCCCATGCTCTCTCCATGAGGAAGTGACAGTGGGCAGGGGTCAGGCCCCACGTGAGGTCTCCCTGAGGGCTGGGAGTTAGGTGTTCCTATGTGCCAGCCTTGGTCGTAGATCATAAGGACCCTGGCTTTTATGTTTAAATTATCAACCCTTTCTCAGTATAGAGCACTTTCATATTAGTTCATATTAGTCACTCCATTTAGTAATACTTAGAGCACTACGCTCTGCGTGCCAGATTCTGGGTAAGCACTTTCCCAATTATTTGCACTTTTCACACTCACGCTGAGCCTGCAGCGTGAGCACAACTGTCATCGCTATGAGGTGGGGAAACTGAGGCTCAGGGGGCATGGACAGACTGCCCAGTCTTGCACAGCCAGTGGGCAGCAACGTGATGCCCTGGACACAAATACTTCTGACTTGAAACCTTTATGCTTCCTTACGTTGCGCCTAGGAACACAAACACGTGAGTGGCTCGAGCGACGCAGCACAGCAAATTCCTCACTTCAAATCCTCCTCCTTCCTGTTCTTAGTTCTTTCCCTGGTAAAATGCTTTCTCTGGCCCAGGTGAGTCAGGGAGGGGGTCCTAGAACTTGGAAACAAGACCAGTTTGACCTACTTTGACAGAAAATTGTACCCCCTAAGAGTTTCCAGAAAACTTGGCTCACATAAACCCCGACCCCCAATTAAGGGGAGGTGACCCTCCCAGGGACAGAGACAAGGTGGGAGTCTGTGGAAGCCTGCAGGGGCCCCAGGCATGGAGGTAACTCTTGAAAGCTGTGGCCTAACCCAGGACAGTCCCTGCTTGCTGGGGACACCAGAGAGAGGAGCCGACGGGGACCAATGAGGGATTAGACTGTGTTTAATCCAGCAACGTCTCTGCCAGGACAAGGGGGATCTGCTTTCAGAAAGACTCCCTGGGGGAAGAGAAGGGTTATTCCTTGGGGGTTTCAGCCTGATAGAAGTAGCTGTTGAGAATAACTAAATCCATGTGTCTCATTCCAGGGCTCTCCTGTGAGAAAGGAGGAATCAATCCATAACAGATCAATCGTTGCAGCTCGAAACCTTTGATAAATGAGTTCAGTTAATACCAAGACACTGATTTCTAAAAACCACCCTCTGAAAGGAAGCAAAGCTCCTAGGACAAATGGCTAACTCCAGGTCTCGGGCAAAGACGGTACACGGTGGGTCTGCAACATCTTGCTGGTATGATAAAGAGTAACAGAGAATCCAAAATTCATGGGGACGGTACACTGCAGGGGGAAAAGGAATATATACATGAGGTGTGGAGTGGGGGAGGGAACACTCTGTTCAGAAGGATGGACACGATTAAATGGAGACAGAAAAATACAACTAGAAAATCACTGCTCTTTGGCCATCATTGTACTCATTGATTCAGGCAAGGACCACGGATGGATGCTGAAGCCGCTGGTGAAGGGATGCTGGGTCATGAACTATCCCCACAGTCTCAGAACGTTACCTGCTGGGTTACCGATGAATTACCAAGGGAAAGGCATCTTTATACTGGAGAAACCAGGTGGAGACCACCTTAACCAGGGGACCAAAGGGGACAAAATGACTTCATGTGCCTCCCGGCATGACGTACCGGGAAAGACACAACAAATGTTTGACCTGAATCTACAGTGAGGAAAAAATCAGCTAATTCAAAGCAAGAGACACTCTGTGAAATAAGTGGTCTGAATTCTTCTAAAGCATCAAGTTATAAACCTTTTATGGGGGTGGGGCTGTGCTAGGTTAAAGCAGAGCAGGAGGCGTGGCGACTAAACACAACCTGTGAGCCATAAAGAATATTACTGGGGGGCTTCCCTGGTGGTGCAGTGGTTAAGAATTCCGCCTGCCAATGCAGGGGACACTGGTTCGAGCCCTAGTCTGGGAAGATCCCACATGCCGCAGAGCAACTAAGCCCGTGCGCCACAACTACTGAGTCTGCGCTCTAGAGCCCGCAAGCCACAACTACCGAGCCCGTGAGCCACAACTACTGAGCCCGTGAGCCACAACTACTGAGCCTGCGCTCTAGAGCCCACAAGCCACAACTACTGAGCCCATGAGCCACAACTACTGAGTATGCGCTCTAGAGCCCGCAAGCCACAACTACCGAGCCCGTGAGCCACAACTACTGAGCCCGTGAGCCACAACTACTGAGCCTGCGCTCTAGAGCCCACAAGCCACAACTACTGAGCCCACGTGCCACAACTACTGAAGCTTGCGCGCCTAGAGCCCATGCTCCCAACAAGAGAAGCCACTGCAATGAGAAGCCCGTGCACTGCAACGAAGAGTAGCCCCCGCTCGCGCACAGCAACAAAGATCCAATACAGCCAAAAATAAATTAAGTAAATAATAATAAAATGTTTTTAAAAAAGAATATTATTGAGTGGGGAAATCTGAATATGGATTTATTCTAGAAAATAATACTGTATCAATGTTAAATTTCTGGAGGGTGATCACTGTTGTGATGGTTAATTTTAGGTGTCAGCTTGGAGAGTGTTTTGGGATAAGATTAACACTTATATCGTTCAGTTTGGGGTAAAGTACGTTGCCCTGCATAATGGGAGTGGGCTGCATGCAATCAGTTGAAGGCCTGAATAGAACAAAAGCAGGTCTCCCCAAGGACCAGGGGATTCTCCAGCAGATGGCCTTCAGGCTCCATCTGCACCACTGACCCTCCTAGGTCTGCAGCCTGTGGGCCCACACTGCACCCACACGGCACCCACACTGCACCCGCACTGCACCTGCACTGCACCCACACTGCAGACTCTGGACTTGCCAGTCCCCATAATCACAGGAGCCAGTTCCCTATAAAAAAACTCATGTTAGATAGATAGAGAGAGAGAGAGAGAGAGAGAGAGATGATAGAGAGAGAGACAGATAGAGAGAGAGAGAGAGAGAGAGAGAGAGAGAGAGAGAGAGATCCCCTTCCAATTGCTCCCGTTTGTCTGGAGAGCCCTGGCTAATACAATCGTGCTGTGGCTGTGTAGGAAGACATCCTTGCTCCTAGGAGATGTGGACTAAAGGATTCAGGAGTGAAGTGTCATATGTCTGCAACTTGTTCTCAGATCGCTCCGCAAACAAGAAAGTGTGTGCAGGATGTTAGGGGGTAGGAGATGTGTGTGTGTGTGCGTGTGTGCGTGTGTGTCTGCATGTGTGTGTGTCTGCGTGCGTGTGTGTGTGTGCGTGTGTCTGTGTGTGTGCGTGCGTGTCTGTGTGTGTGTGCGTGTGTCTGCGTGTGTGTGTGCGTGTGTGCCTGTGTGTGCGTCTGCGTGTGTGTGTGTCTGTGTGTGTGCGTGCGCGTGCATGCGTGTGTGTGTGCGTGTCTGTGTGTGTGTGTGTGTGTGTGTGGAGAGAGCGCGAAGGCAGCTGTGGTCCAGTATTAACCATCACTAGCTCTAGGGAAGAGCACACAGTTACATTGTTCTATTCTTCCCATGTTTCTAGAGGTTCTAAATGTTTCAAAATAAAAATACCAGTCGGGGAGGCGGACTCCTTTGATGCCTTCCTATTCCCTTTGAGTCTAGTTAAGACTCAGCACCTTCCGGGAGGCTGCTGGGTGTTGGGGACCCAATACGTGGCGCCCCACTTCCCTGTCCTGGTGCTGAGCCAACTGAGAAAGAGGCACAGGACTGAGCAGATAGGAAGCAATATACCAGCTCGGCTACGGACAGCTGATGACGCTGGCAAGGAGGAATGACCTGGAGAGAGCGGCTGGCCCCCGCTGCCGCCCGGCCTGGAAGCAGCCCCCCAAGGAGAAGGAGCCTGCAGAGGAAAGCTGCCTTCCTGGGCGCTGGTCCAGGCGGGGTAGGGAGGGCAGGTCCAAAGAAACCGCCCCCCCACCCCGGACCTTTGATGGCAAGAAACGTGGACCAGAGAGTCAGCCGACCGGCAGGGCAGCCCTCCGCCTCCCGGGGAGCCGAGGACGAGGCCGGGTACGGGTGCCCGGCAACAAGGGCCTCGGTCCCCCTCACGCTGCCCGCGCCCACCTGTGCTCCTCAGCCTGCTCTTCCTGGGCTTCTCGGGGCCCAGAGCCGCCCTGGCCTTTCTACTCAAGCACTGTGGCTTCCCCGCCTCTCCCTGTGTCTCCCTGGGGGCTGCACAGTGCTGCGTCCCTCCCCCGCAGTCCCCGCCCCTCCCCCGCAGTCCCCGCCCCTCCCCAGTCGCTGCTTCTGCTGCTGCCCTTGCCTGTGGACATCTGTCTTGGTAAGGGGACCAGGGAGGTGGCTCCAGCCTGGCCGCCCTCCACGGTGTCCACTTTGGCACTGCAAATCCCAACCCCGCCCCCGGGACACTGGCTAAACCAAGCGCTAGATGCAGCGCTAGATGCAGGTGTATATAAATCTGGGGATGAAGTTGACCTTGGGGCCAAGTCAGCACATCTGCTGTGGGAGGGGCTCCTTCCCTCCAGGTGAGGCCTGGGCTGTACCATGTGTCTGTCCCTGTCCCTAAATTCTTCTGGTCTCTGGCCTCCTCTTGGAGCCCCAGCTCTGACTCTGGGGCAAGGGGAGACACCCTGGGCAGCACCTGGACCCAGGTGGTGGGGCACCCGGTGTACAGATGCTCACTGAAGCCACCAGAACCTCTGGATGGTTGGAAGCAGACAAGGGGGCTGCTCTGTGACCAGCAATCCATCCCTGGTCATGTGGGCCCAAGAAGTCCCCACACGGCTCATGAGGGGACAGTGCGAGCCTCCTCCCTCAGCACTGCCGGGGTGCTGGGAGCTGGGGGAGACCTGCGGGCCTCCGAGGGCTCCGTAGCGGCTTAGGCCACAGAGCACGATGCAGACTGAGGGGGAGCAGAGGAAACACTGGGAATGCACGTGTGCACGAGGGCCAGAGCACGTGCGAGAGCAGGGCTCTGACCCTCGGGCCGCAGCCGCCAGGCCCGGGAGCCAGCCTGCTGGGAGTCGGACCTGCAGGAGGGCAGACTGCTGTCTCTAGTGACAAGCCAGGAGGCCAAACAGCCACCGCTGGACAATCGGCCAGGACTCGATCAATACTGACGGCCTCCCTAATCGTCATCCTGCCTCCGACTCGGGACCAACCGCAGAAGGCCCTGCCTGCCCCCTTCAGTCACCCTGAAGACCCCCCCAGGCCTCCAGCCCCCAGCAGGGCACCCTGAGCCCCCTTTTCTCCACTGGGAAGCTCGCCCACGCCTCTGCCTGCCTCTGGGTCTCCACCAAACACAAGTGACAGTGGCCGACCCCCGTTTAGCCAGCTCCAAGCAAACAGACTTCACTTTTCTCCTTTGGTTACTTTATTTCCTCAATGAACAGAGTAATAGGGACAAAGCTTTAAAAACACAGAACTTGGGACTTCCCTGGTGGCGCAGTGGTTAAGAATCCGTCTGCCAATGCAGGGGACACGGGTTCGAGCCCTGGTCTGGGAAGATCCCACGTGCCGCGGAGCAACTAAGCCTGTGCGCCACGACTACTGAGCCCGCGTGCCTAGAGCCCGAGCTCCGCAACAAGAGAAGCCACCACAGTGAGAAGCCCCCGCTCGCCGCAACTAGAGAAAGCCCGCGTGCAGCAGCGAAGACGCAACGCAACCAAAAATAAATAAAATAACTTTTATAAATTAATTAATTAATTAATTAAAACACAGAACTTAGCGAAGCCACATGAGCCATGCATCACAACTTCGCTGGCGTGAATTCAACTTACACGCACACACGTGTGCTCACCAGAAGCCCCAGCAAACCAGAAGCAACCCACAGCCCAGCCCCTGTAGAATATGGAGGGGAACAAAGGGGCTCTGGGGGACGGTGTCATTCTGTTTCTTGACCTGGGTGGTGATCACACAGGTTTAGTAAATATTGTGAAAATCCTTCCAGCTCTACACTTAGGATCTGTGTACTTTTCTATGTGGATTTTCTATGTGTGTGATTTTTCAATTAAAAGTTTACTCAAAATCCATGCCCAGAAAAAATCTGTGCACACTTCATAAAAATGAAGTGTGTAAGTGCATTAAACACTTACAACAGTCCTCTGGGGGAAAGGTGGGCAGGAAGGCGAGAGCGGGGAATGGGGATAGGGCATCACGGGCCATGAAGTGAGGACAAGCCCAACCCGGGGCCCCTCCGGACGGAGCAGAGGAACCAAGGGGTTGAAGTAGAAAAGGAGATTCACGCCGTATCACGAGTGTCCTGGGTTGTATTAAGAGCCTTCACTCCTCAGACAATGAGAATTGTAAAAGTTGCCAACACTCAGAGCCGTGAAAGTGTGGCTCGACCCTAACTGGCGGGCAGTTTTTGGATCTCCATCAAAGCTTTAAACATGTGACTTTTTTGACCCAGCAATCCGTTCCACTTCTAGCAAGACACGCGGTTGAGAACCGGCGGGCAGGCGGTAGCGGGCAGGCGCCACGGCACGGCTGCGGCGATGTTCGTCAGCCAGGACGCTGGGAAACGCCGACGTGTCTCTGAGCGTCAGCCTCGTGACGTGCACAGGGGACAGTCAGACCCAGACCCAGCCGGCTCCGGGCCACTGCGGAATGAGGTGGCCTCCCACCCACAGGGCAAAGGCCCAGGACAGAGCGAGCACGGACAGCAGGTGAACAGGAGGCACCACGTTCTGCTTCTGGAACACAGCTCCACGTTCATATAGGTACTGAACAAATCACAGCGAATCTGAAAGTCCCCGCCAAGCTGTGGGGCGGTCACCTCGGGGCCGCGGCCGGGGAGGGTCCCCCTGTATCCTCTGATGCTCACGTCCTCACGGCGGATGCACCGCTTCTGCAGTTTTTAGATGAAACCCTGGTGGGAAGGGACAGGCTAGCTGAACGCGACACCAGGTTCCTTGTTGTGAGAAGGGCCTGGAGAAACACGTCCCGACTCCGTTTTGCAGAAGACCCAGGCCAGAAGCAGGGAGCTGGGTTCTCGACCGCAGTGGGAACTTGACCCGGCCCCTGCTCTCCGGGCCAGGGCTCCCTGGCCGATCGTGATCCCGGGAGCTGAGCAAGGTCATTTCCTGCTGCCCATCAGAAGCTGCTCCCAGTTGCCCTCTCCCCTGGCCACCTGCGTCCAGCCTCAGAAAGGCCTGTGGTTGCCCACCTGCCTGCAGGCCATCAGCCACCATGAGGACAGCAGCGGGCAGAGAGACACTGGCCTGGCCAAGCTCACCCGTGCTGAGCTCGGAGCAACCGGTTCTTGGCTTCTCACGTCTGACCCTGCCCAGGCGGTTCCCTCTGGGTCCACAGCAACCTGCCCCACCACCTGCCCCTTCTTGCCTGGTGGGTCCCCCTCCCCTGCTGCCACGCACGGACCAGCCCTCCAGCCTTCATGCGTCTGGCTCATCATCCAGGTACTTGTCAGCCAGGCCCGCGGGTCTGGAGGCCACCCCGGCGGAAGGGTGTCGACGCATCTCCTTATCCCTGGGGTTCAGATGTGGTTACTGAAGCAGGGAGGGCCCTGCAGGTCCCCTGACCCCAACACATCCCTGCGAACGGTGCCCTCATTAGCCCCTGTCCAGCCACTCCCCTCTGGAGAGGGGTTAAATGGGGGCCCCAGAAAGATATGCCCACATCCTCACCCCCAGAACCTGCGATTATGGCCTCATTTGCAAACAGCAGATGTAATTCAGGCTCTTGAAACGAGACCATCCTGGATTTAAGGTGGGCCCTAATCCAATGACCTGTGTCCTCGTACGAGAAAGGAGGGAGACTGGAATCACAGGCACACACGGAGGAGACCGTGTGAGGACAGAGGGAGAGCCAAGCCACCCCGAGGACTGCTGGAAGCGGCTGGGAGCTGGGAGAGGGGCCCGGAACAGACCCTCGATCGACGTCACCAGAGGAGCCACCCTGGAACAACCTTGGTGTCAGACTCCTGGCCTCCCGGACTGTGAGAGCAAAACTCTGTTATGTTAAGGCCCTTAGTTTGCGGCAAGTTGTTCCAACAGCTCTAGGACACGGACGCACCCTCTGGGGCCCCGGTGAACACAGGGCCACAGAAGAGGGGCTGCAGCCCCCTCTGCTGGGGGCCCCGCACCCCAGAGAAATCATAGCACATCCAGCATCCAGCATCCAGCGGGTCTAACTTTCCCAAAGCTGATGCCACCGGGACAGATGACAGAACGCACAGCTCAATGGACCCTCTCTCTAAGGCAACCCGAAAACCTGTCTCAGAGGTGTCCCCACTCTGCATGGTGTGTGACAAGCTGACTTCATCCGTCGATGGCGCTGCTCAAGCCGCCTTTGGGGGAGGCCCACAGAATCGTGTGGCCAAGAGGGGGGCCAGTCCCGCCAGCCCCGCCCCGCCGGCTCCCAGCGGCTTCTCCCTGCAGCTCTCAGGCTCACGGACGTGGCCAGAACTCGGCCTGCGGGGCGGATCCGGGGCCTCGTGCCAGGACAACGATCTCGGCCGCTGCAGTTTTCCCTTGTCCTTTACTGGCTCAAAACAGTGTGAAGCCGCATCTGGAGATGGACACTGTTATTTAGCAAAAGCGAATGTTCTGCAGGGTCTTTCTTGTCAGGAGAAAACACAGCTGAAGCCTCTGGGTTTGGCCAATTTCATGTTCTTTCTCCTTCCTGTCAGTCTGTCATTAGTCACTGTCTGAGTCAGCTCGGCCTGTCACGTAACGAAATACCACAGATCAAGTGGTTTAAATAACAGAGATATATTTTCTCACAGTTCCAGAGACCAGAGGTCCAAGATCAAGGTGTTGTCAGGGGCGGTTTCTGGCGAGGGCCCTCTTCCTGGGGAGCAGCGTCCGTCTTCTCGCTGTGACCTCACATGGTGGAGAGGGAGTGAGCTCGGGTGTCCCTTTTTCTAAGGACACTAACCCCAGAGGGTCGGGGCCCCACCCTCATGGCCTCATTGAACCTTAATCAGCTCCTTAAAGCCCCCATCTCCAAATACAGTCACACTGGGGGTTGTGGCTTCAACATGTGAACTTGTGGGTCACAATTCAGCCCATAGCAGGAGTCTTTATCCTCTTGGGATTTCATCTTTTGCATTTGGTCCAGTACACAGGTCTCTGCAGATGGAGACAAAGACGGGCTCTGCTGTGGACAGAAGCCCCCTCCTCCATGGAGGCTCACCCCCACGAGAATCCCAAATCCCCACCTGGCTGGTGACAAAGATGCCCTCCTCGACCCAACTCGAGACAGCCTCCACAGAGCCCTTTCTCAGGCCTCAACCTGGGCCGGCAAAGACTTGACCAAACACCACTGTAGTTTCTAACAGCTCAAGGCAGCCTCCCTAGGAGGACCCCAGGCCCCCTTGAAGAGCCTGCTTGGGAAGCTGAAGGCTGACAAGAACTGACTGTTTTTTCCAGCCCATACCTGAGGTGGGCCTTTGTCCCGGCCTCCGTGGGAGGGGAGGACCTAACTCCAGAAGCACAGTCAGCAAATCCAGATGGGTGTCGCATGGACCCATGCCCCGTTCCACTCGTTGTAACTTTCAGCTCCCCAACTCCACCAAGCCCCCATCTCCCTACTCCCTCTAAGACGCCCAGTCACCTCTGCACAAATCCAAGTGAAGCTCGGGACACACTGGACTCTTCCCTACTGTGACAGTTATCACTGGTTGAAATCTGTCCTTGCCACTGCGGCCAGTGTCCGGCTTTGTTGTCTTTGACACCGGCCACCAACCCAGCGCACACGGGGTCTCCACAGTTAAGCCTAATTCTCATGCCAAACCGCATGTCAGAGCATGAAGAATCATCCACTCGCCCATTCCTTCAACAACCCTGCCTCCTACTGTGTGCTGGCATTCGCAGTGGACACACTTGAACTTGAACTGCTTACACTGGCAGGTCCAAGGTAGTGGGTGCTGTTAGGAGGGGGCCAGCCAGCAGGGGGCTGGGGTCCCAGCGGGTGCAGAGAGCCAGGCTGAGCACGGCACGTGGCGGGTGACACATGGTGCGTGGAGGCCCCTGTGCACACACACTGCTTCTGCCATGCTGACCGGCCTCTCCCCGACATGCCAGCGGAGTTCCAAGGTTCTTCCCCCACTGGAGAAGCTGCCCTCCCCACCGTAGTCAGGCATCCTGACTGGCTCCCGAAAGGTCCAGAATGCCTCCCAGGGCAGCAGCCCCCACCCGTGAGCAGACTGTGACCGTGGACGCGACATGAGCCTTTGCAACAGGGACACGCCGCGTCCACTGCCACGCCCTATGAGGGGCTCCCATGATTCTGGACAACGGTACCGCCCAGAACTGCCTGCTTCCCCAGGCGCCAAGCTGGGGGACGTGTGTTAGGACCAGGAGCGGGGGAGAGGGCAGGTGGAGAGCCCGGCCCCAGGCCTGCATCCCCGGCACAGCGTGTCTGGGGCTCTGCCCCCACGGCTGTGTGCCCTGGGCAGGCTACTCAGCCTCTCTGAGCCAGTCCACACAGAGGAGCGAACACCTGCCCTACGAGCCGGTGTGGACACACGTGCTGGGTGACAATCAGTGCACCTGGGCCCGAGGTGGAAACTGTGTTCACCTTTCAAGGGGCAGGAGCTACTTCTCCGAAACCCAGTGGCCTGGCTGTGGCTCATGTGGAAGGGGTGCCCCAGGGGTGAGGTAAGAGTTGTCTCTCTTTCCTCACAGGCCGAATATATTAACCCACCAAGGCCACTGTCGTTGTTGCTACTATTTTATTATAAGCTGAAACCTGAACCAGGAAAGGAAGCGTCATGCGCAAAGGCCCAGAGGCAAGAGAGACGGGCTTCACCCTCAGAACCACCGGGGCGGGACCCGGCTGGAGCAGGGGCGCATGGGTGAGTGTGCCAGACAGGCCTCCACAGTCAGGTCAGGACAGGGCCTCATGACTGCAGTGGGGTTTGAACAGACACGGCAGAGTCAGATTTCCCTGTGAGCGGACTTGCTTTTGCTAAAGTGTGAAAGACACACGGGGGTGTATGAGGCCAACGAGGAAAGAGAAGGCTCTGAGGATTCAGGTATGAGACGGTGGGTGTCCAGGCCTGGGCAGGGCCAGAGGGAGGATGCCACAGAGACCAGAGCTAGCTAAGAGGAAGAAACAGCAAGGCTGGCACGTGTCAAGGTGGGCGCAGTGCGGCTGAGGGGGCTGGAAGCATAGGTAGCATCTTTCATCATCTACGGCACCTGGAGGCCCAGCCTTGGCTAGACAGAGCACTCAACTCCAACTGGCCAAGGACACTGGGAATGGGTGTTGGGAGACAGACTCCCGCGCCACGGAGCTCCCAAATCCTACAGGGCCCCGCCTGCACTCACGGCACAGTAATTCTCGTCTCCCTGTACACAAATGAAGATGGTCAGTCTCCATCTGGGGTAGGAAAAGGGGATAAGCATTGTTACCCACATGAGAGAAGTGAAAAGACCGCTCTGAGAGACGGCTATGATTAATAGCGGGGGTTTTGATTTATGAGGGGAGAGTAAAGGAACCCAATCTGGATTACTAGAGCGGGTAAGATGGGCCAGAGCTGAGGGACGTGCAGCCCTGAGAAATTCCATTTCGGGGCTGATCTGTGGGGTAAGACAGGCAGAAAAGCTGACAGATGAACGCGCAGTTTGAAAGTAGGAAATGACTTTCCAATACTGAGAGGGGATTTCCTGCCAGGAGTGGAGAATCGCCCACAAGCAGCAGAGAGCAGCAGCTCCCTCTCTGGACGTGCAGCTAACACAGGACTGCCCACACGTCCCTCTGGTGTGGAAGCCAGGCCCTTGGTGTGCAGAGGTCACTCATCCAGGGGGCCATGCAGGACTCAGGTCCTAAATGAGGTGACAGGAGGTTCTCCGACCTGGCCCTTGAAGGGCTCTGTAGCCGTCAGGGCTCTCCAGAGACACAGAACCAGCAGAGTGAATGTGCGTGTGTGTACACAGAGAGAGGGGAGAGAGATTTATTTTAAGGAATTGGCTCGTGTCATGGCGAGGGCTGGCAAATCCAAAACCTGCAGGGCAGGCCAACGAGCTGGAGACCCTGGGAAGAGCTGAAGGCCGTCTGCTGGCAGACCTCCCTCTTCCTTGGGGACTTCCGTCCTTTTCTCACGAAAGCCTTCCCCTGATTGGGCGAGGCCCACCCACGCCACAGAGTGTCGTCGGCTTTCCTGCAAGTCTACTGACTTAAATGTTACTTTCATCTGAAAAATACCTTCACGGTGACACCTGGACTGGTGTTTGACCAAATATCTGGGCGCCGCAGCCCAGACAAAGTAACACGACAGGCAGACCCTAGCGCGTGCAGGGAGTGGCCAGTCCAGGAGAATCTGGGCTCCAACGTGGGGGCAGGTCACCTGACAGCTCTCTCTCTCCTTGACACTGGGCTGGGGCCCCAGCTCTGCCACTTACAGGTGTGTGACCTATAGGCGAATCACTGAACTCCTCCGGGCCTCCGTGTCCTCATCTGTAAGTGGGGACAATCACAGTGCCGACCAACAGGGATGGCTCAAACGAGATCAACACACACAGAGCACTTAGAGCTCACCTGGCCGGAAGCGAGCTACCGCTCGCTGCTCCGTTACCAGGCTGCCCTGTGGCACAGTTTTTCTGTTCTTAAGTCAGATCTAAACTCTTACACTTTGGGAAATAAAAACCAGCTGGAGACGTCCCTGATAACATTCTGGGTATTTTGAATTTATTTTTCTTCCCACACACGTATCATATGGTATAAATAATTTTGCTTTTTTCACTTAAAATGTAACCATAAGCATTTTCCTATATTATGAAAATCTTTCATCAGCCCCATTTTTATGAAAATGATATAAAATCTTCTAGCACATAAATATATAACTTATTTATTATCATCTATTGTTTCCAAATTTTTACTATTGTAAATGATTTTCATAAACATCTTCTCACCTCTTTATTTCTTTGTCCAAATTCTTTTTCCTCCCTTAATTCCCCAAAGTGGAATCCCTAAACCAAAGAGGAAGGCTCTTGAGAAACGGTGATGAATCACTTCCCAAAGACTTGTTTTAATTCAGCTGCCTAAAAGGGGGGTAGCGGCCTCCTCTGCAGCTGCTCAGACCCCACAATGTGCATTTTAGGAGCTACTCTCTGGCATCGTCTTAATCTCTTTTCTTTCTTTTCCCTTTAATGCCCACAAAGTTCTAGTTGTGAAAACTTTCAATCCCAGGCAGAGCAAGGTGGCACACACCTGGGTATTCATCATTCAGAACTCACAAATGATAGATTTTTCTTACAGTTTAAGAAAGTTCTTATAGTTTCTTAAATTCTTATAGTTTCTTACAGTTCTTACTGTCATTGCTTGAGGTCTTTTTATTATAAGAAACAAAACACTGCAGACACAGGCCTCCTTCACATCCCTGGGGCCTGTCCTCCCTCCTCTCCCAGGGCAACAATTACAGTGAAGTTGGCACATGGACAGCTAGTCTACACTCTCACTACTGTGTGTCCATAGGGAAATTAGAGAATTGTTCTGGTGTTTTTGAAATGTATGTAAACGATGTAAAGCATTAATTCTGCACCTTGCTCCGTCCTAAATGTTGCATTAAAACAAACTAAAATGTGAAATAAACAAAAAACGCCTCTTAAGGACCCTGGCAGGACCTGTATCACCTGCTCTAATAACATCATGTCCCACCATTTCCTCTCTTCCAGAAAACAAAGTTCATCATGAGTCCAGTAAAAAACATACAGATGTTTTTAATTCCCAGAATCACATGGTAATGAAAATGCTACATATCAAAACTTGTAGAGAACAGCTAAAGTTGTTCCTACAGGGAAATGTGTAGCCTTAACAGTTTCCACTGGAAAAGAATGACTGAAAACCAATGAGCTTTAAGCATCTAACTAAAGACATAAAAGTAACAGCTGAATAAACCCCAAAAAAGTAGAAGGAAGAGGATAAATAAGTGAAACAGAAAACAAAGAAAAATATAAATAACAAACGTCCATTATTTGGGAAGGCTAATGAAATACATACACTAATCTCTGGCAAGAATGATCAAGGAAAAAAACACATAACTAAACAATATTTCGAATTAAATGGATACGACTATAGATATATTCGAGATTAAAATACTAATAAAACAATATGATAAGAATCTTCCTGACAATACATTTTTTTTTTAACATCTTTATTGGGGTATAATTGCTTTACAATGGTGTGTTAGTTTCTGCTTTATAACAAAGTGAATCAGTCATACATAAACATATGTTCCCATATGTCTTCCCTGTTGCGTCTCCCTCCCTCCCACCCTCCCTATCCCACCCCTCCAGGCTGTCACAAAGCACCGAGCCAATATCCCTGTGCCATGCGGCTGCTTCCCACTAGCTATCTACCTTACTACGTTTGTTAGTGTGTATATGCCCATGACTCTCTCTCGCTCTGTCACAGCTCACCCTTCCCCCTCCCCATAACCTCAAGTCCGTTCTCTAGGAGGTCTGCATCTTTATTCCTGCTTTACCCCTAGGTTCTTCATGACATTTTTTTTCTTAAATTCCATATATATGTGTTAGCATACGGTATTTGTCTTTTTCTTTCTGACTTACTTCACTCTGAATGACAGACTCTAGGTCTATCCACCTCATTACAAATAGCTCAATTTCGTTTCTTTTTATGGCTGAGTAATATTCCATTGTATATATGTGCCACATCTTCTTTATCCATTCATCCGATGACGGGCACTTAGGTTGTTTCCATCTCCGGGCTATTGTAAATAGAGCTGCAATGAACATTTTGGTACATGACTCTTTTTGAATTTTGGTTTTCTCAGGGTATATGCCCAGTAGTGGGATTGCTGGGTCATATGGTAGTTCTATTTGTAGTTTTTTAAGGAACCTCCATACTGTTCTCCATAGTGGCTGAACCAATTCACATTCCCACCAGCAGTGCAAGAGTGTTCCCTTTTCTCCACACCCTCTCCAGCATTTATTGTTTCTAGATTTTTTGATGATGGCCATTCTGACTGGTGTGAGATGATATCTCATTGTAGTTTTGATTTGCATTTCTCTAATGATTAATGATGTTGAGCATTCTTTCATGTGTTTGTTGGCAGTCTGTATATCTTCTTTGGAGAAATGTCTATTTAGGTCTTCTGCCCATTTTTGGATTGGGTTGTTTGTTTTCTTGTTATTGAGCTGCATGAGCTGCTTGTAAATTTTGGAGATTAATCCTTTGTCGGTTGCTTCATTTGCAAATATTTTCTCCCATTCTGAGGGTTGTCTTTTGGTCCTGTTTATGGTTTCCTTTGCTGTGCAAAAGCTTTGAAGTTTCATTAGGTTCCATTTGTTTATTTTTGTTTTTATTTCCATTACTCTAGGAGGTGGGTCAGAAAGGATCTTGCTGTGATTTATGTCATAGACTGACAATACATTTTAAATTTAAAATAAAATAGACAGGACTTCCCTGATGGCACAATGGTTAAGAATCCGCCTGCCAATGCAGGGAACACAGGTTCAAGTCCTGGTCTGGGAAGATCCCACGTGCCGCGGAGCAACTAAGCCTGTGTACCACAACTACTGAGCCTGCATTCCAGAGCCTGCGAGCCACAACTACTGAGCCCACATGCCACAACTACTGAAGCCCACACACCTAGAGTCCGTGCACCGCTACAAAGAGTAGCCCCCACTCACCACAACTAGAGAAAGCCCACGTGCAGCAACGAAGACCCAATGCAGCCAAAAATAAATAAATTAATTAATTAATTAAAATAAATAAAATAAAATAAAATAGACAAATTCCTAACAAGAATTATGACAACTGAACTTACTGAGGAAAAAAATTAAAATTTGAAGAGCCCCATGATTTAAAGTAGGATAACTGGGGCTTCCCCGGTGGCACAGTGGTTAAGAATCCACCTGCCAATACAGTGGACACGGGTTCAAGCCCTGGTCCGGAAAGATCCCACAAGCCACGGAGCAACTAAGCCCCTGCGCCACAACTACTGAGCCTGTGCTCTAGAGCCCACGAGCCACAACTGCTAAGCCTGGGCGCCTAGAGCCCATGCTCCGCAACAAGAGTAGCCACTGCAATGAGAAGCCCACGCACCGCAACGAAGAGTAGCCCCCGCTCACTGCAACTAGAGAAAGCCCGCGCACAACAATGAAGACCCAACACAGCCAAAAATAAAATAAATAAAATTTTTTAAAAAAGGATAACTGAATCAGTAGTTTCTCATAAAGAAAGCACCAAGCTTGAATGGTACCAAACGTTCAAGGAACCCAGCCTTATACACAAATAAAGGTAAAAGTAAAGTGTAAATACACCATGACCAAGATGGGCTCATCCGGGTCATGCAAAGATGACCTAACATCCGAAATTCTTAAGCGCTTCACCATATCATCAGATTAAAGGGAAACATGATCATCTCAACAATGCATAAAAAGATTCTGATAAAACCCAACAACCATGACGTTAAGTAAAACAAAAAAACATTTAGTAAATGAGAAATGGAAAGACACTTTCTTCACTTGAGAAGTATATCTACCAAAACCTAAAACAAACGTAATCTTTCCCGGGAGAAAACTTCAGAAGTGCATTCTCGCTGCTACTCCAGTAAGGCGAGGAAAATAAATACAAGTGTAAGAAAGTAATAACGACTCTCATTCGCAAACAACATATCTACATAAAGAACACAAAAGAGACCTACCATCCAATTATTAGAAGTGCTAAGAGAATCCAGAAAGCTTTTTGGACGTAAGCTTTATAGAGAAGACTCAATCCTATTTCTGTACACCAACAACAAACAGAAAATGTAATTTTAAAAATATACCATGTAGAATATCAACACAAAATATTAACTACCTAGAAATAAATCTAATAACTATGTGCCAGGCTTTTATGGAAAAATCCTTTTGAGATATAAGGCATATACAGTTAAATCCCCCGTTTTGGTGTACAGTCCTGAGCCTTCGTCTAACCACCAGCACAATCAGAATGGAGAGCATTTCCATCACCCCGAAAAGTTCCCTTGTGCCCCTGAAGCTGTCCTCTTGGGCCCAGTGTCCTGTGTACCCAGTGGAATGTGTATGGCACTTAGGACAACGCCATCCAGTGCCAAGGGGCTGAGCTAGGGAAGGGTGAGTGGTAGCAAAGAACAGGGTAGACAGGAATGTCCCATTAACGGGACCCTGCTGGACAAAAGCTAACAGGTTCTTGGGCACAAAGCAGTTGGATGTTTTTGTTCAGTGGGACAACAGCTTCCCCCACACCCATGGGTTTCTCCAACCTCTAGCCCTGAAGCCCAGAGAGGTTAAGTCATGAACCCAGAGTCACAAAGCACCTGGGTGGCAGAAGTCCCAAACTCTCTGCCCTCCACGGTCGCAGACCCCCCGCTAGCCCCCACACAGTCACAACCTCCCCACCATGAACTCTGCTTCCTGGCCTTTCTCTTCAGCCCAGAGGCCCAAGGCGTAGCAAGAGGAGGCGAGTGCAAACGCCACGTGAGCTTCACACTGACTTTTAAATGGTTTGGTGAAATGAGGCCTCCAGAGGCAGGTCTAAATGCTACCAGATGACGTCAGGAGGGTGGCGACTTTGCAGTGGCTGCAGCGAGCGGGGTGGGAGGGACTCGGCTGCCTCTGGGCCTCGGCGCCAGGTCCACCACCAAAGCCCTTACGTCCCCAACAGAAGGGGTACCTGGCTTCCTGGCCCACCCCACCTGGAGATCCGGTGGGCCTCAGAGGAGAGGAGGACTCCATGCCCCATGCTCCTCCAGGGCTCAGCCTCACTCACTGGCAGTGGGCCTGCCCTTCCCACTGCCCTGGTCCCGGAAGAGCCCCCAAAGGGCAGGAGCCAACTCCGTTCAGGCCGTGTGCCCAGCTCTCAGCGCAGTAACCACAGGGCATGTCTGCAGGTGAGTGGGTGGCGGGTGGAGACAGGGCACCCTCAGGCCTCCCCACGTAGACCTTCCCCTCTCCCCTCCAGGATGGCCGCCCCTCCACGCATCGGCCTGCCAGATTCCCACCTGGGTTCAGACTCCTCAGTGTTCCCCGGCGAGCCCGTGGCCCTGCATGGTGATGGACGGACTAGACCATGAACACCTCCAAGGCAGAACACAGCTGGGCTCCAACTCTGTCTTCCCCACTTATTTGCTGTGTGACCTTAAGCAAGTCACTTAAAGCCCCTGTGCCTGTTCCGCATTTGTAAAATGAGGTTAATAACAGCACCTAACTTACCACCTCACAACAGTCAGAATGGCCATCATTAAAAAGTCTACAAATAACAAATGCTGGAGAGGGTGTGGAGAAAAGAGAACCCTCCTACACGGTTGGTGGGAATGTAAGTTGGTGCAGCCACTGGAAAACAGTATGGAGGTTCCTCAGAAAACTAAAAATAGAATTACCATATGACCCAGCAATCCCACTCCTGGGCATATATCCAGACAAAACTATAATTCAAAAAGATACACCCACCCCTATGCTCATAGCAGCACTATTCACAATAGCCAGGACATGGAAACAACCTAAATGTCCATCGACAGATGAATGGGTAAAGAAGATGTACATATATACAGTGGACTACTACTCAGCCATGAAAAAGAAATAAATAATGCCATTTTCAGCAACATGGATGCAGCTAGAGATTATCATACTAAGTGAAGTAAGCCAGACAGAGAAAGACAATACCATATGATATCACTGATATGTGGAATCTAAAATATGACACAAATGAACTTATCTACGAAACAGAAACAGACTCACAGACATAGAGAACAGACTTGTGGTTGCCAAGGGCAGAGGGATGGAGTGGGCGTTTGGGATTAGCAGCTGCAAACTATTACACAGAGAATGGATAAACAAGATCCTACTGTATAGCACAGGGAACTATATTCAATATCCCGGGATAAACCATACTGGAAAAGAGTAATAACAAGACCACCTAACTTGCATGCATTTTACTTCAGCAAATTAAATGAGCAAATACATACAAAACGTTTTTGACATTTATCGTCTGTGTCCGCAGTGCCCAGGTCTCAGAAACACCTGTTGACTGACTCACTGACTGGGCAAACAACTTCGCCCCAGTCACCTCGCCGTGGCCTCTTTCTGGTAACAATGCTGCAGGTGCCGAGCAGTGATGTGGAGGCACAGAGTATAGACTCTGGAGCCAGGCTGCCAGGTTCCAATCCCAGCCCCACCAACTTCTCGCTGTGTGACACCAGGTGGCCCCTCAACCTCTCTGTTTCTGGGCTGTAAATGGAGGTGGTCATGTTTGTGCCCTGAAGAACAGCTGGGGGATGGGAGAGAGGATGCGTAAAAGGTGCACGGTGAGCCCTCGAGAAGTCACTGTCGTTACGGCCATTAATAAGGATACCTTTGGGCTTCCCTGGTGGCGCAGTGGTTGAGAGTCCACCTGCAGATGCAGGGGACACGGGTTCGTACCCCAGTCTAGGAAGATCCCACATGCCGCGGAGCAGCTGGGCCCGTGAGCCATGGCCACCGAGCCTGCGCGTCCGGAGCCTGTGCTCCGCAACGGGAGAGGCCACAACAGTGAGAGGCCCGCGTACAGCAAAAAAAAATAAATAAATAAAAAATAAAGATACCTTTCCTTGCCCTCCTCCCTGGAAAGGCTGGGAAAGGGAGGGGAGGAAGCCGAGGACAGGAGAGTGATGAGGCCGTGATCACCCCGTCAGAAGGGACTGATAGATGGAGCCGGATCCAGAAAGGATTTCACAAGCCCCTCAAGTTGGCTGTAAATAAGGTGCTGGAGCCCAGGAAGGGGCTGCCTCGGCAGAGATAAACAGAGACAGACGGCCCACCACCCGTCGCCAGCAACCCCACCGGAGGCCCCGGCTCCAGGGCTGGCGTGTCAGTGGGCTTCAGGAGGCTCAGAAATTACCCCCCTTTCAGTGGGTGCCCCCTGAAGATGGGGGGCAGGGACAAGCCAGGCTGGAGGGGACAAGTAGAGAGACTCAGCAAACAGTGGAGGGGCCTGCAGCCCCCGAACCTCTCCCAAGGCCCAGCTCGGGCCAGGCTCTGTGCTTAGCAGCAGAGACGGTGGAGATGAATATGGCCCAGCCCCGTCCCCAGGGAGCCCACAGCCTGTGAGAGCCATCAGGTGAGAGCCCAGCCCTGGAGCGGTTGATCCAGGGCCAGACGCTGCCTGGAAGGAGAGCCCCTGACAGATCTCGGGCAGACCGGGCGGAAGAGCAGGTGCTGAGCATGGGGAAGGGCCTTGGCGGGGTCCCTGGTCCTGTCCAGAGGGGAAGGCGGGGCAGGCGGGCAGGCCCAGGTCACGCCCGCACTGCCCTAGGGCCTCACATCACCCTGGGGGCTGCTCTTATCCCCACCTACAGCTGAGGAGACTGAGGCACACAGAGGCTAAGAAACTTGCCCGAGGCCGCTTGGCTAATACGCTGACCGAGCCAGAATGTGACCCCGCCCCCAACCCCCCAGGTGCCTTAATGCCTCTCGGGCAATAGGGAGCCACCGAAGGTTACTGAGGGAGGGAGGGGCCTGGCTGCCCTATGAGGGGCTGGGGGGAGGGGGAACGGAGGATGAGGCTGGAGGTGGAGGCCTGAGCACAACCCAGTCCGTGGCAGCGAGAAGCAGCTCCGGGACAGCAGAGCCGGGGCCACGTCAGAGTTTGGCAGTGATGGCAGCAGATCTGCCAGCCCTGAGGGCGGCAGGGGCAGGTCTGCAAGCCTCCTCCGATCGGCATTTCCCACCCCTTCCTCACGAGGTCAAGCACAGGTGGCCCACAAGTCCACTTCCCAGCTCTGCTGCCAGGCCCAGCTGGTGCCCACTTCCTCTCTCTTCCCAGAACCCACATATCCGGTCCAAGGCCGGGGCCTCCTGTCTGCTCTGAAACACAGAGATGATGATGTGGCTTGGGACACCCCATTTTCAAAAGTCCCCACTTTACCTTTGCTGGGGGAGGCTGGCCCCAGTCTCTGCTGTCCTGCCCTGCGGCTCACCTGCAGCTCAACTATCCAAGAAAGAGGGAAGCTGTTTCCCTCCATCGGGTCTGCGATGGGGGCAGGGCGGACAGGTGGGTGGCGTCCTCCCAGCGAAGTCTACGCAGCCCCGCCCTGCCTGGCACAGACCCAGCTGGGTGCAAGAGTAACTAAACATGAAATTCAGATTAATGTTCTGTTTAGTCAGGATGTGACTTTCAAATCAGGCCCCGAGTCCACTCAGATTGACTGTAACCCATCTCCCAGAGCCCATCAATTAGCGCCTGGTCCCCAGGCCCACCAGCCCCTTCGGCATCCAAGCAAGCGGCTTTCGCAGAGAAGCCCAGCGCATCGAGACAGGCGGGCGGGGGGCTTTGTGCCAAGACAGGCGGGTTGACACGTCCCAGGCCCTGCCTTCCAAGGTCAGGGTCCCCCCCCACCCCGACCCGGGCTTCCACACCAGCCTTCCCCCAAAACCTCCAGTTGATGTGGGCTTTTCCAGCTTTATTGAGGTACAACTGACAAATGTGTAAGATATTTAAAGTGTATGTCATGGTGATTTGATATACGGATACACTGTGGGACGATTCCTCCTATCTAGTTAATTAGCACAGCAGTCACATCACACACTTATCATGTTTGCCTTT
Organism: Leucopleurus acutus; assembly: GCF_964270905.1. Lineage (NCBI taxonomy): Eukaryota > Metazoa > Chordata > Mammalia > Artiodactyla > Delphinidae > Leucopleurus > Leucopleurus acutus. Next base: position 4,210,900 of record NC_139146.1, read on the forward strand.
CTTTCTTTCTTCTTTTTTCCCTTTTTTTTTTTTTTTTTTTTGCTGAGAACATTTAAGTTCTACTCTCTTAGCAAAGTTCAATTATACAATACAATGTTATCAACCATAGTTACCGTGTTTTATGTTAGATCCTCACCCCTTATTCCTCCTACAGCTGAAAGTTTGTAACCTCTCACTAACCTCTCCCTCTTCCCCTCTTGCCAGGCCCTGGCAACGACTTTTCTACTCTCCGTTTCTATGAATTTGACTTTTTTTTAAGATTCCACGTATAAGTGATACCAGGCAGTACCCCTCTGTCTCTGTCTGACTTATCTCACTCGCATGGTACCCTCAAGGTCCAGCCGTGTTGTCACACATGGCAGGATGTCCTTTCCGTGGCTGGATGAGATTCTGGTTGTTTTTTTCCCATTAATTTTGCTGCACTTTGCCATCTGTAACCATCGGTCCACACGAGCGCCAAGAGAAGATGCAGTCACTGGCCCCTTCGATGCATTCCCCTTTCCCTGTGGCCCCTCCGGGCCTGGCACTGGCCAGCTGAAGGCTGTCCCTGCATTGGGACACCAAAGACACTGTGACCTGACGGTGTGCCCTGTTCCTGGCACCTCCTATCTCACGCTCACCTTTGGCAGGCGCTCGACTCTCCTGACAGCCGTTTCCGCACCTGAGAAATGGGGCGACACCACCTCCTGCAGAGACCTGGCCGTGCCTGCGTGTGAGCGGCTCAGTGACGCTCAGCAAGTATTTATTCAGGCCTCCCGTGTCCCAGGCCCCATCCTGGGCGGGCAGGGGGGTCAGGGGTGGACACCAGAGTGAACATACGGACCAAACTTTCTGTGCCCTCACGCAGCTGACGTTCCAGGCAGTGGTTCTTAACAGGGGTGGGTTTCTTCCCCCAGAGGCCACTTGACAATGTTGAGATGTGTCTGGTATTCACAAGTCTGGGGGTGGGGCTGCTCCGGGCCTCGGGTGGGTGGAGGACACAGATGCTACTCAACATCGTCTAAAGGACCGGGCAGGCGCCCCACAGAGGGTGACGCAGCCCCAAACAGCAAGAGCGCTAGAGCTGAGGAGCACCGTTCTAGGGCGAGAGACAGAAAACAAGACAAACGAAGAAAACGAACAGATCGCTGGAAAGTGCTAAGAGCTAAAGAGTCAGCCGCACACATGGAAGCAAGAGCCGGGCTCCATCTTTGCCAGCACAGCAAGAATGAGATTTCTCAGGCAGGAAGTGCTCCCAAGCCTGAGACCCAGAGGCAGGCTGCCCACCTGGCGCGGAACCAGGCTGGAGATGGCCCATGGTGGCTGCCGGTGGACGCGCCTGGGGCCCCAGAAGTGAATGGGGCCAGGCCCCTGCCCCCCGAGACCACCAGCCTAGCAGAGAAAACACACACACCGTGCCCAGTGCCCCGGCCACCTGTGGGCTGTGTGCTCTTCAGCAGGTGGCCTGACCCTCTCTCTCAGCCTCAGTTCTCCCGTATGTAAAATGGGGACAGTGGTGGGACTATTTTAGGGTCAAATGGGACCTAGTCATAGGAGTTGCTCAGTCAAGGGTCACTGGTGTCATGGTACACAGTGTGGGGGGGGAGGTTCTGGAACACTGAGAGGAGGGAATGGTGAGGATGCCATCGGGACACAGAGGAGCTCAGAGAGGCTTCCCTGGGAAGGGACACCCACCTGGGGTCTCAAATGCAGAAGTTCACCAGGTAGGTAGATCAGGAAGGAAAGTAAGACAAAGGGACCCACTGGGTGGGTGTCACTGGGGCGTACATGTGTGTGTTTGGGAAGAAACTGGGGGACAGGGAGGGACAGGGCAGGAGATGACACTGCAGCCCAGCACCTGCAAGGCCGTGATTGCCACACCCAGGACTTTACTTCATCCTCACCTCCTAACTGCCCCCGACAGTCTGCTCTCGACTCAGCAGCCAGAGGTTCCCTTGAAACCCAGAGTCTGACCTTTCCCTCCCATCACAGGCAGTGTGCAAGCCACGTCCTTACAGAACACCACAACCTATTGGGACTGACATGCACACACCGCTGTATTGAAAATGGATAACCAACAAGGACCTACTGTAGAGCACAGGGAACTCTGCTCAATATTCTGTGATAACCTAAAGAGGAAAAGAACTTGAAAAAGAATGGATACATGTATATGTAAAACGGAATCACTCTGCTGTGCACCTGAAACTAACATGACATTGTAAGTCAACTATAGTCCAATGTAAAATAAAAATTAAAAAATAAAACCCACAGCTGACACTACCCAGACCTCACCCTCTCAGCCCCTCTCTCTTACTCCCCCACGCCCCCTCCGCTCCAGCCACACTGGCCTCCTTGCTGTTCCAGAAACACTGCTGGCACACTCCTGCCTCAGGGCCTTTGTATCTTCTGTGCCCTCTACCAGGAGTCCACTCCCATCAGTACTCCAGGGTTTGCTCCACCCTCCTTCAGGGCTTTGCGCAGTCAGTGATGATGTCAAAGAGAACATGACCTTTGAGCTGGGCCTTGAGAGAGAGTAGGGGTTTGTCGAACGAAGGAAGGGAGCCCCTTCCAGGCAGAGGGGTCCTGCAGAGCTGGAGGGTGCTGTGTGGGAGAGCACGGCAGACGGAGCTGAGGCCCAGCAGGGAGGCCTGTTAGAGATGACCCAGAGGAGAGAGGCAACGAGGAGTTGCCACGCCTCAAAGGTGTGGAGCTCGGAGACCCGGAGCCATCAAGGAGGGGAGCTCTGAAGGTCTGGCCCCACCCAGAATGGAGGGACAGAGGTAGCATCCACAGACACCATCTCTATCCCATGTCACTTATCCTCCTTGGAAATAGAGGCCAGCAGGGCTGGACTTTCCTGGTGGCGCAGTGGTTAAGAATCCGCCTGCCAGTGCAGGGGACACGGGTTTGAGCCCTGGTCCGGGGAGATCCCACATGCCGCGGAGCAACTAAGCCAGTGCACCACAACTACTGAGCCTGCGCTCTAGAGCCCGTGAGCCACAACTACTGAGCCCACGTGCCACAACTAATGAAGCCCGCATGCCTTGAGCCCGTGCTCTGCAACAAGAGAAGCCACCGCAATGAGAAGTCCGCACACTGCAGTGAAGAGTAGCCCCCACTCGCCGCTACTAGACAAAGCCCACGCACAGCAACGAAGACCCAATGCAGCCAAAAACAAATAAATAAATAAATTTAAAAAAAGAAAAGAATCTGCCTGCCAATGCAGGGAACACGGGTTCAAGCCCTGGTCTGGGAAGAACCCACATGCCGCGGAGCAACTAAGCCCGTGCGCCACGACTACTGAGCCTGTGCTCTAGAGCCCGCGAGCCACGACTACTGAAGCCCGCGCGCCTAGAGCCTGTGCTCCGCAGCAAGAGAAGCCACCACAATGAGAATCCCGCGCACCGCAATGAAGACCCAACACAGCCAAAAATAAATTAATTAATTAATTAATTCTTTAAAAAAAAAACCATCAGGGCCAAACGGCTTGCCCCACATCCAACCCAAGGTAACCCTGTCCGGATCCGGCTGCATCACTCCCTTGCTTTCCTTCACAGATAAGTCGGCATCATTGCCAAAAGCTCCCTATTTTGTTTTTAGATTTGTAAGTTATGGCGCTTACCGACTCTATAATCTTTTAAACGTACCTTCTCTCGCAATAGCATATGGTTAATTAAGATCATCTGTTTCGTCGCACACACCTGCGGCTGTTCATTTTGCCGGCCGTGTGGCATTCCACTGGATGACTCTTCCGTAGCTGACTCGTCCAGTCTCCGGGTGACGTGCACCGGGCTGGTTCCCAGGCTCTGCGAGGGAACAAGGAGCTGCTGAGAACACTCTGCTGCGTGGCTCCTTCTCTGCGGGTGGAACTGCTGGTCCTGAGGCACTGAAGGCCCACCTTTAGCAGATCCTGCCAAGCCTGTTTCCTAAGGGGTGGCACCAACTCGCACTCCCACCTGCTACGGACAAGCCTCCTGATTGGTCCACATGCCTGTCAATGATTGGTTGGGGCATAGGCACATAATGTCCATCTAGCCAATGAGATTGAGGAGAGGGCTGCCCCAAGGGATGCCGGAAGATTCCCTTAATTCGAGGAATGACGCGGAGGGGAGAGTACCTCTCTTCTTCGTCTGCACATCATTGTGTCCAGATGTGATTCTCCAGCCACCTTGTGACCACCAGGAACGCCCAGCAGAGCAGAGAAATGGAAAGATCTGGGTCTTAGCGTCCATCAAGGAGCCCCTGAATTAACCACCCCTGGAGCTGCCCTGCCTTTGGATTTCCGATTGTTACAGGGAACTGTGAATTTCTTTGTTGTTTTAGTCATTCTGAGCCGAGTTTGCTATTACTTTCCGTTGAATGCGCCCCAACTGCCTCCCCACCTCGTTGTCGAGCAATTCCGTGGTGCCTTACTCTCCTTTGCAGCAAATTCTTTTTCTGCTTAAATCGGCCAGAGTTGATTTCGGTTACTTACAGCTTAGAACCCTGATGATACAGAGGAGAGTCTTAACGCAGGCCTGTCTGCCAACGAGCAATGGCGTTGAGACAGAAATGAGGGAGTTTGCTCGGAGGTGGAGATGAGAGAAGGTGGAGTTCCGAGGGTTAACCACCCACTCTCATGTGGGAACCTGGGAGGTCAGAGGGCAGGAAAACAGCAGGGGGCAGATCCTGGAAGGACTTGAACACCGAGCAGAAGAATATTGAGTTTATTCTTAAGGTCATGAGATTTTGACCAAAAGGGTCACCTACTGGAATTGACATTTCAGGGAATTTGCCTGGACTTAGGGTCCTTGGGGAGGGGCCTCTGGCATCCTCTGAGCTCCTCCAGAGCCAGTCAGGTCCCCACACCATCTCAGCGAATCCACACAGCTCCCTTCTGGGGGAGAGATCAATCTCTTTTCCAGATGAGAGGTCTGGGGTGCAAATCGGGAAGCGACCTGCCCACGCTGGCCAGCTGGGTAGGGGCACAGCGAGAATTGACAGGCACCAAACCTAGGCTCTTTCAATCACATCCTGCCGCAAACCCATGCATTAGAAGAGAGTTTGTGCTCCAGGTCTGATCCTGCCAAAATCGTCTGTGCTGCTCCAGGAAGGGAGAAACCTCTACACCGATCAGCAAAATGTTTCTGTAACTCTTAAGAGCCAGTGACCAGGTCACTAGCTTTAAGGCTGTCTCGTCACACGGCTGCCAAGGCCAATAAGTGATATTCCATCTTTTTATGCAACATTAATTTAAACAAAGCCTTTGCCAGGTGACGATGCTTGTTTGTGTGTAATAAAGGCAGTTGAATACATCTTAGAGCAACGCAGGAGCACTGAGGGAGAAAGGTGGAACTTTGTCGGGGTCTCAGGGCAACGAGGGGTAGCTCTTGGACCCTGGCCTGGGAGGCAGAGTCCAGAAGCTGTACTGCTTCTGCCGGGAAACACCAAGCTGAGCTCTCTGCCAGCCTCTTCCCGGCCTGAACAACGTGCACAGGGCATGGGAGTTATGAGGCTTTTGCAGAAACTCAGGGACAGTGATGAAGAGACAGCAATTCCTGCCATCTGCAGGAACCGGGCACTCTGGGGATAGATGCTATTTGATTCTCTCAGTCACCCCCTAAGGTAAGTGCTGCCCTTACCATCCTCATTATATAGGTGGGAAACTGAGGCCCAGGGTTACTGGGGGACTCGCTCAAGCTCACACAGCTGACAGGTCCTGGACCCGAGCCCAGGGCTGTCTGATTCTGAGTCCAGTCCACTCACCTGCCCCTCACTGTGTGAGCACAGAATGACCAGGGAGGCTTCGTGGAGGAGGAGGCATTTGTGCTGAGCCCTGAAGGGTAAGTAAGAGCCAGAGCGGTTTAGGGCAGGGAAAGGCCTTTCCCAGAAAGGGGAGAAGGACGAGCTTAGGCACAGAGGTGAGCAGCCAGGAGGCAAAGCTGCAGGTCAAAACAGAGTCCTTTCAACCCTCCATGGTTCTCTCTTTTAAATTCATCTCAAGATGGGGAGCTGGAAGAAACTACGTCCCAAAGGAAGATTTGGGGTTCACTTTCTCCCTGGAACAAAACTCTTAGGCCAAAAAGGTTTTTTTTCACTTATCTATTTATTTATTTTTGGCTGCGTTGGGTCTTCGTTGCTGCGCACGGGCTTTCTCTAGTTGCGGAAAGTGGGGGCTACTCTTCATTGCGGTGCGCGGCCTTCTCATTGCGGTGGCTTCTCTTGTTGCGGAGCACGGGCTCCAGGCATGCGGGGTCGGTAGTTGCGGCATGCGGGCTTATTTGCTCCACAGCACGTGGGATCTTCCCGGACCAGGACTTGAACCCATGTTCCCTGCATTGGCAGGCGGATACTTAACCACTGCGCCACCAGGGAAGTCCCAAGGCCAGGATTTTAAAATTCCTTTTCCTCTTGGAAAAACATCCCCGGTTTCAAGCCTGCATTTTTGGCAACCTCATTCCCAGAGCCTCTCGCCATTCAGGAGAAACAATGCACTCAGACGGAAGGCACACAGCGTGCAACGGGGAGAGAAGCCTGGGAGGCCGTGAACAGACAGGGTGGGTGCAGAGAAGGAAAAGGAAGAAAGCAGGCCTGTGAGGGGTTCTGATCCGGAGGGGGTGCCACAGCAGAGGGGAGGAAAGGAGCACCTACTACGTGCCAGCACCGCCGCCAGGGCCGCTGCCCACGCCTGCCCGGCAGCCTGCTTGGCCCGGATGCCACCCCAAACCCCAGTCCACCTTCCGGCCAACTTTAAAAACGCACCTGCCGGGTGCATGATGCCACTGTGTACCCGAGGCCAAGAGCTCAGCCTCTGTGACTCCGTCCCCATCAGGAGAATGAATTTACTTCCTAGATCAGAAGGAACTAACATAATCAATAAGATAAGTGAGGAAGGGCTTCCCTGGTGGCGCAGTGGTTGAGAGTCCGCCTGCCGATGCAGGGGACACGGGTTCGTGCCCCGGTCCGGGAAGATCCCACATGCCGCGAAGCGGCTGGGCCCGTGAGCCATGGCCGCTGAGCCTGCGCATCCGGAGCCTGTGCTCCGCAAAGGGAGAGGCCACAGCAGTGAGAGGCCCGCGTACCGCAAAAAATAAATAAATAAATAGGAGACATTCATTAATTTAAGACATCCTCAATGGAAGGAGGACTTGTGTGGACAGACCTGGCAGCTGGTGAGGGCAGCAGCAGGCAAGCAGGTGTCCGCAGGGCGTGGGGTCAGCTCTTCAAGGACTCTGGGCACCCACTCTTCACTGGCGCTGGGACCACGTGAGACTCAGGCACAGGCCATGAGAAGCTCACGGTCCAGTGGAGAAGCCAACACACCAGCAGCACGTGTGGAGGATACTTCGCTGCCCTACCAGGTTTGGCTTGGGGCCACGGCGTGTTAGAGGATGGGAGGCAAACAGAAGCTTTAAATGCACCTGTGTTGTGAGACTTGGCCTCTTGTGCTCTGGTGATCCGCCACAAGCCTGGCCCCCAGAATGAGACATGTTAGGAAACCTGAAACCAGCCCAAGGCTGGGAACCAAGCCCCACTGACCCACAGCCTTGGCCAGACTTGCTGCAGCCATCCTGAAGACCCAGGAGTGAGAAAATCAGGACTTCCTGTAATAAACCACCTAATTGGGGGATAATTTGTTATGCAGCATTATTGTAACCATAACTGAGTGATACATAATGACATGGTACAATCAGTGCTTGGTTAGAAGGATACCCAGATGAGCTCAGAGGAAGCCCTGAGCAGTTAGAGAAGACTTCTGGGAGGAGGTGACATGTGGACTGAGCCTTGAAGGATAAGCATGAAAAGGAAATAAGTCTTTCCAGGCCGATAGAGTAACCACAGAAAAGGAATGAAGGCGGGAAAGAACATGGGCTCAGTAGGGAAGCTGCACTACCAGATGCTCAGTGTAACCAGAGCACGTGGGACATGATCATCACGATAACAGCCCAGCTGGACCACGGCAGAACGGGAAACCCACAGAGTCCCTGGCAACTGTCGAGCCTGAGCAGTGATACTTCCTTGGGGAGCCAATGGCCACTCTCGTACTGCACCTGGGAGATGTTCTGTTGCCCACGATTCTCCACAGCCGTGGCTCAGTGCTCTGTGGGGAGGGAATCTGCTGGTCCCTGGGTCCCCATGGCCACCTCTGGGATGGTCATTGGAGAGAATGCCGTCATTCCTGGGGGCCAACCCCTTCATAGCCCACCTGTTTCTGGTGCAACTTGGTTGGGGAGCCCAGGGACAGCCTTAGGGGTTCAATAGCCTCGAGCCCAGACAGATCTGAGGCTGCTTTAGTAACAGAATCCCCTCAAAAACCTAGAAAGCGTCCAGTCCATTCCATGTGCACACGTCCACAGTCTCGCTTAGGCTCAAAGCATGAAGACTCTAGTGTGTCCAGCCTGTGCTCTGCCCAGGGCCCCAGCCTTAGCCCAGCTGTCTTCATCTTGAGGTCATTCAAGACACCAAGCTCCAGAGAGAAACACCGCCCTCAGCTGGATTAGTACTGGGTTGTTCTCTCAAGAGTATGTGCTGGCAGGAGGATTGGGGTATCCGGCCCATTTCCTGCTGCACCCGTGCCCCACCCCCAGGTCTGCCCACATCACTTTCAGTATGCGGTAGAAAAGCCCTGACCCTCTCACCTCTGGGAGGCCTGAGCTGGTCACCATACATGGCGGGCACAGCCTCATACTCACTGGTCCTCCTGCATCCCTCCTCATAGATGGGCTGGCTCTAGTCTCAGCTCACATGTCTCTTGAGGGACCTTTCCCAAAGCCCCGAGGAACCGGCCCATGCCAACATTCTGAAACTTTCCCTCCACCCTCCTCACGCTGCGACCAGACAGCACGTGGCCTTTGTCCAAAGCAGAGCAGAGGACCCTCAGGTAAAATATTTCTCCACCGCATCGCATGGGTCACCAGCTGTCCAACCTGCGACGAGTCTGCACTTAACGTCCCCTCCCGCCCTTTTCCATTCAACCAAGTCCACATTCTCAGTGGTGTTACTCATGGCATCCGCTTCTGGGCACCAGAGTCCGCTTCGGCCAGGATTCCGTTCAGCTGCTTGTAACGGCAGCCTCCTTTCCACAGCCAGAGCTCCAAGGCAGGGCTGGGCTGCGTGGGACGCTGACTGTACCCGTGGGCACTCGGGAGCCTCCCTGGGAGGAGGACAGGCCCTCGGAAGGGCACTGGTTGGGGGGATGGCGGGGCGGGGGAGGGCGGGGACTTCCTGCTTTCACCAGAGCGTAAGATTTCAAGAACCACATCGGGGGAACTGACCCTCTAGGGTCACCCCCCAGACTCCCCGTCAAGGAACGGGGGAGCCAGCCTTCAATCCCCGCCCCCTCAGGAAAGTCCCCGGCTGCCCAGCTCTGTGCCCAAGGCCACACCCTTGCAGGGCAGCCCACATTCAAGGATGGTCCAGGCTGGACTAGAAGGCCCTGACCATTCTGACCCAACATTTAACGACTCTGAAGGGCCTTTTAGCTCTAGAGCCCGCCCTCAGGCTAGACAGGGCTGCCCCTGGGCCTGAGCTCAGCTGGACTTCTGCCGAATCCTGCTTCCCTCCCCTCCCTTTCCCGGGGCTTGGTTCCCAAGGGCACTCCCTGATACAACCCCGCACAATAACACCACCTCGGAGTCAGCTTCCTGGGAGGCCCCGCCTGGGACACCAAGGAGTAGCAGGTGCATCCCCAGAGGAGTGGTAGACGCTCTCAGATACAGCACTGGAGGAACAGCCGGGTCCCGACAGCGGACCCAGGAGGAAAGATAAGGGCGCCCGCACGTCTCAGGGGCCAGAGCTGCGAAGCCCCTCCGGCGTCCAGGAAGGCCAGGTCCTGGAGCCGAGGGTCCTATGAGCAAAAGGCCCAGCAGTGCAGCGGTGGGAGACGAGGGGGTGGGCGGCAGGGGCAGGGCCTGACAATCCCAGCCTCGTAGGCAGAGCACGCACGTGTGCACACACGCACCTGTGGCTGCCGTGGTGTCCCTCCAAGCCGGGAGAATCAGCACAATCCTGTCTGTGTGCAGGAATGAGACACGCAAGAAGGCTGCCCAGGGAGGTGGTGCTGGGCACGGTATTTCAGTCATCAGGTGTTTGAACAGCCATGCAGTCTGGAGAGGTGCAGCAAACCATCACCCCCACCTGCCTGGATCACAGCCCCTGGCCAGTAGGAGTCCGTGGGCCGCCTGGGATGCTGGGAGTCTGTGAGCCCTGCTGCCACGTTATAAATGCTCAACCCCCCTCTCTGTGCAGCTGCCGTGTCCTGGGTCCAGGAGCCTGTGCCCTGGGACTGAGAGCCCGGCACACTTGGGCAGCAGCCTGGGGTGGCAGAGGCTTTGCCTCCAGTTGGGGAAGAAGAAAGGACTCAGAGGGGGGTTTCAGGGCCATCATGGAGGTGAAGGGGCCCTCAAGGACACAGAGGGGCTGAAGTTGGAGGTGAGGGCCGGGAACAGGAGGAGGGTGAGGCTGGTCTCTCCTGAGTTCATCCTGGGAGGGACAGCAAGGGCCAGAGGAAACAGGGCAGACTGCCTCAGGCAAAGAGCCCGGAAGACCTGGGGATGCGTTCCATAGCTGGACTCTCCAGCTAGGTTCTTATCTCCATCCCTTGGAACAGGCTGTTTCCTTCACTGTAAGGCTCTCTCCCATCACCTTTTCTCAGATAACAAGCAGGCTAGACAGCAGCAGTCCAGGATCGTCGGGAAGTTCCAGAACTTGTTCAGGGACCCAGACTCTTTCTGTCTCTAGGATCCTTGGGTTAGTGTCTCTCCTTATGGTCACAAGATGGCTGCCAGAATACCAGGCATCCCCTTGCCATTCCAGGCAGGAGGGTAGAGAAGCCCCACCCAGGAACTTGCACACACATCTCACGGCCAGCACTGAGTGCCACGGCCACCCAAACTGCAACAGGCCCTGGGGAATCTGCATTTTATCCGGACACAATGCTGCCCCCACACAAAATCAGGGTTCTGCCTGATGTAAAGAGGGAAGGGACTCATCGTTGGGTAAGCAACTCATCGTCTTCCAGCTGTGTGGAGGGTGGGCGGGAAGGTTCAGAATGGAGGCAGGAGCCCAGGGAGGGGCTGGGCAGTGGTCCGGAAGAGAGCTGAGAAGGCCATGGGGCAGGAGGAGAGGGCAGCATGCCACACAGCAAAGCCACCTCCCACTGGTCCATGGGAGGAGCGGGCTGGCGGGGTCTGAGCCAGCGTGCAGCTGCCCCGAAGCCCGTGGCCTTGCGAAGCTGGTGGTTTGGGGCCATGAGCACATTCCCATAGCAGCCTGGCCCAGGCCCCCTCGCGCAGCCCCCCGCCCCGGGCCCTTCCGTCCTCCTTGCCCCAGTTACCCTCCTGGCTTTTCCCTGGTGTCCTTGTCCTGGGTGCCCAGCCCAGGCCCGGAGGAGGGGCGGGCAGGGGGGAGGTTGGTAGGACAGGCCCAGGGAGGCGCTGTTGGCCCTGCACTTGGGGCTGGGAACAGTCCTTTTCTGGGAATCCCCGAGTCAACTCCCTTCCCCGTGCGGTGGGCGGCGGGCACGTGTTAAAGCCGCCTTAGACTGGAGGGCTGTGGGTGTGGGTTGTTTGGGTGGTTTTCTTAACATCCTCCCAGGTTTTAATTCTGCGGCGTTTGCCTAAACCTCCGCCTCGGAAGCCACCGGCTTGGGAGATCTGCAGGGGCTGCTGCAGGGGGCAGCTCAGCTTTCTTCCCGGCCCCGGTGGGACTGCCCGTGACCACCGACCACAGGCAGAGGGAGCGGAGCAGCCTGGCCCGGGGACCTGAGCCCGGCCTTCTCCCTGCAGGGCCCTGTTCCGACCCCCCTCACCACCCCCAAGCCAACCTGCCTCAGTTTCCCTCATCTGCCGTCATCCCTTCCCTGGCATCTGCCCTGCAGCCCCACCAGCGGTGCCTCTACCTCTGCCGCCTCCATGTGCCCCAGCCCTGAGAGGACACACGTTTACACACAACCTGCACACACGTGCATGTGTACACACACACTATGCATACGTGTGTATGTGTACACGTATACGCACAGGTACATGCTCACACGTGCACGTGTACACACTCACATGTGCGTGTGCACACACCACACGTGTGTGCGCGCACATGCACTCATACACGCTCAAGTGCACGTGTACACACACAGGTACACGCTCACATGTGCACGTGCACACACACTCTCACATATGCATGTGTACACACTGCACACATTCCCACACATGTGTATGCACACGTACACATTCACGTGCACGTGTACACACATACGCAAGGTACACGCTCACATGTGCACTTGTGTACACACACCACACATTCCTACACATGTGTGTATGCACACATATGCACGTGTACACACTCACACATGTGCATACTCACATATTCATACACACCCTCTTCTCCACATGCTGGCACGCCCACCACAGCCCACACCCACCCTGCCAGGACCATCCCGGCTCTGGCCCAGTGGCCCTGCTGCGGCCCCGACACACAGCCGGCCTTCTCTCCCTCCCCCTCCCTCAGGGCAGCGCAGGGGCCCTCATGCCTCCTCCAGCTGCGCCGCCTCCCTGGGCTCCTTTCCTCGTGCAGGCGCCGTGGTCCTGGCCCGTGACTCCAGCAGACTCCCCAGGCAGTAACTCTGTTCCAGCCGTCCCAACACAGCCAAGACCCTCCACGGGCCGGTGGAGGAGCTGTCTGGCTGCCTCTGTCTCTGTCAGAAAGCTCTGGTTGTGTTTGGGGGTCCCACTGTGGCCCACCCATCTCCCACCCCAGGGCCCTTCTCAGGTCAGAGTCAGAACTCCACCATCACTCCCTCCCTGCTGGTGGTGTCAGGGTTCAGCCTCCTGCCCCTCCCTTGTAGGTGCCACAGCCTTGGGGGCCTCTCTGGTTCTGGTCCAGCTGTGTGTCTTAAGGCAGGTCACTTAACCTCTCTGAACCTCAATCTTAGGACAGGGATACTGGACTCTGCTTCAGTCCTGCGTTCAGCTTTGGCCCAATCATCTGACCTGCCTGTTGAGGTCTTGTGCCCACCCTGTGGCAGGGAGGTCACGGCCCCTCCCTGACAGTCCCACTGGAGCCACACGGAAGCGTGGGGGAGTTCCCAAAACTCAGGGGTGCTGGACAGACAGATGTGCCTCTGTCTCTCCGGCATGGGGGTCGTGAGGATCTTTGGTTTGGTGCCCATGTAGGGCTTTCTACCTCTAAAGGGAGATTTAGCTCCTCCACTTTTCTAAGACATAAACAGCCACCCCTCCCAAATAAAAGCTCTTCCCATGGCCCCAGGCTGGCTGCTGGCTGGAAACCTCTTGGTTTTAACTTAGTCTCCAGAAGGTCTGTTTTCTAGACTTGGGTCTGGAAGGAGGTGTGGACCAGATGGAGGGAAATGGGCCTGGACGGAAACTTGCTGGTCTGCAGAAGGTGCAGGCAGGGCCCCAAAGCAGGAGACACACCATAAAAATCCCACTTGGCTGAGTTACTGCCAAATTCTCACTTCCCCACAAACGGTCCCTCTCATACGTGCATACACACACACGCACGCACGCACGCACGCACTTCAAGGTGACGTTTGCATTGCCAGGAGAATCAGGCAGTCTTGTGTTGTCCTCATGCGCCCCATCAGGGCCGGGGCCTTGGTCCCTGTTACCTTTTCTATGCTGAATGCACCGTACACATGGGGAGGCACCACCCAAAGTTGCGGCGAGGGCTTGCCCTCAGCATCCCAGCCCCCAGCTCGCAGGTGGAGGCCACATGGAGACCAGGGAAGCAGGGGAGAGGAAGGAAGGTGGGGAGAACCTGGGAGATATAAAGCTTACAGGGGTCCCCAGGATAACACACTTGCCTGGAAGAGATTCCGGAATGCCCAGGCACAGCAATGAAAGTGAGCTGTTTTCCTGGGCAGTCATTGAAAGGTGCAATCTGGCAGAAACCCATTTTCCTGCAAGTAACTCCTATGAAATGACCCAAGAAAGGGGTGGTTTGAATTTAAAGACATGCCCCCATCGCCATGCTGAGTTTCACATGATTGTTAATGCTTGGGGCCCATTTTCAGAGTCATTCACCTAACAAATATACTGATTGAAAGCTTTGCTCTGTCCTTAGGCCCTGCTCTGGGCACTGGTGATACAGCAGTGACCGAGACACGCAGGACCCCTGGTCTCATGGGGCTGGTGTTTTAGAGAAAACCAGTGAAGGACATGTCAGGGGAGGATGCTGTTACTGTAGCTGTTCTCTTAGCAGCTGTGGGGCTCGGCATCTGCCTTTACTACGCTACGGCCCTCATGCAGTAGGTGTCTTGGTTGAATGAGTGAATAAACAAACGGAAAATAAAATGAGATCTGTAGGACCAATTTGCTAGATAGGAATAAAGTAACCCAAACATAAATCATCAGGAACACAGCTGTGGCCCAGAAGTAGCTGATCCCCCCCAGCCCTTGTTTTATTCCCCACGCCGAATCTCTCTCTCTCATGGGCCTCTTTGTCTCCTTGGCAGGCTTTCAGTTTTAGCAAATAAAAATACAGGACCTTCAGCGAGATTTGAATTTCAGATTAAGCAACGAATGATTTTTAGTAGTAAGTATGTCCCATACATTGTTTGGGATATATTTATACTAAAAACGATTCCCTGGGAATTCCCTGGCAGTCCAGTGGTTAGGACTCCACGCTTCCACTGCCAGGGACCTGGGTTCAATCCCTGGTCAGGGAACTAATATCCCACAAGCGCAGCCAAAAAAAAGAATCTACAACTCAGTAAAGTAGTCATTGAAAGAAGCTAGAAACCATCAAAATAAAAATCCTACTTTGAAAAAAACACACATTAAAAGAAATTAAATAGGGCTTCCCTGGTGGCGCAGTGGTTGAGAGTCCGCCTGCCGATGCAGGGGACATGGGTTCGTGCCACAGTCCGGGAAGATCCCACATGCCGCGGAGCGGCTGGGCCCGTGAGCCATGGCCGCTGAGCCTGCGCGTCCGGAGCCTGTGCTCTGCAACGGGAGAGGCCACAACAGTGAGAGGCCCGCGTACCGCAAAAAAAAACAAAAAAAGCCCTCCCCACCCTGTGAGGACTCCATGCCTTGCCAGCCTGCCTGCCTCTCCTCCATTACGTGTGAGGTCTTGCCGGACCTGCCAATCCAAAATCTATCTTCCTGACACATGCCTAGCTTGAGCCCAGGCCTGGGAACCAAACTAGGCCCCGGAAAGTCTCCAAAGATTGGCCCCCTGGGCCAGGAGGGCTGGGGAAGCTCTCTCTTACTGTGGGATCTGAGTTCTGGGAACCACGGAAACCTGGATCGCGGGCAGTCAGCTTCCCCAGCTGCCCGGAAGAACTGCTCAATAAAGTCGAGGCCCAGTGGAAGGCAGACCCAGGAGGTAGAGAGAGAAGCGCACACAGCCCTGCCGCCCCCGGGTTCAGCAGAGCCCGGGCCAGCCCAACACCTGGCCTTGCTAATTACATGAGCCATCAACTCCCTCGCTGGGGCCAGCGTGAGCTGGGTTTCTGTCACCTGCAAGTGTAGCCAAAAATTCTACAACTAGCTGCGTGGGGGACATTGTTTTCGAGAACAGCTTGGTGAATTGGGCTCCATTTACCTGATTTCTGGCGCTAGCTTCGCGCCTAACCAGGTGATACCAGCCAAGGCATTGTATCTTCCCACGACTCGATTTCCCAGCTATAAAATGGAGCCGATGTTCATAGCTGCTTCTAAGCACCCGTGAGTAAGTGATGAAACAACAGAGGTGAGAGGACGCTAGAAAGTCAAACTGCTGTTCAGAGGACTGGCTGGCGTCTCCCACCACTTCCACTTCCCCCCTCCGGACCACGGCTCCCTGACAACAGAAACCTCAATCTCCTCAGCTCTTTGCCCCCGACACCTGCCGCCAGACCTGGAAAGTGCTACAAGCCTGGGTGGGTTTACAGCCCAAAGAACCGAAAGCAGGGACTAGGACAGATGCTTGCACACCCATGTCCACAGCAGCGTTGTTCACAACAGCCAAGAGGTGGAAGCAGCCCTGGTGTCCCCGGATGGATGAGTGGATAAGCAAAGTGTGGTCCATCCACACAGCAGAATAACATTCAATCTTAAAAAGGAAGGACGTTCTGACACAGGCTACAACATGCATGAACATTGAGGACATTATTCCCAGTGAAATGTCAATCACAAAAGATAAATCCACTTACATGATTCCGCTTATATAAATCCCAGAGCAGTCAAATTCCTGGAGACAGAAAGTAGAATGTTGGGGGCCAGGGGCTGGGGGCGGGGGGACGGGGAGTTTCATGGGGACAGAGTTTGGGAAGATGGAAAAATTCTGGGGATGGATGGTGGTGACGGCCGCACCATCACGCCAAGAACATGCAGCAGTGAGGCCAGCACGGCTTCTGTGGCTGAGCCGTCATCATCCAGCTAGAAAGGAATGTGAGCCCAGGGGCAGCCCAGCAGCTGCACTTCACAATTCCAGGAGCCAGACCTTTTCTTGTCACCTGGCTGCCTCTCACCTTCCCGACCTCTGACCTCCGTGCTCCTTTCACGCCTGTGTCACGTGAATGCACTTGATGTCACTGAACTGCACACTTAATGGTTGAGATGGGTTTATGTTATGTGTATTTTATCACAACTTTTTTAAAAACCTGGAAAGCAGGACTTGAAACACACTGAGTGGGAGGCATTAAGTAACTTCAGCAAACAAAACAGGGAATCCCAGCGCAACTTGTTTGCCATGAAAATCGCTCTTGGAATCATAACAGGATTCACGATGTTTTGGGCCTTTGCAAAACGCTAGTCGAGAATCACGTCTGCTCAGTAAATGCGTCTCAGCGCTTTGAAACCACAGTTGTGGAACAAGCTGACACTGCCTGTGACAAAGCTGTGCCTAGTAAAGATCATTCAATCCCCGCACAAAAGGTAGAGACGGTTCTCCTCCCCAGTGTAAACTTGGCAAAGCCGAGGCCCGGAGAGCGTCTGGAACACGCCAGGAACACGCAGCAGTGAGGCCAACACGACTTCTGTGGCTGAGCCTTCATACTTTCTAGATGTTTCTGCGTTTGCCGCATGAACAAACAACGTTAACAATGGTGAATCTTGGGATGTGGAGAGAAACCTTTTCCACTCTGTTTACCAGCTTGCATGTGGCTCAACTTCTTTCAATCCACATGTTTTAGTTTTGCAATTAAAAAAAGAAAGTTTATACAAGAAAATCTCATTTACTTGGGAAGGTAGAATTCCATAAATCAAAAATGGGTGCAGCCTTTGTTATTTACAGAGACCTGATACAGCCACTGTTTTATTTGGTCTCCAGAACGACCTGGGAGGAAGGATTAGCCCATGTTAGAGATGGGGGAGGGGTGGTGATAAGATTTCAGTCATCGTCCAACTAGAAAGGAATGTGAGCCCTGGGGCAGCCCAGCACCTGCACTTCACAATTCCAGGAGCCAGACCTTTTCTTGTCACCTGGCTGCCTCTCACCTCCCCGACCTCTGACCTCCGTGCTCCTTTCACGCCTGTGTCATCACAGCACCTTTGGTGCCTGCTTTGAAGAGAATTGGAATAACCCGTAAAGACCGTAACAGAAGGGCAGGCGGGTAGCTCGTTCACCCCTGAACCCTGAGTACCTCACATCAAAATCAGGGACTTAAATAAATACGGAAGGATGGGAGGGAGGGAGTGGGGAGGGAAGAGGGGAGAGGAGGAGAGCAGATGGGGGGGAGGAAAGGGAAGGAGGGATGAAGGGAGGGGGAGGGGGAGGGGGAAGATTAAGGGGGCAGTTGCCAGCCTGGTATTGACCCAGCAGGGGCTTTGCACATAAATCTCTAATTGCCAGTCTTTTAGGCAAAATAAAGTAGTCATCAAATCTGAGTCACAAGGAGTGTGGAAAGGAGCCAAGGTGTCTTTACACCTTTACAGGAATTCCACACTCCAAGGGCCAGGCAGCAAGCGGACAGCACATGCAGCCCGAGCCCTGGCTCTGGCCAGCCCATTGGGTGGACGAATCACAGCTTTGCCTTCAGGGAGCCCGTGTCTGTACGATCAGAGGACAGACTGCCTGCGAGCTTCCTTGATTGCCCACAGGGCCAGCCCGGCTCATACTGCGGACACTCCTGGAGCTACCGCGGGGGACGTCCGAGAATCACTTAATCCTCACAAGCTCCCCATCGGGTGTGGGGGTGGCGCTGGAAGGAAGCAGAAGCAGAGGATGGGCATGGGAGAAACCTGCCAGGTCTCCAGGCTGCGGAGGAGTTGGGATGTGAACGGAGGCAGCCCAGCTCCGGATCCCCGCGTGGTGCTGACCTGCCTCTCCCGGGGCGGGGCCGGTGGGAGCCCAGGACACTCAGGAGCCCCAGCATGGAGGGCCCTGACCCAGCCTGGGTGGGAGGGGCTGGGGAGGCTGCCAGGTGGCTGGGGCCTGAGTCAGAGAAGCAGAGGGGGGAGGGAGGAGACAAGCTCTCAGCTGGAGTGCAGCCAGGGGCCCGAGCCAAAATCCATTCCACTGGCCTGGTGTTTAGGGAATTGGGCAGAGGAGAGGTGATCTCACAGAGGAAAATGAGGACCAGACGCTGGGCCCCTGAGACTGTGTGAAGCGGAGGTATTTTACCCTAAAGGCAGTGAGGCGTCATGGCAGGGTTGAGGCAGCTGGTTGCCAGGGTCAGATCTGCCTTTTAGAAAGATGCCTCTGGATACCGCACGGAAGGTGGGTTCGAGGAGAGAGGCGAGGCTGAGGCCGGTAGAAGCCACCTAGACCACCAGGACAGTGGCCGTGAGGCTGGACAGAAGCGGACACACTCAGGTGGACCATTCTGGAGACTGCCTGGTGACCGCAGAAGCTGCACTGCACATGCCCACGGCAGGCTCCAGCCTTGCCTCTGCCCCTTAAGCCATCACCGGTAAAGAAAAGATCACGCATTGCTTCCCACCAGCAGGAAAACCAAAAATAGCATGTGTTTCCGGTAAACGAACAAAAGCAAGAGAGGGCTTGCTTGGCACTCGGTACTGAGCCCGGAAAGAAGGGGGGTCTCCTGTGGACTGAATGTGTCCCCCCAAATTCATATGATGAAGCCCTAACCCCCTCCCTTCCCCACTCCCCCCGAGCATGAGATGGTATTTGGAGGTGGCCCTTTGGGGTGATTAGGTCACGAGGTCATAAGGGTGGAGCCCCTGATGGGGTTAGTGCCCTCCTAAGAGGAGGAGACACCAGCGCTCTCTTTGTGAGGACACAGGGAGGAGGTGGCCATCCTCAGGTCAGGAAGAGAAACCCACCAGGAGCCCGACCATGCTGGCACCCTGATCTTGGACTTGTTGTCTCCAGAACTGTGAGAAATAAGCCTGTGCTGTCTGAGCCCCCCAGTCTGTGGTATTTTGTTAGGGCAGCCAAGCAAAAACAGGCATGACCACAGCAGCCTGGGATGTCTGCAGAGGGCCTTCTGGTCCAGGCTCACCTTCTCATCTTGAGATGCACAACCCTGGGGGCCTGTCCCCATTTGCAGATAAGGAACGGAGAAGAGAAAAGTGACCTGTGCAAAGTCACACATTTACTGAGGGGCAGAGACACCCCTCTAGGAGGTACTTGTCATAGAATATGAGACCCAGCCTCAAATCCTGAGTCACCCTCTAATGGCGTCACCCTGGGAAATTGACTTAACCTTGAGCCTCAGTTTTACTCCTCCATAAAATGGGCATTATAATATTAACCACAAAGAATCATTTCAACACATAAATGAAATGACGTATAAGAAATACTGTTGTAAACCGCAAAGTTCTGGGCCTCCATGAGTTGGGATGCATTTTACTTCCTGAGGAAGGATGACGTTTCTATTTAGATGTCTTCTCCACTGGAAGAGCTCTTAGCCCTCCTTCAAAGCCCTCCCCAACATCCCCCCCTCTAGGATGTTTATCGTGACTCTACCCTGCGGGATTCCAGGGTACAGACCCCAGACCCAGCTTTCTCCCAGCGCTGCGATGACGTGCCAATGTAGCTGTCCTCGCCAGTCCGAACTCATGGAGGGCAGGGACTGGCACCAGCTCCGTGCCTGATCCCCCAGAGGGGCTCAGAAAGGTTTGCTGAATTAATACAAAATAAAGAAATTCACATTTACCTGGCGCCTACGTGGCATAGTCCCTTAAGCTACATGCTTTGCTCGCTTGCTATCACACTTGATAGAATCCTCCCCCCACCCCCAGGTGAGGACTGTCATCCCCACCCAGGAGAACTCGGGGGCAGGTCCCAGTCTTCAGCCAGTAGAATCTGAGCAGCAGTAGCCCCCATCACCTCTGGCGGAAGCTTCAGCACCAGTACAGGACATCTCATCCCCTTGTCCTGCAGAACCACCGGCAGCTCTTCAGGGAGTGGGGTCCCAGTCGGCCTGGGTTCCGGAGCAGAGCAGACGGGGTTGGTGCCCATCCTCGGTGTCACTGGTGCTTGGGCTTCCTTCCAGGAGCCCGGCTCTGTCTCTGGGTGCTTGGCCTGGGTTTCTTTGCAGGTGGGTGAAAGTGCTGGGCAACCCACCTCCGGGGCCCATGATGGACAAGACTACCGACAGTAACCTTGCCTTTGGGTGGGCGGTTCTATACCTTCTCCCAGGGCCCTGTGGGATTGAGTCCACTGTCCACAGGGGTCGTCTGCCCCCAGATAAAGCAGCCTCGTCTGGCTCCTTCCCTCCCTCTCGCCTTCCCCCACTGACACTTCCTGCTGTCATCTCCCAGGTAAACTGCCTGCATGCAAAGCTTTATCTCAAGGACGGCTTTTGAGGACCCCAACCTCAGACAAGGGATGAGAAAGACGTCTTTTTTTTTTTTCATCCTGACCCTTTTATTGTTGCAATTAAAAAATAAAAGGTACTTAAATACAATGGTGAACACATAGGGCGAAACAGAATCATAAAATTTAATGTTGAATTAAGCAGTGAGCTGAATGTTTGGGTCTCCAAATTGGCTTTGAACCCAAAACCGCTTAAAAATGGGTATGTTCACAGTTAATGGCAATTGGCTTATAGGTGAGAGATGAGGGTCTTGCAGGGCCCTCATCTGGCCCCTGAGGGCCGTGGGATTTGAGCAGGAGACAAGCCTTTGCTTCAAGCGCCTGGGATGGGGGAGCCGCTTGTTACGGCAGCAAAACTCAGCCAGGCCGGGAACCATGAGCCAGGTTGGAGATGCAGACGCAGGGCTCAGGGCGCGCGTAGCAGGGGAGGATCGGCTCACAGCGGTGTCCCACTCCAGGGCAGGCGCCCTTAGCCCACCTACCGGTGTAGGAGGTGGGGGGGGAGGGAGGTGACTCCTCCCAGCCTGCAGGACCCACAGGGCCCAGGGCTCCTGGCTTCACTGTGGGCAGCCAGGGCTCTGCCACTGGTCCATGCAATCCTGCATCCTGTGGCCGCTGCTGTCCTCCCCACCAGAGGCCGTTTCTGCTCTTCAACCAGACCTTGCAGACCAGCACACACGCTGGCCCAGGGTCTGGAAAAGATGACAGTCTCCTCTGGTGTTCATATTCTCCCCCGCAACGGAGCAGTATCCCCTTTCTCATCCACCTGGGGGAACGCCCACCAGCCTCTACACAGAGGCACCCCACTGAGATCGGCCCTGGTGTCCCTACTTTGGACCCTCCTGGGGACGGGGTTCTGTCTTTGGCGGGGAGTTTGGAAGGAGGTTGAGGGTGAATCTTTCTTCAGACCCTCCTTGGTCGGGCCAAAGGATCATTGCCAACTCTTTGTTTTCCAGACTCTGCAGTTTTTTTGGCAGCTCCGTGCTGGCTCTGGAAATTCTCAAGGTGTTTTTTGTTAAGTACTCTTTTAGCTTTAGTGAGAGAGGAGAGAGAAGAGGGGCGAGACACAGAGACAGAGAGACAGAGCGGGAGACATCTGAAGACCCACCTGGATCTGGTTCATCTCTCACAGCCATGGGCACAAGGGCAAACCTGAGGCTGGGGGGAGGGCTGCAGAGATCTGCTTAACAACTTGAAAGCCAGGGGCTGGACAAGTCCACCCCCTGACCCCTGGGCCTGGCTTGAAGGCTACATTTTTATAGGCTCTTTCTCTAGACACCGTGGCCGGAGTGCAGATGTGCATAAAACTTTCCTGGATGAGTTTCCATTGTTTGTTTTCCGGCCTCCTCAGGGACTGAGAGGTTCTCCCTGTTCTCACAGTGCCTGGCCAGAGACGCCTGGCCTGGACTGGTGGAGAGCTCCCCGTCCCTGGAGGCATGCAAGCCAGGGATGCCTCCAATGGAGACGGCTCCCAGGCACCCAGCTGGATGTAACCCTGCCTAAGTAACTTCTCGTGGGGGGCACTCCCTGCCGGAGTCTCGGCTCCAGCATCTGCCAGGGGAACGTGATCAGGTGTGGACACTGGTGGCTTGGGGCAAGTCCCCACCAGGTGTGACCTTGCACACGGGACTGTGTCACCTGTCCCCTTTTCTTCATCTTTACAAGGGACAGGGGCGGCTCCTGCCTGGGTAAGGCCACGTGTGCCCAGACTTGGCACTGCCTCTCCACCCCGGCCACCACCAGGCTGCAGGCAGCACCTGGAGCCTTCAGGATCTCAGAAAAGGCAGGTCCACCCGAGAAAGGGGTGAGTCATGATCGGTCCACACCAGTCCTGGCATCACATTCCTCCGGCCTGCAATTGCTTAAAGGGTGGGCATGTATGACCCGCTGGTGACCAATGAGATATAAGGGGACTCTCATGGAGGAGCTTCCCTTCTTGACCCCAAAAGCAAAGACCAGGGAGGGAAAAGGTCTTCCTGTCCTCCATCTTCCTGCCTGGGATGTGGATGTGATGTCTGGAGCCACAGCAGCCTCATCCCTGGCAGCACGATGCAGCAGCCGAAATCATGCCGGGGCCACTCCCTCCAGACTTCTTGTTCTGTTCCTTACAGGAGGAACATAAACTCCTATCTGTTCAAGTCCCTGCTGGTCAGGTTTTCAGACTTGCAGCTAAACTCATTCCTAACTGACCTGCGAAGGGCCTGCCCAGACCCAGTGCCTACCGAGGCAGAAAGCCCAACGTTCTCACTTTCTGGGGGCCACTCAGCCTCAGCCCTGGGAAGATCAGGGAAGTGAACTTCCCAAAGAAGAGACCCAGCCTTTAGAAAAGCCCCATCTCCCTCCACCACGGGGAGCAGTGTCCCTCACACGTCACTGCCCACCATCCACCCTCCTCTATCTAGCCTCAAGGTCACGCCCTCTTACAGATGAGGACCCTGAGGCTCAGAGTGATTAAGCAACTTGTCCAAGGCCACACAGGAAGGGACAGAGCCTGTTTCAAATAAACTAACCAAGCCAGCCTTCTCTCCCTCTACTGCCTCCCCAGAGAGGCCAGCTGCAGGGTCCGGATCAGAGGCCAGCTCCTGGGCTTCTCAGGGGGGTGCACACTTCTGGAGCATGTGGCCACGTCTTCACCCCAGTACACTGTCCTTCAGGGCTAATATCAATAACAGTGACTGCTGTTCTGTCTCGAGCACTTGCTCTGAGCCCCGTGCAGTGCTGAGACCTTTCATCTCCCTGAACCTGCACAGCATCCTGTGGGGCTGGTTCTGCTTCCCCTGTGTTTCTAGGGGAAGAAGTGGACGCTCAGCGGCGGGGGAATACTAGCCAGGGAGGGGTGGGGTGAGCTAAAACTTGAGTCCATCAAACTCCAACACTCACGCCCTCGCCCTACCTCAGACATCCCCAGAGAAGTTCCTGCAGGTAACGGAGCCCAGGGTGCACCCTACAGTGGCAGCGAGGGGCAGGAACCCATCTGGGTCACCGAGAGGGCAGAGGGGAGGCGCAGGGCGGCCCCTGCCCCAGCTCCCCTCCCTACCATTTCCTCAAGCCTTTTCAGCACCTCCACTGGGCACACACGCAGCCAGCGGAAGGCTGCACTGGCTGCAGTGGGCAGCCCACCGCGTCCCGCCCCTGACTGCGTGGAAGCCAGCTTTCATTAAGTTAGTTCAACGTGACACTCGTGCACCTATACCTTCCAGGTGCCTGGCCCCGTGCTGGATGTTGGGGATACACAGAGCACAAGACAGAGTCCTTGGCCTCAAGGAGCTTGTAGTCCAGGGGCCGGGGTGGAGGGGGAATGAACCCGCAAAAAGGGCTGGCACTGCGCGTGGCAGGTGACTCCGCAGAGAAGGTCCTAGGGAAGGGTTCTGACTTATACAGTGCTTTTCTGACTGTCTCACCTGGGGCACTTTGAGAGCAGGTGCGGGGCATCTCACCACCTCCTCCAGTGCTGATACCCACAGCCGTGCCTGGCACAGGGCGGATACCCGTCGTGTTTGTTGAACAGGAGTCGACCCTGGGATGGGCCAGTTCCCAGGTGCTGGTGTACGTGGACGGTTGGTACCGGAAGCCCAAAGCGGACCCGGCAAAGAGAAGCAGGTACCGGGAGCTCCAAGTCAGGCCGGCACACAGGCCACAGCCCGGCCCAGGGATTACAGGCGCCGCCCACTGCTCCACGCCCCAAGCAGCTCCCAAAACAAAGGCCCTCCACTGTACTCCGCGATTTTCTGCAAGTTAGAATTCTGCCACGTAAATTACCCTGTACGTTGCCTTTGTGAAAATCATAACCTGCGTTGCAATCGAATACAGAATATTCAGAGCTCTCAGAGCTGCAGGAGGTACTTAGCTGCTTTTCTCTGCCTGACGATCAGGTGTCCTGCTCCTGCCATACAGGCATTCCTGCTGAGGTGGCTTCGTGACCCAGGGGCACGTCCTCTGCCCAGGCTCGGGATCCTGCAGGGAGGGCCGTTCTGAGGGCATATTGTCACGTTGTTCACTCAAGACCCTCATGAGCCCAGAGGTACAACTAATACTTCCCCGGCTGCACAAAGCAACCAGAATGCCTGCTCCCCCCTCCGCTCTCTGAAGACAAATTCCAAACGCCTGCAGTCATTCTCGCGGCGGACGTTCGTCAGCCCAGATGCCTCCCCTGCTGGCAGGAATAGAAACGCACCGGCAGAAGGAAGTCCACCCTTCCCAGCTAAGGAGTGTACTTAACATCACTTGTTGCATGGATTTTTCAAAACATAAATAGCGTGTGTAAGATATTTCCAGGAACAAAGAAAAATTGGGGGCCACTTATTTAAATCATCCCTCTGGGCTGAGCTCTTGGCAGAGTTGGGAGTGGCAGTGGGGGAGGCAGCAAGGCGGCTCGGGACTGACCCGGGAACCACAGCTGGGCCGAGGCCCATTGGGCCACATTTATCACCTGCCCATTGAGCCACGTTTATCACCTCGAAGCAAACCGCTTGCTTCTAGACAGGACCCGGCAAATGGCCAGACCTATCCGGTAAATCACAGCTGGTGTGGAACTGAAGGTGGGGGCAGCCAGGAGAGAAGGCTGGACTCCAAGACGGGGTGTCAGCGGCGCGGAAGGAGGCCGCTTGCAGCTCTGTCATTATCCCGGAGGAAGGAAGGGACCAGTAGGGGGCAGTGATGGGAGAAGGACGGGAGGAAAGACAGCTCCTTCTGTTCAGCTCAACGCCCTGAGAGGAGTCAAGCTGGACCCACAGCCTCAGTCAAGACAAGAGCAAAGACGCCCACACACGCACACACCTCTGTGTGGCCAGGGCCCCGGCGGAGGAAGACGCCCACACACGCACACGCCTCTGTGTGGCCAGGGCCCCGACGGAGGAAGACACAGAGGAGAAACCTAAAGCAGCCTGGGCAATCTGGGCGAGGCTTCCTGGAGGAGGTGACGGCCCGGTTGGGACCTGAGTCAAAAGATAGCTATCAGCCAGGCAAAGGGAACTTGGGGTGGGGTGTTCAGGAGAGGAAGGAATGCTCCGGGCTGAGGCTGTAGGGACCAGAGGGTGTGCAAGACGTCAGTTCACTGTGCTGATGGGGTCTGGAGGGGCACGCAGGGGGTTGAGGACGGCCATCCTAGGGATGTGAGCTTCATCCCGGTGGCAGCAGGGACCCACCTGTGGGCGGCAAAAAGGAACCACGGGATCAGATGTTCCCAGGGGCCCAGCCAATGGCTCCTCTCCTATGTTTTCAACAAGAAAAGATGTCAGGAAAATGACATGGCAGATAGGAAACCAACATGGGAAACCTCTGTTGCTGGGGAAGTTGATTTTGGAGAATGTGGCTTCTATCTGCAGGCCAGTGGGTCTCCTGACAGCGGGCCCCAGGCCTCCCCAGTGTGGGCAGGCATCCTTCATCGGGCCAGGAGAAGTGTGCTCGGTCTCTGCTGCCAGACTTCATGGACTAGGACAGCCACCTGTCACTGGCTCAGAGCCCAGAAGCAGAGGTCTGAGTTGCTGCTCGTCAGGGCTCTCCAAAGGAACAGAACCGGGGATAGAGAGAGATTTACATAGAGGAGGTTTTTTATAGGACTGAGCTCACGGGGTCATGGAGGCTGAGAAGACCCACAGTCTGCGGTCTGCAAGCTGGAGACCCAGGAAAGCCGATGGTGTAATTCAGTCCAAGGCCAAAGGCCTGAGAGCCAGGCGGGTGTCAGGTGTAAGTCCCGGTCTGAATCCAAGAGCTGGAGACCCAGGAGCGGGTGCCTGAGGGCAGGAGAAGATGGACGTCTCAGCTCAAGCACAGAGATCGAATTCCTCCTTCCTCCACCTTTTGTTTGGAATATTCTGGAATACTATTCAGCCATATAAAAGAAGGCAATACTGGGACTTCCCTGGCGGTCCAGTGGGTAAGACTCTGCGCTTCCACTGCAGGAGTTCGATCCCTGGTCGGGGAACTAAGATCCCACATGACACACGGTACAGCCGAAAGTAAATAAATAAATAATAATAAAATAAAATAAACATTTTTTTTTAAAAAAGGGGGCTTTAAAAAAATTGTTTTAAATAAAAGAATGCAATACAGATACATGCTACAATACAGGTGAACCTTTAAAACATTCTGCTAAGTGAAAGAAACCAGTCACAAAAGACTTCATATTATATGATTCCATTTTAGGCAATGTCCCGAATAGGAAACTTTACAGAGACAGAAAGTAGATTATCATTTGCCAGGAGCGAGAAGAGGAGGAAATGCAGAATGATAGCTGATGGTTTCTCTTCGCAGCGATGAAAATGTCTGAAAACTAATTGTGGTGATGGTTGTATACGTATCTATGAATATACTAAAACCACTGAATCGTATACTTTAAAAGAGTGAATTGTATGGTATGTGAATTATATTCAATAAAGCTGTTTTTTAATCTTTTAAAGAAAGGAAGGAAAGTGAAATATTGACCTCAGCTTCTACCATAAGAAATGAGAAATATAGGAAAGCTGAAACCCAAAATAAACAGAAGAAAAGGAATAATAATAAAAATAAAAATCAGAGTAGAAATCAATGAAATAGAAAACAGAAAGCAATAGAGAAAATCAAAAGTTGGTTCTTTGAAAAGGTTGATAAATTTTATAACCTCTAGTTAAATGAATCAGTAAAAGAAAGAAAAAAAAAGACGACATAAATGACCAATATCAGGAATGAGGGGTAACATCATTACAGATCCTACAGACACTTTAAAAAATTTTTTTGCTCAGTTTGTGCCCAAACCACAAGCTTTTAATGAAAAACACTTTCCAGTTCTAAGAGATGTAAAATCTCAGGAAGAAGAAACAAAAACTCAGTGGAAACCATTTTGCTTTGTTTTACAAAATGCAATCGTGTGCATTTTTTAGATTGTTTCAGGTAAACAGTTATAAAACAGTGTGATAAGCATTGTGATAGAAGAAGCCAAGTATTACATTTTATTCAGATTATGTATTCATGTGTTAATTTTCCCCATCAGACTCAGGGATTCTGTCTGATTTATCTCAGGATCCCCAGGAGCAGCCCACAGTAGGTGTGCAGTGAACAGTGAGTGAGTGAATGAATGGGTGTGGAGGTACCCATTCCCTGAGCACCACCTCCGTGCCAGGTATGGGACACAGAGAGGAGCACAGATTTCGGACTTTTTGTTTTGTTTTGTTTTTTGCAGTATGTGGGCTTCTCTCTGTTGTGGCCTCTCCCGTTGCGCAGCACAGGCTCCGGACGCGCAGGCTCAGCGGCCATGGCTCACGGGCCCAGCTGCTCTGCGGCATGTGGGATCTTCCCGGACCTGGGCACGAACCTATGTCCCCTGCATCGGCAGGCGGACTCTCAACCACTGCGCCACCAGGGAAGCCCTGGGACTTTGACTTGATGGTATTTAGATGAGATTTTGGACTTAAAATTGATGCAAGAATGGTTTAGACTTGGGGGGATACTGGCATAGTGTGAACGCATTTTGCATGTGGGAAGGACGTGAATTTTGGGCAGCCAGAGGGCAGACTGTCATGGGTTGAATTCTGTCCCCTCCAAAGATACGTTGAAGTCCTAACCCTGCCCCCACCCCATGCCCGTCAATGTGACCTTACTTGGGAATGAGGTCTTTGTAGACGAATTAGTTAAGATGGAGCGAGGTGGGCCCTGATCCCATTTGACTGGTGTCCTTTAAGAAGAGGGAAATTTGAACAGAGTCAAGGAGGGAAGGAAACATTTCTGTTGTTTTAAGCCACCTGTATTAGCTCCCCAGGGCTGCCATAACAAAGTATCATAACAGACGGGCTGGCTTAAACAATAGAAATTGAGTGCTTCACAGCTCTGGAGGCCAGAAATCCAAGGTCAAGGTGTCATGAGGGTGGTGCCTTCCAAGCTTGAGGGAAAATCTGTTCTCTGCCTCCCTCTCCCAGCTTCTGGGGTTTGCTGGCAATGTTTGGTGTTCCTTGGCTTGCAGAAGCATCACCCCAATTTCTGCTTTCGTCTTCACATGACATCTCCCTGTGTGTCTGTGTCCAAATTTCCCCTTTTTATAAGAACATCAGTCATATTGGATTACAGCCCACCCTGATGACCTCGTTTTAACTTGATTACTCTGTTAAGACCCTGTTTCCAAATAAGGTCACATCCTGAAGCACTGAGGATTAAGACTTCAACATATAAATTTTGAGGTGGGGGGGGGGGGACACAATTTAATTCATAACACCTGTTCGAGGCTGGTTTATTTCTCATCTTAATTGAAGATTTACAATGTAAATGGGCCATAAAATTTATCAATCCTGTTTTTGTGAAAAGCATTTAGGTTGTTGGTGTTGTATGTTTTGCTACTTAGAAGAAATTGAAATTGACTAAGCAGGAGGTCTCAAAGGGGTTTAATTTGCTTCCATTCCTCCCGACACTCTGCCAGGATTTTCCCAAGCATGTCCATGCCCATGTCTAGTAAAATGTTTCCAAACCCATCCTAGGTTTTTTTTTTCTTACATTATTAATTGTTTTTGATTGTGGTAAAATATGGATAACAAAATTTTCCATTTTAACCATTTTCAAGTGCACAGTTCAGCGGCATTAAGTGAATTCACTTTGTCGTGTAACCATCACCACCGTCCATCTCCAGAACTTTTCGAAACAGAAACTCTGTCCCTGTTAAATAACCACTCTGCATTCTCTCTCCCCTCTCAGCCCCTGGGAACCACTATTCTATTTCTGTCTCTATGGATTTGCTTATCCCGGATATTTCCTGTAAGTGGAATCACACAGTATTTGTCCTTTTGTGTCTGGCTTATTTCACTTAGCATAATGTTTTCAAGTTTCATCTCTGTTGTAGCATGTGTCAGAATTTTCTTCCTTTTCAAGACTGAATAACATTCCGTTGTATATACATAACACATTTTGTTTAGCCATTTATTTGCCAATGAACATTTGGGCTGTTTCCACCTTTTGGCTATTGGGAATAACGCTGTTATTAACATGACTGTGCAAATATCTCTTTGAGTTCCAGCTTTCAGTTCTTTCGGGTGAATACCTAGGAGTGGAATTGCTCATCCCAGATGTTTAACTGTCAAAAATCTTTAGGTCTGTGCACTTGGGTCTTACCTGATTGTCTAATACATTAGTAGGAACCAAACAGTTCCCCGGGAATTTCTACTCCGAAACTCTGGGAAACTCACCGTGTCCCCTGGAGGGAAGGATGTGAGGACTGACCTCTGACGCTCCTCCTGGCATCTCTGCTCAGCTTAACTCAGCTTTGATCCTTCAAGGAGGTGGAGGTAAAGTGGTAACCACCTGGGTGACTCCAGACTGGCTTGGGGTGGACTTGAGGATTTCCACACAATCAGTTTACAATGAGCACAGATTGAATTCAGTTGGGATAAAAGCCAGCGGGAGTGCTGTTAGGTAAAGGATCCTGGGTTGAATAACGGGCAGCAAAAATCACAGGGGAAGTCAGACGTCTGTTATATTTGAAAAGGAAGATAACATCAGGATTAAGGCTACCAGAGCCAGGACACACACACACAGACAAGACGCACACAGACAAGACACACAGAGGTACACACAGATACACACACACACAAATACACACACACACACACACACACACTCAGGAGGGGCCCCTGTGTGGAGCGCCCAATGCGACGTGAGCATCAGAGCCGTCGAGGCGAGTGAGAGAAACCAGAGGCTCCTCTGCAGCCTGGGAGGGACCAGGTGGGCGGGTGGTGACAGGTGTGACCGAGCAGAGACGAGGGAGAGGCCAAGGTGCCCAGAGGCGGGAGCAGAAAACACGGCTGCACAAACCAAAGGCCCCATCACCGCCTTCACCCACCTGCTCTTCTGCTCCTTCCGGTCACCCCTGAGCCTGCCCCTGAGCGCCACCACCGGCTGGCCCCAGTCTGGGTGCTGGCGGGAGGGCTGAGGGTGCCCACAGGGGAACCACCTGGCCCAGAGGCCACGCCTGGGGGCCCCGAGGCAGTCAGCGGGGCCGCAGCCGGTCTGGTGGGAAGACTGTGCAAAGCCGCCAGGGAGGCCACACGGCCCAGATGGTGCCACTGCCCGATGGCAGGCCCTTGTCCCTGGGCTCCTGGAGCCCCCGCCCCTAGACACAGGCCGTGAGCACCGAATCCCCCTCACCGCCGCATGGTCGTGATAAAAGAAATATTCACATGGTGAGGTCTGGGGATGTCATTCTGGCTTATCCGTGGGTCACCTTGGATTTCATGCTAACTCAGCCTGTTTGTGGCCTGTCAAACATACATTGTCCATCTGTTTAATTACTGAGGAAAAGGGCACATTGACCAGATGTAAAGAATGTCCACCTTAAAAATAAAGGTTAAATGCCTCTGTTCCTGGGACGCCAACACTGGTCCTCCTTCTGTAATAGGGAAGAACCTTTCTGTACTCTATTACATGTTCATCAATAAAGGGATGTCGCCAATAAGCTTAAATTACACATAATTGTCCATTTCTGGGAATCCTGCTTCCCAGATAATGAGCATTAAGCTAAAATACCTTTGTTCAGCTCACAGGAAACATCCTGACCGGGCCCACCTGTGAGTGACTGCAGGGGGAAGAAATGAACACGTCCCCTCCAGAGACTGACAGGAACCAGGAAGTGTTTGACTTTGCTCCCTCTTCTTTTAGTATAAAAGGAGCCTGAACTCTAATTCACACAAGATGGTTCTCTGGGGCACGAGCCCACCGTCTTCTCGGTCAGCTGGCTTCTGAATATTCTTTGTCCCAACAACTCCATCTATTGGCCTGTCTCACGGCAAGCAATACAAGCTTGGCCCTGGTAACAAAATGAGACGTAAATGACAGAAAGAAATATATAGAGAAGTCATAGCTGACTATACAGTTACTTGAAAAATAATGCTAATCAACTGAAAACAACTTTAAATAACCATTCAGTAAGTTGTAGTGAGTGAGGATCTCAGTGCAAGGAAAATGATCTGACCTCAAGGTGGCAGGAGAGGGGGATGAGAATCATTTGGGCTGCCTTTCGTCATGGCTGGATGGGGGGGGCAGGGGAGTCCCTCACAGTGTGAAACCTTCCGGAGACTGCAGCCCAGGGCCACCAGCCAGAGAGGGAGGAGGGCACGGGACCTCCTGGGGGAATCATTGGCGTCACTCAGCATCGTGTGGGGCGTCTCTGGGCCAGAGGGCTCTGAAGAGACACAGCCACCTGGAATCTTTCACAGGCCCCTTTGCTGGCAAATTTCACATGTGCAAAGGAGGCAGGCACCAAATAGCAAAAATATGTTTATCTGGCGTATATTTTAAGTAACTGGATGTGTAAAATTTGAGCTTGGGGCCAGCAGGCTTTGAGCTAACGGTCCAGGCTGCCGTGAGGAAGTAACCCAGGGCCAATATGGGGCCCTCTTCAATCCATTTACATAACATGAGGTCAGCATAGGAACACCATAGGCTCCCTACACACCAGTGGCCCATTTGCACAGAACAGCCCTTTCACACAAGCAGCAAAAGGAAAACTCTCCCACAATATATGCGCGAGAAAACAACAAAACCCTTCCTAAAGAAAAATTTAAGGGGATCTGAACAACATGATTGTATCATTTTTCTGGAAGAGGCAATTTAATATTATAAAGATGCCAGTTCTCCCGCAATTAATCTATACATTTCAACCTAAATATTCCAGTTCACCGGACTAAGAAGCTGACCCTAAAGTTCACCTGAAAGAGAAAAAGAGTAAGTATAACCAAAACATGTGGCTTTGATGATGAAAAAAAAAAGAAACAACCTAAATACAATATATTCATCATTAGGGAAATGGTTACATGATCAGCAGTTACCAGTAAAGAATATATTTACCGGCATGGAAATCAGTCTTTTTATTAAAAAAAAAAAAAAAAAGGCAAGTGGAGAACATAGAAATAACATGAGGAACCCATCTTTATAAAACCAAATCTATTAGCTAGTGGGAAGCAGCCACATAGCACAGGGAGATCAGCTCGGTGCTTTGTGACCACCTAGAGGGGTGGGATAGGGAGGGTGGGAGGGAGGGAGACACAAGAGGGAGGAGATATGGGGATGTATGTATACATATAGCTGATTCACTTTGTTATACAGCAGAAACTAACACAATATTGTAAATCAATTATACTCCAATAAAGATGTTAAAATAAATAAATAAATAAAACAAAGAGACGCAGTGAAGACGGAAAAAAAAATTCTATGCGTTTACCTATATATCTATCTACCTATCACCTACCCACATACACACATATGTACATGGCTAGGAATGTATCTGGAAGAATACATGACGACCTTTAAAAGTAGTTGAACATTTCAGGCATGCAGACTTTCATTCTGCATTGTTTGGATTTTCACAAGAAGGTATTCATTGACCACTTGTGTAATCAAAACAGAAAATGTCTTTGATAATGCAGAGGATTTTATCCTGCCCCTGACGTGGTGGGTCCTTCTCCTGCCCTGAGCACTGGGTCAGAGGGACGTGGTCCTCCCCGCCACCTCTTCCCACCCATCCCTCTGACACTCCATCCCTCGTCCGCAGGACGGATGAAGCCCCGCCTTGCAGAGCTGCTTCGGGCTGAGCCCAAGGATTCCCTGCCCAGGGCCCAGCACGTGGCTGGTAGGTGACGTAAGCAGGAGAGGGCACAGAGGCCCCTCTTCTCATGAGTGCCATTGTTGTTGCTGAAGTTACCATCATCACACCAATAAGACGATGGTGAGAATTTCCGTGGAAGTAGATCGCAGGCAGTGCCATCACTCGGGGCAGGTTTGTGGGTGTCCTGATCTCTGTCACTGCACATCACGCTCGGCCACTCACACACCTGCTGAGGTCCTCCTGCTGGCGTTATGTGTAGCATGGGGCAGGGGGTGGCACCGTGTGGGGGGGCAGCCCAGCCTCTGCCCCACAACTGTGCGTCGTCTGGCTCCAAGCCTCGGGTTCTTCATCTAGAAAACCCTCGCAGGGCTATGACGAAGCTGTCACACTGAGGTTGTCATGATGTAATTACACGAGACACGAGAGACAGTGTGTGCTGGAAAGAGCACGAGGTCCAGAGCGAGCGAGATTGGCATCTGGATCCTGGATGCACCCCCTGCTCTGTCCATTGGGGTTACAGCCTTGGAAGTGACTGTCAACATGAATGTTAGTGAGGACCATGGGTTCTAAGGGACAGAAGACCAACTCAAACCAGCTTAAGCAAACGGGGCTCATTCGTAGTTGGTTCTCAAGGCTGGGACGGATGCTGAAATACCTCAGGAGTGAGGAAAAGGCTGCCAGAAGTGAAGATTTGGACACTGGAACAGGGACTCAGGCCCTCAGACTTCAGTCTCCCCACCTCCCCTCTCTACTTGTCTCTGCTGGTTCTCTCTGGGGTGGGGGGCAGGGATCACAGGGTCCAGATCTGTCTCCCAGCATGAGAACCCTGGCAGTGAGAGAGCTTCCTCCAGTTTCCATATAGCATTGCCAGGGAAGGATCTGATTGGCCCTGCCTGGGTCACATGGCCAGTCCTTGGACCAACCACAGTTGCCAAAAGGATGGGTATCTATAAAAGCCTGGGTCTCAGGCACAGCCTTCTGCCCAGTCTGTCACAAAAAGAAGGGAATTGAAACACATGCTGGGAAGTTCAAACAAAACAAAAAAAGCCAGTTGTAATTGTTTATTACAAAACAAGAGAAAACAACCACAGGGGCCACAGGATTCAATGAGTGAAGGTTTCTGATGCACTGGAAGAGGCCCTGGCACACAGTAGGTCCTCAACATGGGACAGAGAACATGCAAATGAGGTTCCCTTCCCCCAGCTGTCACCGCCACCCCCCACCAGCAGAAAATCCTCCTCAAAAAACACTTTAAAGCATTGTGCATGTTTTTTGAACCCAATTTTTGAGCAACAGTATCTGGACCGAAGCATGTTTGCTTTGTACTCAAGACGCTTCTTGTTCAGAAATGAAACTCAGAACCGGCCATCTGTAGAATATGAAGCTGGGCAGATGGGCCGAGGCCCAGCAGGAGGGCAGGGAAGCCGGCGGGAGTGGGCGGGCTTCTCCCTGGGGTCCCAGCCCCAGCCAGGCTCCGATCGGCTTTTCTACTGCCTTGGAACGCTGGCCTTGTCTCTGTTGAAAGGAAAATCTTCAGTTTTGAAAACTCACCTTAGAGAAAGTGTTTTCTGGGGCTCCACAGCTCAGGGAAACGCAGTCAAGTCCGTGAAGCAGCTATAACTTTAATCATATCATGGAGAGGGAAACAATTCTCACGTGGTCATGAAAGGGAGGTTTTCTCCCCAGATTTCATGAAGCCCTAATTCATACATCCATTCACCTACGGGCGCTTGCACTGAGCCCCAGGGGCTGTCATGAGCTGTTGAGATCCGCAGCACATAAAACAGACCCCTCCTGCCCTCATGGAGCTTACGTTCTGGTCAGGAGAGGCCCACGGAGGACGAGACGAATAAGCAAGACAGATCTGCAACGGGATGGACTGGTGGGGCAGGGGGATGTGGACAGGGGGAGCAAATGCTGGAAGAACCAGGCTGGGGGCCAGGCACATAGTGACCCAGTGTCACAGCCTGCGGCCCCTTCCATGGCCCGCTGAGGACAAAAGGGGGCTGAGCTCGGGGCTGGGCTCCCCCGCCAAGCCCTGCAAGCCACGTCCTCACGGAGAGCACCTCTTTCTAACTGGCACAAAGGCACCCCAGGGGCTAATGGTGGCCACCGTGCCTGCTATGAGCTAGTGGACGTCAGAGGGCACAGAGGAGAGGGCAGGTGGGTCCCAGCGTGGGGCTGGCCTTGTAGCCGGGACTGTGTGGGCTGGGAGTGCTCTGTACAGCGAGGACCGGAACAGAATGGACTGGGTGGCACCACCGGGGGCGGGTGTTGGCAGGGGCTGGAGGTGAACCTGTCCCCAAGGCCGAGCAACAGGACCTGCTGACAGACGGGGTGTCGGGGGTGAGAGTGGGAGGACCCCAGGGGTTTGGGCCAGAGATGGGGGCTGTGGTCAAGCGGGGTTGAAGGATTAGGGGTGGGGTGTGGGCCCGGGACAGACCTGGGCTCAAACCCTGGTTCCAGCATGCATTGGCTATGGACTTCACCTCTCTGGGCCTCAGTTTATCCATCAGTGGGGTGGGGAGATCGAGCATAGCCTAGAACTCGGGGGTGTTGAATGAGTGGGTGGAGAACCCACCCTCGCGGCCTGGCGAGAGCATGGCCCTGGCTCGTAGGAGGGGTTTGCTCCAATCCCTGGGATGTCAGGGAGGGGGTCCCCCATACCCAGAGGGAGTGGAGGGTCACGGACGAGCCCAGGTGGAGCTGTTGCTGGTGTCCCCAAGCATCCTTTGTCCTCTGCGGGGCTAGAATTTTAAGCTGGGAAGGGATCACTAGGAACAAAGACCTCCTTCCCAGACTCCCTTGCAGCTAGGTGTGGCCATGTGACTAAGGCCAATAGGGAAGGAGCTGATACGGTACCTGGCATCCTGGCAACCTCCTTAGAAGACTCCTGCAGTGCGGCCTTTCCCTCCCCTCATCTCTGCCGGCCTGCTGTTTGATATATTGCTGTCAGGACCAGAGATCCATCCTCACCATGAGGGCGAAGGTCCTGCCCTGGGGAGGGCAGAGCTGCGAGCAGGAAGGAGCCTGGGCCCCTGAGGACCTGAAGCCACAGAGCCACCTGGACTTTTGCAGATGGGGAACATAAACTCTTCTGGTTTGCTTTGGTTCCTGATCCAGGAGGGCTTAGGGTTAAGAGCAGGGGCAGGTGTGCCCGCTGCTTCCATGGCTGCCCTGTGTGCACCCTGCATCCGTGTCCGTGTTTCCAGACAGGCACCCGAGGCCACCGGTGGCAGGGGAAGGAGGTTCCTAAGCGGGTTCAGCCACAGCTCCTGGGAGCCCCTCTGCCCTCGAGCCCTGCTCATGGGAAGCCCGGGCTTTTCACAAGAAGTGTCATTAGCCCCGTGATACAGGCAAGGGACCCAACCGTCTCTGCTCATCTCAGGGTCACGGCTGTCACCTCAAGATGCCTCTGGCTCTAGTTCTGGGTTTGTGATCAATCCAAGGTCAGGGTCAAGGGGAGACAGAGTGCAGGTGCCCAAGGTCCCCACAGGGATGAGAAAGAGGAACTCGGGTGGGAAAGGCTGATAGTCCTACACTCTCCTCCCATTTACATTTTGTAACATTTCTGTGATGAGCGTCCATTATTTTTATAATGAGAAACTGTCCCTCCCGCCAACCCGCAGGCTTTGCACCCTTCTGACCTTTCTTCTGGCTAATGGCTGATTCGACCGACACGCAGGAGAGCTCCAATCACGGTGGGCTTGTGATGAACGATTTAGTCAGCCTCGGATTCAAACTCTCTCTGACGTCCAAGGGCTCTTTAAGACACTCTCCTCGGGATTGGGGAGTTTGCTGCTGCTCTCTCCTTCCCTGTCCTTCCAGTGTCTCTGTGGGAGGAACTGATGGTGCCGAGGGCTGCGCCTGAGCCGTACCTGGAGGCTGCTAGTTCCAGGCGCTGGCCTTCAGATGCTCTCGGGGAAGCGGCTGCCAGTTAACGTGTTTGCTCCTTCCTCGTGCAACTGATTTGGCTCCTTCTGCAGAAAGCTATTTCAGCTTGAACGTATGTGGCCCCTTCTGGTGGCATTTTCTTACCAAGAACATGCATTTCAGTTTGGCGCCCATGTGCTTGGGAGGAATGTCGGTGAAATCTGCCGGTTTCAGGTCCCTCTTCCAGCAAAGTCTCTTAACCGGGGAGCCCCTGTTTCCTCCAGGTGGAGGTTTTTATTTGGTGGGGGTCTCCTGTAGCACGGAAACAAATGAACAAACAAAAGTGGGCCAAGAATAAGACCCCATGAAGGGAATGGTAACAAGGTTTATGGTTACTCCATTCTGTGTACTGAGATCTCAAATACAGATAAAGCGGAGAGGAGAGAAGTAATGCCCCTCAAAAGGCCGGGCTGGGCTGTGGTCTGGGGACCCGCACAGATGGCCTGTGGAGTCCAGTGCCCTGAGACAGCAGATCTGAGGCCCTCACGTCCTCGCTGGTGGCTGGAGGGGGGCCGCCGTCTGCTCCCTGAGGCCACCTTCTCACTCCCCCGTCCGTCTTCGCACCAGCAGCAGTGATTCGAGTCTTTCTCTTGCTGTGAAGCTCTCTGCCTTGGCCTCCCGGAGGAAACTCTCTGCTTTGAAAGGGCTCACCAAGGTCAAGCCCACCAGATACTCTCCATGAAGGTCACTGACTTGACACGCCAACTACATCTGCAAAGGCTCTTCACAGCAGCACCTAGATTAGTGTTTGACTGAATAACCAGAGGATGGGTATCTTGGGCCCATCTTTAGAATTCTGTGCACCACACCCATCATAGCCATATATTTATTCTTTAATTTGCTTATTTCAGAGTTAAAGGATGAAATTCCATGCTCCAGCTGAGGGACAATAATAATAATAATAAAAGGTGACGACGCACCTTATGGCAGCAGCCAACATTCTGATGAGGGTTCTGGCCCTGATGGTCACGTGGGCTGGGATTAGTCGGGAAAAACAGGCAAGAGCTCTGCCTTTTTCCAAGTGTGTGACGAGCCTGGCCCATCCCCCGTCTCCCCATCACCGCAGGGCAGGCTGGTCCAGGAGAGGACACCTGCGCGGAGCCTGGCACTTGTGGGCACTCAGCTGTCATGAGCATCACACCCACAGCCCACATGCTGTTGCTTCTGCACAACCTTCTCCTGAGGACATTTTCTTTTAAACACAGCCCCATCCTTTTTGGGGGCACCATGGGCTGTTTAGCTTGCTCTTCCTGCACCCCCTGTCTGGGCCACCCACTCTCTTGGCTAGAAATTCGTTCCAAGGGCTGATGCAGGAGTTTTCCCACACAGGCAGCTTCATCTCTGCGTGCTGATGACTTGCAATGTGGTGACAAAGAAGTTCCAGACTTCACGGAACTACCTGAGCAGGCGCCCAAGGGCGTAGTTCCCAATGCTGCCACGAGGTGGCAGCACAGACAGGCCTCTGTTCCGGAAAATCTGCCGTTTTGGACGTAATAGATCTGGGGCCTGGCCTCTCGGCTGTCCTGCAGGGACCAGGGATTCAGTGTCGCAGAAACATCGCCACGGCAACAGCCAGTGCCTGGCTCTGTCTCAGGACACAGCTGCTACCACTGTTGATCGTCCCCATGCTGCACTGTGAGCTATTTACGGCAGTATTCCCATCTGATTCCCTTGAGCCCTAAGAGTTAGGAAATGAATAGTTGTACCTCTTTTAAACCTCACAATAAATGATATAATCCCAGGTCTACAGGGAGGGAATCAATGCTGAGAGCAATTAAATGACTTGCCCAAGGTCACCGCCAATGAGAAACATGAGATGTTTTAAATTTAAAAAAATTTTTTTTGGAGTATAGTTGATTTACAATGTTGTGTTAGTTTCAGGTGTACAGCAACGTGATTCAGTTATACATATATCTATATTCATTCTTTTTCAGAGTCTTTTCCCATATAGGTTATTACAGAATATTGAGCAGAGTTCCCTGTGCTCTACAGTAGGCCCTTTTAGGCTATGTGTTTTACACATAGTAGTGTCTGTATGTTAATCCCAAGCTCCTAATTTATCCCTCCCCCTGACATGTTTTACATTTTGTTACAGAAAACTTCGGGGCTTCCCTGGTGGCGCAGTGGTTAAGAATCCGCCTGCCAATGCAGGGGACAGGAGTTTGAGCCCTGGTCTGGGAAGAGCCCACACGCCGTGGTGCAACTAAGCCCGTGCACCACAACTACTGAGCCTGCGCTCTAGAGCCCACGAGCCACAACTACTGAAGCCGGCGTGCCTCAACTACTGAAGCCCGCGCGCCTAGAGCCGGTGCTCCGCAACAAAAGAAGCCACCCCAATGAGAAGCCTGCGTATCACAACGAAGAGTAGCCCCCGCTCGCCGCAACTAGAGAAAACCCGCGCGCAGCAATGAACACCCAAGGCAGCCAAAAATTAATTAATTAATTTACAGAAAAACCAAAAAAAACCCCAAATATGACATGCAGGCAGCACCACACTTGGGACACCACGGGCTCCAGCCCAGGACACCTCCTCTTCAAGCACCTCGGCTCCTTCGTGGCACGTGATACGGTAGCACTGACCTTTGATAGATTAACGAAAACATGTGTGTTTATGAGCTTTGGCTGTGTCCCCTGAGCCTTCCTCGGCGCTGTTCTTGTTATGCTTTGTGTTTTACTCTGATAAAACTGAAGGTGAAAGAAGAGGGCAAAGAGAAAACAACACACACCCAATTCCCCTCACCCAGCACCAACGCCGCCGTGCTGTGTCACATCTGCTTCCTGGGTTTTGGTTTTCGCGTTAATAAAACTGACAGGTAGCGACGGAGTCCCCTCCGGCCACCAGCCCTCGCCCCTTCCCCCTCCTCCGCCGCCGCCGTGGAGCGGCAGGCAGGACGGGTGGTGCTCCCCTAACACTGTTTTTTTTTTTTTTTTGCGGTACGTGGGCCTCTCACTGTTGTGGCCTCTCCCGTTGCGGAGCACAGGCTCCGGACGCGCAGGCTCAGCGGCCATGGCTCACGGGTCCAGCCGCTCCGCGACATGTGGGATCTTCCCGGACCGGGGCACCAACCCGCGTCCCCTGCATCGGCAGGCGGACTCTCAACCACTGCGCCAGCAGGGAAGCCCCCCTAACACTGTTTTAACCGACTTTTTTAAAGTCCTGCGGTTGCCCGTGGACGTGCTTTTGTCCTTGGCCTATTTGCAGTTAGTCCACACTGAGCGCCCGGTGCCCGGCACGGTCCCAGGAGCTCGCGCTGCAAGGCAGAACAGGACAAATGCCAGCCCCGGCGCATCGCCGACTCCCAGAGGAAAGGGCGGCCTGAGACATGGAACGTACAACCACGCGGGAAAACCAACTGCCGCCTCTCTGCTCTCCCAAGTCCGTACTTCCGGCGTCCCACCCCCATGCTCCCTCCCTATTGGTTCTTCCTTTGACCACGCCCCTCCGCGGAGAGTCTCCTCCCACGGTTTCCTTCACCTTTCACCTCCTCACCTCGGGCTCTGGAAGGCCTCAGACCCCGCCCACCGGGGGAGGGGAGAGTGCTACTCCAAGACCGGCAATTAGTGGTGAGTATGATCTGTCTATCAGAGGAGAAGCGGTGGTGGATTGGCTGAGGGGAAGTAGTTGGGAGGGGAAGGAAGCACAGAGTCTGCGCGAGTGTCCTGGTGGCCGAGGGGAGGGGCCAGCCGCCTCCGCGCATGCCCCGTGCGCGCGCAGACCCCGCGGCAGTGATGGCGGCTCGGTGCGTGAGGGTGGCGCGGCACAGCCTTCCGGCTTTGGCGTTGTCTCTCAGGTAAGGGGCGCCGGCTGCCCGGGCTGAGGAAGGGCGCGGTGTGCGTGCCGCCCCCGTCCGCTCCGACCCGAGTCCTGCCCGGCTCCGGCCCGGGCGCTGTGGGCGGCGGTTCCCCCACGCGGGGCGCGGACACCGCGGGGTTGCCCCGCGGCCTCGCTGCCCGTGCTGCCCGCGCGGCGGACCCGGGGAGGGTGGGACGGCGCCCCGCGCGAGCCCGAGGCCGCGCCGAGCCTCGCGCGAGCCCAGGCCGGCGCGAGGCGGCCGCGTGTGCGGGTCCCCGGGGCGCGGGGCGGCGGCGC
Organism: Leucopleurus acutus; assembly: GCF_964270905.1. NCBI lineage: Eukaryota > Metazoa > Chordata > Mammalia > Artiodactyla > Delphinidae > Leucopleurus > Leucopleurus acutus. The sequence goes on from NC_139146.1 coordinate 4,252,158, forward strand.
GCTGGCTCCTTCCTGTCGGCCCGAGTCCTCGTCCACCTCCGCGTGCCCAGGAGCCTGAGGGCAGAAGGGCAGCGGTGCCTGCCCCACGGTGGGGACAGCGGCTTATTTATACAAGAGCGGTGACTCCGCGGCGGGGGCCACGAGGCAGTGCCCTCACCTTGGCTTTTCTTCTTTCGTGTTTTTTTTTTAACCGGCGGTTTCTGCTTTTTCAAAGTCTAGCCTCATAAGTTAGTTTAGCGAGTGCTTAGCACCGTCTGCGTTGGAGGAGCTTCCCAGAACCAGGTTATCTGGTAGAAGACAGATTGGGTGGAAGCTGCGCAGAGCAGGAGCTGGGCTTTCCCCGCAGGAGCTGCTTGAGTGATGGGGAGACCGGGCCGGGCAGCGTGGACTACGGTAGCGCGCGGGATGCAGCGGCGATTCCAGCCCGATACGTGGTGTAGAACTGTGTGGGAACAAGCCCACCTGGAAAGCCCGAGTGAAAAGGCCTCTTTGCTCGAGTAATTTGTGATTTTTGTATCTGGAATTAATTGCCAAGACGCGTGAATTTCTGCTCTGAGAACTGGGTTTGTGGCAAGAGGCTCAAGTTGGAGAGTTTAGAGAGCTGAATTGTATGCGTAGCTTTCGGGGTAACTGAGCCCCCGGAGCCTCCGTCTCCCTCCCTGCAAAGCAAAGCGAGACTCGCTCTGGCTGCTGCGGGAGCCTCTGGCGCTGCAGGAGGGGGTCGGCAGAAACAGCTTGTTCAGCCGTCTCCTTCTGACAGCGATCTGTTTCCAGTTGCTGTAAACATCCTTGTACATATGCTCTGTGTACTCCTAGCTTTCCTGTTCATTGAGGCAGTTTGTTTTAATCTGGGAAGAAATCGCATGTGGTTTATTTTCAGGTTGGACTGTGGCATAATTTAGAGTTCCACTGGACCTGGTGCGGAGATGTGTATCATTCCTTAATGGCTTTGCGGCCTTGAGTTTATCACTTAACCTTTTTCATGTGGGGATCAGATTGGGTAATACTTTAAGTCCCTTGCAGCATTAGTTTTAGAGCTCTTTGTATTTCCCCTGTACATACCATCCCCATGCTTTCCAGCCTGCAGTCCTTCCCTCTTCCTGAAGTGCGTCTGTCTCATCCGTTCCTGACTCTGTATGTGAACTCTTACTTATCCTTCAAAGCCTCGCTGCACAAACCCTTTCATTGCCTTCCATTTACCCAAAGCTAGAAATAATTCTACTCTGAGCCTCCCAAAGTGCATGGTTCCTCTTTTATCACTTTCAGACCCCACATTACGGTTCTTTGTGTGTAGATATCTTTTTTGCATGCCCGAAGTACCGTGTGGGCAAGATCTCTGCCCCTCCAGCTTTGTAATCAGCATCAGCACTGGGCCTCACCTCCAGTAGTAGCTACTGCATTGCTGTGTGGTGGGCCTGGGTGACCATATCTCAGAAGGAGATGTTTAAAGTGGGAAGAAGAGGAGGTTAGTACCGTAGCCTTGGTACACTGACATGTTAGTTTAGGCATTTGTTGCAGAAGACTTTATATCAACAAATAGCTTCTATACGTCATATGCCTTTATTGGATCTGAAATAAATCTTTTCTCCCCCATGGGTCAGTAGCACATAGTTTTAAATTCTGATTTCTTAAGTCATACATCTGACTTTAAGAAGCAAAAAAAACATGATCTTAATTTCTAGCGTGTGGACTTGTCTTTAGGTCCTCTCCTCGGCTGCTGTGCACAGCTACAAAACAGAAGAACAATGGCCAGAACTTGGAAGAGGACATGGGTCAGAATGAACAGAAGACAGATCTGCCCTCTGCAGAGAAGACACTGATGGAAGAGAAGGTCAAGCTGGAAGAGCAGCTAAAGGAGACCATGGTAAGGTTGCAGGCTCTGGGGGGAGCGTGGTCGTTCAAACTCCAGGTGAGTCTTTTCCGAGGACGTCTGGCCAGCCTCCGTGACAACAGAGACGGAGCCCAGACAAATCCCATCATTGTCCAAGGACTATGGCTGGGTCCTATAACAAGTTACTACCGGAGAAGGGATAGAACCCAAAGCCTGTGTGGCTGTGGTTGTCATGAGGGTCATCTCTGTTTGCTACCTAGATTATATTGAATTGAGGCTTAAAATGGTCTTTACAGGTGAGGACTATTCAGTAGGGCCCTTTAAGCTGGTCTTAGGGAAGGACAAGGGTGGGGGGCAGAGGTACGGCCATGTGGCGCTCTCCTAGGGAGGTAGGAGTTCTGTGAACTGATTAGTGATATGGATTATGACCCCATGTGGAAAAGCATGAGTGGCACAAATCGAGCTCTGGAAGCATTTAGGAATGATGATATCAAATACTGTGTGCTGGGGCCGTTCTCACCCCTTTATTTATATTAATTCTCACAACAACCCTGTGAGTCAACCATTAATATCCCTGTTTACAGATGAGGAAACTGAGGTCCAGGACGGTTTGGTAAAACTTCCCGAGGTCACCTGGCCACTGAGTGGCAGGGCGAGGGCCTGAGCCTGGGAGCCCTTGCTCTTAACCACGGCTCTGGAATCGCCTGAAGGCTGAACACGGTAACCTGGTGCACACGGAAAATAGAAATTCCAGGAGACGGATGCGATTACAGGAAAAGTTGGTGCAAAATGAGGAAGATACCAGAATTCAGATGATTAGTACACAATAAATGTTTCAACTGAATCATATCTGGGCAATGTTAACAATACCAGAGGTTCATTGATGGGGTTTTTCCTCTTCTGTGGCGTAGAGGCCAAAGCTGTCCACTCAGGTTCGTTGTTCTCCTAGACGTCTCTTCAGGGTATGGGAACTGAGCGGGTCAGCCCCTAACCGGGCTTCTAGGATTCCCTTAAGTTGGAGATTCTGCTGAGGAATGAATGAATGGTCCTCCCTGGAGGAGAGCCATCGGAACCATGAGAAATGAGAAGCCTCTCCTTGTCCTTCCCCAGCTGCACACTGAGTGAGAATGCCCTTGGGGGCTATGTGAATACGCGACACCAGGCCATCTATTCCCCACCTGCTGGAAACAGTGACACGGGTTAATGTGTTTGTGTTTATTAAGCAGCAGCTGTCTGTAACCCAAAATTTCAAACGTGATGATAGCTGTTGTTTGTGTTTTGACTTGGAGTTTGTTACATCAGATATGCTTTCCTATGAATTTGTTCCATATTTAATTCACGTGAATCAGTCTTTCTCCCTTTCTTTTTTTTAAGGAAAAGTATAAGCGAGCTTTAGCAGATACGGAGAACTTGCGGCAGAGGAGCCAAAAATTGGTGGAGGAGGCGAAACTATATGGTAACTTTCAACGTTACATGACATTGACCGAGGGAAACACGGGGCAAGGGAGGGGGTATCAGAGTGCCAGGCAAAGGGGCCAGCCCCGTGAGGAGGTGGGGAGCCTGCTGCTTCACTCCCTCCAGTGTTGGAGATGGGTCAGCCGTTGTCTAGAAGGAGCAAAATTGCCCTTAGGACTTGCACTCGGAGTGGTGAGCGTGATTCCTTCAATGAGGAGCGTGTGCTTTGCTCTTCCACAGAGACCTCGGTGTGAGCCTGCAGGTAACTAGCAGGTCGGCTCTATGAGGTTCGGCTCCTTAGCTGGAGCAGCCCTAACACGGGTCTCACTTAGGACCTCCTCAGATTCTGTTTGCATTGTCACCTTTGTATGTTTCTGTTATCGTCCTTCCTGTTTTTACGGTTGAGATCAGTGAGGTTGAAATGACTTGCCATTCAGCACAAACCTGGTAATGGCGCTGGCACTGAGGCCCGTCTCCCAACCCCAGATGTGTTGTGTTGATTACCCAAAAGGCTACCATTTGAGTACCTATGGGGACGGAGCTTTCAGTCCCCCTGTTGTAGATGCAGAACCTCAGGTTCACAGCAAGACCTTGGGTGCTCACAGTGGAAACTTGATAAGATCCGAGTTCAACACAGAGAACAAATCTCTCTTTTTTTTAATTTTATTGAAGTATAGTTGATGTACAATGTTGTGTTAATTTCTGTTGTACAGCAAAGTGATTCAGTTATACATGTATATATTCCCTTTTTTTTTTTTTTTTTTTTTTTTTTGCGGTACGCAGGCCCCTCATTGTTGTGGCCTCTCCTGTTGCGGAGCACAGGCTCCGGACGCGCAGGCTCAGCGGCCATGGCTCACGGGCCCAACCGCTCCGCGGCATGTGGGATCTTCCCGGACTGGGTCACGAACCCGTGTACCCTGCATCGGCAGGCGGACTCTCAACCACTGCGCCACCAGGGAAGCCCTATATTCCCTTTTTTATATTCTTTTATATATATATATATATATATAAATTTATTTATTTATTTTTGGCTGTGTTGGGTCCTCGTTTCTGTGCGAAGGCCTTCTCCAGTTGCGGCAAGTGGGGGCCACTCTTCACTGTGGTGTGCGGGCCCCTCACTGTCGTGGCCTCTCTTGTTGCGGAGCACAGGCTCCAGACGCGCAGGCTTAGTAGTTGTGGCTCACGGGCCCAGTCGCTCCGCGGCATTTGGGATCTTCCCAGACCAGGACTCGAACCCGTCCCCCGCATTGGCAGGCAGACTCTTCAACCACTGCGCCACCAGGGAAGCCCTCCCTTTTTTATATTCTTTTCCATTATGGTTTATCACAGGATATTGAATGTAATTCCCTGTGTGCTCTACAGTAGGATCTTGTTGTTTATCCATTCCATATATAATAGTTTGCATCTGCTCATCCCAAACTCCCACTCCACCCCCCTGCCTTGTCCACCACAAGTCTGTTCTCTGTGTCTGATTCTGTTTCTGTTTCATAGATAGGTTTATTTTTGCCATACTTTAGATTACACATATAAGTGATATCATATGGTATTTGTCTTCCTCTTTCTGACTTACTTCACTTGGTATGATAATCTCCAGTTGCATCTGTGTTGCTGCAAATGGCATAATTTCATTCTTTTTTTTATGGCTGAGTCATATTCCATTGAATATACATATATACCACATCTTCTTTATCCATTCATCTGTCATTGAACATTTCCATGTTTCCATGTCTTGGCTATTGTAAGTAGTGCAGCTGTGAACATAGCAGTGCATGTATCTTTTTGAATTATGGTTTTGTCTGGATGTATGCCCAGGAGGGGGATTGCTGGGTCATATGGTAATTCTAGTTTTAGTTTTTTGAGGAACCTCCATACTGTTCTCCATAGTAGCTGTACCAATTTACATTCCCACCAACAGTATAGGAGGGTTCCCTTTTCTCCACACCCTCTCCAGCATTGGTTATTTGTAGACTTTTTAATGGTGGCCATTCTGACTGGTGTGAGGTGGTACCTCATTGGAGTTTTGATTTGCATTTCTCTAATAATTAGCGATGTTGAGCATCTTTTTGTGTGCTTATTGGCCATCTGTATGTCTTCTTTGGAGAAATGTCTATTTTGGTCTTCTGCCCATTTTTTGATTGAGTTGTTTGGTTTTTTGTTATTGAGTTTTATGAGCTGTTTGTATGTTTTGGAAATTAAGCCCTCGTAGGTTGCATCATTTGCAAGTATTTTCTCCCAGTCTGTATGTTGTCTTTTTGTTTTGTTTTTAGTTTCCTTTGCTGTGCTAAAGCTTGTAAGTTTGATAGGACCCATTTGTTTATTTTTGCTTTTATCTCTGTTGCCTTGGGAGACTGACATGAGAAAACATTGGTAGAATTTATGTCAGAAGATGTTTTGCCTTTGTTCTCTTGTAGGGGTTTTACAGTGTCTTGTCTTCTATTTAGGTCTTTCTTTAAGCCATTTTGAGTTTATTTGTGTGTATGGTGAGAGGGTGTGTTCTAACTTCATTGATTGACCTGTGGCTGTCCAACTCTCCTAACACCACTTGCTAAACAGACTGTCTTTTCTCCATTGAATATTCTTGCCTCCTTTGTCAAAGATTAGTTGACTGTAGGTGTGTGGGTTTATTGCTGGGCTCTCTGTTCTGTTCCATTGATCTATATGTTTGTCGTTGTACCAGTACCGTGCTGTTTTGATTACTGTAGCTTTGTAGTATTGTCTGAAGTCTGGGAGGGTTATGCCTCCAGCTTTGTTGTTCTTCCTCAGGATTGCTTTGGCAGTTCTGAGTCTTGTGGTTCCATATAAATTTTAGGATTATTTGTTCTAGTTCTGTGGAAAATGTCATGGGTAATTTGATAGGGATCACATTAAATCTGTAGATTGCTTTGGATAGTATGGCCATTTTAACAATGTTAATTCTTCCAGTCCAAGAGCACGGGGTATCTTTCCATTTCTTAGAATCATCTTCAGTTTCCTTTACTAATGGTTTATAGTTCTCAGCATGTAAGTCTTTCACCTCCTTGTCAGGTTTATTCCTAAGTATTATTTGATGGGATTTAAGAGGTATTGTTTTTTTTACTTTCCTTTTCTGATATTTCATTGTTAGTGTAAAGAAATGTAACCCGTTTCTGTATGTTAATCTTGTATCCTGCTACCTTGCTGAATTCCTTTATCAGTTCTAGTAGTTTTTGTGTGGAGGGTTTTCAAAATATAGTATCATGTCATCTGCATATAATGACAATTCTACCTCTTCCCTACCATTTTGGATACCTTTTATTTCTTTTTCTTGTGTGATTCCTGTGGCTAGGACTTCCAGTACTATGTTGAATAGAAGTGGTGAGAGTGAGCATCCTTGTCTTGTTCCAGATTTTAGCGGGAAGGCTTTCAGCTTTTCACCATTGAGTATTATGTTGGCTGTGTGTTTGTCGTAAATAGCTTTAAATGTTGAGGTGTTTTCTCTGTACCTACTTTCATAAGAGTTTTTATCATGAATGGTTGTTGGATTTTATCAGATGCTTTTTCTGCATCTACTGAGATGATCATGTGGTTTTTGTCTTCTCTTTTGTTGATGTGCTGTATCGCATTGATTGATTTGCATATGTTGAACCATTCTTATGACCCTGGGGTGAATCCAACTTGGTCGTGGTATATGATCCTTTTTTCCGTGTTGTTGGATTCGGTTTGCTGACATTTTGTTGAGAATTTTTGCATCTGTATTCATCAAAGATACTGGCCTGTAATTTTCTTCCTTGGTGGTGTCTTTGTCTGGTTTTGGCGTCAGGGTGATGGTGGCTTCATAGTGTCCTTCCTCTTCAGTCTTTTGGAAGAGTTTGAGAATTGCTATAGGTTCTTTGTGTGTTTGGTAGAATTCGTCTGTGAAGCCATCTGGCCCTGGACTTTTGTTTGTAGTGAGTTTTTTATTTTATTTATTTTTGGCTGCATTGGGTCTTTGTTGCTGCGCACGGGCTTTCTCTAGTTGTGGCGAGTGGGGGCTACTCTTTGTTGCAGTGCGCGGGCTTCTCGTTGTGGTGGCTTCTCTTGTTGTGGAGCACGGGCTCTAGGCGTGTGGGCTCAGTAGTTGTGGCACGTGGGCTCAGTAGTTGTGGCGCATGGGCTTAGTTGCTCCTTGGCATGTGGGATCTTCCCAGACCAGGGCTCGAACCCGTGTCCTCTGCATTGGCAGGCGGATTCTTAACCACTGCGCCACCAGGGAAGGCCCAAGGCCTGTTTTTAGTGTGGATGCCTGCCACCTCTTTCCTCATCATATCCTGGCCATTATCCCCTTGATAGGAGGTGTGACTGGTGGTGTGGTGACCAGAATCTGCACTGGATTTGAGCGGGACCTCCTCTCTGCTCTGTGGTTGTCACAGCCCTGTTGGGGGCAGGTCCTGCTCCCTAGTTGTTGGATAGAGGCCCCCAGATCCGTTTCTGAGCTGCCTGTGGGGCAGGCAGGATTGGAGCGCTCCTGCTGGAAGGGGAGCCACTCAGTATCCCTCCCCAGAGCCATCTACCAGGGAGTGTGCTCTGTGATGCCATCTGTCACCTGTTGTGCGGGCTCACAAAGTGCGCTGTTGTCAACTGCCTTCGGCCCCGCCTGCACCGTGGGAACGCAGGCAGTTGGCCCTGGGGTCCCTCAGGTGCTGTGTGCACAAAACCACCAGCACAGATCCACTGAGGTCAGGTACCAGGACCGGAGTAGTCGTGCGCCTGGACCTGCCGTGGGAGCCGCCCAGACCCTGGCCCTGCTTCTGTGCGTGCCCACAGAGCCCACAGCTGCGAAGGCTGGACCTGTCCCAGCCGCGGGAGCACCCTTTCCACTCGGACGTCCCGCACGCGCTGCTGAGTTGACAGAGTCGGCGGCAGTGGCGTGGATCACACAGCCGCGAGGAGGGGGCTCTGTTTTCAGTCTCACCTCCGCGTGTGGGCAGCCCCCTGGCACTGGTGCTCCCAGAGCTCATAAAGGCGGCACCCAGCAAGAGGCTGCCATGGCGGGCCCCACCCTTCCCTCACGGGCCCCTTAACAGCGGCGCTTCACCTCTTCTAGGAACTCTTCGTTCCTGGATGCGGTCACCTCACCTCCTGTTGCTCCTCCTCTTCCGGGTCATGGCCTGCGCTGGCTGCGTCTGTCGCCCTCCACGTGTCTGGGTTCTTCAGGGCTCGGAGCAGGCCTCCCCCCTCCTCTCGCCGTCCCCCCTACTGACTTGCCCTCCCACGGGTCTGAATGACATCCACGCACAGGTTCTCTTTCCAGTTCAGACATTTCTTCTGCGTTCTAGCCCTGTATGTCTTTACCTGGACGTCTCGGGTGTTTTAAACTGGATTCTCCCCTCTGCCTGTGCTTCCTGTCTTCCTCATTTGAGTAAATGATACTGTTGCCCGCCCAGGTGTCTAGGTCAGGCATGTGAACTGTCCTCTCCTCCCTCAAGCTCACTCCCCTCCTATCCGGTGAGTGGTGATGCTTGGACTCTGCTTCATCCACTTGTCTCTGCTGCCTCCGCTGTGGTCCAGGCCAGCTTCAGCTCTTGCATCCGTGCTCCATACCCTAGGCAGAGTGGCCACGGCAGACCTCTACCCATTCCACTGCACCATCTGGAACCTTCAGCTACTCTGGGTCTGCATCTTCCTGGTAGGCTAGCCGTCCTCAGTTCCTCCAACGTGTGGCTCCCTCCCGACTCTCCAGGCCTCAGTTCCCAGAACCCTCCTCTGCCTACCCTGCTGAACCACGTCCCTTAGGTTAATCTGTTCTCAGCACTCACGAGTGCGCCTTGTGTAAGTATCACTGTGATTGTACTTGCCACTTGTGTGACCATTTCTTGCGTGTCTCAGAGGCCATACGGGAACTAGCACAGGGTTAATCCTTAATAGACGCTCCCATCTTTATCAGATAGGTGGAATTTTAATTTCATTTTAAAGCAGTGGGGTGAAAACCCTGTGTGAAAGAGTAAAGCCTAAAACAAGCGCTGCCTCCTTCGAGACGCACAGCCTTCAAGACCCGAGAAGACTTGAGTGGGCCGTGCTAGGTCGCTGCGCTGCCAGGGCCAGGGTGGGGCGGGCCGGGGGAGCTGAGCCGTGTGCGCCTCTCATCCGCCCTGACCTCCTTCGTTCAGCAGCTGAAGCATTGTCTTGGAACCACAAACGTTTGTATCTGTGCGAAGTTTTTTAACACGTTATTTCTTCTGTTAGATAAAGGTTAAGGCTTGGGGTGTGTCCCGGTAACTTTTACCCCACGGTGCCAAATAATTGCTAACGTGTGTATTGAGTCCTTAAGTGTTCTAGGTGCTCTGCGTGTGTGTGGTTTTGTCCTCATAACCTCACTGTGTTAGGTACTGTTATCCCTGTTTTATAACCAAAGAAGGTGAGACCCAGAGAGGTTAACCAGATCACATGGGCAGTTCCGTGACAGCCAGGGATGTGGCCCCAGGCCCCGTGTTCTTTAGCTGAGGCAGCCACCTGCGCCCCTTCCTGGCTCTGCCGTCTGCGGGGGTTGCACGTCCTCTTAGCCTGGAGCAGGACTGATGGTGGTTCTGCAGGTTTTCAGCTGCTGGTCTTTATACCTCATTGGCTTTTGTCTAAACCCCAGAAAAGTTTGTCTGTTTTTTAATCCAGCCATTGAAATTCTAGGGCAAACTAGTGATTTGAGACGGTGTCATTAAATAGACTGTGTGTGACGTAAACGGGGCTTACAGTGTAGAGTTGCCCATGCAGTTGGTACAGAATGCAAACGCTGTTCTTCTTTAACTTCGTGTAGGCATTCAGGGCTTCTGCAAGGACTTGCTGGAGGTGGCGGACATTCTGGAGAAGGCAACACAGTGCGTCCCGAAGGAGGAGATTAGAGACGATAACCCGCACCTGAAGAACCTCTACGAGGGGCTCGTGATGACTGAGGTCCAGATCCAGAAGGTGTTCAGGAAGCACGGCTTACTCCGGCTGAACCCCGCGGGGGCCAAGTTCGACCCCTACGAGCACGAGGCCTTGTTCCACACGCCGGTTGAGGGCAAGGAGCCGGGCACGGTGGCGCTCGTTACCAAAGTGGGGTACAAGCTGCACGGGCGCACCCTGAGACCCGCCCTGGTTGGGGTGGTGAAGGCGGCTTAGCGGCCCCCACGGGCTCCGGGGCTTTGTTGCGATCACTCGCTGACTCAGGCCACTTCATCTTTCCTCAGCTGCGGGTGCACGTGACCTTTTCCTAAACCTTGTTGCCAGGCTCTAGTGACCAGTGGCTGGACAGGAAGTAAGCCAGTTGCACAGTTGTGTTAATGAACATTCGGGAGTTACTAGTTCCACGTGCTCACAGGACAGGCCGGCGGGATGCTACCGGACCCTAGGGTATCAGGAAAAACACCGTGTCTGCTCAAACTCTGGTGACGTCAGAGTATTTCAAATGAATAAAAGGTCTTCAGGAGTCCTGCTGTTTGCTAGCTGGCTGCGCCGGCTGCACTGCGTCCTCTGCGTCTCACTGTAGCACGCGAGTTCCTGGACTGCTTAGCCACCACCCGTCACTCAGTGAAGGCAAGGCAAGAGTTTAAACATTTTTCTTGCTAAGAGAAATTGTACGACACCCTTGGTGAAGAACGCGTTTGCGTTCGTTTATGATCAGTTACTGTCTCGCTGCTAAGAGCGATCGTCTTCTGGCTTTGGGAGGTGTGAGACCAGCGGGCACACCCTAACGTCCTCACCTCCTTATTTTGCCAGTAACTGAATTTGACACACTCAGTTACTTTCGTCCTGTTTTGTTCATCTCTTTATAGAAAGGTTTAAATCTATACCCAACTAGTTACTAATGACCAGAAGGTACTTTCTCCCTAGTAAGATGGACTTCCTTAGAAATCTGAGGGACTGTGTGCTTGGTATGTTTTAAATGTTAAATTTAAAATTTTATTTCAGAGGATTGAAGCCCTGTTGTTTATTTTCCTACGCTCTGCTAGCTGTGTGCTTTGGTGGAGGAGATCCTTACTAAGCAGAGAAGTGTGGCTTAGCTTTCCGGGTCTTTGCTCAAATCCTGCAGCTGTGCGCCTGACACACGTAAACGTGTTGGCTTCTGTCCCCGAAGGGGACCGTGGACGCTTGGAAGCAGCAGCAAGGACACACGACCGGCAAGCGCTGGCCCTGTGACTCGCCGCCGGACCCTCCGTTCCTCGCTTGAGGGGAAAAGTTGAATGACTGAGGTATTCTTATAAACGAGGGGAAAAAAAGTAACCTTCCACTAGCTTTGCTTCTAAGAGGTACTTCTAGGATTAAAGGTCAGTACTACGTAAGAAAGGGGGGTAGTCGATTTGAAAGGTGTAGGTGATATTCCCATAATTAAAATTCCAATTTATACCATTTCAAGAAATTTCCCCCCCTTTTTATAAATTTATTTATTTTTGGCTGCGTTGTGTCTTCGTTGCTGCGCACGGGCTTTCTCTAGTTGTGGCGAGCGGGGGCTGCTCTTCATTGTGGTGCGCGGCCTTCTCATTGCGGTGGCTTCTCCTGTTGCGGAGCTCAGGCTCTAGGCGCGCCGGCTTCAGTAGTTGTGGCGCACGGGTTTAGCTGGTACACGGCACGTGGGATCTTCCTGGTCCCCTACATTGGCAGGCGGATTCTCAACCACTGCGCCACCAGGGAAGCCCGTCCCCCTTTTCTTTTAAGCTGCTTTAAATAACTTGGTCAAGAGCATAGCCCAGAACTAAAGGCAACAGTACAGCGTACTGAGAAACAGCCGAGAGTTACGCCTGCTCTTTACACTGTGGCTGTGAGCACAGCCTTTCGCCTCCCTGGACTCATCTGTAAAATGAGGGTGAATAAAGAAGTAATTTTCAAACTAATTTCTTGGACCGTGTGCAGTCCCATCCCATCCCTTTTCACCTAGAGCTGCACCTGCAAAAAGGTGCTAAACCTAGAGATGGTCTCGCTTAAAGGTGATCAGCTATTTGTTTACTGTTTCACTCATCCACAATCACCGCTAACAGGCAAACATTTAATTTTGTACACACTGACACTGGCAATTAAAGACCCGTGGGCTGCACTCTCGTCGAGTTCCTGGGTTTGCGCAGTCGTGGCCTGGATTCATAGCACGTGTAGGTGACAGAGGCAGCGCTGTCTACTCGCCATCGGTTCTCCCGGCCTGGCTCCACGAGAGCTCTGGCTGTTCCGCTTCTTTCAGGGAAGGAGAGTGGGCGTAAAGGGGTTTCTGCTTAAGTGAAATCTATTTTAACTCCCCACAGTCTGGAGGAAAGACTGGTGTGACACGGAAGTGCCGCACTAAGACGTCACGGGCTGTCCCCCATCCTGATTTTGAAGGCTGGCTCATACCATCTACGAGACTGAAAAGCTAAGGCTCCAGGGGCAGGCGGTAAAAAGCAAGCAGTGACACTATTTGGTTCTCAACCTGTTTAATATGTAAAAGGGAAATAAGAACAGTAGGCAGAGTTTCGGTTTTAATACATTCTCGGAATGTTGGCCACCCAGAGCATCATTCTGAATAGCTGATTATCTTTTGTGACTCAAAGAGTTTAAACTCTGAAAAGACCTAATTAACTCCATGGGATTATGGTGACCAATTTATCATGAGAATTAAATATAGAAATTTAAAGGCTCCGAGCTAACAGCAGGGTAAGGACTAATGTGACAGTAATAGCTGGAGTTGATGGGATAAGAGGCAACCAATCATAAAATTACATTTCCCTTCTAACGAAGCGTTAATACTCTAACATAAATTATACATTCATTATGGTGTTTGTTTCAAAACAGTCAAGCCTAGATAAATTCTTCATACCATCAAAGAGATACACATACTGAAAACCTGCTTAAACACAAAAGTTTTTCACTTGACAGCTCTCAGCCAGGGCCACGCACATTTACAGGGAGCTTTTGCTTCTCAAGCTTAATGAAAGTCTGGCAATCATTTTATATAAAAATAAGACTAAAGTTAAAACCTCATCAAACTAGGAATCTGATGTAGAAAATCAATGACATCAGAGTAGCTAAAGCCAGTAGTTCTCAAACTTCAGCCTGCATCCCGGTCACCTGGAAGGCCAGTAAGAACACAGCTCCACGGGCCCCACCCCTAGAGTTTCTGAGGACTGGGGCGGGGCCTGAGTACCTGAATTTCTAGCAGGTTCCCAGGGGGTGCTGATGCTGCCAGTCCAGGAACCCCAGGTGAGAACCACTGGCTGAACACCTGCGGGAACGTAGCACTGCCTCCGTCTCTGCTCAGTGGTGGACGGGACCCGCTCTCCGCCAGCCGTCGTCCTGCGGGGCACCGGGAGCAACAGCACGGCCCGCCACCGCGTGCTCACAGAGACGCCCTGGACTCCTCGCTAGGCCACAGGGAGCGCTTCTCTGCCAGCGTGCCGTGCAGTTTACAACTAAAGCCATATACAGTGTATCTGAAGGGCTTACTTAATGCTGAAAATTTCACCCCTAGAGGACAGAAGAACGTAAAAAGAAAGGAAAAGGCACCGTAATTAAGTCGTTCTTGGAAATGATGAGGTTTTCTTCCTTTTTCTTTCAAATGACTTCACTTTAATGTAACTTCAAGCCCAAACACTCCGGGAGGTAAACAGTCTTGGTAGCTATGAGGGAGGAGAGGCAGGACGCGCCCCAGGAGGAACTGACTGCTGGGCTCTGGCCACTCCACCAACTCTAAAGCAGGGCCTTGGACACAGGAGCCCTGAGCAGCGGGAAGACGAGGGACTCCTCAGGTTCCGGAAGGAAGGTACCGTCCAGGTCCACGAGAGAGCGCCCCTGGGAGCATCTCTAAACGGCCGGGCAGAAGCCACCTCTGAGTGTGGTTCAAGACGGCGACCCAGAGGAGCGGCGCCCAGGCCTCGCCCTCGCCAAGCCGAGCGCCTGACACCACCCCAAGTGAGATGCAGGGCCAGAGTCGCAGCGAAAGAGGTACCTGCAACCGGGGTGAAAACCCTGTGGGGAGCTAACGCCAGAACCCAGAGAACTCTCAACCGTGAACCTTCTAAAACGAGTTCTTCCAAGTACAACGCCTGCAAGTTCTCAGAGCAGCAAAAAGCAGCCCCAGCATTCTGGCAGTCCGTGCTGGGCCCGGTGCCCCCGAGACCCAAGGAGCCTGCCAAGGGCCGCTGCTCCTCCCACGGTGACCCCCTCACCCCCGGGAACAAGCCGGGGCGGTCGGATTCGGGAGCTACAGACGCTCCATTTGGCCAACGTGTTCCACACCACATTCCTCCTCTCCAGTCCCCACGGACGCCCTGTCCTGTCCTCCCCCGGCCTCTCTTCCACCTGCCCTGCCCGGCCCCCATCTAAAGTGCCACGTGCCGGGCTGTGCCGGGGTGTCAGGTCACAGGGCGGAGCTGGCAGCCCGGCAGGGCAAGGCGTCCCTCTGCCCACAGCACAACAGTCACGTACCAAAGGGAAGAAACTCACAAAGGGAAATTACCCAATCTCGTAATTCTCCAAACTGAACACTTAAAGGCAAATCGTCATCTTAAAGTATTACTTTCAGGACTAAGGTAAAATAGATACTTGTCTCCCTCATGATCTAAGTGTTACTACTGCTTCTGAAGAGGACCATAAAAAGAATTATATCCCCCAAAAGAGAACTCAATTTGTTTAAAAAAGAGCAACGGGGAAAAAAGCGTTTCCTCGCCCCCCCCACCCCCACCCCCCGGGTCATTTTGGCTCACAAGCTTTTCAGCATCACTCCAGGTCTCACAGGGACTCGCCTTCAGGAAGCATCCCTGGAAATCCAACCACTCTCCGTGAGGAAGTTTAAAATCCTTTTCTTCAGGACCTTGTCCAGGTAGCTGGGCAGGCGGCTTTTGGAGGGGATGCCCTGCCGCTTCTGGAGGTGGTCCTTGATGATGATGGTCTTGACGGTCACGTAGCGAGCGGGGCTCAGGTTCACGGAGCTACAGAGCACCTTCTCGCGGTCCGACAGCAGCTCGAAGCCGGGCAGGTTCTCGATGGCGGCGAATTCGCTGTCCTTGCCGTCCTCCTTCCCCCGCTTGGAGCCGGCCGTGTTCTTGTTCTCCTTCCGCTTCTCCCGCTTGTGCCGGGCCGCCTCGTACTCGGCCGATTCCTCCATCTTGGTGATGCCGTTGCGCCGGTACCGCTGCAGCTCCCGGATCTTGGCGCGCAGCATCTTCTCCTTGTGCATGTTTTCAAAGAGGTCGTCGAACTCCTTGCAGGACATGAACTGGTAGAGCGGCCGCAGCTTCAGCCGCAGCTCCTTCTCCTCCTTGGTGACCTTGCGCTTGGCCGTCTTCTCCTTCTCCTTCTTGTCCTTGCCCAGGAAGGCGGGCACCAGGTTGTAGTCGCGCGCGATGTTCTTGCGCCGCTGCCGCTCCTTGAGCTTCCGCACGTACATGTCCACGTGCGCGCGCTTCAGCTCAATCTCCACGTCGTCGTCGTCGTAGTTGACCGAGAGCCCGCTGATGAGCGTCTCGGCGTCCTGGTCGTACTCGATCTCGTAGTCGTCCCGCAGTGGCATGTAGCCCAGCTGCTGCTGCTCGGCCACCGAGATGTCTAGGGGAGGCAAGGGGGTGGTGAGGCTGGGAGACAGGGGGCCTCCACTGGGGCAGGTGTGGTCTGTCACCCGATTGGGGATGGTGTCGGGGATGCAGGCTTTCCCCAGGTTTCCGTGGATGTACATGCTTACATAATGCTCCATCACTTCCTGGGGAGTCCGGGAAGCGCCAACGTGAGCAGCCATATCCTCCTACAAGGGCAAAGGTCAGAGGTCATTTCCGAAGTCAGAGTGTCAGACTCAGGGTTCGCGCGATTCCCTTAACGCTTTCACAAAGGTTCACCTGAACTACTTCCTATGGCATCATTATGGTCCCCCCGCACCGGAGACACTCCTCCTGCACGTTCTCTTGGGCTGGGCTGATCGCGTGGAAGTCAGCGCTAGAGGGAACTTCGAGGATTCCGCCCGCGAGAAAGTGAGGACCCAGAGAGGCACCAACGTGCACGGGGTCACGGTGCAAGCTGGCGGCAGAGTGGGGCTGGAACCCATGTCTGAGACCCCGACTCTCCTCCGGGCTCCCTAAGAGGGCGAGCAGAGGCCCCTGGCACGGGCCGATCTGCCCGCCGCGCGCCCCGCACTCGGGGCGGCTGTCTGGCTGAGGGGCTCACAGGACGCGGGCGCACAGCCAGAGCTCTGGGGCGCCCGCCTCATCCCAGCCCACCTCTCCATTCCCACACCGGACAACAGACGCACCCGGGTCTCCAGCGCGCTGCCCGCCTCCCAACAGAAAGGGCCGAGGCCCGGTCTTTGACACCCCGGCCCCGAGGGTCCGCCTGTCCCTTTCCTAGGGGGCGGTCGGGTTGAGTGGGAAAGAGCCTTTCAAAGGGGAAGGCGAGCCATCACTTCTGACAGCCCCCGTGGTCTGGCAGCTGGAAACGCCCAGGCTGCAAGCAGGCGTTCATTCCTACAGAAGGTAACTGCCCGCGAACACAGGGTTATTAATGGGAGGAAATCGTACAACTCCCTCAATCTTTTCCTTCTGCCAAGAGGCCTCTTCCTCAAAGTCAACCGCTAAAGCCACTTCAGAAAGTAACTGCCCAGAATGCGCACTCATTCACCGGCAGCCACTCAGCACCCCGCCGGCCTCGCTCACCCCGCGCTCTGCCCTCCCGGCTTTGGCAGCCGCCGGGGCGTCGCACAGGCTGCCTTCCGCCCCAGAAACTCGCGCCCCCCGCCCCCCGAGATCGGGATGCTCCCTGCACCCCGAAAGGCCAAACTGGAACCCAAGAAAACAGCCGGCCCCCGCGGGCTGACGCTGCTGACAAACTGGGCACGGAGGGGAGGGGAGGGGAGGGGAGGGAAGCATTAGGAAGGATCCCTGGTACAGTGACCAGACCCAGCGGCCCTCCCGGAGGTGCCGCGCAGAGGGCGGGGCTGAAAGGCACCGGAACAAAGGCGGCTGGACCACGACCTAACTGCAAGGCCTCTTTCTGAGCACCATGCAGGGAAAAGGGAGGACCAGAGCTAAAGCTGGACTCTGTCCCATGGAGAAACTACATGCTTTCTTCTTTAAAAATCACTCTTAGCGGGTTTCTTCCCTGGTGGAACAGTGGTTGGGAATCTGCCTGCCAGTGCAGCGGACATGGGTTCGAGCCCTAGTCCGGGAAGATCCCACATGCCGCGGAGCAACTAAGCCCGTGCGCCACAACTACTGAGCCTGCGCTCTAGAGCCCGCGAGCCACAACTACTGAGCCCAGGCGTCACAACTACTGAAGCCCACGCACCTAGAGCCCGTGCTCCGCAACAAGAGAAGCCACTGCAATGAGAAGCCCGCACACGGCAACAAAGAGTAGCCCCCGCTCGCCGCAACTAGAGAAAGCCCGTGCGCAGCAACGAAGACCCAACACAGCCAAAAATAAATAAAATAAAATAAATTTATTAAAAAAAAAAGACACTCAAAAAAATCACTCACTCTTAGCATCAACTCTGTCATTATCCTTCCCCAGGAAGCATTTCGTCCAAAAAACAACAAAACAAAAGCAAGTCACAACCATTCCCAACAGCTACTGCCACTGACGCAGGCGGGCCCCGCCCTCCTCGGAGCCTTGAGTCCCACAGTAAAGGGGCAAGAGCCCCCCTCAGCAGCCAGCGAGGCTCTCGTGGACGGTAACGGTCTTCCTCCACCCCACCCTGGGGCCTGGGAGCCCCTGGGACACGCTGGGAAGACATTGTCCCTGACCCACGCCCTTTCGGGAGCATGTCACCCTGGTGAGCGTGTCGGGAGCGGGACTGCCCGCCTGCGCCTGGTCTGAGCTGCCAGCTCGGGGAGCCGTGCCCCTCAGCCTCTCCCCCTCACCGCAGCTTCCACCCAGGCTGCGTGCGTAGGAACTTGGGCCCCAGATCTGGGCCCCGTCCCTGGTGCGGTGCAGACCTGCTGTGAGAGCTCTGCCCTCCAGCAAGTCCGCTGTCCACCCTGAACCCCAGCGACCTGCCTCCCAGAAAGCATCAGATGCTCAGAGCACCACACTGAGGGTAAAATTTAAACCCTGAAAGAACAGAAGGATTCTCGGCAGTAAAGCTGCATCTGACCAAACCAAGGTATTTTTATTGATCTGAGGTTCTCTCCATCAATCCCGACACTCTGGGAACAGAGAGCAGAGGCTGTGAAGGCAGCAAGGAAGCCTGGGGGCCGCAGGCCAGGGATGCACGGCGCGTCCTCCCGGCGAGGGCTCCCAGGGCCTCACCCGCGTTCGCTCCCACATGGGGCAGCTGAAAACGCACGCAGCAGAAGGGTGTGTTCACGCTGCTGCCCTCGTGCCCTCGTGCCAAAACGGCTGGGAGACAGAAAGCTCTCCGCCTGTGGTGCATCAGACACCTTCTAAGGACACACGACTCCAGCCCCGTCCCCCAGGGCATCGGGTGGGGTTGGCAGTGGGCCACTTCACTGCACACCTTCTCACGACTTAGCGTTTTCAAGTTATGAACGTACTGCCCATTTTTAAAACTAAGGAAAAGTCCCAAGCAGAGGGAAGCATCAGGAAAGGGGACCCTGATCGGCTCTGTTCACCACTGTGAGGCCAGGGCCCGGCAGCCAACCCCAAACTACAGACGCCCCACAAGCACCGGGCCAGCACTCCCCACAGGCGTCCCGGGCCCAGAGACACGGAAGGAAGTGTGCAGACCCAGAGAGGACGAGACGTGGCAGCTACCTCAACGGGGGTGCTGGTGGGACCCCGGGCCTGTCTGTGCGTGAGCTAATGGCTCTGGGCCAATGCTGGCTTCCTGCACTGGGCAGATGCAAGATGCTCACACTTCGCGAGGGATTCTGTGTGCTGGGTTTTCACTTCTTTTGAGTAAAACTACAAGTATTTTTTAAGTAAAGTTAACTCTGCCTCAATTCTCTGTTTACACAGGTCTAAGATTTTCATCCAAAATGTGTAAAGGAAAAACATACAGAGCCCTTAAAAGACACGGCTCTTGGGCTTTCCTGGTGGCGCAGTGGTTGAGAGTCCGCCTGCCGATGCAGGGGACACGGGTTCGTGCCCCGGTCCAGGAGGATCCCACATGCCGCGGAGCGGCTGGGCCCGTGAGCCGTGGCCGCTGCGCCTGCGCGTCCGGAGCCTGTGCTCCGCAACGGGAGGGGCCGCAGCAGTGAGAGGCCCGCGTACCGCAAAAAAAAAAAAAAAAAGACACGGCTCTTGTGTTCCAGGGGGCGACACCCCAACGCTTCCGTGGCTGCACGCCTCGCTCTGCAAATCTGCAGACACTCCCGCGCTGCGTGGAGGCCAGGCAGTTTCCGGCCTCGCCAGGCAAGAGGGCCACACAGCTGCGGGCCCTGCGCTGACACCTCAGTTATCCAGCTCCTCTTCAGGTAACAAAGGGGGTCTCTGGCTCCAGACGGACCCGGGTGAGGGGTTATTTATGAAGCCACAGATCAGTGGGGCGCTGTGGGGTTAGCGCCCTGTCACCAGGAGCCCAGGAACCCCCACCAGCAATCAGGCCAGCCACTGCCAGGAGACACTGGCCGCCAGCTGCTGCTGAAGAGAATCGCCCCCCAGGGGCCACCACGTGGGCTTAACGAGCACTGAGAGAGGCCCGGGAAAGCACGCAAGACCCTTGTTTCCAAGGACCCTCAAGCAGGGAGGGTCATAATGGAACAGTCTAAGTGACAGCGATGACCCAGCTCTGATTCTAACAGGAGTCCACAGAAGGCAGACAGGTTCAGGGAAGCGAAACCATAGAAAGATGATGGTTAAAAACAGCAACGGCACTCCTGCCACAGGCCCAGCACCCTGCTCGTCACCCCCTTCAATCTTCACGTGTCAGTGGTCACACAAGGCCAGCCCACACACGTGAGAGAAGTGTCCCATCACCAAGTGACAGCGTCCCATGTGACAACGGGGGTGAATGGGAGGGAAGTTCTTTCCCTCACACGTTCAAGGTCAAAGTTGTTGCTTAATCCGGATGGATGGATAGACGGATAGATAGATGGACAGAGGATGGATGGATGGAAGGACAGATGAACAGAAGCATGGATGGACAGACAGACGGCTGGGCAGGCAGGAGCAACAAAAGTGAGTTTGGGGGAAAGAGATTTGAAGAGAAAGTTCACTTCAAGTACAACTAGAACTAAACAAGGAACACAACTGTATCCTGCGGTTGGTTCCGCTCCCACCGCAGCACGCAGTAACACACCGCAAGTAGCCCGAAGTCTAACGCTAAACGCTTAGAAAAAAAGAGACTCCCATCTTTGCAAAAAGGTAAGGAGAGTTAGGGATGCTGCTTCCTTAAGTTCTCCGAAAAATAAAGGAAAACGTGTCTCTCAGACACTGAACTGGGCCCGTGAAGTCTACTTTCCAAGGTCACTAGACCCAGGCCAGGATGCGGCCTCTCCAGGAGAGGAAGGAGGCCCCAGTGGGCAACAGCTCCACCGGGCTCTCTGGCTGCTCTGCACGCCCTCCGGCCTTTCCAGGCACACGCATGCCAGCCTCCAGCACCTGAGCAGGGAAAGGGAGAAAGAACCGTCTAGAGAGCCGCCAGCACTGCGGGCCGGCCCGCTCCCGCCAGTGGCGCCGCCTCGGGGTCTCTGCCCTCCGTGCTGGCCACTCTCACCCGAGGCAGCCTCGGCCCCTCCTGACCTGAAGGTCTGCTCGCCGGGCTGCCGTGCCGACATCCTCCAGACAAGTGCCGACCATCCTCCACGTGCGCAGGCTGGGGCCAGGCCTCGCGACCCACTCCTGGCTCCACCCCTTCACTGCTCAGCAACTCAGACGAGTCACTTCTCTGTGCCTCAGTCTCCCTGTCTGAATTACGGAGGTAATGCTACCACCTCCTTCACGGCACAGAAGAGGGAGTTAATGAGGTGATGCACGCACAGTGCTTGGCCCAGTGCCGGGCACAGTGTGCCCCCAGGGATGTTGGCTACTGTTACTACTGCGAAGCTGTCAGCGTCACTTCCACAACCTGTGTTTATTCTCAAGACCCAGATCATCTCCTCCAGGGAGGCTGTGACGATCCCCAGAACTAGGGTCAGATTCTGGCTCAATTACTCACTAGCGTGGGGTCCTTATCCTCTCAACTTCTGCTGCTTGATCTGTAATTCCTCCTCTTAAAGGGTTTGGTCAGGATAAAACAAAAATCATCATGAATAGCGTACGACCCTTTACATCTGTCACCTCGTTTCATCCTCCTAGCAGTTCCCACGAGGTACCATGACTTTTACGGACTGGGAGAATAACCCTAGGTGAAGCTACCCCCAGGGCACCGGCCAGCACTCGCCCACCCGGTGGCGCAGGGCACAGCAAGAGCAGGCCGTGCAGTCAACTGCTTTCTGAGACGTTCAAAAGGCAGCGCAAGGCCCCGCCGCCGGGCTCCAGCTCTCCCTTCCAGACGGACCACATCACAGAAGTGCGGCCGCGGCTCCCTCTCTCCCCTCTGGGATGTGTGAGGGCACTGCATGACCTACTTCTTCCCGGGCAGAGAATTCAGTCCAATCTCTGTGCACAAACCAGTGCCTTTAACAGAACGACTGTCTTTAGCGTCACAGAGCATCCTTCCTGTGCAGGCTGGCGGTTCTGCTCTAGAGCGTCCTAGAGAGCGCACGT
Organism: Leucopleurus acutus; assembly: GCF_964270905.1. Classification (NCBI taxonomy): domain Eukaryota; kingdom Metazoa; phylum Chordata; class Mammalia; order Artiodactyla; family Delphinidae; genus Leucopleurus; species Leucopleurus acutus. The sequence goes on from NC_139146.1 coordinate 4,273,966, forward strand.
CCTTTCTCGGCGGCAGCGTCTGCCTTTGCGCCGGAGGCTCAGGGGCCAGGCCCGGGGCGGACGTGCGCTGCATCTCCCCAGAGAGGCCCCGCTCCAGCTTCCTTTCTCTTTAAGGGAAGAAGCCTCAAGGGGACAGAAGCAACCCGGCAGTCCCGGGGGCTGGCTTCGGACCCGGACCCGGACCTGCAGCCCCGCCTGGACCTCTGCGCCCCCGCGTGCACGTGTGCCCTTCTCCTCGGACCGGCTGCGAGGACCCTGGGCCAGGCCAGCCCCCTGTGTGCTCACACGGGGCCCTGGACGCGGCCATTGCCTCCTCCAGCCCCGGCCGGTCACCTTTCACACTGAAGAGAACAGCCCGCCTGCCTCTGGGGGCTGGAAGGACGCCCTGGGCCACCCATCCCGCATCGTAGGCCCCAGACCTTCCCCTGCCTTCCAGCCCGACCCCTCCTCCGGGATGCGCTGCTGTCCAGGTCAGGGCCGCCTCCGACCGCAGAGGTCGGTGACTAACACGGGTCTCTCGTCTGTGCTTCCAGGTCATCAGCCATTCCAGGGGCCCTGTTTCCCAGGGCCACTAATCCTGTCTGCTAGGTTTTTTAGCTGGAAAGTTCTGTAAGCCTCCCCCCAGTTCCAGGTTCCCTGTCTGCCTCCCTAAACTCACTCAGGATTCACCAGCTCACACAGGGGACTGGCCCTCAAGGGGACTAAAGCCTCTCGGGTCAAATCAGGCCACCTGTGAAATAGCCTGATAAAGCTGTGTGCCCCCCTGCAAAAACAGAGCACGGCAGGTCCTCAAAAAGACTACACAGATCCAGCAATCCCATCTCCTGGTATCTACCCAAAATAAGGACTCCAACAGATAACTGCACACCTACATTCACTGCAGCATCATTCCCAACAGCCAAAAGTGGAAGCAACCCAAGTGCCCATCGAGGAAGACTGGATAAGCAAAAGGTGGTCGGTCCACATAATGGAGTATTATTCAGCCTTAAGGAGGAAGGATGTCCTGACACCTGCTACAACCCTGACGAACCTGGGGAACATGATCCTAAGTGAAACAAGCCAGTCACAAAAGCACAAACATTATTACGTGAACCCACTTACGTGAGGTCCCCAGAACAGGCAAACCCACAGGGACACAAAGTAGAATAGCAACTAAGAGGGGTTGGGGGAGGTGGAAAAGGGGGACGGAGTTTCTGTCTGTGAAGATGTTCTGGGGACGATGGTGGTGATGGCTGCCCAATGTGGATGTACTAATGCCGCCGAACTGGACACTTACAACTGGTTAAAATGGCAACGTTTACATTATGTATGTTTCACCACAATAAAAATATATACTTTTTTTAAAATAATAGAAGTTTTAGAAGTCACAGGCCGTGCTCCACATCAGTGGTGTTTAAGGAGGGCCCCTGGGCCAGCGGCAGCTTCACCGGTGAAGTGGTGAGAAATGCAGATTCTCACACCAAGACTCAGACCTGTGACTTCAGAACCCGGAGGGGGAGGGGGGCAGGACCCGCGTTTAACAAGCCGACCAGGCGCTCTCAGTCACACTGCTCTGCATAACCGTGCCCATCCTGGCTGGTTTCTCCATCCAGGCTCTTCCCCACCCCGCCGCCTCCTCGCCATCCGCAATGGCGACTGAGAACCCCACCGTCGGGAGGCTCACGGGATGGACTTGCCCGCTCCCACCAACACAGAAGGGACTTGCGCCTGGTTGAGAAGGTGACAGTTCTCATGGTCCCCAAACGAGGCTCTGCTGACCCACTGCATTAGGACTCCCAGAGAACGTCTGTAAACACCTATTTCCAGACCTCACCCAGGGGCTACTCTGTGCACCTAGCACAGGGGCTGACATAAAACGGGCAGGGCTTTCCTGGTGGCGCAGTGGTTGAGAGTCCGCCTGCCGATGCAGGGGACACGGGTTCGTGCCCCGGTCCGGGAAGATCCCACATGCCGCGGAGCGGCTGGGCCGTGAGCCATGGCCGCTGAGCCTGCGCGTCCGGAGCCTGTGCTCCGCAACGGGAGGGGCCACAACAGTGAGAGGCCTGCGTACCACAAAAAAAAAAAAAAAAAAAAAAAACGGGCCCCAAGTAAGTGCCAGATGAACAAATGAACCAACGACTGCACAGCACAGCGATCACCTACATATCCGGCATCACCCAGGCTGCCGGACGCCTACTGTCATCTACAAGCATAAAACTCCTTGTTCAGGACATTCCACCTGCCTCCAATAATCAGGCCGAATGTATGTGCACAAGCACAAGCCCCCGCAGAGTCCACAGAGAGCTTCGCATCCTTTTTCAATTTGAAATCTAGCTTCAAGGCCAGCTTGAACCCCACCTCCCCCTAGAGTCCTCCTGACCACCGTCTGCAGGAGCCCGGGCCTCCCTCAAACTGTTCGATGCTCCAGCAACCAATCAACAAACGTAGACTATTTCACCCTTGTGTTTACATCTGTATCTGCATTCCTGCAGGATCCGTGTCTCATTCTGAATCTGCACAGCGTCCACAACACAACCGGCTGCCCTTGGGGGAGGAGGTCTCAATACCCACGGTGATGAGACCCTGTGGGCCCACCCTCCAGCCCTTCCCCGGTCTCGCCGTCACAGCTGTGTGTCCCCCCCGGCCCCCGCGGCTCGTCCCCAAACCCTCCCAGCCTTACTGCCAGTACCCCTCGGCCGGGCCCACAGCGCTGGGACACGGCGTGAGCAGATGGCCCGGGCTTCACGGCAGCCTGTCCCCACAAAGTCCCCACGACCCCGCGCTCACACGAACCATCGGAGAAATCGGAATGAAGGCTGTCACCTGCCTCCGCGCCACTGTCCCCACTGCCTTTCTCCACACCTCGCACTCAGCCCGTGAAAGCCGGTTCCTGCACCCCGCCCCGTCCCACCCACTCACCTCCCGCCGAGCCGGGTCCAGACCTGGCTCCTCACGTCGCTCGTTACCCCGGGGAGGCTAAGGCCCAGGCTCCGGGGTCAGGCCTGTGTCTAAACCCTGGCTCCACCGCGTGGAAGGCTGGGGCATCCTGCACGAGCACTTTAAGTTCTCAGAGTCGCTGCTCTTCAGCTGTAAACTAAGAGCAACCCCACAGGGCCGCTGGGAGGAGCGTCACCCAGAACCGGCGCTTGCCAACGACGGCAAGCGTGGGACACACCGCTTACGAGCGCACACCTGGAAACGACACACATCTCAGAGCAGCAGAGGCGCTTCTGATGACGCACAGTAAAGCTCAGGGTAAAGCAGCCCCAGAGAGCACAGCTACAGACACTGGAGCCGGCGCCTCGGCGTGGCCTGTGGACCTCCAGGCCTGGCTAGCCTACCCCAGAAACCCACCCCTGGTTCGGCAGGGAGAAGCACCCGGCTTTGTCTCTCGTAACAGCCGAGCCTGCTGCCGGCCGGGAGCCGGAATCTGCATTTTTAACAAGCTCCCCAGGTGATTCATGTGCAAGTTAAAGTTTGAAAAGTACTGCTTTCCAGAACGCTCTCCCAGCTTCCTCCGATACACTACAAATGTTTTAGTCCCCGGCTCGTTTTTCGAGCATTTTCCACAGTGCTGCAGGGCAGGCAGTGTAGACAGTGCAGCTAGGAGCACAGCCTCTGAAGTCAAACTATTCAGTTTAAAACCTGCAGCACTGGGCTGCCGGGAAGATCTCACAAGCAACACAGGAGAGCTCAGCACGGTGCCTGGCGCCCAGCTAGGCTCTCGGTCCACGCTAGCTATTCTGAGCTGCTACTGCAGAGATAAGAGCTGCAAGAATGAAGTGGGGAAGGGAAGGCTCTCTAAGGCACTGATATACAGGAAGAAAGACTAGTCACGAGCCATGATCTGGGGGAAGAACTTTCTAAGCAGAAGAACTAAAAAATGATCAAGGAGGATAGCAGCTGGGATCCCAGGAGTAGGCAGGAAATATAAGGCCTGCAGGCCCTGAAGTTTCATCTGCAGAGAACTGGACGCCACTGAAAGCTGGTGTGACGTGACGTGTCCTCAAAGATCACTCTGATCCTGTTGCCTGGAATGGGCTGCAGGGCACAAGCACGAAGCAGAGAGGCCAGTAAGGAGGCTGCCAAGTGCTCGGGCGAGAGGTAAACACCAGCCCCGACTACGGCTGTGACAAGAGGTTAGCTTCTGGAAATATTCTGAAGACAGGCCTGCTGCTGAACTGGACCCAGAAGGCCCTGAGGATGGCTCTTCATGTGCAGCCCGAGCAACTGCTCGAGGTGTGAGATCTGGGTCAGGGAACGTCGAGGTGTCCGGGAGACAAGCACGAGGATGTCTGGGACGGGTTCGCGATCGAAGGCCGGAGCTCAGGGCAGAACTCCAGGCTCGGGGCCAGCTGCTCACAGCACTGTAAGCCCCTGAAGACCCGCGTGAAGCCTTTCTGTAGCATGCTCAGAGCACATGCTCCACACACATCAATAGACGGCATTTCAGGACAAAGTGAGAAGGAAGGTTTTGGCGGGTGGCAATCATGACGCTGGTGCCTAGGTGAGCATTTGCACAGCAGTGTCTCTAAGGAGTTGGGGAGAAGAGTAAAGATTCCAGGGCTGTGGAACGGGTACTGGTCCCTGAAGACTGGCTCACTTTACAGAAAGAAAAGCAGACATAAATAAAGGCAGGGTGTGTTTCGGAATGTGGGGAGAAGTGTGGAATGTCTTCCAGTAAGCCCAGGAGGAGGGGTGTACGGTCGGCTCTTGGTACCCGTGGGTTCAACCCCGCTTCGCCATTTTATACAAGGGACTGAGTACTGGAGGACTCTGGTGGCCTGGGAGAGTTCTGAAACGCATCCCCCATGGACACTGAGGGCCGGCTGTACTGCTGGAGAAGTGGCAGCAAGATGAAATACTGGTTCGGGGAAGCTAGGGGACCATCAAGTGGAAGGGTCTGGAAAGATGGGGAGCTGGGGTCGGGTCTCTCCTCCCTACTTCTCACAATGCCTGGAGGTGGCCACACATCCTTGGCGGTTGCGGCCCAGAGTACAGCCAGGCTTTTTCCCTTCTAATAGGGATGAGAGCTTCCTCTTGCAGAGTGAAAAGAGCGCTCCTCAGGGACCACCTAGAGAAGCACCGCCACGTCTCTCTCTCTCAAGGAGCCCGCTGTAAACGAATCCAGTCCAGCTCTCGCCTTTTCCTCTCAGATAAGTGTCCCTATAGAAACCTCCTGACAGAGGAAGAGGCCAAAACCCAGGACGGGACGTTCCTGTGGCGGAACCCACTGAGTCCTCCTCACACGAGGTCCTGGTGTCGAAGAGACGCCAGGATGAACAAGTGCCTGGCAGGGGACACAGGCCACAAAGCGAGCGGGGCCATGAAGGCAAGGTGAGCGCCTGCGAGGCGGTGGGAGAGGCCGCGAGCCCGTGAGGAGCTCGTCTGGCCTTCACCATCACTGTCCTCCAGGCAAAACCAACTCCTTCCTCGGGCGCCTACTGCTGTCAAGTCTGCGGACCTGCCTGTGTCCCCCGACTCCCACTCCGTCCGGTGTCTCGCCCAAGGGGTGCATTCGGCAGACACCTACGGAAGGAATCCCAAAGGCGGGGAAAACGGCCCTGGTGTCAAGACAGCCACGGTCCGAATCCCCGCTCCGCTACTTCCTGCTGTGTGACCTTGGGCGGGTGGCTTAACCTCTCTGCGCCGGGTCTGGGGCGTGAACTGGCCCTGTCCCCCCGGCCCTCCGCGGCCGCGCCGAACCCGCAGGTGCGCCGGCCTCCCGGCCCGCTGCTCACCCAGTTTCCGAAGCCGAACTGCTCGATGGCATCCAGCAAAAGCTGCTCCTCGCGGCTGGTCCAGCCGCCCTCGGCCTCGGGCCCCCACAGCGTGAAGCGCCCGCCGTCCACCAGCTGGTAGCCGTGGTAGCGGCGGTGGTGGCCGATCTCGGCGCCGGCTGAGAAGCACTCGGGGCACAGCTCGATGTCCTGGCACTCGGTGCAGCGGAAGCGCAGCGGGCTCACCTCGGCCAGGCAGTACACGCAGTACTTCTTACCGAGCTCCGCCATCTTCCCCCGCCCGCCGCCCGCGCCCGCCGCCGCCGCGCCCGCCGTCAGCGCGCCGCCGCCCGGGCCCGCCGCCGCGCTCCAGCAACCGTCGCCCGCCGCCGCGGCCGCCGCCACCGCGCCGCCCCGCCCAGGCGCCGCCGGAGCCGGCCTGCCGGGCCGCGTCCCGCCTCAACACGCAGGCGCCCTCGGGCCGGCCCGGCCGCCGCCGCCGCCGCCGCCGTCGCCCCGCTGCACCGCGCAGGCGCCCCGCGCGCACCACCGCGCGGGGGCCCGGCCCGCCGCGCTGCGCCTGCGCGTCCTTAGCGCCGGCCGCCCGCCGCTCCCAGAGTCTCCCCGACGCCCCGCCCCAGGCCGGGCGCGGGGAAAAGGGCGGAAAGGAAGCGCGGCACACGCGCCACGCCCCTCGTGGAGCGAGCCTACGGCCTCCCCCAATCAACGCTACCCGTCGTCCGCTCGCGACCTCCCATTGGCCTGCTCTTGCCAGGAGGCGGGGGGAAGGGGCAGGGCGTCAGGAGGACGTCCAGCCAATCGCCGGGCCCACCGCGCGCGCCCCTGGTTGCCCCTGGAAACTTAACAGCCTGCAGCCGGGGTCCGCGGCGCCGGCCCGGCGGGAGGGAGATGGACGACCGCTCCGACCACAATGGGGACCCCGAGAAGGAAGCTGGAGCTGTGGAGAGCCTGGCCTCACGGCTGTCCGGGATCAAAACCAGCTCTGGCCCCCAGTCCGCGGCCGAACCCGCGGAGCCGGAGGCGGAGGCAGTAGAGGCTTCAGAGGAAGGCGCCGAGCCGGCCGAGTCCCAGGAACAGCCGGCGGCCACCGAGGTTGCTGGCGAGAAGGGGCCCGGAGAGCCGGAGTGGCCGGCCGAGGCCGAGCCACGGGACCTGGCGGAGGCGGGGCCTGAGGAACCAGCGAAGCCGGAGCCCGAAGGCGGCCCCGAGGAACCAGAGGAGGAGTGGAAGGAGGAGGACGAGGCGGAGGTGGCGGCGGAGCCGAGGAGGAAGGAAATCCCGTCGCAGGTCTGTCTGCAGCAGGCCACGGCCGGCAAGGAAGAGGCTGCGCCAGACCGAGAGGCTGAGCGGGAAGGACAGCTGGCGGAGGAAGGAGAAGAGAGCGAGGAGAGCGAGAAGAAGTTTGTGCAAGGAGGCCTGGGCAAAACCGAGGACGAGCTGGGGGATTTGGACGAGGGACCCGAGCTTGAGAGCTGCGACTGGACTGAGGAGGTGCAGAAGCAGCAGGAGCAGCAGCTGCGCGCCGAGCTCCTGGCACAGTTCCGCTCCCTGACGGCGGAGCGAGAGCGCCAACAGCGTTACAGCATCTACCTGCAGCACAGGATCCTCGAGGCGCTGCGCAAGAAGGGCCTGGATGCAGCCGGGGTGCCCGAGAAGGGCGCGGAGCCTGAGGCCCCCGAGAAACAGCAAGCGTACCTACGCCATCTGGCCATGCTGGAGGATCTGAAGAAGCAGGAGTCAGATGACCTGCGCTGGTACCACCGCGAGCTGGACCAGCTGAAGCGGCAGTGCGAAGAGAAGCTCTCCCGGGTGGAGGAGGAATGGCGACGCTTGCAGGCACTCAAGAAGCAGGTGGTGATGCAGGCCATGGGCAGCTGCTGGATGAGGGGTGGTCGCCAGGCCGCTCTGCGAGAGGTGGAGCGGATCCAGGCGTTGGAGGATAAGAAGGAGAAGGCGATAAGCGCTGTGAGGCTAGAGAACGTGCAGCTGAAGCAGAGTTTGGTGCACTTTGAAAACAAGCTGAGGGCCCAGGAGGACCAGACAGAGGGCCTGCTCCTGATAGATTTTGAACAGCTTAAGACTGAGAACCAGACCTTGCATGAGAAAGTCGAGGAGAGGAATGAGGAGCTTTTGAAACTGCGCAGCAAGGTGACCAACCATGTGCAAATCATAACCCATGTGAAGGAAAAGTTACACTTTGTGGACATAGAAAATGCGTGTAAAAAGTCAGAGCTTATGCAGACTGAGGCTCAGGTGGCCCTAAAGAGGGACATCTTGACCAAGACTAAGCAAGCCCGGGACAGCCTGCGGACTGACAACATCAAGCTGAATCAGAAGTGCGGGCTTCTGGGCAAGGAAGCACTCCTTCGGGACATGGAAGAGAAGGTGGACAGGACTGAAGAACTCAGCCAGCACTTGGAAGCCCTGAAGCACCATCACGCTGGGCTTATTCTGTCCTGCAGAGGCGTGAAGCAGAAGATCAGGGAAGCCAAAGCCTTTCTGCCTCCTTGACGGGAAAGAGTCGGCAGAGCGTCTTCGATCTCAGCAAACTTCATCCTTCGTTAACGCTTATTCTCCATTTCTTGCCATTCTTAAGGCAGCCTATGATGTCTGGGATGGAACTGTGTTTTGTCTTCTTAATTTTTCAGCTTCCCAATTAGTGCTGCGCACAAAATTGAGTTAGCACTCAGTTCATACAGGGTTAAGTAAAACAGGTACAGAGGAACGAACAGGGATGACTTACTCCTCATAAAAAGCTGTCAAAAGCCCTTTTCTATCTGAGCAATTCCATAATTTCAGTGTCCTGACACTGAGGAGAACTCCCTCCTCCATGTGTGACAGGGTTCGACAAAGGGGCAGGGTGCCAACAACATTCCTGTGCATTAAGCTGTGTGAAATGCCCCTTGAATGCATTGAACTGTGTGGTCCTGAGTCTCCCGGCTCGGTTCGAACCTCACTAATTCCCTTAGTCTAAAATTGTTTTGCATGTAAGTAGCACTAGCTTCTGGGGTAATAAAAAAATACCCAGGAACAGGAGGAATGAGAACCAGGGAAAGGAGCTGGCGTTCCTTCGCCTCTCCTTTGCCAATGGAAGGAGGCCCAGTCTGCCTGCTTAACTGTGAGTGTTTGTTTCTGGCCCAACGAGTCTTCAATTCTAATGAAACGTCTTCTTGGATCCACGAAAGAAATGCATTGATCTGTACCAAAAAATGAAATTTTGTCTTCCAGTGAAGACAGAGTGGTGACTGTATTGTGTATTTTGCCAGGTGCAACATATATAGGCTGGTGACTGCCGACTGTCTGTAAGCCTTTTGTTTTCAGCGAGATATTTTCAGATCTTGGACCCTCACTGTGCACATGATTTCACTCTGTATCAAATATTAAAATGTCTCTCATTCCTTGAGTTCATGTAAGAAACACCTGATAGGTCTATCTCCTTAACCGGGAATCAGTGATGAATATTTTCCGGTTTCTTTGACACTTTGGGGAGCTAGGGGCTTGGTTTTATTTCTTCTTAACCTTAGCTTGAATTTTGAGATGTGCAGATTTGGGATTAACAGTATTCTCCCATCGCTAAACTTAAGAATAAGAAAGATCATAAGGAGGGTGATCTCTTTTTTGGTGCTAAACACCGTTAGAAACCCTTCTCTAGGCAGATGACTCAGTTGGTCGTGAGAAAATCACAATAACTTTCATCTTTTGATGACATGATTTTGTTTTCTGAAGTGTGTTCCCTTTAAAGCCAATAAAGGTTGATGAAAATTCCTTCAGCACACTTATACACTTTTTTATAACACTGTACTTATCAGAGCACACAAATGTAACAAGGAGGGGAGTAAAAAGCTTTGCCTTCCTACTTCCCTTCTCCTCAACCTCTACTACCTCTAATTTCTGTCCTCTCTCCACCCTATTCATCAAGACCAAAGTGAAGTAGTGAATCACTGACAAATAGAACTTGGTTTTCGCGGTGTCTCAAACTGAGAGCGACACAGGCGCACTAGGTTCTGTTGTGGCTGAGGAGGCTTGAAAGTCCAACTGGCAACAGGCTCGGTGCCTTCACCAAGCGAGCAGCTTTCATTATCAGCATCCAGCCCCTTGGTTCACTAGAGAGAACAGGTATTTTCAGCTGACTCTGAACCACTGGCAGTTACCCAGGTGGAGCCAAACCTTTCCTCATAAGCCTTCAACCCAGCGACTAGCAGGTCTCTGCAAGCACAAAGACACAAAACAGACCGATGAGGCTGGCCTTGCTTTAAGCAGCAAAGCTGCCGATGGCCTCTCAAATTACATGACCTGTGCTGGAGGTGTGCCAACTGACTAGATAAATAATCTGTTGATTATAGAAGCCAGGACCCCAAAGCATCCTCTCCCCCGTCTTACAGCCCTCTGCACCCCACAGCAGCCTGCGTTTGGCCCCATGCCAGCCTTTGACCCTCCGCTTTGTGAATGTCTGCTTCGTCCTCTGTGCCCCCGAGACAAAGGCCCCGGAAGACAAGGACTGTTGGCTTACCATCCTCCTTAATGGCCAAGCACAGTGCCAAGCACACAATCAATGTTGAATAAATGTGTTGGACTAATGCATGATGTCAGTCTCATTTTCTGAAAATAAGGGTTACTTGAATGCCTATTATATGTCAGGCACCAAGTTCTATGTCAGATTCAGAAACAATTACAGGCAGAAAAGAGGATTTCTCACGAAGTAGAACCACTGAGGAAAATGACAGGGGAGCAGGCTTGCAGCCACGGAAGAAGGACATGCACAGAGTTGTCCATTCCAGCAGAGACCCTGCCTTCCATGAGGGGAAAGTTATAGAGAGTAGTGCCTGAGTTTGGACTAGAAATCCCTAAAACTAAGATTATTTTTATGAACACTAAAAGGCTAAAGTTTTTTTTTCATCTCTGTGTCAAAAAGTACAGGGCTTGGGGCTTCCCTGGTGGCGCAGTGGTTGAGGGTCCGCCTGCCAATGCAGGGGACGCGGGTTCGAGCCCTGGTCCGGGAAGATCCCACACGCCGCGGAGCGACTGAGCCCGTGCGCCTGCGCTCTAGAGCCCGCAAGCACCTCAACGAAGAATAGCCCCCGCTCTCCGCAACTAGAGAAAGCCTACACGCGCAGCAATGAAGACCCAACACAGCCAAAAATAAATAAAATAAAATAAAGTACAGGGCCTGAAAAATGCAGGCACGAGAAAATTTGAATGAGGTGTTACATGAAACTAGCCTTCTGGGTTTTTTTTGTTTTCAACACTTTATTCTAATTTCGAAATACAAATGTACAACCACTTCTAATCTTCAGGTAGACAGCCAAGGCCTTCCCTTAAGGGTAGATTCTTTGATTCTCGAATGACTGCACCCATTTTGAATTGTCTATGGATTTCAGAAACTTAAATTTCTTGTAAAATAATCTCAGCACAGACTCCATTATTATTTTCTTTCAAAATCCTGGCCACACCACTTCCTAAATCAGGCAAGTTGCTCAGCCTCTTTGTACCTTGGTTTTCTCAGTACCCATTTCAGAGTTACTGTGAGGATCAAACAGATATTTTATATAAAGGCTTAACGTAGTGCCTGACACACAGTAAACACCCAACAGATGTTAACTATTTTCCAGTTGTGTCACCCACACCCAATTCAATAGCATTTTAAAGAGATCTGCCTTTATTGAGACTTTTCAAAGCTTTTAGTGTTCTTAGAAACAATTTCTTTTTGCACCATCGGTTCACATAACATTAAATTATGTAAATACAGTAACTACTACCATTGGCATAAACAAACTTTGGAACAAGAATCACAGTGACTTACACTCAACTCGTAGATGTGGACATGCCAGAGAGCAGCCTACTGGGCCAGGAACGTTCAGGGTAAACTAGCCTTTTTGAAAACATTGGTCTGAGTCGGACGTGTCCACTGTTACAGAGGGTTTTTGTTTGTTTTGGGCAGCAGTTGGCAGGAGTGAAGCAGGCACTATCTGGATAGAGCTCCAGGCATCTGAAAAAGAAACGCTTTTTTATTGGTAAATGAAAATCATTTTTTGGTGACATCACATTGGAAATTTTGTACTACATAAGTGGAAATACATGTTCATCTGCAGCTATAATTCAGATTTTTGCCACTCAACAGGGATGCCTGTCTATAAAAAGAGTTAATGCACCCCAATTTGGTACTGTTTATGTTTTAAACTTTCAGGTGAGTCTTAAGTCAGAGTGATGAAGCATGCAAATGCTATGAGTGAAAAGGACTCCAGGAGCATACCTCCGCCGCTTCCCATCTGAGGACTTCCTTAGCTCTAAGTTCCCTCCGCTGGCCGCGCCCTTCCTCTGGTCCACCTGGTGACCAACAGCTCACCCCAAGGCCCCACTGGGTGGCCGGCACCTCCCCACCCCACTGGCAGCACCTCGTTCCCTCTCCTGCCTTCTCGGCAGGCTGCACACTGCGGGGGCGTGGTTTTTGAACTGTCAGCCCCCAGTTTCTCTCGGGAAAACGGTCCCCAACCTCCGCTCCCACCCACGGCTCACGCGTTGCCAGGGGGTCCTCCCCCAGGGGCCGGCCGTCGGGCACGGCTCTACCTCCTCCGAGCTGAGGTCAGAGGTCCCAGAGGAAAGCTTCCGAAGGCCCCAGAGCAACGTGTTCTCTGGGGAGGGGTGTTTCTGAGCAAGGGCTGGGGAGCCACAAGGCCAGAGTCTGAACCCCAGCTCTGCCACCAACTGGCTGCAGGGGCCCAAGCAGATCACTTCTGAGCCACACCTCAGAAATGGGGCAGTGACAGAGCCGCCGTGGACAGGAATCAGGTCAGCCACGGAGCACTCAGCCCAGAGCCCGGCACGGGTGGAGCCGTGAGCGAGCCCCCGGCAGCCAACCCTCGAGCACCCTCAGCCTGTGGAGGACGGAGACCAAAGGGCAGTGGCCCAGAGCGGTGAGGCAGGTCACTCGCGGAGAGAGGGCACCGTTTCTGAGCACCGTGTGAGGGCCCAAACACCCCACGAGCCTCGCGCCTCCGAGCACTGGAAGGAAGGGCGCACCGAAACGTGGGCATCGCTCTGCCCAGCTCTGCGGGACCTGGCGGCCTGCTCCTACCTAGCCCACCGCCGCCACGGGCGGTGCTGCTGGTCTCCACCCCAGACGGGAAGGGGCCACGGCCGCCCGCTGACCTTACGAGGCTCCCAGCAGGGTCGAGGTAGTGTCAAGAGCCCGGCGGCTGGCCCAGAAAGCCCGATGACCTGCTCGCACGGGCGGCAGGCCCAGGGATGTGAGCAGGTGAGTGTGGCAGACACGTGGAGACGAGGGGCTAAAGCCACGGGCGCTCAGGCTCGAGGGGCAGCAAGGCTGGGGCTCCCCTCCGCCTAGAAGGGGTGCAGCGCTAACTTTCCAGCCCTTGACTAAATTACCATAACGGTACCATCTTCCTTATTTAACTGAGACTAGTAAGTGGATTTTAAAATATTCAAGCAGCAAGATACTCAAGATCTTACCATGCTTCGGGGTGAGAACTCCAACTTTAAACCAAACTGCCGTGAACGTAAGTAACAATTTTACATGACTTTTATTTAATAAAACCACATATTTACAATTGAAAAAGTCCTAGTTTGATACACTTTACTAAATAAAATTAAAGGTTAACTGTACAAGCAATTAAAACATGATATGTAGAGCAAGTGTCATCAGGGGTTTTCTATCAGCAAACTATGTAAAATAGTCAAAAACTGAGCCGTTAAAAAGTACCCTTTAAAGTGAACGTTTCTCCAGATGGGATTTCAATGACTGGTGGGGACACAGCATCCGACTCTGAAGTACCAGCTGCACAGAGGTCCCAAACCTGAAGTCTCACATCCTGAAAATCAATGGCACGGGAAGCGGAGAGGGCAGGCTTCCAGGGGCTGCACTTCAATTTCTGCTTCCAGTTTTTCTAAACGAGAAGGTCAAGCAGAGAAGCACAGCCCTGTGCTGTCCGGCAGCCCTCTGCGGAAAGGTGCGAAGTGACCCTAGACTTGGACTTAGAACTTCCCGGCCTCTGAAGTGGACGCATCAAACCAGCAAGAGCTTGTGTGGTCCCTGGACAGGTCAGGAAAACCTCCTTTGAACTAAAGATGTGGAAGTATTCCAGATTGGCCTGGAATCCTGTTTAAAAATGTAATGCATATATGGTGCTATCCAAAGAGATTTATGTCAAACTGTCTGACGATAATGTTGAGGGCTGGGGTCTGACTACACGTGAAGTTGCACAAACGCATTCTCGATAACTTGCCCACGCCCCCCGCTGCATCGCTTTCTGTCACCACTTAAGGAACATCTTTATGTACAGTAAGAAAATATATACATCTTTCAAGAACAGAAAGCCCATGTCATGGAACAAAACCAAGTACATCCGTGAGGAACGGTGTGACAGGGCTCGCGGCCCATTTCCCAGGCCGGGCTCAGCCTGGGTTACACTCAGCCGCATGACGTCAGGGAACGGCTGTGTCTGGAAGGCTGCCGAGAGCTGGGTGGAGACAGAACACCTCCTCCAGGAGGTCAGGCAAGTCAGCGTTTAAAGGCTGAGGCAGACCGTGTATGCAAGATGCTCTGCAACCTCCCTGGAGAGTTCAGCCAGGAACACAAGGGAAAAAATGACACACGGAACAGAGCTGGGACGGAGGGCATGAGGATGGCCACTGGCTCGGCACCTTGCTTTGTACCTGAAGTGTCACCGGCGGATATGGCAGATATAGAAAACCTATAAAAATAACGCTGTAGTTAGGCTCTACCCCAACCCGTGTCTCCCTGCCGCACGCTATGCTCTCAGAGCCGAGGGCGCTCCCGACATCAGGAACCAGGTCAGCTGGGGGCACTCCCTGGGGGTGGGACAGGTGGCTGAAAAGGGCTTGCAGGGCAGCAGGTGCCCTTGAACCTGGCCTACTGAGCGCGCCAGAGACCAACATGCCAACGCATTAGCATGGAACCGGTTTCCATGGAGACTGGCCTGTCCTTTGGACCCTTCTGTGCCAAAACTCTTCATGTCTTTGAATTTGGATAACCAAAGTTCTCAATACAAAGTTCTCCAAATTAGTCAAGGAAAAGCTAGAACAAAAAAGTTGCTAACGAACTTGGGGAAAACCAGCTATGCGGGGGAAAGGCTGCCAGCACGGATACTGAGAATCCTGACAAGACGTGCGGGCCGCTGGATCCTCAGTCCTTACAACCGTCCGTCTGTAAGTCAAATGCGTGAGGCGGGATCACCGCACGCAGGACTGCGCCTGCCGTTTAGGGGACAAGGGGAGTGCGCTGGCAGAGCAAGGGAGCAGCCCCCAACCCCGCCGTGCTGCGCCGGCCTCCACAGGAGCCAGGAGGGTGCACGAGGGGGTGGGTCTGAACACCCTCTTGCCTCCCCTCCGGCTCAGAGGGGCCGCCACCGTCCGTTTCCCACTAGCGTGAAGCCTGTCTCAACTGTCGCAGCATCTCCGTGTGCACCTCCTCCTGCTTGGACTCGTCGCCACCGCTGGACAAACGTGGGCGCAGCCTCTGGGACAGCAGGGCTCCCACTGCAACCTAAGCATGCACTGTCAGCCCTCCTGCCGGAATTCTGTCAAGGCAACGTGGTAGAAGGTCAACCTGAAGGTCAGATCGTGTCCCGGGGAGCCCATGCGCACTCGTCAGCGGCTGTCCTGTGAGAACCCACTTTCCTGTAACGTTATCTTTGGTAGTTGGGCTTTAGAAACATGACCTGCGGCCCTCGAAAGATTATCTCAGTAACTAAATCAGTAATCCCTTTCTGACGAAAATATGAGCCAATAACATCTCTGAGGTCTCCCAAATAACGTTTCTCATGCACCCTGGCTATGAAAAATTGTAATGTACTTTCCAGTAGTTGACATAAAAGCATTACAATTTAATTAACTTTCGCTGAAATGAGGGGAGGGGACTAGCCACTGCCCTGTTTTTAAACCGTGCAGAATGTGCAGTGGGTGGCCATGGCCACCATCCCACCGAGCTCCTTAAGGCTTAGCCTTGCTTTAGTTCTTTTAAAACTTTTTTTGTTTGTTTTGTTTTTGTGTAAGGCCAACTCCAGCATTAGGAATCAAACGCGAAAACAGCCCCTGTTCTTCGGAGCTGCCAGTGTGTCCGCCCGTAACAACACAGGTGCCACTTGGAGAACTGCTTCAGTGCCGAGCGCAAGTCCACCTGCCGCCTCAGTGTCTGAGAGATGGGCTTCCTTTCTCCATTTCCCGGCTGTCCTTCTGCAAGGCGGTCAGTACCTGGGAATCACAGGAAGACATCGGTGGGTGAGCTGCAACACACACTGAACACAGGTCCTGACAGCCTCCTGTCACCTGCCCCCTCTCTGGTCCGTCTGCCACGCCTGCATCCAGACCCACCCTTCAGCGTGGAAATCTGAGCACGCCGTCGCCGGGCTAACGTCTACGGCCACTTCCCACCAGCCAGCAGGTACCAATGGCAAGGCAGGGCTACGGGGCTCTGTTCCTTCCACAGTCTGGCTCCAGCCCCCGCACGCCCCACTCTAGAATGCCAACATCCTCTGGGGCCTTCACACGCAGCTGCCCCCGCTGCCCTGCCCCTCTCTCTCCACCAGCAAATGATGCATCCTTCTAAGGCCTAAGAGACATCAGCTCCTCGCACGCCTCCCTGGGAGTTCCCAAGGCAACTGAGCTCATTCAACTGGGTGCTCAGCTCTTAGTTAACACCTTTGTTTTTAAAAACATGACATTCCACTCTGATTGCTTTATAACAGCCGTGACATAACAATAGGCCCCATTTATCGCACGCCCACTCTAGCCAAGCAGGGCCCTCGCCAGGCACCTCCAGCACAGCAGCTGTTTAATCCACACAACACTGTAAGTCACCTGAACAACAGACACTCATACAAGTGACCTGCTAAAAGCCAAACAGCTCATATGGACTCAAACCCAGATCTGTCTGATTTCAAAACCAAGGGACTCTCTGTAGCACCTGTGCTAAACTACCTGGGCCAGGCACTATGCCACTTTAATTGAATTACAAAGTACAAGGGGTAAAGCAGAAACATTTTCTGTGGGTTTCAAATAAATTGCGCAGAAGGGCTAAAGGTAGAGAAAAGTCCCTCTCTCTCCCTCTAAGTAAGTGACACTTTCAGCTAAACATAAACATGTAACTGTTTTGTAAAGCTCACCAGGATCTTAACCTTAAGCACAGTGTTTAAGAGAACGTGCATAAAAGCACAGTTCCCATGGGACCTGGGACTAAATAACCTCGCGGGTGCCTACCAGCAGGCTAACTCCCATTACTGTCCCGCCGTCAGAGAATGTCCTACTCTTTAATAACCTTTGACCTGGTTTTAACCAACAATTTTCACCTAAAATGCAAGGAGCAAAATGACAGATCTGGATTCAGTCCTCCTCTCTTCGCGTGTCTCTGTGGGTACGCGGGCGAGGGTGGGGATAGAGGGAAGGACCAGTGAAATACTGGGATGGCCAGAAGTCCCTTCGGGTTTTTCCGTAACCTTACGGAAAGATACTAATACTAATTAAGGATTTCAAGATGTAGCCCCGTATTTTCATTCTGCGTTAATCAGAGAAAGGCTCTTCCCTCTCACCAGATCCCTGATAATTATACAGCCAGTCCCGCTCACACATGAGCTGAGTTGTTTTAACGGCTTTGCTGAGGTACAGTTCACATACCACACAATTCACCCATTTAGAGTGCACAATTCAGTGGCTTTGAGTATATTCGTAGATATGTGCAACCCTCGCCACAGTCAATTTTAGAACATTTTCATCACCCCATCCTCCAGCTATCACAGCCCTGCCCCCCACCTCGCCCATTCCCTTGGCAACCACTAATCTACTTCCTGTCTCTACAGATTTCCCTTTCTGAAACTGCATATAAGTGGAACCACACAGTACGTGGTCTTCAGCGTCTGGCTTTGTCACTTAACATAATGTTTTGAAGGTGCATCCATGTTGTAGCATGAGTCAGTACTTCATTCCTTTTTATAAACTGAACATATTTACTTCAGAAACGCAACTCATGTCACACTAAGCACAGAACAGTGGCCACCCCGCCCTGTAAAAGCAGGGGAGCATTTCACAGTAACACCCAAGGGCCCACTATAGCAGCTGTGCTCCTTCCCCAAAGACCCAGATAGGAAGGAAGACCACCAGCCAGAGCGCATCATCTAACAGGACAGGGAGATGAGGAAGGACTAGCCGCGAGGCAGACCAAAGGGCCCAGGTGAGAGGGGAACCTCTCTCTGGTTAATAAGTAAACAGGAACTGAACTGTACACTTTTAAAAAGGTGAATTTTATGGTACGTAAATTAATAAAGCTGTTATAAAAATAAAGAGTCTGCTAACTAAGACCAAAGGGAGAGAGTCTAATCACCTATGAAGTAATCTGGCCAAACATAAAAACTGACTGAGCCTTCAGATCTGTCAATTTACAGGACATACAGCGTGGAAGGACCACGTTAAACACCACCACAGGGGACTTCCCTGGTGGTCCAGCAGTTAAGACTCTGCGCTTTCACCGCGGGGGGCGCAGGTTCAATCCCTGATCTGGGAACTAAGATCCCGCATGCTGTGTGGCAGGCATGAATGAATGAATACATTTTAAAAACACCACAGGGATAGAACCTGCAAAATCCAGATAGTGGGAACTGCTATTGGACAAATGACCTCGTTTCCTCAATAAATAAAGGGGGAAGGGAGAAGTGGAAAGGTGGGTAGCCTATACACTAAAGAAAAAAAAAAGACTTAAAAGACGTTTCAACCAACTGCAATGTGTAGACCTTATTTGGATCTTGACTTAAGCAAACTATAAAGCTACTGCTGACAGCTGAAAACAGAAATCTGAAACTGGAGATTTGACAGGCACATGGGGGTTCATTATTCTATTTCATTCTATTTTTGAATGTACTTTAAATCTTCTACTAATAAAAAAGATTAATCAGGAACAAGCATCGTATGGCACACTTGAGCAACTGCAAGCCCGCCCGGGCCTGATGCTCAGGCACACCGAGCAGACGCTGCGTCAGGAAGCGAGGTTTTATTTTTTCCCTTTCGGAATGATCAAGACTAGAACCAGACAACAACAGCCGATCCCACAGGGGACAAAACCTAAGAGGGGTGTCCAGAGGAGAAGAGAGGAACCTAGAAGAAGCAGGCCCAGGGTGGACGCGCTCCCGCGCTATCGGCTCAGCTGCGCCGCTAACAGCTGCTAGAGCCGGAGCAACATATCCCCACATCCAGGGAAGCCCTCCTCCCGCCCTCCCCCCTCCCCCTCCTCCCCCCACCCTCCTCTGCCTCTGCAACTGCTGAGAACACACAGTTCGCCTCTTTGGGCCTCCCTTGTTTATCCGTGACATGGGGACAAGTTAGTTCCCTTTGTTTACTGTCTCTTGACATTTAAAAAAAGGGGGGAAGGCTTGTTTTACAAAACACTATGACACGCAGAGAGTACTGGGACGGCAAACCAGAAGTTCTGACCTCCCAGTGCCACTGCAGAATGGGTGGGAAGGCTTTTATTCTCCAGCCCCTTCTTCTGGCAGAGACCCAGAGAGGAAGCGCCTGCCCAAGACCCCCCCTGTGGCAGAGCCAAGCCTCAAGCCCAGGTCACCTCACTTCCAGCCCAAGAACCACTCCAGAGAGGGCTGTTTCCTCAAAGGGCACTCGGCATAACTCACTTCCTGAATCAGACCACTGAGCCACGGCTCCACGGAGTAGAGAACAAAAGACCCGCTTACCTGAGCCCACTTCTTGTTTCGACTTTGCATCTGAACTGCAGCTATGGAAGCAAAAAGTTCCTCTGCGGGCAAGTCCTCGGGCAGCCGCGTTAGGAACTGAGCTATGTGAATGAAGTCCATGTGGGTCAGGATGTCCTCGAACAGCTTCAGGAGGCCCAGGGCCGTGCGGAACAGAAACTGCTCCCCGTCACGACAGAACACATCCCACACACGACAGGCCAGATCCAGGGGCAAAGATTTGCTATACAAAGTAAAGATCCTGGAAAAAAAGTTTGAGTTGTTCACATTCTGGATGGCACAAAGAAAGAGCTCTGAATTCAGGTCGAATCCATTAAAATGCTCCCTGAGTTAAGTCACTTTCATACTTACCCTGCGGGGTGGTGGTGGGGGGAGGTGAAGAAGCCCTAAGCCTGCATTAACTCTGACGGTCAATTTAAACATTTTATAGAACAGCATTATCAGGGAGCTTCCCTGGTGGCGCAGGGGTTAAGACTCCGTGCTCCCAATACAGGGGGCCTGGGTTCGACCCCTGGTCAGGGAACTAGATCCCACATGCATGCCGCAACTAAGGAGCCCCTGAGCCACAATGAAGGGGCCCTCCTGCCACAACTAAGACCTGGCGCAACCAAATAAATAAATGAAAAACAAAAAACAGCTTTCACAGAGAATCTCAAACACCATACAGTTTCTGAATTAGACATCAATTACTTCTACGTACAACACACATTTACCGTGCACCTACTATGTGCTTATTACTCTGAGGTAAGTGCTAGATATAAGGTCAATAGGGCAGACAGAGCTTAGAGTCTGGTAGGGAGTAAAAACAGTCAACGGAAATGTATAATTCAGGGACTTCCCCGGCCGTCCAGTGGTTAAGACTCCACGCCTCCACTGCAGGGGAGACACAGGATCGACCCCTGGTCAGGGAACTAAGATCCTACGTGCCACGCAGTGTGGCCACAAAAAATACACACACACACACACACACACAAATTCAGCATACACAAGTACCCATTACTTCTGAAGAGTACCATACACTTTTCTCCCAGTAGGGGTCAGCAAAGGAACAGAGTAAATTCTTCCAAATAAATTTGACAGTGGATTACAAGAAATTGATCTTATATTTAGCAATGCAAACCATCAGATGAAAAAAGTAAGTGAAACACAGATATGTACCCCCTTAGAAAACTGGGATGATCACAAATCAAACTACCAAACAAATACGGTCTTAGGTGAGCAAATAGGTCTAATCATCTCTACCCTGGACTTGGGCCTATGTCACAAAGCAAGGCGAGTCCAGGGTGAGATGCAGGCCAAGCTGATTCTCTGTGAATCCGCCCTCCTCCCGCAGCTGTGAGACGCAGCCTGGGTGCCATCTCCGGCTGCTTCCTGACCCCCACCCGCTCCGGGCCCCGCTCTGCCCCTGTGCTTTGACCGCGAGCTGTTTGCTCCTGTCTTCCCCACGGACACTGCCCAAGAGCAGGGACCCCACCCACTGCATCTCCATCCGCAGCACCTGGCGCAGCACCTGGCATTCTCTGCTGAGGAAGTGTGTCCACAAACTCCCAGGCGATCCAGGACGGTACAGGTGTTAGTGGTTCTCACTGCCTTCTTCCCTGTATTAGTCCTCATCACAAGTGGGGACGTTCTCTAGCCCTCCTGGAAAATCACTTGTCCACAGGTTTCAGTATTTCCTCAGTGCCCATGCTGACTCGAGACCCACAGGGCCCGTAAAGGCAGCTGGCTCAGGTGCTGGACTCAGACGGCGGGGCTGCCTTGGTCAGGAGGTAGTGTCACCAGGCCTTTAACAGCAGGACCTCTCACTCTCCTACAACAGATCCTACCAGAAACATTACACCGGGACCTCGCTGGTGGTCCAGCGGTAAAGAATCCTCCTTATAATGTAGAGAATGCGGGTTCGATCCCTGGTCAGGGAACTAAGATCTAACATGCTGCGGGTCAACTAAGCCCGCGTGCGGCAACTGCTGAGCCTGCACGCCTCAACAAGAGCCCGCGAGCCGCAACTAAGACCCGACGGGGCCAAAAGTAATGAATAAAGTAAATAAATAATAAATCTTAAAAAAAAAAAAAAAGAAATGTCACCCCATGCTGGCAGACGTGCTCACAGGTTTCACAGGCACAGGCTTCCTGTCTGCCGCAATCTTCTCTGCCTCTCTCCCCCTGGCAGGATGCTCTGCGGAGGAGCATTCATACAGCGTGCTAACTGAGACCCAGTAAACCTGCAGGGCTACCCCCGTCAGTGCTTTACAAGGTTCAAGAAAGGCATAATAATCTAGATTTCAACTCAGATGATGGAAGAGGGAGACAGATGTCAGAGAAAAATCACCCCAGCTCCCGCCACCAGTGACAGAACCAGGCCCTGAACCCACGCCCTGAATGTCCACAGTGGGCCACGTGCCCTCAGGCAACATGCTGGGGAGGACAACCTACCTTTAAAAGGTACAACCAACCTTCAGCCTGAGGGTTTCACTGTCTCAAAAGACAGAAAACCATCTCATTACTCAGTCTAGAAGACACAGTTCAAGGGGCAGCCAAGAGATCTTTGTTTCGCCTCTCAGTCTGAACATTCTCAATTCTATCTAGAAGACATTTTATTTTTGAAAAATGAAAAAGAACTGACCTAATCCATGCCAATCCATCAGTGGAAATCGAACCTTTACATCTTAAAAGCAGAGTCTTGAGCAAAAAAAGATGGGAAAATTGAGTAGGTATAGACAAAGAGGGAGAAAAACAAAAGAAATTTCTCCAACATAATATTCTTGAGTTCAGATTTGTGTGTGGGTCTTCATAAACTACTTCAGATATATTCTGAACTTTACAAAATTAAGCCAACATCCAAATGATGGAGAATGCCACATTCATCTGGGACACAGTAAAAGTTCTATACAAGTGTGATTTATTATTACATTTTAAAAAAATGTATACCAAAAGTGATATATATTAAACACATTCGAAGTACTGTCCATGGAGTGGGGATGGGATAAAAAGGAATAACAACAGACAAACAAGAGTAGCCTTGCATGAAATAGTGACACTAGTTTACCATGAACTCAGAAGTATGATTAATTCAATCCTCTTCAATTTACATTTTTTTAAAAATTCACAAGAATTTACCAATCAAGCTGTTATCAACCATTTGCTTTACTGAGTTGGCAAATACGGATTATTTGCAGGTAGCATTTGTAGTAAGTCAACGGTTCAAAGTTCAAAAAACTCACCCTGAACTTAGGATGAACATAAGATATAAAAACTGGACTTCCCTGGTGGTGCAGTGGTTAAGAATCCGCCTGCCAATGCAGGGGACACGGGTTCAAGCCCTGGTCCGGGAAGATCCCACATGCCGCGAAGCAACTAAGCCCGTGTGCCACAACTGCTGAGCCTGCACTCTAGGGCCCGTGAGCCACAACTACTGAAGGCCGCGTGCCTAGAGCCCGTGCTCTGCAACAAGAGAAGCCACCACAATGAGAAGCCCGCACACCGCAACAAAGAGTAGCCCCTGCTCGCCGCAACTAGAGAAAGTCCACACGCAGCAACGAAGACCCAACACAGCCAAATAAATAAATAAATAAGATATAAAAATTACAGCTAAGCCCAGCCCACCCCAAAAAGAAAAAAAAAAGGGAGCGCCACCCTTAATGCCTGTGATGCCCACCTGCTCCATCCTGCCAACCATCCTACGCATCCCATTACTCCATGAGGTCACTTCCGAGATCTGAGCCCTGCTGGTTCTCATCAGGTCAGTCCATTCATCAATATTTTTCAAAGCCTGCTCTATGCCAGTCCCTGTTCTTTGTGCTGAGGCTATACAGCACAGAACAGAACAGACAAGTTTCCCTGCCCTCAGGGGTGGAAAGGATATGCACAGAATGTCAGATGTTGATTTAAATAAAAGCAGGGGTGGGAGATAGGGACTGCCAGTGTGGCTGTGTAAACAGGACGGTCAAGGAGAGTGCATCACTGAAAAGTGACACTTCCATAAAGCCCTGAAGAGGAAGCGGCAAGGCAGGAGAAAGGGTCAGGGAAGTACCCAGACAGAGGAAGTGGTGAGTTCACGAGCTCTGAGGCAGGAGTAAACCCAGCAACACCCAAAGAAGAGCAAGGAGGCCACTGGGCTGAAGCCAAAAACAGCCAAGGGGAGAACACGAGGATGCCTGTGGGGCCCAGGGGCCCAGCACACAGGACCTTACAGGCTGTTACAAGGCCTGCAGGTTTTATTCTATGAGTGGAGCATCTGACCAGGGGTGGGGCCTGTCCCCTGCGCTGAGAAGCGCCTGCAGGGGAACGCAGGCCTCACTGGGCCACCACTGAAACAATCAGGCAGGTCAGCACAGCACGGCAGCAGCGGAGGTGGCCTGAAGCAGAGAGACTGTGGACAGACTCTGCGATGGATGTGTCTCACGGGAAATGCAATGGAGGGGTCTAAGATGCAATTCAAAGGATGGAGTTCTCGTTTAAGGAGATGTGGGATCGCTGGTTTGGACAGGAAGGTCAGGAGGTGAGTTTGAGGCATGTTACGTTGGTAAGCCGGACATCCAAGCGGATAAATGAATTAATCTGGAGTTCAGAGGGCTCTGGACTGGCGACAGTTTGTGTATAGATGGTATCATATCAGATAAAGGAAGTAGTCTAGAATCAGAGAGTGAAGAATGTCAAATGCTGCTGAAAAGTCAAATAAGACTGAGAACTGATCACCAAGCACATACTTCATGCAGAAAAGTATGAACTGTGCCATACATTGTATCATTTACTATTTTTTATGTACTGAAATGGAATTATTAAGGCCTTGAATGTACTATGTCTTAAATAAAATGTGCCTTTCAAATAAAAACGTTTTAAAATTTTCCCCTGGCAAATGTCTACTCACCCACAGCTCAGCGTAGGTGACCCTCTCTGGGAAGGGTGTTTCCTGGCCCCTGGGCTAGGCTGGGTCTCTCCCGTTAGATGTTCACACTGCACCTCATACATCCCTTTCGTAACATTCATCGAATGGGGATGGGCCTCCCACCCCAGCTACCTTCCGTGCTCTGAGCCTCACAGGCTCTGGGAGGCCTTCCAGCAGTCAGCTGCCGGCCCCTGGGATCCAGCCCAGGCCACCTCCCGCTGGACACCAAAAGTCCAGGGTCACTGCCTCCCGGTCTCCTGCTCTGGACGGCCAGCCTCTGAGCAGGGAGGTTGTTCTCCTCCCCCCTCCCCTTCGAGCAGGGCTGCTCTGATGTGCTCCAGCGTCCGCAGGCTCCCTCCCTCTCCTCCCAGCTCCCCTTTCACTGGAAAACCATTCATTACCAGCAGCTTTCAAATGCTTGATTGTATTCTAAACCACCTTCAGACTCAGAACCAGCTGTGAAGAGGACACTGAAACAATGCTCTCTCCTGGTTTCCTCTCAGAAGAGTGGTTAATCAGACTCCATTCCTGCGTGTGAAGAGCCACTCAGCTCCCTGGGGCTGAGGTGAGCCGCACCAGCCCACAGCCCACAGCCCACAGCCCAGGAACACGAGGGCTGCTGTGCTGTGTGCACAGGGCCCTCCCTGCCTGCGGTCCTGCAAGTCTGCTCCCCAAGGTGGACTCGGCTTCACCCTGCTCCAGCCAGGATGCGTGTGGAAGAGACGGGGGGCAGACGGCGAAAGCCCCACGGGCCTTCCCGGGACCGCTGGTGGTGCTCTCCCATGGAGGAAGAGAGAATTCGAGGATTTCTCCCCCAAGACACGCTTGCTTTGCTCCCCTGGACCACTGCATATTACTGCACTGTATATGAAAGATGATAGTTTCAGGTACCGATTCAACTAACGCATAAAAATGTCTTTTTATATTGCCTAACTAATGAAGTGGCTATAGGCTCATAAAAGACAACAAACACAAATTGTGTGTATCTATTTCCCCCTTAATGTATGTAAGAGGAACAGTTTCTTCCCTGTCAAGCCTTCACAATTTCCAGAAAACATTCTTATCTGGCGATGCCTAATCTAACTGCTTGCCTGCAAACAGGGAGCACAGTCAGGGAAGGGAGATGGGGAGGGAGTCCACCACTTCCAAAGCTGGGCATGGAGGCAAAGCTCCTTCTCAGGAACCAGTAGTGGGAGAACGGACACCCACCCTGGTCTGCTTCTCAAAGGCCCTGGCTGCAGGTAAAACAGAGCCGCCAGGAAGCACATACTTCCCGGGGCTGGGCGCTGCTTTATAAGCTCCTACCTGGATTATCCAGTTTATTCCCTGAGGAAGTACATCACCTCCATTTTACAGGTGAAGAAACCACAAATAAAGGGAGGCTGTAGGAACACAGACTTAGCCTGAGGTAAAAGGGCAAAGGTCACCTAGCAGTCTCCCTCATGGAGAAGCCACCATCAGAGACGTGGACCTTCACGGCCTGACATCACCGATTTCCAGCTGTGCCCACATTTTCCCATCCTGACCAGTTCCTAAGAATGAGCCTTCATCCCCAGAGCCCTGAACCCCACTCCCAAGCCCACCATGGTGCTCCAGAAACTCAGACAAGCAGGGAAGACGCTGCTAGATAACTACCGAGCCTCCTTAGTGTTGTGAGGATTAAATAAAACAACATTGAACACCCAACGCACAGCTGCATTCATTAAAAAACTGAAGGCAGTTGTACGTGTCTCGGTTCAAACTTAATTAATAAGCCCAACCCCTGACGCAATCCTGGAAGCCATCAGCCGGGTCCGCCTCTGAGCCCCCAGAGCACCCTCCCACTTGAGCCCGAAGGTTCTCACCTTAGGTGCCAGCACCAAGCAGCAGGTAAACAATGTGGCCCCTGCATTAGCGCCTGGGCTCCATCTCAGCCAGGCTGCGGTGCGCTGGCGACCACAGGCTGCACGGGCCCTTCCTGCGAGCAGCTTTCCCACCTGCGGCCTTGGAACCCTCCTCCAGCCCTCCACACGCGCTGAGGAGGCCCCCGCGTGGGCCAGATGCTACTCCGGATGCCGGGAGCTCAGCGCGACAACCCCACCCTGGAGGAGCTCTCAGGCAGACCCGGAAGTTAGAAGCTAATGGGTGAGGGGCTTCCCTGGTGGCGCAGTGGTTAAGAATCCACCTGCCAATGCAGGGGACACGAGTTCGAGCCCTGGTCCGGGAAGACCCCACATGCCTTGGAGCAACTAAGCCCGTGCGCCTGAGCCTGCACTCTAGAGCCCGTGAGCCACAACTACTGAGCCCGTGTGCCACAACTACTGAAGCCCGCGCGCCTAGAGCCCGTGCTCCGCAAGAAGAGAAGCCATCGCAATGAGAAGCCCGCGCACCGCAACAAACAGTAGCCCCCACTCGCGGCAACTAGAGAAAGCCCGTGGCAACAACGAAGACCCAACGCAGACAAAAATAAAATGAATAAATTAATTTAAAAATAAATAAATAAAAGCTAATGGTGAAATGTATGCAAGATGCGATGGAAACTAAAATCTCCCGACGGTAATTTCACCTTGAACCTGCCTTTAAGGTAGAGACTGAGCGTAATGACAGGATCTCCAAGTATCACCAAACGTCATTCAAGAAACGTTAATCAGGATAGAGAAAGTTCTGCTTGACTCTTTTATTAATTCAGGATTATATGTTACAAAACCTACTCACGCCTCCGAATAATTCTGCCGTTTGACAGCAGTGGGAAATGTTTTTGTAAGTTAAATGACCACATGTCAGTCCTCTGCCTGAACACTGAAAACTCTGTAGGAAGATGAGCACAGCGGTCAAGACCCTGTTGTGACCCTCCCGTCTCCGTGTGAGCAAAGAAGAGCGACAAGCACACTAAATAAGACCCCTTGTCAGGAAGGCGGCATCGGCAAGTGAATCTAAGTCTCAGCTGTGAAGTCTCTGTAGCGCTGGGCAGACGGCAGCCCCCAGTCCACATGGGGAGGCTAGCACCCGAGTGAGCCTCGGGCTGGACTCCATGGATTTTAAACCCAGGAAGGGCCCCTCAGGAACAGGTGCGTTCTTGGCTCTAGGACTCTGAGCCCAGCATGGGGTCAGGCACTAGGGACACAGAGGGGACTGACAAAGCTCAGTCTGTTACCGGAGCAGCAAGAAACCAACGATGCTCTCAGTGGGTCAGCGCCGTGATGGACGGAAGCGTCAACTGCTGGGGTGGAGGGGAGAGAAAAGAGGATTCTGGAAGAATAACTCTTAAACTGGTCAAGACAATGTCCTGTAAAGCTACAGTGTTATAATCCAGGGGGTGGAGAAACTGTCCTGGGAGTGAAGAAGGACAATTCCTAGATGGCCTCTGGTGGGCAGACGGTGGGGCAGGAGAGGAGATTTTGTCATCTAATCTGAGCACCTACACAGCTCACCCAGGACACTCGGCGGCCGAACCACAGGGGCTCCACAACCCTCTGACATGGACAAGGAGAGTCAGCCAGCGGCACCCTCTGCAGACCACACACACAGTGCAGCTCCACCAGGCGTGTGCAGCTCAGGCGGGCCCTGATGTCAGGGCTGTAGACGCGGCTTTGGGAAAGTGATGTGATGTAGCAGAAGAAGCAAAGCTCTGGAGAGAGACCGATCTGGACCGCTCAGCACGGGTGTGACACTGGGTAAGGGGCCTCAGTGGCTTCCTCTGTGCTAAGACGGACCTGCTCCAGATGCTGTGAAGGTGAAACAAAGCAATGAATGTCTCTGAAATGCCAGCGTCTAGGGCAGGTCCTGAGCAACACCTGCTCTTTCCCTGGGCCTCCTTCCCATTGCCCACCCTGTTTCTGATCTGAGCTTCTACCAAGAGCCTGAATCACTGCAGACCATCTGTAAATGTGGACTGCAAGGAATGAATCACGAATGCACTCAACTCAAATAGTTACTAAGGCCTGCGCTAGGACTGCGCATACAGGCAAGGTTCTACTTGGTCCTAATTCTAGAAAGCAGTCCAGCACTTCACCAAGAATAAGCCAACACCAGCAGAGGCCCAGGCACCAAAGCACAGCGGGCAGCGTTCACGAGGCATCAGGCACCGACCACATCACATCACAAAGGTCTCGGGAGAGGAATCCTCGGAGCCCCGTTCATTGAGACACCCAGTGCTCTGCTGCACGTTCCCTGCCCACGTGTCTGACGCACGCTGTACGCTCTCTCATCAGAGTGCTGATGCGTCTTTGAGCTCTGGGACCCACCTCGTGGGCTATGCTGCCTCGTAACTAAATCCCTTAGCGAGGACTCTGTGGGGAGGCGCACAGGCTCTGGAGCATGAACACCAGCGGTACCATCCAGCTGGCCGGGTGGCCTTGGGCAGGTCACTCTGCCTCTCCGGGCCTCTATTTCCTCACATGTAAAACAGAGGTGTTACAATTCACTCCAAGGGCTTGTCCTAAGGGTTAAATGAGATCACGTGAGAAGCAGTGGAGTCAATCGGCGCGAGTCCCCTTGGCCTCTGCCCCCGCTGGATTACAGCCATCTTCGGCCTAGAAAAAAGACAGAGAAGCGCTCCCCAGCACAGCGCTCTTCACACTGCCCGTCGTGACCATCACTGATCTCTTGCACCGTGACATCATCAGAGTAGGTCAGCACCAGCTCTTTTTTTGAACAAAAACAATAGGAAATTCCAGGGCGCTCCGCACATAGTAAAGGCCAGGTGCTGCTTCAAAACACCTGTCTCAGTCATATATGTATATATACGTATTACATTGTTGCACACATGGCCACACACCGGGTCACAACACAAAGTTTATTTCCTTTTTGCAAGTCAGGGTGAAAAAAGTTTGAAAGACACTATTCCAAGACAGTGTTTTCCAAACCTCCCTTTAACCTGGAATCCTAAGAATCTAACTTGGGGGCCTAAAACAGATAAGGTAGAAGTTGGAGACTCTGGTCCCATGTGATCCTCTCGTAACACCCTCCCCGAGGGGTCACAGGCCCCAGGCCTGGGAATCTGTGAGGCCAGAGTTCATAGTCAAATTACAGCACACGTGCACCAACAGGGGTGCAGAGGCACAGCCTATGCAAAAGTTGACTGTTCATGGTGTAGAGAAATCACTTGTTGGTTAAATTAAGGTGGCCTTTCAGGCAGGCCCCAAACACTCCCACCCGGCACAGCCAGACAGGTGAGCCCAGCACCCCAGCAGTGGCCACTTCACGGCCTGATGTCTATACTATTCTGTAGTGACGTCAGCACTTGTGGCCTCCGCTACGAGCTCTGGCCTCCAAACCCTTGTTCCCAGCAAGAATTCAGCGTAGTCAGAAGAGTCTCAGGGTTTAGAACAGAAGTAATGAAACGCCAAAAGTCCCAAAGGCTCATTCCCACGGGTGCAGACAAATCAGCTTTATTTAAGGGACTGAGCCTCGTTTCAGATGACATTCGGACTTTACCTTCTAGAAGTAGGCCTTTTGTCTCCTGAAAAAAGTGAGCAAAAAAAGTCAAACCAGCTACACGTTCCCAGCAGTTTTAGATTCACTGCGCAAATTAGTGCTGGACCCCAAACGGACCTTTCAGTCGAAGTACGTCTTTCCTTCTGCAGAGCCCCTTCTGCAAGGCGGGGCAGGGGGATGTAGGGTGATCACCTTACAAGGCCCTGAAAGGCTAACCATCTGGGTAGACAGATGAGGAAACAGGCTCAGAGAGGCTCCACGGCCC
The DNA here is from genome assembly GCF_964270905.1 of Leucopleurus acutus. NCBI lineage: Eukaryota > Metazoa > Chordata > Mammalia > Artiodactyla > Delphinidae > Leucopleurus > Leucopleurus acutus. The sequence goes on from NC_139146.1 coordinate 4,303,978, forward strand.
TCGCTCAGGCCACAGTTAAGTAACGAGAGAGGCCGGGGGTCGGGCGGAACTGTGGGACCCTGGAGCTGACACTCCTCCTGCAGTGGGGCCTGAGGCACTGCTTCCTCTGTGCCCCCACTACCGCCAGTCTTCTCAACTGGCCCCCTGCGGGTGACATTCCAGCCTTTCCCCAGGCCACCACATCCACTATGTGAGAAGACTTGCCGGTCTACCGCTCCACCCCGGAACTCTCTGGAAGCCTGTAAGTATACTCCGAGGTCTGACAGGTTCCCTAAAGCTGCCCTGTCGCCGCATCCGGCCCCTCTGATCTCGGCTGGTCCCTGGTCCCGTAGCACTTGCCCTGGGGCCCCAGCCCGCCCTCGCCAGCGCCCCTCCCTCACCCTCCACCCACTTCTGCGGCCTCGGCTCAGGCCCTGCTCTTCCTCCCTTCGTCTGTCCCGCCTCCAGGCTCCCCCGCCTCCCCTAACCTAAAACTCACTTCCAACAGAACGCACCTCCATCCTCACCCCAAGCAAAGGCCTTCAACTGCTCCCTCTGGCCCCGGTAATCCTGCCCGAGCTCCTCAGCTTGGCATCCAAGATGCACCAGACTCGGCCTCCCGAGCTCTCGCCAGCCATTCTCTGCCCTGCACTTTAGGCTCCCACATCGCCACGCCAACTGCTGCTGCCCTGATGACGCTGCAGCACCGCATGCTCACGTCACATCTTGCTCAAACTCCCGTGTTACCTTGTGTCCCCTGACCCCTCGGCCTGTCTCCAGGCCTCGGTCCTCCCCTTGTTCCAGAGACGGCATTCATCACATGCTGCGCGGCCTCGCTGTGCACGGACAGCCTCTCCCCCGAGACAGAAGCTCCGGACAGGCAGCTCCGCCTGCCTGTCTCCGATCCCAGCGGAGTGCCCGCACAGACCTGGTGCTTAGTGACGCCTCGCAGAAGGAATGGGTAAACGGCACCTTGGAAGCTGAGAGTCCAAGACACCCTTCTCCCCTGGAGGGAGTTCAGGAGGACCAGTCACAGTCACAGGCAGCGCTCAAGAGAGTAACAGAGCCGAGCAGGCAACCAGCAGCACGGGGTTGAGGACACGGGGCGTATCGTGCTCAGGGCGGCTGGGGAGACTGTAAGGCAGGATGCGGGGCTCAGGTGAGCCCTGAGAGAAGCTGGCAGTGAGGAATGAAAAATGGGGGCACGGAGATGAGAAAACACTCTGAAAACACATAAAAATGCAGTCTTACCAATCGATTAGGTAGATGTCTGGAGTTAAGTTGTTTTTCTTGAAATGAGCAAATAATTTCGGCAAATTTTCTTCAAAGAATACCTCAAATGCAGCAAAATAAGTCAACATCTAGGGAGATAATGTGAAATACACTAATAAACTCGTTATCAGCACACGTTTCCAATCTACCAAAAACAGTCAATATACTTACACCTTTAGAATCTAACAATCATCTTCGTATGTAAATTCTCACACACCTTCATCGGCAACCCGAAACTAGGCACTACACAGGCAATTTCTAAATAAGCTCACTCTCTAACCTCATATAACGTTACCGACTACATCTTATTATTTGTTCCACTTGTAGGTAACTGAAACCCAGAGCAGTTACGTAGCTTGCCTAATGAGGTCACATCACCAGCGTGTGGCAAGGCAGGGCCCTGAACCCGTGCCTGTCCCGCAGGCTAGGCTGACTCCTGATGGGCTCAGTTTTTTCTAAGAACCAGGAACGAATTAACTGTTGAAAATGATCTCAAAAAACACGCCTGCCTCCCTGCTGACCCGCAGCATTTCCAGAGGGCATATAATGCTAATACTGAGGCAGGGCAACAGCGCTCTGGCTCAAAAGTGCAGCTCTTTTGAGGCACTGAGGGAGAAAACGCTGAAGGGAAGGGAAGCGGCCACAGCCTGTTTTATGAGCACATGCTTTTCAACTTCTTACAGGGTTTGCAGGGAAACGAAACACACAGAGCAGCGGTGCGGTGCTGAAACAGAAAGGACAGCTCCCAGTGGGTGGGGGCGATACGATCTCAGAGGCTGGGTGCACGTGGGCAGATGGCAACTCCCGGATGCTGTTTGCACACCTTCATGAAGGCATGTGCGGTAAACCAGGGGTTCCCAACTGGGGGGCATCTGCCTCCCGGAGGACGTTTGGCGGTGCCTCGGGACATTTCTGGTTGCTCCATCTAGAATGGGGGGGTGCTCCTGCATCTGGCGGGTAGAGGCCAAGGGTGCTGCTAAACAGCCTCAATGCACAGGACAGCCTCCACCACGGCTACCCGGCCCCAAATGTCCACAGCGCTGCTGCAGAGAAACCCTGCTGGAAATGCAGGTCCCACTCAACGTTATGATTCTATGATGTTTCCTTAATAATACAAGCTAAAATTTTTAAGCACAGTTTTTATCATGTGTTTCCAAAGAGGAAGCTGGGGTCTTATCTTCAAAATGAGGAGGTATTTAGATGTAAGTCATTTTATTATATATAAAGAGTTTTTTCCTGACTATGAAAGTAGTATCTGTTAAAATGCTCACTGTGGAAAACTTACGAAGTACAGAAATGAATAAAGATCATCCGTAAACACTGTTACGATTGTGGTATATTTCCTTTTATCGTTAAATATGGTAGCTGTTATGGAATACGTTCTGTTATACGTGCTTTTGAAAAACTTAGCATTTTATCTTAAATATTTCTCCAATACAATTCTTTGCAATCAGTACTGCCCTGGATATATTTCCAGATTTTAAGGAACCATTCTGCATTCCCTTAAATCCCCATTTTTAAATGTTTTAATTTTTTACAATGAAAAATAATTTTAAATTTTACTGAATAACTACAAACAACTGTGTAATAACCACCTTTGTGCAGAGTGCCTTGCCCACAGTTGAACTTTCTTAGAACCGATTCTTACGAGCAGAACTATATACCAACGCCATTTACTGCTACTGACATCTAACACCAAACTGTCTTCTAGAAGGACTCTGCCGATTCAACATTTCCCTTCACAGCCAGCATTCAGCAGCAGCTTTAAAACACTTCTTTAAAAAAAAAAATGTATGTACGGGCTGAGCAAGAAATACTCAGGAGTCCTTAAGGTGTCAAGGAGAAAAATTGCCTAGCTGATCTAAACTGTTAGATCGCTTTGGTCCTAAAGTACTGACGATAAATTAATTATCAGTGAACTATCAACAAATGATCAGCAAATCAAGACAATGTTAATTAAAAAGCTGATGATCTGTTGAACTGGTGACTCCTCGTCTGGGCTACGGGAAGCAGAAGGGGTTCCGACGCCGGCTGCTCGCGGACCAGCTATGCGCCTCGAAGGAACCCCGTCACTCCCGAGCCTCGCTTCCTCACCGCGCCAGGAGCAGGTGGGGCCTCCCCAGGGCAAGGACTGCCAACTCCTTCCTGAACACGCCGCCGCCCATGGAGACGCTGGTCTCAAACGCGTCTCCCCTCCTGCGTACCAGCCCACCGCGTGAAGCAGAGCCCCGCGTGGCAGCAGGCAGCCACAGGGCCCCACTATGCGACGGGCTATTTGACAGACCCTAACGTGGGGCCTGCTCCTGAGCTTCTGCTTGGACACAAAGTGTGTACGTTTGTGCAGGAGTCTCCCTCCTCCCTCACTTAAAGAATGTATTTTCAGAAATACTTTCTGAAAGAAGGTACTAAGAAATTCATGCGTATGGCTATTGACCACATGTTTTTAAAGTCCAACACAACGCCCCAAATGAGCCGCCATGTTACCTAGGGCGACTTATTCTAAGCACCTTAGTGGAGGGAGAATGCATTCTTTATCCCGCTGAAGAGAGTGATTAGGCAACGCTTGCCGCGTGAGGACACAGCACCCACGACACAACACACACAGGGGATACTTACGAGGCCGTGGTCCACTCGGAAAAACGCCATTTGACAGGGTTTATTCAAAAGATTAGAAAAAGCAATGAAGGCATCTGCAGTATCTAAGTTCAAGATCAACACGGCCGCTATAAAGGACATGCCCTGAACCTGAGAGGAGAAGAGAAAGGGGCGTTAAACGAACGGCAGCCGCCACAGTCAGAGCAGCTCTTCCATCTTATTGAAAGAGGAATCCAAGCACCCTCACGCTGGAAGGTCCCACACTGCGCCCACCCATCGCCACCCACCAGAGGCTGGACCGACAGCCTCATGGATCCCGACCCGCCCTGACTCGGAACCAGCGCCCTGGCGCGCCAGCCGCCTGTGTGAGCTCCTTCAGTCCCACCCCTAACACGTGGGAAACCGTAACCGCCCCCACCTCTGCATTTGACACGCTGCCCTGCAGAATGTACAGCTTCCTGGTGCCGCAGAAATGTACGTCTGAGCGAACACGTCACTCTTTCTAAAGCCATGCATGCACACGTCTGCTAAGCCACAGAAACGTCAGCAGCATAGCTTTAAAAACTGTTATTGCTAAAAGCTTTCCTGATTTAACGCTGAGAAAAAAAAATCACATGCAAAAAATGAAAATCAAATCCAGTTAAAATGTAGTCAATGCCACAGAGCGGCCATGTCAGCTCCATTTCTCTACGAGGAAACTGAGGCAAGTCATTTACCGTGAGACTTTCCATACCCAACAAAAAATGGCATTCAACCCGACATCCGCACCTACGATGTGCCGGGCAATATTGTGACTTTCTAGAGAAGAACATTATAAAATATTGGAAAAGTTCACTTACATAACCCACATCCGGTCGGTAACAAGTGTAAGCGCCCAAAATGCTGTGCAACATGTCGTGGTACGGGCCACCCTACAGGGACCAACACACCAAAGACATGCGTCAGCCGTGTTAGTGCTTGGGTGATGGATGTCGCCGCCACCAGGCACACCTGCTGTTTCTGAGCAGACCTCGTGGCCAAGCATTATTAAGCAGCTCGGCACGTAGCGCGTGACTGGACAAACGCTGCCTACCGACCCACAGCTGACCAGGTCATCTGTAGCTCCGCCTACGAAGCTGCGCTGAGCTGGTGGGCCAGGTGTGAGCCCTGCGCTAGAACAACTCCCTTAGCTTGGCTGCTGCTGTGTGACTGTAGTTCCCCCCCCCCCCCCCCGGCAAGCTCAGCAGGGGACCAGGTACCCAGGCTCTTCAGAGCCGGTGCGTGCCCACCGGCGCTCTGCCCCCCCACCCCCGGCACGCTCCCCTCCTGACCACCCTTTCTGCCTCCTTTGCCCTAACGGCCACTGTCTGGGTTTCTTTTGTATTTTTCAGCATGGCAGGTGCAGGAGATACCCTCTAATTCTTAAGTCCTAATAGCTACCTTTTTATTCTAAGCATTCTCCAGCTCTTCCGACCCACCAAGATTTCCATTTGTTCCTGTAACTTCTTCCAAAAATTTAATTTTGGAATTTCTTTTTCCTAACTGAGCACAGAGGTGCCCCGCACTGATGCTAACGTGTCTGAAGACACGGAGCTGACGGGCTCAGCCCACGTCACATGCTCACTGTGCACGTCCGCCGTGTGGCTACACAAGAATGCCATGGCCCAGCCATCCCATCCTGACGTATAAAAAGAAGAGGCACTTCCGAATCACAGAGGGACAAAAGCAAACAGCAATGGGAGCGTAAAAAGACGACATCCAGGGCTAAGCGGGTACGAGAAGGGGGGACAAGGAGGGACCCTGCGGTAGCATCAAATGTCCACCCGAGGATTAGTGTCGACTGTCACCACGTGAAATCTGGTCTCAGGCCAAATGAGGAAAAAGTGAAAGCACTATGCTGAGCTTTCCTTAAAGCTAAACGTTCCTAACTTAAAAGGTTTCCCACCACCCTTCTGATTACGCCCCTCTAACTTTGGGGCTAAATGGCCTTTGTTTGGTGAAAATATGGTGCCAGCAGATGGCAGTTCCTTATTTTAAACGTCCTTAACTTGCTCTGGACATGTCATAGTTTCCCCACACTCCCCCTTTGATGTTTTTAATACCGCCCATTTATGAAATCTAGAACTTTGGGAACCACAGACTGAGAGAGACACGCCCGAAGGAAGCCAGAGCAAAGAGGAAAGCCAATTGTCCCCAGCCTCACCCGAAAGAGATCCCTAAAGCTCTCCTCCTCTTCTGAACACGTCTCTCAGCACCAAGTTAATCATCCGGTGACTCTCAAAGTCAGTGATGCCGAATCCCCAAGAGATGCTCCACGGAAAACATTCTGGGGCCTGGGTCTGGGAAAGGCTGGACCTCGGTGCCCACAGGGTGCAAGCACCCTCTCAGACCCTGTCCCAGTTCTGTGACGGCCCTTCCTGGCTACACTCCAAGTGTGTCTCAAAGCTCTGCCCTTACACTCTCTTTCCTCCAGAGCAGGGACTGCCCTGCAGCTGGTTCCTACCTCAAACAGAGCAGCCAACAGTTAGTAAGTAGGGTCCACGGAATTGAGCTGTATCCTCTCTGTTCATTCCTTTAGCGAGGTTCCCTCTCCCAAAAGGAACTGGGGATTCCCTGAACCATAAGCTGTTTGATGCATCCATTCTGGTCTTCCTTCTGCCTGGAATGTCTTTCCCATTCTCTGGTCAGGCTGTCAATTCAAACCTAGTCCAACCACAGCCCAAGAGCCTCTTCCTCAGTGACAGCATGCCTGATGCCTCATCCCTGACCTCTCCCGGCTGCCGTATGTACTACCAGGAGAGCACCTGGGACACGCCACGTTTCTGAAAAGCCCAGCTGTGTCTAAGCTCTACATCTCCTGGCTCACTCTAGGTGGGCGCTAACTGATCTGCTGTAATTTATTCCACTGTCCTTTACTGGTTACCTAGCATGTACAAGGCATGATGCTAGCAACAGGGGCATGACAGAATCAGATTGGGTATTCCTAAGTCATATTAAATATTTGTTGGAAAGGATCAGTTACCCTTATTTTCAAAAGTCTAACTGTATTAACAAAGGACCCTCCCTCCCAACAAAAATCCCTAGTACTTTTCAAACTTGATTACAAATACATGCAATTTGACATCTGTGAATTTTAGACAAAACATACTTAGAGCAACAAATCACTGCCACCACCTACTTGCTGGAAAATGCAGAGATTAGGGAATGTTCTGGAAATGTCCAGTTTAATTAGCTCCAGACTGGCTTCTCTGTCTGCTGCTGAAAAACCAGCATCTGTCAAAAGATCAAGAGTCATCACACCTCTCAGAGGTGAGTGTGTGGAATAACTGCAAGGCTTAGAACTTTTACAAGAATGAAACAAGGGAAGGAAGTTCCTCAGAAGCACACGGGCCTAATTACAACTTGAACCAACAGGATCAACAGTTTGTAGGATTTCTTGCTTTAAGAGTAAAAATCTCAGAGCACCATCTAATGTTAGCTCATCATCAGACATTTTCTAGAGTCTGAAATCAAAATCTAATTTGAAATTACCTTTTATCAACGACTGTCAGTGGAAGTAAGGGCAAGTCAGGGAACACACACAAATGAATTCCAGGCACAGAAAACACCAAAAGAATCATTATTTAATCCAGAACATCACTGGTATGAACGTAGAATATGTGTGGGTTACCGCAGTGTAACACTCGTGTACTATTTCTAACAAATAATTATGAATAACTTGCTTTATATTTTTTAAATTCCAATACCACACAGACAGTATTAAAAAAGAGCGGCAAAAAAGATACTAGTTAACCAACAGAAGTAATCATAACCATTCTCGTGTGTCCCAGAAAATCCTAAAAGCATAACCTAGGAAATACGCAGTGTTCTTCTCTCTTTGGAAGTAGCTCTGATGCTCCTACATAAACCAACACTCGAGCAATCCCGGGTGCCAGGCCACTGTACATCACTGAGCAGTGAATAAAGGAAAAGGTATCGGTCATGACCAGCCCTCCAGCATGCCAGGACACTAACAAGTCTCAGGAACTCGTATAATCTTTCTTATAAAAGTTTTCTTCTTTAACCTGTTTGCTCTAAAAACTCCCTTCTTGGGGATTCCCTGGCGGTCCAGCGGTTGAGGACTCGGCACGTTCACTGCTGTGGCCAGGGTTCCATCCCTGGTCAGGGAACTGAGATCCCGCAAGCTGCTCTGCGTGGCCAAAAAATAAAAATTAAAAACTCCCCTTTCCCATGAAGCTTTTATAAATGTGCACCAACCACTACTTCAGTGAAGTAAGCCTTCCTCGCCACGTACTAGATAATGATACGCGTAACTGATCAAAGGAGCCCACGTGTAACTGATCAAAGGAGCCCGCCGGGGTCAGCGCCATGTATACCTTCGTTCTCCACTTCAGAGCCTCCCGTGCTGAAGCACCGCCACCGCTCCTTGGCTCGGGCAAGACAGATGTCAAAGAGCTCTGGAAGAGAAGCCTTTGGGTAAGTGTCACGTGCACACGGGTCTCCTCAGAAACACCAGAGAAGACACTGCTGCCTCGTTCAAATATTTACAGTTCAACTACACACCACAGGCTTATTACAGCTACTAAAACGATCCCCCCAACTTAGCCAGAAGGTACTTCTATTGTCTATAGACATCACTATATACAAAGAAATACATAAAATGCCTCCATGCCTGGTATTCACTCTGTTACACAACCCACCCAGAAAGCGATATTGTTTTGATGTGTTTGTGAGTCTCTCGCCTTACTAGACTGTGAGCTCCTTGGGGTGAGACCATGAGGGTCCCTCATTCATGTCTGTATCCAGAGCAAATAGCTCTGGGATTGACACAGATCAATATAATCAATGAATATCTGACTGATGAAGAAAGGGAGAAACAAGCAGAAAGCCCAGAACAAGCAGAAAATCTGGTTTCAAATAAAGACAAGATGGAAACGCTACCCCCTGGCCCAGTCTTCCTGAACTTGCTGCCTGAAAGTGGGAGAGGGGTGCACGCAACACAGGCAGAAGTTTCAAAAAATAAGGATTCTTGGTGGCAGAGACGTATCAAGACAGGTCTCTCACAAGACAGCTTCCAAATCTCCTCCATGTTCAGAACTTATTTTTTCAATAATTCTTCTCTTTGGGTAGTTAGGCAACAGTTAAATAACTCACACTCACAAATCTCACTTTTATACCCAGACCTCCAGGGTAGAGCCATGCCCCACTCCTCCTGAAAGACGGAACCCACAGAGAGAGGCCTCCCAGGCCTCTGCTGGCCCACCCGTCCGGTGGGTGCCTCCCACGCCGCCCAGCCATCGGTTGCCCTGGATCACGAACGACCACTAGTCAATCACTAAGACTTTAATTGCAGCTACCCAGAGAATTTCGACCACTTTATTTTCTCCATCAATACTTCTGGAAAATAAAGCAGAGCACATCTGCCTTCCAGACAGTATGTGCTATTTTTTTAAATACAAGTTAAATTCTAGTAACACTGTTGTGTTCCAACAAGCTAAATTTTGATTAATGACCTTCTTCCAACCTTGTGAAGGATCTGATTTACAATCTACACTAGTCTGCAAGGGCAGTACAATGATGAAATATAACTTCATACTAACATCATCACCTGGAAGGACTGCATGCATCTTAACTCAAATGCTTATGGAACAAATCTGGAGGTGTGCTGAGCTGGAGGCTAGAGGTTCTGGGGAACTTCCGCCCACTCCCAGTTTCCAGGAGGTGGGCTTAGCTTTGCTCCTTTTGGCAGGAGGTGGAGGAAAACAACTGTGTGGCCCCTGACCACTGGGAACAACTTTCCAAATGAGGTTATTTGACAGTTAAAGCACAGATGCTGGCAGCCTCAGGGTAAAATGGGTCCAAGTGTCAGTTTTTAAAACACCCGCATGGTTTTACTGGCGTGTGTCTGTGGGGGGAGAGGGAGTTAGAACAGTGAACACACCTTCTTTCCAGACGAAGCTTCAAAGTACAAGGCTGACTTCCCAAAGAGTGAAGTTTAACAGTACGATTAGGTTGACCTTCAGTGAGTTTCCAACTGCACAGCCACAAAAAGAGCAAAACCGTGGGGCTTCCAAATCGCAACACAGGCTTCAGAGTCAGCCAGTGGCTGACTTTCTCAGTAGGGAAATAAGGTCAACAATACCTGCCCCTCAGACCGCTGCCAATGTTAACTAAGACGCGAGTAAAGAACCTAATCCGATGCCAGGCCTCAACAGCAGACTTCAAGATCATCTGTGTTGTCACATTGGCTTGAATATGCAGCAAAACTGAGGTTAAGAAGGACCCAATAAGGTGGCACTCATTCATTCAGCAAATACTTCCTGAGGGCCTGACTGCACAGAGAGCTGTGCTGGGCTCGGGTGACGGAAAGGAAAGCATGACAGGTGAGGCCCCAGCTTCCTGAGCATCAATTCTATGGGGGCAACTGACACTAGGCAGCTAATTATACAAGAAAGACACAATTTAAATAAAACGATCAAAATTTAGACAAACTTTCAAGGCATGTGACTGATTAATTAGCCATTTAGCCTGATATACTATGATGATACGGTCTATGAAGGATTTTAATTTAAATAAAATCAGTGCGGCCAACAGTGAGCACCAAAAATTAAACACACACACACAGAGTACCCTGCATTACATCCAACTGGTGTAGAGTTGTTGATACAGTTTAGAAATTTTCAAGAACAGGGACTGAGATAAATGGTCATCCATTTCTCCAAACATCTACTTCCAGGGAAGCTGCTGGAAAACCATTTCCACAAGTTAAATGCTATCCATCTTCTCACGTACAGATGCTAAGTTTGGGGCAGGTATGGATTAGCCAAAAAAATGGAACTTTGAGGAGATCACAATGTAAGGAAACCAGTCCCCATGCACCCAACCAGCTGTCATTACTCAAGACGGAGCACACGGCCGGCCAAGGCTACCACTGCACGTGGTGAGATCAACACCTGACAAAATAAAAATGACAATAACGACACGAGCCCGAGCCACACAGAGAAGACACAAATCAATCTATTTTAAACTCAGGGGCCTTCAACAGGGTGAAAACTGCCACCACCAACTCCACAGCTGGGCACTGATACAGAGAAGACAAGGAAGGCGCTCTTGTCCTGAGCAGCTTAGACGGCAGACAGGGAGGAAGAGGGAAAAAGGAAGGATTACCATTTCTTCAGCACCTAATTGTAAGTCTATGAGCTCCTAGCATCAGTTTCACCCTGGGTCACAGCCTGCAGAGCGCTGGGCGGAGAGGGGAGTGAACCAGTGAACACACTGGTGGAGGAGAAGCACACCCAAACTGTACGAGTGCGTATGGCGGGACAAACAGCCCTAAGAAAGGAGGGTACAGAGCTCGCCTCCCTCTGGACTCAAGCTACTAGACCCTCAAGGACCCAGTCCTAGCACAGTATGCTGTCCCCTCTAAGGTGCTGACGTATAAGATGCCTGGGGAAAAAAAAAAAGTCACAAAAAACCAGAAGTACCCCAGATACAGCACCTCCACAGAAAAAAACATCCTTCCCTTCCACTTTCATGGCCCCATCAAGGCTCGCTTTCTGCAGGACTCTGAGAAGAGATCCGAACATGGCTCAGCCCACTAAAGCTCTGAGCCCCATGTATGCTCCCCATGTACTCAGGGAAGGCGACAGCTATCAGGAAGAAGGCGGGCGTCCGCTCTCAACCGACACCAGGTAACTGTAGCACCCAGGAGTGAGCCCCGGCTCCCCACCGGCTCCGCTCCTGGAAGACACACTTACCTGGCCTCTCCGAAGACACAGCGGCGTGGCGATGGCTGCCTTTCTTCCTAATGGGGCAAATGGGACAGGAGAAGCCACAGGACCCAGGGGTGGACTCCCCAGGCCTAGGGTCATGCAAGCCACTCACCGTGGGTGATGTTTAACTCGTTGCCAATGGCTAAGCTCCAGACTTTGCCTCTCACGCTGGGAGGGATTCCCTGCCACCATAAATCTCGGACTTTTCTAGAGCACCACCTGGACAAAAACGGAAGCATGAGTTTATGAGTTTGTTCTCAGTGACGAAATGTTTGTCTACCCACGTGCTTAACCCCAAACCACAAAAGCGGGGGAGGCACAGTCGTTATGTCACAGCCCCTGGCCTCAGGGAGCTTACAGTCCACCGTTCCAGACAGACAGACCAGGAGGTCGACAACTACCTTCCACTGGGTTACTGCTGTGCCAGGTGTGCCACAGGCACTGCACACGCAGAGATGGGCGCCACAAACCAGGAGCCCAGAGCGCTACTGTGGAGCCAAATTCTCAGTGACCAGTAGCAGTCGAAGCAGAGGAAGGGTGGGAAGGACGTTCTGCACAGAAAGCACAGCAACGAGAAATAAGCCGGCCTGCTCTGGGAACGGCAGGCAGCTGGGCACGGTGTGCGGAGCCAGCAGGCACTGCCGCAGAGCTGCCGATGGAGGGCAGGCCCCAGGGGGCCTCGAGAAGGGAGCCCGAGGGCACAGCCGCCAGCCTCTGCACAGCTGCACACACACAGCTGAAGCGCTCAGGCAAGGCAACTCTAACGGCAGGACAGCTCTGCTAACTCAGAACGTTCGGAACTGCAGAGTCGCTGAGGTCTGCTGGTCCCAATGAACACACACTGCTGACAGACTGGGACAGACATAAAGGTGCCAAAGGCTCCCAACACGGTGCTCCTCGGCGCAGCGCAGAGGGGGGAGCACGGGCTGACGCTGCAGAAACCGGGGCTGCAGCCCCGCAACACCCTTAGCTGGGGAACCCGGAGCAAACTCCTTCTCCTCTCACTGTCATTCTCCCTAAACCCAGATGACGGAACCTTCCCCCTGACCCCCAAGGGCTGCTGTGAGGATTAAGTGGGACAAACCAGAAAGGGGCCCGGCACCCAGCTGGCGGTCATTAAGCGGCAGTTCCTGTATGAATGCACGCGTCCGGACCACATCAAGCATCAGTCAATGTAGGGTGGGCCAGGGCTCTGCAGCCACACAGGGAGTCAGTCCAAGGGTTCTGAGGACCTTAACTCTTGTTACTGGGCCCCACTGCCCAGAAAAGCAGGCTCTGGGCACAGCGTGTGTTCCCCGTGCAGAGCCTCAACAGGGCAATCTCTGCTCCCCCCGGACCCCACCTCCACAGTGGGAGTGAGTAACACCCAGGTAAGTGCCAGAAGCAAGTCCCCAACAACCTGACACACGGTTCAGGTTGGAAGAGAAAAAAAGGAAACTGGTGTCCAAGCTCCCCCAGCTCCTGCTGATAGGGGGAGGCCCAAAAGGAGCCACCAGCCTCTGTGCGTGGCTCCAAGACTGCCGTCCAGACACCGGCCCCTAACCATTCTGACCACGCAGGAGGAAAGACCTACAGCTGTCCCTCAGACGCGAAGGAGACAACAGTGCCGGACTCTACTGTGTACCGGCTACCGGGGGCTGTCACCAAAGCACACCCGGCGCCCCTCCTCAGACAGGACAACAGAAACTTGAGCAGACAGATGCAGTGTACCCAGCGGGGTCCTCTACAGGCACCTGGAGCCAGGGCGAGGGCAGGAAAGGCTTCTCCAAGGAAGACTGAGCTTTAAAGAACAAAGTGTTAACCGAATGAGGAGATACAGGGCAAGAGCACTCGATGCAGAGGGAATGGAACATGCAAAGGCCCTGAGGCTCCCTAAGGAAAGGGCACTGTCCAAGCAAAGGAGAGATGAAAGGTGAGGCTACAGGGAAAGGGACGTGCTGTCCCACGAAGGGTCCTGTCGGCTAAGCCACGCAATTCCAACCTTACACCGAGAGCCACAGGAAGTTACTGAAAGGTGAAGTCTGGAAGTGACACAGATTCGTGCCTTAGAAGATCCCTCTGGCTGCTGAGCAGCAGGCAAGTGGAAGGGGTGGGAGGGGGGCTGTCACGGCACCGGGTGAGAAACGACAAGGGAGGAACCAGGGCAGGGGAAGGAGACTCTGTGCAACTTCAACTTAGCAGATAATTTCATCAGGGGCTGGGAGAGGAGCTACAGTTAACACAGCTGCTTCCCATGAATTCTGCAACGAAATGTAGAGTCTAGAGAGCTTACATTGTTTCCCAGTTAGGCAAAATCTCATTATTCCAAGTGAGGACAGCATTTCCAATACTGTCTTCTAATCTGCATCTTTCTTCCAGCTGCTTTTTTCTCCTCTGGGCTTCTTTCAGCTCTAGAAATCACAGTTAAAAGAAGGAAACATCTATTAACTGATATCCAGTGATTTCAAGCTAGGTGACTTTTCTCAAAGAGCCAGGCTGCAAACACACCAGGCAGAGGGCAGTGAAGTAGAGCACTGAGACCTGACCTCTTCCGAGACTCATTTCACACCTTACGGAGTTTAGAAAGCTTAGGCGCTATCCACCTTTTAGTGAGCTTTTCTGTAACGTAATACAGTATAACATATAAACAGAAAAGTATACAAATAAGAACCTAACGAAATTATCACAAAATAGACAAACCCATGAAACTACAGCCCCAGTCAAAAGACCGAACAGGAACAGACACACCAGAAGCCTCTCTGTGCTCGCCTCTCCCTTTCCAATGGAACCTGCAACTTCACTTCTCACAGCTTAAGAATAACTCTTAGGGTATAACAGCAACTCTGAGAAGTACCATGCATTTTCATTTATATATACTTTTTTTGTGGTAAAATACACAAAACATAACATTTACCATTTTAAGTGTACACCCAGTGGCGTGAAGTACATTTCACATTGTTACGCACCCATCACCACCGTCCATCTCCAGAACTTTTTCATCTTCCCGAACTGGAACTCTCTCCCCACGAAACACTAACTTCTCACCCCCCGACAAACACACCCCGCCCTGCTCCCCAGCCCCCGGCAACCTCCACTCTACTTTCTGTCTCTATGAATCTGACTCTTCTAGATACCTCATATAAGTGGAAGCACACAGCATTTGTCCTTTTGTGTCTGGCTTATATCACTTAGAATAATGTCTTCAAGCTTCATGTTAAGTGTGTGTCAGAATTTCATTCCTTTTTAAGGCTGAATAATATTCCATTGTACAGACAGACCACGTTTTACTATACATACTTTTTAAACATCTAAGAATCATAGGGTTTTTAGGTGTCACAAGGCACTTTATCAAATCCCATCACATCTTCTTGTAAATAAGGAAAACTGAGCCCACAGACAGAAAGAGATCTGCCTCTCCAGCATCACTGGCTAAAGCTTTCTCCAGCCTAGTACTTGTATCCTACACAGTCTCTTTCCTTGTGTAAATTCAAAGTGCTATTATCTTGAATGAAGTAATCAGGAATAAGTAGTTAGTAGAAACATACGTTTTCGATGAAAAATTATAAATCTCAAAATATTAAATAAAGCATTCACCAAAGTTCAGGTTCTACAGTTCCATCAGGTAAAGAGAAAATATCCACAAAGACACAAAATCTTGTGCTGACTTATATAACCAAACACATGTGAGCTCCATTACCTCGTTTTTTGGCCTGAACCACCATTTCTTCATACTGTTGCCTGTGTTTCTGAGCTTCTTCAGCTGGCTTCGCCGGGAGATTTCTTGATAGAAAAGAAATGATTTTTCACCATTTTAAATATTAAATAAGAGAAACTTGAAGCATCATTTACTAACAAATGAAAAGCTCAAAGACCAAAACAACATTTGTTAGATGATAAAGACGCAGCTCTTTCATAAACTAAAAATATTTTTTTACAAAAGTATTAAAATAAGCTCATTTTTAAAAACTTGAAGTCTAAAGATTAGCAGAAAGAAGAAAATAGCCATTAACCATAACTCCAATAGAGATAAACACTTAATCTTTGGGTGTTTTTTTTTTTTTCACCCCAGTCTCCAAAGAAACTTTGATTTGACCACATCGCACGAATACAACAATTGTCAACGGTTACCCTTGAAGTAGAGTACCCTAATGGCATGTGTTATCGATACATCTATGTATGAATATATTCCCTGGCCAGTTTTTTTTTTTTTTTTTTCCTGGCCAGTTTTTTTAAGTAAGTTTCATACTAGCTATGTGGTCCATCTCATTTATACACACACACACACACACACAGATTCATACAATAGTTCTAAACAACTAAATGTCATATACAACTCTGAATCCCGGTTAAAAAAATAAAACGCATGTTCTCTTTCAGAAACGTGCTGGTGAATTTGCTGGTCCTTGAAAACTGGGAGGGCGGCAATGTCTGGCTGTCTGTGCACATCACAGTGTTTTTGCTGCAGGAGAACAGGGCACGACTTCCCACAGCTCATGTTTTAGACAGCATTACAGGACGGATCCTCACAGTGCGGCGGCTGCTACCAATAATCTCTACCTACCTTCTGAATCCTCCATTTCAGGGTTTCTCTCCCCACCTACCCACACATCCACAATTTCCAAGGACCGAAAATTAACATCAGAAGACACATTTCTTCTGCAGACTTCATCAATTTTAAATGTCAGGGTTGGCAGGGACCTTAGGGATCCTAGCCGAATGTTTTACAATCTCTCTTTTTCTTAAAAGCTGTGGATGGCTTCCCTGGTGGCGCAGTGGTTGAGAGTCCGCCTGCTGATGCAGGGGACGCGGGTTCGTGCCCAGGTCCGGGAAGATCCCACGTGCCGCGGAGCAGCTGGGCCCGTGAGCCATGGCCGCTGAGCCTGCGCGTCTGGAGCCTGTGCTCCGCAACGGGAGAGGCCACAACAGTGAGAAAAAGCTGTGGAATCTTTCTATTCAAATACAGTGTTCTATGGAAACTCGATGCTTACATAGAGATAAGCTATGGCCTGGTACAATGGAGCAATCCCTTTCCCTTACTAAGGTCTCCAAACACGATCTACAAGCCCGTCATCAAAACCCATCTCTCCTCATCAGACGGATGGAAACCAGAGGCCCAGAAGGGAAGGGAACTTGCTGGGATCACCCCGCCTGTTCTCTGCAGATCCCAAAGAACCAGTAGGCTAGTCCAGGAATTGTTCTACAATACTGGGGTGCCTCCAGAACACCCACTTTCGAGTATACTTCCTGGTGCTTCTTACCGTTACAAGCCAGTCTAAAATTAATAACAGCTCCTTAAGCATTTGGAAATGCTAAATTAAAGTAAAAAATCACCTGAATGGAAAATCCGGATCAAAAACTTCTACGTTAAGTGAAAGTTTTCCACATCAGTCATGCTACCATATAGAATACACATTAGTGGAGGGAATGAAGAGGGGCCCCGCATTTTTAGTAAGTGACGTGCTAATTTTTCTTCCCCTTTTCTAATGGAAAGGTGACTAGCAAATGTACTTATCCCTGACAACAAACTCTCCACAGACTCTTCTTCAGACTCACGCTGGTCTGTCTTCCAGGATGAGTGCGGTGGTGGAAAGAGGCTCCAAGTCAAGGTGCCTCCTCACATTCTGCTTTGGAGAGGGTGGCCTGCTAGGTCGTCCAGCCTTGTCTTCATATTCCTAGGACAAAGAAACCAGGGGTAACTCCAGGCCCGGCCAATTCTGATACTACGAAGCCCTTTTCAAAGTAAGCAAGGTGTTTTGTTGTGAAGTCCTTTAAGTCGATTTTGAGGATGATGCACTGAAAATATTTCTTGCTCTTTAGAAGGGAAAACTGCCCATGAAAGGGGTTCAGCTCTGCAGTTCAGGCCATCACGTTATGGGGACTGTGGGCTTCCCATACTGGTAGGGAAGTCGCTAAGGACCTCATCATCCCAGCTGCTCCGCTAAGGGCCCGCAAACATCAACTGGGGTCTCCTAGGCTGCTTCTGGGTAAGAGGTGTGTATTCTGTCTTCTGGACACCGTAAATTTGAACTGATTATGGCAGTGGTCACAGGGAAGCTCAGAGTCAGAGTGATAGCCAATTCTAGCATTCATCTGATCCCCACCCCTGGCTTCATCTCCCACTCCCACCCTAAATTTCTAATGCATTTCCTTTTACCCCACAGCATTTTATCTATTTTTGTTTGCCTTTCAAACCTTTCCTGAAATGAGGATGGGCTTAAAAATTAAAAATCTTTTGCCTGAAGATGATGAAAGCTGTTTCATTTTCTTAAAGCAGAAACGTCAAGAAAGAAATTCTTTAACATCTTTGTGCGAAGCCATCACTGCAAGCTGTTACACGAATAATTGTGCCATGCCCTGGAAATCTACGAGCGGCCTCCACACTTCCAGGTCATTAATTCGTCCTATGAGCTGCAACCACAGAACCTCAGTCACACCTGGTGACCCACATTCCAAACACCCAACCAGCAGAGTTCAGGAGAGCCAAGTAATCTGTGCCAAAGAGTCCAGTTTCTGCAACTGTGTGTGTATGCGTGCCTGTGCATGTGTACCCTTAGCCCTCTGCAAAAATAAAAAAACAGTGTTCTCTTGTTGCCTATTATAGACAAGGCTCTCAGGACCCTCCCTTAAGGGAAGGCAACCTAACTGGGAGGACAGGACAAACAACTGAGTAATTTAAACTAAGATTTAAATAACCACTCCCGATACAATAGAAGCAGTATCAGGAGTGGAAAGTGATGAATTGCTAAATGAATTTTATTAACACTAGTTGTCAAGCGGGGTGTTACTGGTAAAATTATTCGGCAAGCAATTATTCTCTCAGCCAGGAAAGCCTACAGAGGCTTCTAAAAAGTTAAAAGAAAAAATTTTTTCCTCAAAACCCACAGGCTATGAGAAGCGTGTGCACCAAGAAACAGGTGGGTGGGGCAGTTTCTGTACATCTGGATGTGCAAGGTTAGATGTCTTAACATGGTTTACCCCGGTGTAAAATGGTTCCATTAAAATCTAAAACGACCTCCACTCACCCAAAGCGGAGAAAATGGACTCACTTTGTCATCCATTCAAACATGTGAGCACCTCCACGTGCCAAGCACTCAGCTGCAACTTCACATGCTACAACAGCCATCCCAAGTATCCTATGTAGCCATCAGATTCTACCTATGTACCCAATGTAAAATCTTGTATTTTATAGGAAATCTACCAAAAGTTGCGTGCTGAGAAAGATCCTGA
Source organism: Leucopleurus acutus (assembly GCF_964270905.1). Classification (NCBI taxonomy): domain Eukaryota; kingdom Metazoa; phylum Chordata; class Mammalia; order Artiodactyla; family Delphinidae; genus Leucopleurus; species Leucopleurus acutus. Next base: position 4,322,781 of record NC_139146.1, read on the forward strand.
GGCACGCTGCATATTAACAAGAATTGTTAGCGAACGCCCTGTACGGTGCTACTTACTTGCTGATGCCGGTCTAGCGAGCTCTATGCCAAGGCCAAAGGTGCTGAGCCCCGAAGGCAGATGCCCCAGCATGCGGATGCCCACCTCCACTGGCTTTGTGTGCTTTACACATAGTTTAACTTTATCTCCATAACGATCTCTATGGCAAGTGTCACCGCATTTGACAGGTAGGGCCACTGAGGTTCAGAGTGAAGTGACTTGCCCCCAAGTCCACAGCCGGCAAGGAGCTGGGCCTGCAGGAATCCCCACTCCGCCACTCTGCGCAGGCCCAACCTCTCCCGTGGATATACTCAACAAACAGGTGTGCAGTTCTGGAGGGAAAAGGCCAGGTCCTACTCGAGTTAAGTGTGGTCTTCGGGGCCAGACGGGCCTGGGAGCAAATTCAGATCCACCAGGAACTAGCTGTGACCCCCGGCAAAGCACAGCTTAGAATCCCTGCACCTCATTTCCACATCTGCAAAAAGGGAAACAGCACCTAGCAGAGAGGGCTGTCTAAGGAGTGGCAGAGGCTTGTGAAGCAGTCAGCACAGGCCTCTCGGTGCAGAGGAAGTGCTCCGTAAAGGCTGGCCCTGGCTGCCGTCTGCCATGACCCTTTTTCTCCTCGGGCTTGAAACTGTATAAGGCAGCAGAAATGCTCTATGGCCAAACAACAATCAAGGAGCCCTGCAAGGTCTGCAAAGAGCACAGGTACGAAGACGCGTTGTAAAGTTAATTAAATGCCTTGACTTGTGATTTTAAAAAAATCAGTCTCTTCAGTTAGAGCTCGGAGGCTCCATCACAAACGGTAACAAGCAGCACAGTCGCAACGGGCCAAGCACTTTACACACACGGAATTGGCTCCACTTGCCCTTCACACTAGCTCCCCACAACCCCGAGAGAGGAGCTGCCATAAGGTGGAGGCCGGGCTGGGGCTGGAGGAGCTGGACCAGAGGCCAGCACCCTGGCTCTGCCCCTGCACTGCTCACCGCAGACTGCCGCTCGCTAGAATGCATGATCCAGTTTAATCATTTATATTCAGTCTAAATGAAGCTTTCAACTATGACACAAACCTGTAATCGTGAATTAAGTGCAGATGCAAGTCAAATACTTATGTTTTAACCACACAGAGCCCTGCATGATTTAAAAAAAAGGAGGCCTGGCCTGTCCATACTTGAAATCCCAGGGAAAGCCTTTTCAAAATTCTAAATGGCATTTCAGAATACGAATGGCTTTGGAAATTGTTAACAGATCCTACTCCACATGTAGTTCTCACACTGCTACCTAGAGGGGTCGACAGTAAGCTCATCTTCCAAGCCAGACAAACCAACTTCAGGAACAAGAAAGGGGACGATTCACTCTCAGGACAAACAACTTGCAGCTGTGAGTTACCAACACCGAGGTCAGCATGTGATATGGCAAGAGCTAGGGCTTCGGAAGCGAAAAGACTGAGTTCTAAATCTAAGTCCTGGCTCTGATCTGGGGCAAATCATCTTGCTTCTCTCTCGGCTATAAAACGGTAGCAACTGTGAAGACTCCTGTGATGATGAGATCACGAGACAAACATTCAACGGCTGCCCATAAAGTATGAGCCCTTTCTGTGTGCCAGGCAAATGGTGGGGTCGGCCCAGCCCCGGTGCAACTCATCGTTCCAAAGTTTCTTCTCTTGGGGCCCTTATGGGATCAAGTTGAAGTCTCTTGCTTTAAACCAAGTAACAATACCATTCATTGCTGTGCTCATCAGAAGTCCTGCAGGCTCATCAGTATAAACCATCCATTCAAGGAACCACTACAGATTCCAACACGCTGCATAACCCTAGAGGGAATTTAGAACAGGGTTCTGCAAAGTTCTAGTGGCAAATCAGTTTTACTGGTCACAACGGTATTTTTTTTAAATCAAACAACACAAAAATACAGAGTGCACATAGTAAGGACAGTTTGTTTCAGTTCTATACCTACTTATAGCTATGCCTTCTTGAGAGAAATGAGTCTCAACCTAAATTTTCTAACCCGGGGATGGGGGTGGGGTATTGTGTCAGAATAAAAAGTTTACAAGTCACTAATTCAGAAGAGGTCACAGTCCCTGCCCAGAGTGGTGTGCCTTGTATCCTGCTGGGAGGGTAAGACCAACACCAGAGAGACAGCAGCAAACAAAGCCTACTGCACACAACTGGGGGCTAAGTGCGGCTGTGGTCTGATAATGCAGCAAAGGTTCAGGAAGAAAGCAGTACACCAGGGCAGCCGAGCAGAGCCTCAACTCCACACAGGGGCCAGGAGCTCATCTGTGAAGGGGCCTGGCACTTTAGCAGACCTGCAGACCCCACCTTGAAGGGCTCACTCACTCTAGCAGGGGCAGTACGATGCCAGCGGAGGCTATGAAGCCAGAGCAGACGATAAAAAATGTGGGAGCCCCAAGGACAGGACACCTGTGGCTGGAGAGAATCAAAGAAAACAGCTCATAAAGGGCGCCATCTCAATGGACAAAGGACAGGGGAGAGCTGGGCTGGGAGCCGTGAGGGAGGGGCAGCCCGACAGCACAAGCAGCAGCCGGGAGATGACGGCGAACAGGCTTCTCTGTGGGTGAGCACGAACGCTCTACGTGGGGAATGACGCCGGGTCCAAGTTCTGTTCTAGACTTCATGGTCTCAACAACAAGCTTCCCAGAGCTGACGGGACAAGCCAAGACCAAGCGAGAGAGAGAAAGGAAGAGCTAGACTGGGGTAGAGCCCGAAAGTAAACAGTGTGAGGTGTGATGCGCCCATTCGATACATCCAATGGCAAGGTCTCCATCATGTGCGTGATCTGAACAGTGCTGGAGATAAGGACGGGACATGAGACTCCTAAATGAAGTTATAATCTGCCAGCTGAAGAAGAAAAGAAAAAAGTGTCTACCTCGACAGACATCTGTGTAAGAGGAGAAGATCAAGATCCTCAAACAGTAAAGAAAGTGTTCCTGGTAGGATGACAAGAGGGGTGTCACTGCTACGCACAGAACTGGAAGACTGCTGTAAAAGACAGCCAATTACGCCCAAACGTGGTAACAGAAGCCCCCTGGCTTCCTGGAAATCTATGTTAGCTACAAGGAGAGAGACTCATCAGTTAAAACCTGTGCTTAAGCCTTGGACTCAACTGGTTATAGCATCAAGATAAGCCTTTTAAAATAACCAGGGGGTTTTAGAGGTACGTCTGGAATAAAGCATAGCAGGTCACCACGTGGCACCTATGAACAGACTGACGTGAAACCAGCGTGAGGGACAGAGAGTACGGCAACCCTGTGGGCGCCGGCTGAGGACCCTGCGGGGGAAGCACTGTGAGTTGGCGGCAGGCCTGGGTCTGAACCATCACCTCCAGATCATCACCAACGGCAGCGTGACCTTGGGCATGTTCCTTCACCCCTCCAAGCCTGCTTCCCCACCTATTAAATGAGAATGAATTAACGAAAGACACATGGCCATAGCAGGTGCCTCAAAATGACAGGGAGTATTACTGTCATTATTTTGCTGCAGAATTACTTTTCACAACACTTCCCGCTAAGAGTGGTGCTTAATAAGGTTGTGAAGAGTAGATGAAAGTGAAGAGTAGATGAAAGTAAAGAGCCCAGAACACTGCAGCTGGCGTCACACTTTGCCATTTATAACAAGCAACTTTTGGGGGGAGAGGGGTGTTGTCTCACAATCTGGGACGAGATCTGTTCTATTTTGCCATTTTTAGTGGTTAAGAGTGGCCTGAACAGGTCTTACAAATGCTGGGACTTCCCAAACGACAGTACTGGTGACCAATGAGGCTGACCTCACAGTAAGAAGGACCCTCCGGAATCCTCTGAAGGGCTCCTCAGACTTCAACTCTTTTCTCTCCTTACCACAGTCTTTTTCCCAGAAAGCATCCTCTAGGTTACCAGAAATGTTGGCATTTGGGACAGCAACTCTCAGGGGGCCTTTCTAATTGTCATGTTACTTACAAAACATGTAGAACACAGAAGTTCACCTGTGGACTGGTGAATGAAACGTGTTAAAACTGAACTGTGCGTTTTAACAAGCTTGGTTACTGCTACGATCTGACCACCTTACTCGGACCCTGAGCAAACGGGGTACAGCCTGAGCTCCGTACAAAGGCTTCTTGCCCCCAGGATCACGGGCAATGAATGCCATTCAGGCCTCTAAGAGGGGTGCCTGGCCTGGCCTGACCTCAGTCTGAACACAGGGTGCGATCCCCCTCTGGGTGGTAAGAATTAGGACGCGCTGGCTCTCTCTCCTACAGTCCCCCACTGTACCCATTAAAACTCAACCCTGTGAGGAAATTACATGGAATCACAGACAAAGAATGGCAGGGGGGAGGAAGGCGCATCACCGCGGCCACATGCAAGCTTCAGCTCGTTGGAACAGATGCGTGTAACACACACACATGCACACGGGCGCACCCACGCTGGGGCCTCCGGCCGGTGACGGGCGGGCAGACCCCCGGAGGGGCGCGGGCGGGGCCCCGGCCCCACTCACCATGAACGCCGCGGGGCTCAGAGGCGCGCGGCCGGCGGCTCCATGCCCGAGTGAGCGGGCGAACGAGCGAGCAAGCGGGGCTCCGCGGCGGGACCTCGGGCGGCGGCTCCGGCGGCCGGGCGGGGGCGGCAGGCCGCTCAATCGCGCGCAGATGCCGCGCAGCCGATCCGCGGCTCGGTTTCGGCGCGTCAGGCCTGGCTCGCCGGGATCCTGGGCGCCGGGCGGGGCTGGGGGAGGACCCGGGTCCCCCAAGTCCCAAGGGGTTCCTCCTCTGGCCGCCCAGGTAGGGAAGGTCACGCGGCGCCCTCCAGACACCGGACGTGCCCACGCAGGCGGGGAGTCCAGACGCGGGATGTCCGCCCGCGATACAAACCGGGCCTAAATGCTCGCGCTAAGCGAGTTAGGCAGCGTCCTCAGCACACAAATATCACGCTGGAAAACGTACACTCCAGAAAGGAAGCAGTGACACGCCAAACAACGTACGCCAAAGCTCTGCTTTGTGAGATTTTCTAAAAAATGACACAAGTACATTACCGGAAGGCACCACATAAGAATAGTAACACTAGTAACCTCTGGGTAGTGGAGTGACTATGAGCCATTTTATTCTCTCCTTTATACGCTACTGCGGGTCAGATGTTTTCCACAGTAAGATCAGTTCAATCAGAGCGTCAGGGTGCACGCAGGAACACCCAGTGATGGAAATCTGCCTAGTGACTGCTTCTCGGGGACTGACTGGGAAGGGGCAGAACATATCCCCAGGGGGGTGCCAGAAGTATCATCTTGATAAACATTCATCACAACTAACTGAAGAGTACACTTCGGATGGCAGCATTCCACTGTTTGGAGAGCATACCTCGATGTTTTAAGTCTTTAAAATCTGCACAAGGTCAAAATTATTTCTGGTCAGCCCATAGGTCCAATGTCCAAGTGCTGAACAAACTGGGCTTGAGACAACACAGACTCTCCTTCCGGAAGGGAACTCACAAGTCCTCAGACCATGGTACCACGCTTTCCGCAGCTGATTTTCTGGATGATAGCATTACCAAGTTGCCACCAGAAACTTCTTCACTCAGAAGGAGCCTACAATGTCCATCAAGCTATAATCGAGAAGACAGACAATGACAGGTGATGGCGAGAATGTGGAGAATCTGGAATTTTCGTAAGTCACTAGCAGTTGCAGCCATTTTTGAAAACAATCTGGCAGTTTCTTACGTAGTTCAATATACACCTACCGCACTCCTAGGAACCTACCCAAGAGAAATAAAAAATACACCCACAAAAAGACTTGCCTGCAAATGTTCACAGCAGCATTATTCATAAGAGCCCAACACCAAAAAAAAATTCCAAAAACCCATTAAGTGAGGAATGCATAAACAGCACTGACACAACAATGAAAAGGGCACTGATACACGCTACCACATGGACACCACACGGGTGAGCCTCAGGGACATTGTGCTTAGTGAAAAGATGCCAGACAAAAGGTAATGTGCATGATTCCATTTATATGAAATTTCCTTCTCTAGAGACAAAGCTAATTGACGTTTGCTTGGAGCTGGAGGCGGAAGCGGAGATCCACTGCAAACAGGCGTGAGGGGACTTTGTCGAGGGGTGAAAATATTCTAAAACCGGATTGCTGTGACAGTTGCATAGCTGCGTAAGTTTATTAAAAGTCATGAACATGTACAATGAGTGAATTCTATGGTATAAAAATTATACCACAATAAAGCCATTTTTTAAAAGTAATAGGATAAAACTGGAGAGGCTGATTCTGGCTGGAATGATTAGGGAAAGCCTTGTTATAAAAAAATTATTCAAACTTTGGAAATAAGACAAAAGCATGGAGGAGAGGTGCCTTTTCCATTTATACCTGGGCGTTTTTGGTTTTTTTTTTTTTTTTGCGGTACGCGGGCCTCTCACTGCTGTGGCCTCTCCCGTTGCGGAGCACAGGCTCCGGACGCGCAGGCTCAACGGCCATGGCTCACGGGCCCAGCCGCTCCGCGGCATGTGGGATCTTCCCGGACCGGGGCACGAACCCGCGTCCCCTGCATTGGCAGGCGGACTCTCAACCACTGCGCCACCAGGGAAGCCCCTACCTGGGCGTTTTTAATATGCCTGCCTGAGGTTTATTTAATTCTCTAGGAGAATGGGCCTGTGCTACTTACTACTCTATTAGAGCCCAGACGCTGTGAAGTGACATATTAACTTGTGGATTTATGTCCAATAGAATAGATAACTCTGAAGATGATGTTTTCTTAAATCTAATGTAGCAACCTTATTCTAACTTTTTTGGTTTTATGTCTATAAATACCTAGTTCCTCAAATGCCTTTGGAATCAATTTTACCATCTTACTGGTTCATTTAACTCATTTAATGCATCTCCTCAATGTGTTAAATGAACCTTTAACTAACAAGATCATTCAAAAAAAAAAAAAGGTAAATGTCATGAAAGAATGGTAGAGTAACTGTTTTAAGAGAATAAAGTGACAAATAACTAAAGGCAATACACAAACCTGATTGGAGGCTGGTTCATAAAGAACAGTTTGGTGTAACTAGAGAAAGCAGAACATGATCTGGTCACGAACATGGTCTGAACATGGTCATGGTAAGATGCTATTATGGAAATTAACTGATAATTTTCTTAAGCCTGATAACACCGTCATGGTTGTGTAGAGAGCTGAATGAATGCTGATGTATTTATGGATAAGATGTCATGATATCTGCAACTTACTTTCAAATGATTCCATTTTTTAAAACTAGAAAGAGGCACAATAAGTGAATATGGAAAAATGTCAACAACTGTTCAATCTAAGTGGAGCATATATGGCTGTTCATCATTAAATTATTCCTTGAACCCTTCTCCAGGTTTGAAATTTTTCTTCACAAGGGGAATAAACCAGTAAGAAGGCTGATGACCAATCCTTTAGATCTCATCTTAAATACACATCCCCACAGAAACACTTCCTGCCCTACCATGTAAACTACAGCAAGGCCCTGGTTCCTCTCTCTCCTAGCATCAGGTTCTGTTTTCTCATAGCACTTAATCACAACTTGTAATTACATGACTCTCTGATTAATATTTATTTCCCTCAAGAGACTGTGAAACCTCTGAGGGCGGGGTCTTACTGTAGTCTTCTCCGCGCTGATTGCTAACAAAGTACATGGCACAGAGGAGACGCTCAGCATCACTGTTCCATCCTTCATTGCACCCGTCCAATAAGCACTTATGGTGCTTGGCCTTAAGAATAAAGATGAACAAGGTCCCTGCCCCCCAAGTCCCTCACAGACCAGCAAACAATTACCACACTATACGGGTGCTCAGTCCTATGACTGAGAGAAATCTGAGGGCTCCAGGAGCCCCAGGAGGCAGCTGACCTGGCCTGAGGAGTTACTGGTGACTTTCCAGAAATAATTCCTGCAACTGGAAGAGAGCTGGCGTCCTTCTCACAGCGAGGCGTGGGTTCTCAGCCCCTCCACGCCTCCTACCAACAGGTAGTGCTATGCATACTGTAGGCATCAGCCAACCGGGGCCCACAGGCTCACTAAATGTAAATATGAGACAGACGCATTAAGCATGTGTTAAATACACATTAAGATGTGCTTCCAAAGCACACTGCTTATCTCCTCTGACAGGCTGTAACCTGCAGGTTACTTTACCAACAGTTTCTATCACATATTTCGGAACTGGGTACCATTCATAAAGGTTTAACTATTATACCATGTGATGACAGGTTGACTTTTACTAAATTTTGAAACTTAAAGCAAAAATAAGACGTTAACAGAGGCTTTTTCTCTATCTCAATCTGGCATTAGATGTGACTTCTATCTTAATCCACCTGAAAAGAATTCTTCCTCCTGATTTTGAGTTAACCAGCACTCATCCCCCTGCTTCCTGTATCTCCACCAGCACACTGGATTTACTTGCTTATTGATTAACCTACAACATTGTTGTCTCTATCCTTTGAGATCAAGGAGGGAAGACTGGGTGATTTGTTTGATGCAGCATCCTAACAGACAGGCTGACAAACCCAACCTTGCTAGACCACCAGGTTTCACAGGATCAAAAGGTCACTGAAGGGCTTCCCTGGTGGCACAGTGGTTGAGAATCTGCCTGCCAATGCAGGGGACACGGGTTCGAGCCTTGGTCTGGGAAGATCCCACATGCCGTGGAGCAACTGGGCCCGTGAGCCACAACTACTGAGCCTGCGCATCTGGAGCCTGTGCTCTGCAACAAGAGAGGCCGCGACAGTGAGAGGCCCGCGCACCGCAATGAAGAGTGGACCCCACTCGCCGCAACTAGAGAAAGCCCTCGCACAGAAATGAAGACCCAACACAGTCAAATAAATACATAAATAAAATAAATCTATTAAAAAAAAAAGGTCACTGAAGGAACGACTTCAACCTGGGAGACTGGTTAAGTGAACCATGATACAGCTACACAAAGGCCATTACTTAGTGAGTAAAAACAAGATCATGGAAGAATATTTAATGATATGGGGAAATGTCTCTGTTGTCATAGAGATAAGAAGAAAGTCTACAAAGTGGAATGTTTTGAAATTTTGACATTCATCCATTTAACAAACCTGTATTAACCATTCACTAAAGCTAGGTACTTACTATTCTGGGCCCTGGAGATAAAGTGAGAACCAAACAAGGTCTGGTCCTAGGTTTCATGGGCTGTGCAGAAAATACCTGAGAGTTCTGTGACAGAGTGACAACGGATGGGGCGACAGTGGGTGGTTCTTCAGACGGGGTGGTCAGGGAAAACTTCTTAGAAGACACCACCTAGGAGGGAGCATCTGAGCTAGGACCCGATGAGTCTCGTTCAACCCTAACAATCCCATGAGGTAAGTACTGTGCTACGCTGAGTGACGGCCCCCAAACATGCCCATGTCTTAATCCCTGGGACCTGTGACTGTTACCTTACATGGCACAACGGACTTTGCAGATGGGATTAATGTTATGGACCTTGAGATGGGGAGATTATCATCGATTATCTGGGTGAGCCCAAAATAACCACAAGTGTCCTTAAAAGATGGAAGCAGGGACTTCCCTGGTGGAGCAGTGGTTAAGAATCCACCTGCCAATGCAGGGGACATGGGTTCGAGCCCTGATCCGGGAGGATCCCACATGCCGCGGAGCAACTAAGCCCATGCACCACAACTACTGAGGCTGTGCTCTAGAGCCCGTGAGCCACAACTACTGAAGCCCACGCGCCACAACTGCTGAAGCCTGTGCACCTAGAGCCCGTGCTCCGCAACAAGAGAAGCCACCATGACGAGAAGCCTGTGCGCCGCAACGAAGAGCAGCCCCCGCTCGCCACAACTCAAGGAAGCCCATGAGCAGCAACAATGACCCAGCAGAGCCAAAAATAAATAAATAAATTTATTTAAAAAAAAAAAAAGATGGAAGCAGAGGGAGATGTGACTATAGAAGGGGAAGGCAGTGCGTTGATGGGAACAGACATTCCTTGGCCACAAGCCAAGGAATGCCAGCTGCTTATAGAATCTGCAAAAGAAAGAACAGATTCTCTCCTGGAGCTCCTAAAAAGACCAGCCCTGCCAACACTTTGAGTTTAATCTGGAAGACTCATTTCAGACTTCTGACCCCCAAACTATAGGAGAATAAATCTGAATTGTTGTAAGCCACCAAGTTGGTGGTAACTTATTACAGGAGCAACAGGAACTGAATATAGGTACTATCACCATCATCTCCCCTACCCCCCTCTTCTCCCTAGATGCAGCAACTAAGGCTCTGAGTAACTTCCCCAGTTAAGTAAACAGCTGGTCAGGTGCAGGGTGGGATTTAAACCCAGGCAGTCTGGCTCCAGGGCCTCTTCCTATCAACTCCCCTGATGCACTGCCTCTGAACTAGGATCCCAAAACAGTGTTCCCTTTGTGGCCCTAAGGCCTTGTTAACTACCAGACACAGGCATAAGATCAAGGAACAAATGCAACGCTTGCCTATTAATTAGGGATATCACGGAGTTTCCAGCACCAAAGAGAAGACTCCACCCAAAGTGCTTCCACACGCTGACAAGATGTTAAGTAATATTCTGAGTCCAACTTAGACAAGCAACTTAAAGGGGAGTTTAGAGGAAACTTAACTCGAAGGAAAGCAAGGTTAACAGCCTTGCTCTTCTCAACTCTGAGGTTTCTCCAAGTCTACGCGGGCGCTTGCCGATGACGCCTCCTCGGGAAGGCCAGCTGTGCTCCGGGCCCTGCACCACGCACCACAGCCCAAGACAAGCCAGCCGGGCCTGGCATAGACCCAAGAAGCGTCTCCCCTGCTGATCCAACAGTGTTTAGAGATTATCTAATACTTTAAAATCTCAACCTTCCATCGGGAATTAGATCAATGTGAAAAAAGCAGTTTTCTTTGGCTGTCAGTATTTTCATATCAACACATTAAATTGCTCGGGGAAGGACAAAAGCATGTGAAAGCTCCCAAGGGCCACCTCCCCAGGCCTTCCTAGGAAGCTGCCTCGATTCAGCTACTTCCAGGAAACGTGCTTTTCTGGTTCAGCTTATTCAACAGGCCACCCAACTGCAGACACTATCGCCTGAGCCCAGAGTCGGTCAGAAAGTGGATTCAGAACACGCACGGTCGCTTCCGAAGAGCCCCGGCCACAGCACCTTCAAGGTCAGTGCTGGGCAGGTCTCCTGAGAACCGATCGTGTACACACCAGAGAGAAGCTGCACAACTCTCTCACAAACGTATGCATGTGAGTGGAACGTACACAAACGTAATCTGGCTCAGAGAAAGGCCTGGGAGGGCAGGCACTAAACGGTCAGAGGCTACAACCAGCAAGGAGCTGTGGAGTCTCGGGTGAAGAGGGCTTTCCCATTTGATTCTGCCCACCTCCATCATTTGGGTATTTTACAGGTATTTTTTCATGAACTATTTTTTATAATTTGAAAAAAAACACAATTTTTAAGCCATTTCAGATGGAATCCAAGACTGATTTTGGCAACGGCAAGTTCCCAAACACACTGAACGCGCCTGAGCAACAGCAAAGTTTTTGTTTTTATCCACTCAGAGGAGTAAAGATGTAGCCATGATGTAAGACCAGAACGAGAGAAACCACTGGCCTTTACTGAGCTCCCACTGGACACCAACCACTGCTCCAGGAACACCCACACTTCATCCCACTGAACCTTCATGAGCACAGGCACGATGGGCATTATCTTTGCAGAGGAGGAGACCAGAGGTCAGAGAGGCAAAGTCAAGTCGGCGGCCTAAAGTCACACAACTGACTATGAGTGACAGAATCAGGACACAGACAAGGGGCTCTGTGATCCCAAAGTTAGAGTCCTTCCCAGGCCCCCTGCCTTCCCAAGCCTGAGACCCCTCTGACCCCAGCACTGTTAGTGGTCCCAGTAAAGATCTGTCCATTTCCTGTTCTCTGAACTCCTGTCTCTTCCTGGGGGCCACAGCGTAAGACTGAAAGTGTGCTCTGAATGCTGCCCTCTCAGACTGACGGGGAAGTGTCCACATTAGGAAAAACAAGCAAACCTTAAGAAGCACTATGCACTAGAATTTCAGTTTATATTATTAAAGGCATCTGAGGTAAGAGAGTTATACTCCTCAGATCAACTAACTGTTGCCACGACAACAGTAGGAGACAATCTACCCATAGAATAAAAACAAAGTTCAAATTAAATGACCACGCTGCCATTTCCCTTTCTTCTCTCTCCCCCTTTTCTTTCTCTTCCAGAAAGGCATCATGTAGAAATTTGATACGTAATTAACTTGCTGCCTCTCTAAAATCCAAAATTAATAGCAATTAGACATTTTATGAGGTGATTTCCTGATGGACTCACCCTCACCCGAAAGGTCCTGGTCCTGTACACGCGTGCCACCTACCACCTGGACAAGCCAAACCTTCCAGAACAGGCTCAGCTTTCTCCTCTGGATCACCACTCACTGGGTAACGTTGCCCTCTTTGCCCTACCACTAGGGAGCTCAGTGTCAAATTTGTAGTGTGCCTCTACGAGCTACATGGGAATTTGTGAGCTGTAGTTTGGGGTATCCATTAGGCTCTTGTTTCGTCTTGTGGTCCTTTGCCCAAATTCCTTAACACTTTTTCGTCTACCATTCTGCATACTTTTTAAAAACTTTTTTTAGAGTAGACGTGCACACAAAATAAAATCCAAAAGGTATAAAAGGGTAAACAGTGAAAGTAGGTCTCCCTCCTCCCCCAGTTCATTCGCCTCTCCAAAGCAATGCTATTATTATCAGTTTCCTAAGGGGCCTCCCTGATACAGTATCCGCACTTACGAGCATATGCATGTATCTCATGCATACAGAGCACACTAATGGTTATTCAGCTTGCTTTTTTAAGGTATGCACTGCCTTGCATTTAGGAATTTAACCAATTCCCTACTGCCAGGCATTTAGATGGCTTCCAGTCTTTTCTAATCAATCTTTTTTGTAATCTTCCAATCTTTTGCAATCAATACCCTTATAAAACCATCAGTTTACCTACACAGTAACTCATCTGTAAGATGAATTCCTAGAAGTGGAAATGCTGGGTCAAAAGTACCCTAACTGCTTGATTGATTCATTCATTCATGTTAGTTTTACTTTTTAAATGAACATATAGTTAGCTTTTTGGTGTGTAAGTTCTATGACTGTTAAAACATGCTGTCTTATAGCCATCACAATCAAGATACAGGACAGTGCCATCCTCCCCAAAACCTCGTCCATGCTCTCCCTTAGTACTCACTCCTGGCACTGCAGCTTTATCTCTTCAAGTATATCATACAAATGAAATCATACAGCACATATGTAACCTTTTGAGACTGGATTCCTACAGTCAGATAATACCCGTGAGATCTGCCCAAGATTGTTAAAATAGTGGATTACACTTATTGATTTTCAAATAATAAACCAGCTTTGCACTCCTGGATAAATGCCACGTTTCAATGTATTGCTGAATTCAATTTGCTGATAATGTGTTGAGGACTCCGTGTGTCTTCATGAGGGATACTGGCCTCCAATGTGCTTCTTTTGTACTGTCCTTGTCTGGTTTTGCTATCAGGGTAATACTGGCTTCATATTATGAGTCAGTCCTTCCTCTTTGAAAATTGGTGTTATTTTTCTTCAAATATGCAGGAGAACTCATCAGTGAAACCCCCTCTGGGCTTGGAGATTTCTTTTGCGGGAGGCTTTTAACTAAAATTTCCATTTCATTAATGATTACAGGACAACTTGGGTTATCTATTGCATCCTGGGTGAGTTTTGGTGATTTGTGATTTTCAAGGAAATGGACCATTCCATCTAAGTTATCAAACTTACGTACATAGAGTTATTCACAACATTCTCTTATTATCCTTTTAATTTCTTCAGGGTCTACAGTAGTATCTCCTTTTTTCATTCCTCTTACTGATAATTTGGTTCTCCTCTCTTTTCTGTCAGTTTTGTTAGCATTTGATTTTGTTGATAATTTCCAAGAACCAGCTTTTGGTTTCACTGACTATTTAATTTTTCTGCTTTCAATTTCAGTGATTTCTGTTCTTATGTGTATTATTTTCTTCCTTTTGCTTGCTTTGGGTTTATTTGCTCCTTTTACAGTTTCTTAAGGTAGAAAATTAGATTGGAGAACTTTTTTCTTTACTAATCTGACTGGTTTAATGCTATAAATTTCCTTCTAAGCACTGCACCCCACAAATTTTGATAGACTGTGTTTCTGTTCAGTTCAAAATATTTTCTCATTTTCCTTGTGACATCGTTATTGTTCCAAAACATATTTAGAAGCATGTTGCTTGTTTAATTTCCAAGTTTGGGGAGATGTTCTTGTTATCTTTCTGTCACTGTTTTAGTGTAATTTCATTGTGGTTAGAGAAAGTATTTTGTGTAATTTTAACCCTTTCCGATTTAGTTTCTTTTATAACGCAGGTTACGGTCTATCTTGGTGGCCATCCACGTGTGCTTGAAAAGAATGTGTGTTGTGCTCTTGTTGGAGGGTGGAGCGTTCTCTAAATGTCCGTTAGCCTGGCTCACTGACGGTAGGTTCTTCTATGTCCTGGCTAATTCTGTCAATAGTTCTATCAATTACAAAGGGGGTGCTGACACTTGAGTTGTAACTATGGATTTGTCTACCTGTTTCAGATCTGTCAGGTTTTGTACCATGTATTTTTGCAGGTCTTTTATTAGGTACACACTCATTTAATAGCATTATGTCTTCACTGGTAATTACCTTACCTTATCCCTGGTAATTTTCTTTGCTCTGAAGTCTACTTTTTCTGATACTAATCTATCTACCTCATCTTCATTTTGGCTAATGTTTTCATGGTGGTGTTATCTTTTTCCATCCTTTAATTTCAACTGCCTACTTTATATTTGAAGTGAATTTCTTTTTTTTTTTTTTTTTTTGCGGTACACAGGCCTCTCACTGTTGTGGCCTCTCCCGTTGTGGAGCACAGGCTCCGGATGTGCAGGCTCAGCGGCCATGGCTCAGGGCCCAGCCGCTCCGCGGCATGTGGGATCTTCCCGGACCAGGGCACGAACCTGCGTCCCCTGCATCGGCAGGCGGACTCTCAACCACTGCGCCACCAGGGAAGCCCGAAGTGAATTTCTTTTAGACAGCAATCTGTCAGGACTGAGCATTCAGACACACAACTGGTATGCTCACACAATTTACATGAAGGTAAATTATTGGTATCTTTCAATTTGGGCCTACCATCTTATTTGTTTTCTATTTTTCCTTCTTCTATTTCCTCTTTCCTATCTTGATTTCAGTTCTTGGAACTGTTGAGAATTCTATTTTAACATACTGTGTTTTTCACTCTCTCTATGTGTAGTTTAGTGGTTGATCTGAGATTTACAATATATATTTTCACAATCTGATTAGTATCAATATTTTAGCACTTCAAGTGGAATGGAGAAACTTTTCCATCATATCCCCTCCTCCTTCGTGTTTTATTTGTAATACGTATTACATCCACATGTGCTGAAAACCCCATACAACATTATACTTTTTGCTGAAACCAAACATATTTAAAAGAATTCATTAAGAGAACAATGGTCTACTGTATTCATGTGGACATTTACCATTTCTGTTCCTCTTCCTTCCTAATGTTTCAAGTTTCCTTCTCGTATAATGTCCCTACTGTCTGGAAAACTTCCTTTAGTAATTTTTTTAGATCTGCTGGCAACAAATTCTCTCAGTTTTCCTTTATCTGAAAAGATCTTTATTTCACTTTCATTCCTGAAGGGCATTTTTGCTGGATATAGAATTTGGGGTTGATAGTTCTTTTCTTTCAGCACTTTAAAAATGCTGAAATCACTTCCTGCTGGCCTCCATGGTTTCTGATGGGAAAATCACAGTCAGCTTCCTTTTTCTTAATTTGTTAATATCTTATACATCTTTTACACGTGACTATAACCGAGAAGTATTACTAATTTATCTAAAGGAGCCCCTTCCCCACTTCCCAATAACGGACCACAAAGCCACAACCACCTCCTGCCAAGGCTACACCAGGAGCACCTCTTTAAGAAGATTTCATCCACATGACCTCACTGGAGCAGAGGCTCAAAATTTCCCAGCAAGTCACTACTTCTCAAACCTTAGGGCACATCGGATTCACCCAGAGCCTAAACTAAAACAAAACGCCTGTCAGACGGGAAGCGAGGCATGAGAAAGAGAGGTCAAGAGCAATTCTAAGGTTTCAGGCCTGGAAAAGAAGGCTAAGGCTGTCATTCACCAAAGTGGGGAAAGCTGCCAAGGGAACAGGTCTGACAGAGTGGAAAAAGAAAATCAGAGTCGGGACTTCCCTGGTGGCGCAGTGGTTAAGAATCCGCCTGCCAATGCAGAGGACACGGGTTCGAGCCCTGGTCAGGGAAGATCCCACGTGCCGCGGAGCAGCTAAGCCCGTGCACCACAACTACCGAGTCTGCACTCTACAGCCCGCGAGCCACAACTACTGAGCCCACGTGCTGCAACTGCTGAAGCCCTCGTGCCTAGAGCCCGTGCTCTGCAACAAGAGAAGCCACCGCAATGAGAAGCCCGCGCACTACAACGAAGAGTAGCCCCCGCTCACCGCGACTAGAGAAAGCCCGTGTGCAGCACCGAAGACCCAACACAGCCAAAAATAAATAAATAATTTTTTAAAGAAAAAGAAAGAAAGAAAATCAGAGTTTAGCTCGGTGCTTGTTAGCCACGAAATGTCTATCAGACGTCCAGGTGGAGCTGTCCAGTAGGCAGCTGGCTGCCTACGTCTGGAGTTCAGGGGTGAAGGCCTGGCTGGTGGTCGGCGTAGGCATGACATTTACAGCCTGAGTCCAGCGGAGATCTCCCAGAGGCGCCCACAGATGAAGAAGCGCTCGAGAGGCACCCTAATGTTCAGAGGGCTGGAAAGCTGAGGGCACCCAGCAAAGGAAACTGAAAAAGGAGGAAGAGTGTGGTGACCTGGAAGCCACAGTAAGACAGCCTCCCAAGGAGCAGAGAAGTGGACAAGGGCTGAGGGAAATAACCATTGGACCTAGCACCTGGAGGTCACCTGAAAACCAATCTCAGAGAAATGTGCTCAGTGGCACAGAAGCGTCTCAGGACGGCTGCACTCTACTTCTCCTTCGCAACATTTATCACAGCTACAATTATCTGTAGAGTTACTTGTTCAAATCTTTCTTTCCCCGATCCCTGGTAAGTTCCAGTGAAGGCAGGGGCCGAATAAGTCTTTGCCCTTCATTATAATAACCAGAATTGATCCACACAGTGTCTCAAATTTGTGGAACATGTGAAAGGACCATGGAATCCAAGACAGAAGGTTCCTCTTCATTCACAAACAAAGGACTGCACTTCTGGGACAGCATCGCCACCCGCGCCAGTCTGGCCAGAGCCCTGGTCCATACAAACCCAATGACAGGAGATCTGAAGGCAGCTATCTTCAAATACCTTCTCCCCGGCTTTATTCTCAAGAGCTTCGCCAGTCCACCAGCAATGGCCGAAAGTGTACACGGCATACCTGGGCCCTTTATTTAACCCACTGTGGGCAAAGACGGCTATTTTCCTCCTAATAGCCAGCATTCCCTTCTCACACGGCAGTGGTTCTTAAATTTTGGTGTGTGTTAGAACAAATGCCTGGAGCATTGTTAAGACACAACTTGTTGTGCCCCAGCCCCAGCGTTTGTTTCAGTGTGTCTGGGGTGAGAGGCCTGAGAACTTGTGCTTCTAACAAATGCCCAGGTGATGATGATGTTAGCTTGGGGACCACAATTTGAGAACCACTGGTTTAGTGTGATTCTCATAGTTATTCTTGGTCATTTTTGCTTCCCCTAGGAAAAACCATAATGCAAGCTGACAGAAAATTACTTGCACTTCAAAATGTTTATGAAATTTGAAAAGTTAACGGAAAGTATCAACAACATTGCATCATTTCCTTAAAAATGGCAACCAAAAAAGAAGGCCCAAACCAAGAGAATGTGGCCCAGTTACAGTGAAGTCAGCTGTGCCCCAGAGCACCCTGGGCAAACCACATACAGCACCCAGTCCACTTAATGGACCAATTTATTAACAAAAAGTCACGACAGCCACACCCGAGTACTAACTCTGGGCCACACATACTAAACATTGGGCAAAAATACTTCACATACATTATCTGTTAATTTATAAGTTAACAGGCCCATTCTGCAGATGAGGAACCAGAGAAGTCACTGGCCCAAGGTCATACAGACAAGAAGAGGGGACGCCGGAAATCAAACCCGAGCCTTCAAGTCCAGAGATCTTGGCTGGTGTTCGTACCTGAACCCCCGGCTCACCACGGGCTCCTTGAGGCATGTCCACCCATCCGCTTTTGTGTTTCCGGTGCCCAGTACGAGACCTGGCCCCAAATGGCGCAAGGTTTGCTGAACAAGCAAACTAAGGGGTCTCTGGAGGGCACAGGCTCACCCTCTCACACTGTGGTCCATTTCTCAGTCAAAGGAAACACACAACGATACCAGCAGACACTTTCTAGCACTTGGGACATTCATAACTGCTTGCAGCACATGATGTATACTCACTCATTTAATCCTCACCACCTCGGAGGTAGGTGCTATTATTCTCCTAACGTTAAAGAGCAGGAAAATGAGGCTCAGAAGGGTTAAGGGACTTGCCCAAAGTCACACAGCCAAAGTGTAGCAGAGCTGGGATCCAAACGCAGTAAGTCTGACTCCAGAGTCCATGCTTTTAAATCACTACGTGATGCTACCTCTCTCAAGTATAAAAAACTTCCAAAGACAAAGGGAAAAGGAATTAGAGTTTACTAAGTATCTCAATTATGCTTTAGCTCTAACTAGAGTTATTGTCACCATTTGGGATCACAAGTCTGGACACTCGGACCCCAGTGATGGGCTCTCTAAAGTGGGGAGGGGAGGCTGTGTGAGCCGACACCTGTGACAGCAGCCAGCTCGAGCCTGGTGCCCAGGAGCTTCCTCCCAGGGGCAGGTCCCCGGCTCTGGATCCCTCTCAGGCCTTGCCAGCTCGGGGGAGGAGGGGACAGGGTGACAAATGAGAGGGCCAGAGACACAAAGCATGAGCAAACAGGACAGAGGCAGGATTGTATGACGCATGCAGGTACGATTACATCCTTTATTATTGATGGTTAGAGCCAGATGGCCCTCTTCTTTGCAGTACTGTGTTACTACATAATTAGCTGACCTAGTCACTTCAGTTCACAAAAATCCTTTAAGTCCAAGAACATAATCCACGTTCACCTTAAAAAAACAGTACGACACAGATAACAAAGAAATTCAAACATGATGCAAGTGACATTAAGAGTCATGGGAAAATCTATTTAGCATAATGGTTACTTTTTTGAGAACCATAGATTTCTTTAAGAATTTTATAACAGCTTAGCTACTGAGTTTCCTAAGAAATGTATAGCTTAGCTCTGCATACAAACACATCATATTTTAATTGTATGCTATTTTAACAAGCCTACACAATAAGTGATTCAAATTCAAAATGTAACAGTCTAGAAAAATGAATTCCAACACTGATTTACTTTGTGAGTTTCCTAGGTCCAGACAACTGCTATAAGGAACACTACACAACATTCAAAACATCTTTAATTTGACGAGGCATAAAAAATGAAATACGTGCAAAGCCAGCTTGTTGTCCAAGCCAGAGCCCCAGCACGTGCTCACACACTGCAGCCCTGGACCTCACACGTTTATCCTCAGAGGGCCGCAATACTCTGCAGCCCCACTGCCACCACTGCACTGAGCCAGACCCCACTGTCTCCCACCTGGACTAGTCCAAGAGCCACACTTTCGCCAGGGGGACCTCCTCACTCCCTACATGAGTAAAACCCTTCAGGGGCTCCCCAGAGCCTCCAGGTTAGAGACAGGTTCTGCATGCATCACATCCCACCCCACAGGCCCCATGGACAGCCCCTCTCACTGCTCCCTGGGTTCACGCTGCACGAGCCGCCCAGCACCTGCCCCTCCCTTCCTGCAGGGGCTCAGCAGCTGCGAGGGCCCTGGCGCCCAAATGCCTGGGGCTGAACTTCAGCTCTGCCGCTTACTAGCCGCACAAGTCACTGAGCCGGGTCTCAGGGCTTCTTTGGTAAAATGAAGACAGTAACAGTGCCTTCTTCGTAAGGTTGTTGCGAGTTTTAAATGAACTAGAAACCCACGTGCTGGCTCATTTATCGCCAGGACATAGTAATCACTCAGTACACGATCCCCATTACTATTAATTCTCTGTCACACCGTTAAACTCAGACTTCTGTGCCGCGTCGCCCATCAGGCCCGGCCTCCCTGCCACACACCTGCGACACCTGCACTGGCATCACTCCCTCACCAGAGGGGTGCTCTGGAGCCTGGGTGCAGTGCCATCTCTCTTAACCCCAGTGCTGGCACTTAGAAGTGTTTGTTGAACAACTGTCCGTGAATACAAAACTGAGGCTGGGGGGTAAGGCTGCTGCGGGGCAGTGTCACAGCACCGGGCAAGCACTGCACTGTTAGGACGGCTGGGACTCAGGGCCAAGCAGAAGATGCAGGTGGTAACAATCAGGGCTGCCGAGGCCGCTGACACCCGGGGCCTGGCTGAGTCTGTGCTTAAGCCCCCCTCCCTGCAAAGATGAGCGCATGCCTCCAGCAGCTAGCATCACTCCCTCCACAGGGAGCGAAGTAGCCCAGTGGTGGTGAGATTCCACACACCTGGCCTGGCCCTGAACCCCATCTTCTCCTCCCAAGACATGTGGGCAGCGTCGGCCCGCGAGGGGAAGAGGTCATACTGCAGCCTGGGTAACAGTGGCCCTAGGTTTCCTGGTCCAAGGAAGCACTGGAAGGATTAAGTCCTTCCCAAGAAACCGCTGGGATCAGAGAGGGAGAATTCTTTAACATCAAACACAATTAATAAAAATTAGATCGTAAACATATTTGCAACTCTTATTGAAAAAAAACTGATTAAATTTCATCAAGTTATAAATATCTAAAGCCCAGCTCTCTCAACTGAACTTTCCTATGTGTGCATACGAGCTGTAAGAAGTGAAAAATCTTAAAGTCATCCACATTCTGAAGACAGACTTAAATTTTAGGTACTTAGCATGCAAGTGAAAGCAAAGCTTTTCAGTCTCAAAGCCTCCGGAATGGTCCTTTCTGCACGG
The DNA here is from genome assembly GCF_964270905.1 of Leucopleurus acutus. NCBI lineage: Eukaryota > Metazoa > Chordata > Mammalia > Artiodactyla > Delphinidae > Leucopleurus > Leucopleurus acutus. The sequence goes on from NC_139146.1 coordinate 4,343,899, forward strand.
TTCATAAATGCATGCTGTGACGCACGTTGCTGTGTTTTTGTATCGTGTATACCTTTTGTATTTTCTTTGACTCTTTCTGAGCATTCTCTCGGAGTGGTACTTTTCCAAATAACTTCCATCCCAAGTCATTTTGTTTGTCAAGTCTTGCATTTTGTTTTCTAGCAAGCAAATTCCTATAGGAAGAAAATAAAAGGGTTAGGGAATTGTTGGGTATTTACAGAAACACTAGGACAGCCAAATCACTCTCTAATGAAAACAAGTAGACTTTCCTTTCAGAGAACAATGTGATGAACCACAAACTTTAATTCTGCAGACTTGATTTTCATGTCGACAAAGAATTATGAAGCAGGTGAAAAGACCTTGAACCACAGCAAGCTTTTTGTTATTCACCAATAGCATGTACAAGTTCTATCATTTAGAGTAAGGAAATGTATTATAGCGTAACAAAGCATATCCAAAAAAGTGAGCTTTGAAGTCAGACCAAACTGAATGGAAACCCTGGCTCAATCACTCACTAGCTGTGTGACTCTGACCGGTATATTAACCTCTCTGAGGCTCAGTTTCCTTATGTCTAACAAGGGTCACTATATGAATTAAAATTACAGGTACATGATCAGTGCTCAAAGGATAACAGTTGTTTTAGTACTTAAACTTCTAACTTAGTTTAAATTGTCTATAAGGTAAATTTATACTATCTATTTATAAAGAGTCTCCATGTATCATAAAAAGAAGCCACTCATGAGAAAATCACAAGGTCTTCTCTCCCAACAACACGTAAACAAACCCAGATAACATAAATAAATCCCAAATGGTACTACAAAATAAACTATGTTTTGGAATGCATTGTATTGGTGCATTCATTAAAAACAAATGGTTTCTAGGGCTCACTGGAAAGTATGAGATGAGCATGAAGCATCTTGCGTGCTAGAAAGAAGGTGCTCAAAGGAATATGGGGACAAGTTTCATGAAAACAGTACCCAGCTTGAAAAGGGCTCTCACTAGCTAAATCCGGAACAATGTAATCATCAAAATAAATAATGGGGTTATAACCCATCAAATGAAAAAGAAATCCATGAGCCCAAGTGGATATGGATACAAATACACAAACAGAGGAGGAAGGAAAACTCTTAGAATGTCCCCCTAGTAAGTAGAGAAAGACTGATGGGGTTAGGAATTAATCAATGGATGCTGAAACTAGTAGGTGAAAGCTGGATGAAGAAAAGGAATTTTACATAGTTTGAAAGTATCTCCCACAAATTACTTGTAATGACAAAGGCAAAAATAGTTAACTTTACAGTCGAGAAACCTCATTAGCCAAATGATCAAAGCTGTCAGGATGGACAGCACACATCACCTGCTCTGATGCTGAGAACACACCATGTCAATGGCAGTTACCAAAAATGCATCACCTGAATATAACCATGAGGAAATGCAGACACACCCAAACTGAGGGACAGCCTATGAAATAATGAATCTCACTCTAAAAATGCCAGTGTCACAAGTGGACAAAAAAATAATGCCTGTCATTTCGGTAAACAAAGAATGTTGCACCCATCCAGCCATTAGCCACCATAGCCATCTCAACGGTGCGCCCTGAGGGGATTCTGGGTGGAGAAAAACTGGGATACTGGCCCTAGATAGTGAAGATGCATACCAAAGGAATAATTTCAATCAGCCCAGACTCTTACATCTTCCCATACAATCGTTAACTTGAGAGGTCTGTTTTTTGTGATTAGCAGTAATCTTTTGATGCTCAACTGCATGGTTTTTTGTTTTTGCTTTTTTCAGCAAAAACTCCTACATATCCTGGCTCCTTGCTTATCTCTTTGGAACAGTCCCTCAGAGCTATCTGCGAGGCTGCCTTCCTGGGCTATAGACCTCAGAAAGGCCACCAAATAAAACATAATTCTCAACTTTTAGGTTGTGCTTTTTTTTTTCAGTCGACAAAGAAAGGCTGAAGAATTGTTCCAGATTAAAAGGAGGCTAAAGAGACCTGACAATTAAATGCAGTAGGTGGATCCTGGACCACGGGCCAAGACAGGTATAAAGAAGACTACTGGGACAATGGACGCAATTTGAACATAGAGTATAGAGGAGAACAGCATTGGGTTAATATTAAATTTCCTGATCTTGATAACCGTACTACGGTTACAGAAGAGGATGCCCTTGTTCTTACGAAACACACTGACATACTTAGGGGTAAACGGGCATGATACCTCCAAATGATTCCTCTAATGCTTCCTCAAAATTCTTATACACTTGGGCTTCCCTGGTGGCGCAGTGGTGGAGAGTCTGCCTGCCGATGCAGGGGACGCGGGTTCGTGACCCGGTCCGGGAGGATCCCACATGCTGCGGAGCGGCTGGGCCCGTGAGCCATGGCCGCGGAGCCTGCGCTCCGCAACGGGAGAGGCCACAGCAGTGAGAGGACTGCGTACCGCAAAAAAAAAAAAAATTCTTATACACTTACATAAAATAGATACCACACTCACAGAATGAATAAAGCAATGGAGTAAAATGTAAATGGCTAGTGCATGTGGGTAAAGGGCATAAGGGAGTGCCTTGCATTTTTCTTGCAAAGTCTCAGTAAATTTGAAATTATATAAAAGAAAGTTATTATACAAAAACTTTCAAACAAGGTTTCTTTGTATTCTTCCTTGTTTTTCTGTTGTGGTTATAATAGAACCTATTTCAGAAATGGTTTCATACCCCAAGGCAATTTATATTTACATTAGTAAGAAATGAAGTTTCTTACACCTGGAGGTGTCTCCAGGCCCAACCTGTTTAACATCTAAGATTCAGCCAGCCGTAAAAGACTTAACACAATTAAAACCAAGCTAAAACCTCAGCCACCCAGAAAGGTTCTAAGAATTTGGGCATCCAGAGCCTGGATCCACTAATGGCTAACATTTTGCTAAAGAGGAGTTGCCTCTGAGGAAGGGAACTGGGTGCAAGGGACAAAAGGTGAGGAAACCAAAGGCACCCAGAAAGGGGAGGGGCCGGGAGTGAAAGGTAGGCCTCCCAAAGGACCCTGACCTTACTCTGGAGGGACGTGAGTTGCTGAGGGTCTAGAGGGGTAACAGTAGAGAACCGCTCAGAAGGGACTGGGTACGGGGAAACTCAAAACAAGCCTGGGCTTTGTGATCTGGGAGGCTGGGTGTAAACGGTGGTGCTATTCGCTGAGACCGACCAGCAGGAGGTGAACCAAGGGGAACAGAAACCTTGGCTTCTCTGCCCACTGCTAAGGCTACATAAGTTCACACAAATGTAGTGCAGATAAAGTTTATCAAAAAGCAAAGTTGTGGGACTCCCCTGGCAGTCCAGGGGTTAAGACTCCGCGCTTCCAGTGCGGGGGGCGCAGGTTCGATCCCTGGTCAGGGAACTAAGATCCCACATGCCGCATGGCGAGGCCAAAAAAATCAGAGTTGCAGAATTCTTTTTAGCATAAGAGCTTAAGCTATACATAATAGGCCATGACTTTTGAAAGGTCTGTAAAAGGTATCTTTGGATGTATTACTTTTTGTGAAGTTGCAGTCACCACACGTACCAGGAGCTCTGAGCACAAAGGAATCCCTCCCCAGCTTCAGCTGCTGTGCCGTCTGCAGCCCTGGCGCAGGCACGGGGAGTGGGGAAGCCCACCAGAAAACGGTTCCGGCCGCCGGCTCCCCTTCCAGGTCGAGGGTCATGGAGAGCCTGGCATGGAGCTGGCTGCTGGGCCCAGGAGCCAGGCGGCCCCAGGGACCCGCCTCTGCCCATCACACGACCCAACCCCACTCCGGGGGCCAGGTGCAGTGCGAGAACACGGGCGGCGGGGCGAGCCGTCCCTTCGGCACCTGTGCTGCCTTCCTGACTGGGTCTCAGAGGAGCCCTCAGGGACGCCCGCAAGTGCGGAGGCTCCTCCCCAGTCCAGGAGGGCCCAGAGGGAAGACGCGTCTGTGGATACCTCGGGAGGCCCCCGCATGAGCTGTGTGACCACAGCCTCGGCCCAAGCCTGGCCCTCAGATGCCTAAGAGCGCTCTCGTGCTCCTGGGGAAGGCAGTGGTCACAGCCGCCGTCCCTGACACTTCACCAGGTGGCAGAACACGGGGGCTGTGCGACTGAAGCAAGTCCTCTTACTGAACACAGGTTACTCTGCAAAGCCTTGCCTGTCTGCCTGCCACCAGCCCAGCCCCCAGGCCTGGGCTCCCACACCAGCAGTTTCTAGAGCACTCACCAAGTTATTCTGTGTTTGTTGGAGGTACTCTGTCTGCTCCCCTCTCCACACACCTTTCCCCTGGGGTGGGGTGGCCCAGGCGGCAGGGCAGAGTCATCTCTGCATCCCCAGCGCTCTATCCAGCATGTGTCTGCTGGCAAATGGAGCAGCCAGCATAGGTGTCTGCAGGGGACGCGAGGAGGCAGGGTGGGAGCCGCCCCAAGGCCAGCGGGGGCCACCTCCAAGGGTGGGGCACACGCATGGGCACCCTCAAGGCAGGGCTCAAGGCAAGAGAGACGTATCTGGACAAATCAAAGCCCAGGACTGAGAATTACACAGAGGTAGCCTCTGAGCAGGGGCAGGAGTCCCCCTGGAAAGGAGGGGCAGTGGAAGGCCGGGGGCTGGGAGAGGCCGGGGCAGGGGGTGGCAGAGGACAGCACGGCAAGCTGGCTCCTGGGGGGGAAGGCAGCCAGTGGGGGGTGATGGCTCCGGGGGAGCACCTGAGCACCGTGCCAAGGAGGCGATGAGAACCGGGCACCCCAGTAAAGGGCCCTTCGTTGCGAGGGCTAAACCCCTTCGCCATAAGGAAAGCAAGCACTTCCTCTATTGGCCGTGCTAGGGGCCTCGGCTGATGGCCTCAATTCGGTCTCTGACTGAAGGGCAAAAACAACATGGAAGTGGAGGAGACTCTTACCTGCACCTGAAGGGAATCAGACCACCAAGGGCTAATAAAGAACCTGTGCCGTTGCTGGATACGTCCCCTGTCTCCAATCCACAGGGCACAGTGACAATCTTACCAAGACTGTCCACGTGGAGGTTCCCTGAGAGCCACCCAGGACTCCAGGTGATGCATCCTGCCCCACCTACCTGCACACACGCGGACACAAGCACACCAACCTGGCACCCCTCACCCCACCTACCTACACACACACACACACACACACACACACACACACACACACGAGCGCGCACGTGTGCGGGAGAGGGCATGGCTGAACTCCTCACTAGCCTCCTTCTTCCAAGCGGCCACTCAAATCCACTCAAATCTACCCTCCCACAGCTGGCACCGGAAGCACCTGAAGACTCTTCCGAAGACAGAGGACAAGCACGTCTCCCAAGAGGCTGAGCGTGGCGACTAAGCCTCCAGCAGCCCTGCCCCAGAAGCACCCCCTACAGGCAGGGGGCCAGAGTGGAGATGCCTCTCAACAACCCACCAGGCCTCATTCATTCAACGAATACTCTCTGAGGGCCTCAACTATACCGAACAACAGAAAAGGCAGCCTTATGTGCTTAGAAACCTGCGGCCTCTCCTCAGGCTAACGGCAAACTGCTCGGCCCGATGGCTATGGTCTGGCCGCCCCCTCGGGCCCGGGCCTTTAAGGGCCTGTGGTCCCTGTCCCTTGGGCACGGCTCCGTGACCCAACAAGCCCTGGGCACCTGCAGAACTCCAACACCATCTCTTCACACAGCGGCCGGGGCCGTCTCTTGAAAGCACGGATGGACCACGCAGCCCCGGCCCCAAATCCCTTCAGTGGCTTCCAGCTGCTCGCGGCACCGTCACACATGCTGTTCCCTCTGCCCTCAAAGTGCTCCTGAAAGAGAAGCCAGGAGTGCCTGCCTCACGGGGCGTCGTGAGGATTAAACGAGGCACTGGACCCCGCAGGCCGTGCACAGGCACTTGCACACACACTTACACTTGGCCACCGAAACTCCGCCTGGGAACTGAGTGCTGGCGAGCAGGGAGTGACTGTCCCCAGGCTCAACGCCCTTCAGCCGAGCCAGCCCTCTGCACCCGAAGGCGAGGCTTCAAGAACTGCGGGCTGAAGGAAGGTGACCTAGGAGGCTCCGGCTCCACCTCAGGAAACACACTTTGGGGGCTGCCACATCCAACTGCAAGGGAAGAGCCTCATCCTGAAAGCCTGAGGGAGGCAAGAAGAAGGAGCCATCGCTGGCATCTACCCCAGGGCTTTTTGCAAAATATTTATTCCTGTCTCAATACGCACCAACTCAGAGGACAAGATATAGGACACCGGTGACAAAGCAGCGCTCGACATACAGTGCGTCAGGTCCTGCCAGCTCCCCCGTGAGGCTGGATGCTCACAGGCACCGTGGATGCCATGCCGCAAGACACCAGCGCCATCACATTCAGGAGCCAGCTTGCTTACTGACGTTTAGCTGGGACGAGATGGACCTGTAGGATCCCAGCCCTCAACAGGAAGAGTCAGGCGTGAGCCTGCTCACATCCTGACCACACCTTCCCTTTTCTCAACCTCCTCTGCACTCGAAGTCACCAGGATCCTTACTGCTGCAGGCTTGTCCCCTGTGTCCCACTGACAGGAAGTACAGGCAAAAGGCGGCTGAGTGTGAGGGGAAAGCAACACCTGGAGACCTGAACGCCCCTCACCTTCTGACAAAAGGTTTGGCCCTGCGCTGACCAACACCAGAGCCGCTAGCCACACGCGGCCACTGACCACTTGAAGGGTGCACATGTTGAAATGATGTATTGGCTTAGAAAACAGCCCCAGGGTTCATGATCTACTCATAGGCAGGCTTAAAGGATCAGGGGAGCCTTGAAGCTTATACAATTCGGGGAATCCTCTTTAAAGAAAGAAAAACTCCTTAGGTACAAGTGAGAGGTCCTGAAGGTTAGGTATCGTTAACGTTGTCATAAACCCAATTATATGTCTCTGGCTTCTGAAACCTGGGACGAGCGCCGCAGCGGCTGCTGGTGCTCACAGGTGGTGAAACTCCAGCAGGTGAAACTCCAGCACCAACTTATGTCCAACGTTCCATGTCCCTGTTTTTAGACAAGCGATCGTAGAGCCAAAAAACCAATAATACCCTCTCTTCGTAGGTGTCGTGAGGCCGAGGTTGTTACCTTCACCTCCACCCCGCACGAACTTAACTTTCCCAAGTTACTGAAGCCAAAAGAAGGCGATTCCAGGAGCAATTAAAAATATCGCTGACAGGGCTCCCCTGGTGGCGCAGGGGTTGAGAGTCCGCCTGCCGATGCGGGGGATGCGGGTTCGTGCCCCGGTCCGGGAGGATCCCACGTGCCGCGGAGCGGCTGGGCCCGTGAGCCATGGCCGCTGAGCCTGCGCGTCCGGAGCCTGTGCTCCGCAGCGGGAGAGGCCACAGCGGTGAGGGGCAAAATGCTCGCTGACAAGATTATGAGGCGTTAGACCTGGGTCCCTGTGCTCGCGAACATCAAGCTGCTGTGAGTGCGCTGATAGCAGCGTGGGCCCTCCAGCAGGCACTCAAGTACATTCCTAGATACTATTGACCTGTGATTTTGTCTTCTGTCACCAGAATGTGAAGTCCACGAGGGTGAATGCTGTCTCTTCTATTTACTGTGGTGCCTCTAGTGTCTGGAACAGTTCCTGGCATATAGGAAAAGACTCAAACTTACTGAATGTATGCTTTTTTCAGGGAATTTTCATAAAGATTACATGAGAATTATCCCCGCCCATTTAAAATAGGAGAAGCTAGGATTCGGAGAGGTTGAGGAGTCCTGCCCAGAGAGACACAGCTAAACGGCACAGAGCGAGGCCACTCCCTGGCAGGTGTGGAGTCAGGGCTGTCCCAGAAGACAGAGGACGCTGGGATGGAAGGACGCAATCCTCCCTGACCTGGTGGAGCAGGTTCCACAAGCCAGCGGCACTCCTCAGGGGTTTCTCAAAACTTCTCAAGAGTCTTAAGAAATAAACCTCTAAAGTCCTCCTCCTTCAAGACAACGTACCTCCCGTTTGTAATTCAGTAATTACTTGGGGCTTCTTGCCCTCCCCTCCTGTCTCATTAACAAAATGTTAGCAAATCCTGCTTCCAAAGCAATCAGAAACAAGCAGAAACACCAGCTGCCCCGAGAACTCCCTGGCCCAGATGGGTATCTTCTCCACCACTTCCTGCATCACAGATCACCTGTCAGGCACTGGTCCTGCACCAAGCACTTCTAGTGTATCCTATGTGTGAAACAACCCTACAAGAAAGGTATTATAGTTACTACCACACAGACAGGACACAGGCTTCGTGAGGTGAAGCAATTTGCTCCTCAAGGGACATATCAATCGTGATGCTCATCTGAGGCAGAGAAGGGAAAAATCTCCACTGATTGCACTGAAGTTCCACCTCATAGGTATTTTTTCCAGACGTCCACCCCTCAAAATCCGACATGCTCCACTACCACATATACTTACGCTGCGCCTCTGACTCCGCTCTGAAAACGCAAGGGGAAGAGGCTAGCTCACTTCAACTGCCACAGAAACACCAAAGATAAAACAGCATTCTGCAAAGCAAACCTCCTGTGTGATAAAATTCTCCCTCCCCTGTGGGAAATAGGAAGTGAGTAAGAAAGACACGGAGGCGTTATTACTGCGATCAAAATCATTGTGCCAAAAATTCCTAGTTCCACACACAACTAAAAGTACCCGGAGTCTCTCCTCTTTCAGAAAATGTTACCCAAGTAGCATCTGACGCTAAACATTTAATCCCCTAAAAACAGTGATAACACACAAGGGAGGGGGGCGCGGGCAGTGAGCACGGATGTAAACACAGGCCCGAGAACTCGGGCACACACACACAGCAGACCCTTGCTGGATCAGACCCACTTTAAACTGAGGAATATCCAAAGAAACAACTCTGCCCCACGGTGGGGTGGGCGGGCTAAATCATGTTAAATCCTCCATAGCGTGGTAGAAACCTTGCTGCCAGTTAAGTCTCCAATTACAAAAGCAAGAAAGGCAAGACCGCAACCACAAACCTGTCCATTAACAGGAGCGCAGGGGAGCAGGCCATCACGTCTACGGTAAGCACCCGGGTCTGCATGGCCAGCCACAGAGGCGCTGACCCTCCCCTGGAAACATTCCTGCCCAGCTGGAGCCACAGTCCCAGGAAACACTATGGGCGCCCTTCCGAGCCCTGCTCCACACCACACCGTCTGGAAGACTGAGGCATGCAGGGCGGAGCAGAGGCAGGCAGTGCGGGTAGGCTCTGACTCCTAACTAATCACAGGGAGGGAGGGTGCGGGGAGTCTGGGAAGCAAAGCTGAGTGACTGGGTTCCTGGGCCCCAGCACAGCTCTGCTCCCGCATCTCAGCACCCTGCCGAGACCCAGAGCCACACCACGCCAGGATAGGCGAACGACCACCAAACCCATGGCCACTGCTGACCAAGAGGCAAGGCAAAATGTAACTGGAACCACTTTGAGCTACTCCTTTGGGCCAGGCCCTGCACTTTGTGAAGAAGCAACCAAGTATTTAGGTGAGTCACAAACACGGTCACATAAATCTCTGTCCAAATACCTGCATTAGAACCATCACTACGGGATTCTCCCTCCATGACTTCAAGTAGGGTTCAAAAATTCTAAAGGACAAGATCTAACTAACAACTTCAAGGTCTATGGAACTGATCTATTCTAAATCCACAAGAAGATACTATAGGTTGGCTGGCCCTTGGGGCAAGCATCGTTCAATTATGTGTCAACAATTAGCCCATGGTAATACAATCCTCCAGGCGCCTTGGCCAGGGTCCTCTTTCTAATAATCGGCTCCACCGTCCCTTTAAAAAAAAAAAAAAGATCTGTCGGCGTGTCTGCAACGTTTGAAACTACACAAAAAAAAGTCTGACTGGAGACAGTCATTAGATGGACATCTCTGGCAAGAGGAGGCGGTGAGGACCAAAGAGGGAAATTTTACTTCTACATTACAAATATCTGTATTGCTTTTTTAAAAAAATCAAACGTTGGCAACTAAAAAGAAAAGAGAGACAATCAAATATGGGAGATAAGAGGGCACAAGAGTGGTACTGAGCACATAGCCAGTGCCAGGCCCTGAGACCAGTGAACAAAACCGACAGAAGTCCTGCCCCAGGGCAGCTGACACTAACGAACATACTCTAACAGTGCGGGGGGTGTCTGGACCAGAGGCAGCAATTCTTGAGCCCCATCCAGACCTACTGAATCAGAAACTCTGGGGTAGGGCCCAGCAACCTCTGTTTAACGAGCCCTCCAGGTGGCTCTGACGCTGCTCAAGTTCGAGAAGCGCACTGTTCTGGACGATGTTTATATGCTTAAAATTCCTGCTGTCCTACTTAAAACTTCTGGTCAAATGCCTCACTGCCCAAGGAGTCAAACCGACCTTCTTCGGCCTGGCACATCAGCAGCTCAGGGTGAGTGCAGAGTAATCATTGACAAAGTGACCACAACAACAGAGGGGTCAGCCACCCCCAACACACGGCCCCCTTTCTTCGGCTTCATCTTCGGTCTTTCTCGGGATGCTTTCTTTTCTCCTACACTACAGGAGAAACTACAGCTTCATGTCCCTACATGCTTCCAAATTTTTCCTCAACCTGCGGTATTCATGTTTTATAATTATACCTCAGCAAAAAATTTCCAAAAATATCCTTAATTTTAAAACTCACAGAGAAAACTCAGGTCCAGATGGTCTCACTGGTGAATTCTTCCAAACGTTTAAGGAAGAAACACACACACTCTTCCACAGAACAAACCTTTTAATCCCCACACACCCCCTCCCCAAAGCAAATTTATTAGGTCACTCAATGGATACATTTATAGGTATTAGTCACCAAGAAAAAAAACAGGACTTTCTGATGCTCCTTCAAGGATCATTTGACACGGAGTGTGTGTGTGTGTGTGCGCGCGCACACACGCACACGTGTGTGTGCACGCATGTGTGTGTACACTTTTAAAAATTCCCATGAAGCTTTTAATTATTTTTTAAAATTCATATACAATAAAACTGACTTTTTGGTGTACAGGTCTATGAGTTTTAACACACTGGTCAGTTCGTTTAACCACCAGAGAAAAATCTTACAGAAACTCTTTGAGAAAACAGAAGAAAGAACATTCCTCAACCCGTTTTATAAGGTCAGCATAATCTTGATACCAAAACTTGTCAAGGACATTATAAGAAAGGAAAATTACAGGCTACACTCTTATAAATACAGAAAAATTTTTTAAAAACACAAAATATTAGCAAATCAAATCCAATAACAGATATAAAGGATGATCTATCAAGAACAAGTTGGGATTATTCTAAGAATGCAAAGTTAGCTTACTTAACATTAGAAAAATATGTTATTCACCACATAAACAAAATAAAGGAGAAAACACATACAACCATCAACAGATGCAGGAAAAAAGCATTTGATAAATGCAACATATTCATGATTTTTTTAAATCATAAAACTAGGAATAAAAGGGAACTTCCTTAATCTGGTAAAAATATTTATTATAAAGTAAGATATCTGATAAAAGGTATCTTACCGCAAAAATCACACTTAATGAGGAAATGGTGAAAGCTTTCCCAGAGACCAGCACCACACAAGGCTTTCTGCCAGCACCACTTCAACTTAGCACTGTATCGGAGTTCCTAGTCATGCAATAAGGCAAGAAAACTAAATAAAAGGTATAAGAATTGGAAAGAAACAAAACTCATCCACAGACAGCATGATTTTCTACAGAGAAAACCCAAAAGAATCCATAAACTATCAGAACACCTGAATTTAGCAAGATCATGGGATTCAAGGTCTACACACAAAAATTAACTCCACTTCCAACTAACGTTTATAAAATGACATTTTAAAAACCATCAAAAAATAACAAATATCCTGGAATAAATTTAATGAAAGAAACACAGGACCTTTACATTAAAAAAAACTATAAAGTACCGTGGAGAAATTTTTAAAAACCTAAATAAATGGAAGGACATACCATATTCAGAGATCAGATGTCTTCATATAGTAAAAAATGACCAACAGATTCAATGTAATCCCAAACAAAACCACAGCAGATTTTTTGTGGTAATTGCCAAATTGATTTTAAAATTTACATGGAAATGTAAAGGACCTAGAATAACCAAAACAATGTTAAAGAAGAACAAAGTAGGAGGACTTACTCTATAGATATTAAGACTTATTATATAGTAATAGTAATTAAAAGAACATTAGTGAGAGGACAAGTAGATGATGGAACATATACAGTCACCTGATGTATTTCAAAGGCTCAGTGGGATGGACAATCTTTACAATAAATAAATATCAACCACTCACTACCTCACACTGTAACAGAAAATTAATTCCGACAGATCAGGGATCTAGTCTGCAATGACAAAACAAAGCTTCTAGAAGATAACACAGAATTTCTTAAACAGAACACAAAAGGCACTAACCATAAAAAGAAAAATTCTGTAAAGCAGAATTCATTACCATTAAGAACTTTTGTTAGTTAAGAAAACAAAAGTTTAAAACATTAAGAGAATAAAAAGGTAAGCCATAGTGCAGGAGAAGATACTGCAATACATATGTCTCACAAAGGACTCGCCTCCTGAACGCAGAAAGTATACCTACAAATCAGTAAGACAACCCCAGACAGGCAGGTCACAAAGGAAGGTGCCACATCGTCAATGTGATATAAAAAAGTACAGCAAATTATTAGTCATCAGAGAAATGTAAATTAAAACCAAATACCCTTACCCTATTATCAGAATGGCAAAAAGAAAAGAAACAGAAAATTGAAAATTGCTAGTCCAAGTATATACTGGTACGACCACACTGGAAAACCACTTAGCAGTGTCCACTAAAGCAGACCCAGCAATTCCACCTGAGGTACCTGTGCACCAAAAGACATTATGATTAGCATTCTCCCCAGTGGTCAGAAGCGAAACACATCAAACATCCATCCACAGGAGAACATAAAGAGATATATTTGTTCAACTGAAAACGATACAGAATGAAAGAAAACAAATACTGCTGCCACACAATGACCACCTGGGTGACCCTCAGACAAGGCTGAGCAAAGAAAGCCAGACGCAAAAGTATGCTGGGGCCTGGAGTCCGTCGCACAGAGCGAAGTCAGTCAGAAGAGAAAGACAAATGCCGCATGCTGACACGCATGCATGGAATCCAGGAAAACATGGTTCTGAAGAACCGAGGGGAGGGACAAAGACGCAGACGTAGGGAATGGACCTGAGGACGCGGGGAGGGGCAAGGGTAAGCCGGGACGAAGGGAGAGAGAGGCATGGACATATACACACCACCAAACGTAAGACAGACAGCTAGTGGGAAGCAGCCGCACAGCACGGGGAGATCAGCTGGGTGCTGTGTGACCACCTGGATGGGTGGGGTAGGGAGGGTGGGAGGGAGACACAAGAGGGAGGGGATACGGGAACATATGTATATGTTTACCTGATTCACTTTGTTATAAAGCAGAAACTAACACACCACTGTAAAGCAATTATGCTCCAATAAAGATGTTAAAAAATATATATATATGCTGCATGACTCCATTTACCTAACATCCAAAAAAAGCAAAACTCATCCAGGGAGATGGAAGTCAAAACAATGGTTGCCCCTGGGAAGTGAGGTGCTGACCAGGAAGGGGTGTGACTGGGGGCACTGGGGATACTCTCCAGGGCACACAAGAGAGGGCTCACATTGTCCATGTTCAACAAACACTGACAGCTCCAGCCACTCTCCTCTGGAGCCTTCCGGGCTGATGGGCCTCCTTCCTCCCGAGTCCCTCCTCTGTGCCCCCAAGAGCACTTTTACGTTGATTTTACATTGATGTCTGACAGAGAGCTGGGGACTGTATGTCAGTTATTTATGCATCACCTCCCACTGCATGGGGAGGGGTCCTTCTTGGTCTTTGTACCCCCAAGGCCTGGCATAAAACCTGCTGGATTGGGCTTCCCTGGTGGCACAGTGGTTGAGAATCTGCCTGCCAATGCAGGGGACATGGGTTTGAGCCCTGGTCTGGGAAGTTCCTACATGCCGCGGAGCAACTGGGCCCGTGAGCCACAACTGCTGAGCCTGCGCATCTGGAGCTTGTGCTCCTCAACAAGAGAGGCCGCGATAGTGAGAGGCCCGCACACCGCGATGAAGAGTGGACCCTGCTCGCTGCAACTAGAGAAAGCCCTCGCACAGAAACAAAGACCCAACACAGCCATAAATTAATTAATTAATTAAAAAAAAAACCTGCTGGATTTGCTGCATTAACAGGTAATTCATTAACTAACCCTGAAGCGCACTCCCGCCTGTGCACCTCTCACTGATAAGTCAGAGTGCAAAACAAAACCCACTGTTCTCCTGCGTCACGACCTCCTTGAAATCTCCTTCGAACGCTCCCAACATCTAAATACAGGAAGGAAAAATTAAATAGAGATGCCTTCTCTAACACCAGCTTAGGTTTTTACAAGGAGAGAAAGAGAAGGCAGGGTGAAAATGCCTATGTAATGTAGTACAGAACGTTGCTAAGGAAAAAAATACAAATTTATTCTTAATCTCCGACGGAATACTAAAGAAGAGAGGAAAAGCAGAGTTGCTAGTTAACAGTCTGTAAGCATCACAAATCATAAGTGGTCTGGGGACCGCAGCAACAAGTTGAGAGAAGGGATGAAATGGCCATGTTCTTTCAATTTTAGGGAACATAACGAATAAGATCTGCCCTGCGGCGGAAAGAGCAAACACAGGACTCAGCGTCAGGCAGATGTGGCCTCAGATCCCAGCTTCACAACAAGCTGCCTGACTCTGGGTAAGAAATGAACCTCTCAGTTTTCTCAATGGAGCAGAGGCACCACCACTCAGTTACCTGGTTTGTGACTGTTAAGTGTGCTTATCAGTAACACTAAAAGCATTCATTCATTACACAGGGCCAAGCATCTCATCTCATTTCACCTTGACCTGCGTCATACATGTTATTCTTTTCATTCGACAAGTACACATTGAGCACTGATCATGTCCGAAGCTGTGACAAGTTCAGGGAATACAATCGATGACGACCAGAGACACAGGTCCCCATCCCCGACGGGCTTACGTGTGACTTTCAAGACGAGGAAATTCAGAGACATAACCTTGCCTAAGGTCACGCAGTAAACCGAAAGGCTTGGATTTGGACTTAAGCCACCAGTATTTTCCCCTGGTGGTTCTCAATCCTGGCTGCAAACTAGAATCACCTAGGGAGCTTTTGCAAAAATCCTAATGCCCAGCTCTCACCCCAAACCAATTAAAACTGATCTCTGAGGGCAGGGCCTGGACACTTTTTGTTTGTTTGTTTTTTAAGTTTCCCGAACAATTCTATTGTGCTGCAAAGGCTGAGAACTTTGCTCCTTAGCTAATAAATGTTCCCTTCCCATTCTATCTCGTTTCTTTAATTGATGCTTTAATCTACACACACAAATTTAAGATTAACTCCCTTCCAGCAGTTTCCATGAAGAGTGAATTACTTTTAGATTTTGCTTTAAACTATTCCAACAATTCTACTCACTAAAGTAAAACCAAACTGTGAACACCTGCCTTACAATGTAAACTTTTCTAGTATCTTCCAGTCTCCTCTGTTTCCACTGACCAGGCTACCTGGTCAGGTAGCTCTGGAGTTCACCTGGTGTGCCCTCTCCCTCCACTGCAGCATATCCAGGCCTTGTCCCCTGGATTTTCTGGAACCCAGCAGATCCCTATCTTTTCTCATGTGGAAAATGCTTAGCCCAGAGCATACACGAAGCAGGCCCTGCCCGTGGGCATTAAACAAACCACTCTCTTACATGCGGCTCCAGGGACAAGAGTCCATACTGTGCAAGTGAACAGAACCAAGCCATGTTCTAATGTTCCAGGGCCAGTCAAGAACATTGACTGGACATCAGTTGGGCATCAGGGATGACAAAGACCCAGGCCCTGTCCCTGTCCCTGAGAGGCTCACAGTAAGAGCAAGACACAGAACAAAACTAGACTAAGCGAGGCTGCAGGAACAGAGAGCAGCATGCCAGGAGGAGGCTGCCTCTGCCCTGGCCACGCTGGGAAGGCTTCACAGAAGAGGTATCAGCTATGCTGGGCTCTAAGGCTGTGCAGAAATCGGCCAAGGGGACATAGAGCGGAGGGGAAGAGAGAATCTCAGGTAAAGGCAGGGCAGTGTGAACCAGCAATGCTGGGCTCAGAGCATTCAGTCCCATGAGCCAGAGCAAGGGCCCAGGAGAAGCAGAGGAGGAAACCAAAGGCATCTCTGCATTCTGTAGACCGAACGACCTGGAAGGACAAATCCTCCTAAACTTCAATTTACAGTAACCTGAGGCCAGAGCTACAAGCAATTCTAACAGTCCATCAGCTCTCGTTGAGAGTTTCCTCATTCATAAAACAGAGGCTGGACTTTCACTGCAGTAAACTTGCACCAAGGACAGAGGACTCCCAGAGGTTTGCCATCATCACCTCAGGAGAAGGCAGATCAGAGCTGACCGGGGTCAGGACCGCAGTCAGGAAGCAAGAAGCACTCTGGGAGTCTGTCCCAGGGAATCATCTGAAATGCACACAATGCACACTGAGGTGCACACAGGTAATTTTATCATCAAAAAGCAGGAACAAACACGATTTCCTTATTGTTGGATAAGTAAATGATTCACTGGACGGAATACCATAAAGACAGTAATAACTGTATGAACAATTCATTTTTAATCACGTGAGAAAATGTTTTCTATAAGTAAAAAAGCAGGATGCCAAGCTGTAGAAACAAAACCCTTTTTTTTTTTTTTTTTTTTTTCGGTATGCGGGCCTCTCACTGTTGTGGCCTCTCCCGTTGCGGAGCACAGGCTCCGGACGCGCAGGCCCAGCAGCCATGGCTCACGGGCCCAGCCGCTCCGCGGCATGTGGGATCCTCCCGGACCGAGGCATGAACCCGTGTCCCCTGCATCGGCAGGCGGACTCTCAACCACTGCGCCACCAGGGAAGCCCTTTCCTGTGTATTTTTAAACAAAGAGAAGCTTTAAGAGAACATAGGTAAAAACGGTTTATTGTCAAAAACAAAAAACAAAAACCTCTGAGAAGAACATGCCAGTTTCGCAGACACCCCAGGTGTGGACGCCAAACGTGCAGTCTGAAACCTACTTTGATGGGTGACCTGACAAGGGAGACCAAACTGTTGGGGGGGGGGGGGTCTTCTCCCAAATTCTAGAACAGTAATGTAGCCGAAAAGGAAAATATTTAGATTTTAAAAGTTAAGTACTCCAGATCTCTTTATTACTGTTTTAGACTTGCAGTCTACCCCTCCATCCCTTAAGGTTATTTACTGAACATCCACTCAGTGCCTGCACTGGCTAGGAAAAGAGAATGAATAAGACGCAGCCCCTGCCTTCAGAAGCTCGTGAAGAGGCTGTGGTTGCTGTCGCAAAAGGGGGGCCTGCAGAGGGTGTGGGTGCTGTCTGAGGGCTCTGGAAGGGGGTAGGGTGATCAGAGAAGGCTTCCCAGAGGGGGTGTCACTTAAGCGGAACCCTAAAGGACAACAGGAGTTTGCCAGGCAGAGGGAGCAGAGCGGGCAAAGGTGCAGGGGTAAGGCACGGTTGGTTCAGAGAACTCCCTTTTTTTTTTTCCTTTGGCTGCGCTGCACGGCATGCGGGATCTTGGTTCCCTGAGCAGGGCTCGAACCCACACCCCCTGCGTTGGGAGCACGGAGTCTTACCCACTGTACCGCCAGGGAAGCACCCAGAGAACGCTGAGTAACATTTTGTTGGGTCTGTGGCTGTAGCACAGGGCGGAGCTGGAGGCCTGAGAGGTGGGCAGCGGCTGGATCCAGAATGCCCCTTACAGTCAAGTAGTTTGGAGTTTATGTTGCAGGTGGTGAGAACTACCATGTAAGCAAGAGAATGACACAGCATTCAACTCATGGACTCCAGGCATCTAATTCTCATGAAGAAGGGGAATCAAGAAAAATGACCCCAGGGCTTCCCCGGTGGCGCAGTGGTTGAGGCTCCTAGCTCTTCACCAAACCCATTTTCTCGTTACCCCAGGAACTGGTCCCATTCCCCAGCCTCCTTTACAGGTAGGTGTGGCCACGGGACAGTTCCAGACAATAAACTGTGAGTGGAGTGATGTGTACCACCTCAAGCGTGCCTACAGCCAGAAAACCTCCCCCGCCCAGCGCCTTCAGGCTCTTTCCCCTCTTTGGCTCGATGCAAAGGAGCCCAGAGTCCACAGGTTGCAATCGACAGAGCCACAGATGGGAAGGACAGGACAGAGTGTGGACATAAACTTCCACTGTGTCTGAGCCATGATATTTCACGTTTGTTACAGCAGCTGGCACTCATCTAAGTAAATATCAATACATATTTGTGTGTTCTCCTCACAAACTTTGACCACCGCTCAATTTCTTCTACTTTAAAAACAACTGCTGTCAAGGGAACTTCTAGAAAGAATGAAACCTGTTCATTCCAGGGTAAAGACTTAGAGTAAATGAACCGTCAGGCGTGAGGGTGCATCAGGAAATATTTTTCCTCATGTGACTGGCCTCCTGCCCCTTCTTCCTCCTCATACTGGGCTCCCTTCCACCTGTGGACAAAAAAGTGCTGCCTGCCATTCCGGTAAACAAGGAACGTTGCCCACCATCAAACCATCAAGCCACTACGGCCAACCCTCTGGTGCGCCCTGAGGGGATTCAGGATGGAGAAAAACAGGATACTGGCCCTAGATCGTTAAATGCATATCTAAGGCATCATTTCAATCAGCACAGACACTTGCATCTTCCCATACACAGAAAAGCTCTAAAATCATTAACTTGAGATATCTGGGGTTATTTTTGGTGATTTAGCAATAATCTTTTGTGCATCACTGCAAGTTTTGCTTTTTTCCCCAGCAAAAAACTCCTGTATATCCTGGCTCCTTGCTTATCTCTTTGGAACAGTCCCTCAGAGCTATCTGAGAGGCTGCCTTCCTGGGCTGTAGTCCTCAGTAAAGCCACCAAGTGAAACATAATTCTCAACTTTTAGGTTGCGCATCTTTTTTCAGTCAACACACCTCTGCAGGACGTGGACAGGGGGGCAGAGCCCATGCCCTCCTGACCTTTTCCCCTGGGCCTCCCCTCCTGGTGGGAAATGTATTTAACCACCACCAAATCTGAAACCTAAAGGAAATCAGGACTTAATTCCAAACCCTAATTTTCAAACCCCTACAAACATTTACTATTCCCTGTAACACCGTACACAGAGCCTGGATTCTAAAAGGCCTCTGGCTGCAAGCAAAGGAGAATTAACAGGAAAACTGGACGCTTGTGGGGCCCAAAACGGCTATTAGGCAAGTCTGCCTGACTCATCATTGTTCCATGTACAGAACCTTACAGGAATCCTGAGACAAACCACAACTATTCACAACAAAGAATCAGCAAAACTGGAATTGAAACAACTCTCGGTTACACACCCAGTTCCCCTCACATAAACAGGAACTAGCTGATTTGATGTGGCAATCCAGTAGGATGTGTACCACGAAAAACGCAGAAGGCTCAGATGAGTTTAATGTTAGCTATATCAAGTACCCAGTGTTCTACGAACAAATACATAATCATTTTAGAATAGGCACTACTCGGGGCTTCCCTGGTGGCGCAGTGGTTGAGAATCTGCCTGCTAATGCAGGGGACACGGGTTCGAGCCCTGGTCTGGGAGGATCCCACATGCCGCGGAGCAACTAGGCCCGTGAGCCACAACTACTGAGCCTGCGCATCTGGAGCCTGTGCTCCGCAACAAGAGAGGCCGCGATAGAGAGAGGCCCACGCTTCGCGATGAAGAGGGGCCCCCGCTTGCCACAACTAGAGAAAGCCCTCGCACAGAAACGAAGACCCAACACAGCAAAAATAAATAAATTAATAAACTCCTACCCCAACATCTTAAAAAAAAAGAAAAAAATTTTCTAAAAAAAAAAAAGAATAGGCACTACTCGAGGTAGAAAACAGAATAAGGCAGTTTTAATTGTTGTATCGCTCCACTAACATTTTTTAAGTAGAACAGATTTTACACCCACCTGGGCAAAGGGAAGTTAATTTATGAGTAGAAAGTAGCTGATGGCTGAAGAACTGCTTTGCAGGAATGCGTTTTGCCTGTGGCTTTCTCACAATCCCACAAACTCCTATACCCCCCACAAAGTGTCCTGCATTTCACAGTGAATCACCCCTCCCAGGCTGACCATAACGTCAAACTTCCACAAAGACGCAGTGTATGATTTCCCGATAGCGCCAGCACACTGAGGGTGTTGCATAAACTCAGGAAGCCAGATGAACCTTGCAAAGAACAAATACATTCTCCTCACCCCCACTCCCCAAAACTACCCTGCTTATGGCTGTGAAATTTCTAAGGACATGAACACCTTCCAGAAGCCAGGGCAGAAACGCGGCAGAGAAATCAGTGCAGCCTGTGAGGTTTACCAGAAACATACATGGTCTGGCTACTGAATAGGACACATATGCGCAGGCTGAGGACATTCTCTCTTGGTTCTGTTCAGGCCGCTCCTGAATTTACCGATTCCGGCACTCTGCAGCGAAAAGCCCTGCCCTCCCCCACTGGGGCCAACCGGCATTTCAATGTCAGCACCCAACAATAAGTGGCTGAACTTAAAAGGTTTCTTTCCTCAGATACGGACAAGTTTCCTAACCCACAAACGCGAAGGAAACAGATCATCAAACCCAGCTGGGATCTCCCAGAATATCTTCCTGTTCCCTTAAGTTCCACACCTAACAGAGAACTGGCAAGACCACACAAAACCAACCAGTGGCCTGATTTTAATCAAGTCCATCAGTAACGTGAAAGAAATCCATTGTGTCCACCCTTCAGGGCTGACTGGATCCATTGTCTCTTGTTTTCCCTTTCCTGCTGCTCATCTCCTGGGCACGTTGGCACTTACTTACTAGCGTTCATTCATTCACTCAACTAAGAAGCAGGGAAGAGACCCCTCATAAATTCAAGAGAGGGCGCAGTACCGCCACCGTGCCAAGCGCTTTATTATATGCGTTGCCTCCTTATCGCCACTTCAGAGATAAGGGAACCAAGGTTCAGGAAAATGAAGCAACCTGCCCGCCACCCATCCACAAGGGCAGAACGGATATTCACACCTTTGGCTCTACAACTGCACGCTCTGAATCCCCACTGAGTTCACTGGAGGCACAACAGACACCTTCAGGACACACCTCTGAGGGGGCAGGCTCCTCCCCATCTACTCTTTTTTTTTTTAATATTTATTTTATTTACTTATTTTCTTTAGTTTTTTGGCCGCATCGGGTCTTAGTTGCAGCATGCAGGATCTTTTGTTGCGGCGCACAGGCCCCTCGCTAGTTGTGGCACACGGGCTCCAGAGCGCATGGCCTCTGTAGTTTGCGGCATGCGGGCTTAACTGCCCCGCGGCACATGGCACCTTAGTTCCCCGACCAGAGATCGAACCCGCGTCCCCTGCATTGGAAGGTGATTCTTTACCACTGGACCAGCAGGGAAGTCCTCCTCCTGTCCACTCTCAAGTATCTGGGGATATTGAAACCTGCACTAGAGCTCACAGGAAGTGTCCAGCAGGGCCTCCGGGCAGACCCTCAACACCCTGCAAGCGGCTCTCGCCCCCCACCCCTCCGCTCCAGAAGAGGAAGCAGGCCACCCTGTCTGTTTCCCCCCTCTCGCTAGGGGTCCCGTGGATGGTTCTTTCTACAGGCTCCCCTTGGCTTCAGACACTTCATTACTGATTCGCTTGTTTCACAACCACCATGTGCCGCTTTTACACATGAAAACAAAGGTGAAAACTCAAGCCACAGACTGTCATCTGGACGATCTAGACCAGCGCTGGACGACAGAACATCCCACAACGACGGGAATGTATAAATCTGAGCTGTCTCATGGGACAGACCCTGGCCACGTGTGGCTACTGAGCCTGGAATGTGGCCAGTGTTACTGAGGAACCAAAGTTCCCATTTAAATTCAAACAGCTACGTGTGGCCAGTGGCTAACGTGCTGGACAGCTCAGGTCTGGACTCCGGCAGAAGCACCAATCGTGTCCCAACGTAAGGACCCAAACAACGAAGCAGGGCGGCTCTGCTGACGCGTGCACGAGCTGCCGGGAACCAGGGACATGGAGCCCACTGGGTTGCTCCTCAGGGAGATGGGTGCAGGTCAGTGGAGCCCATAAGACACACACATCAGAGAAACAAGGCAAGTCCCCACCAACCTCAGCACCTCTACCTGCCGTGTCCTTCAACCAGAACACTCTTGTTCCTCTCACTCGGATCTCTGCTCAGATGTCACCTGCTCAGTGACGCCCTCCCTGACCTCCCTATTTACAACGGAACCTCCCGCAGCCCGACCCTACACCATCCCTCATCCCTCTCCCAAAACGGTGCTTTTGATCTCTCCCCAGCAGTTAAAGCCTGACGTGGAGCATCTCCCGCAACCCTGTGGCCACAGTAGACTGTAAGTGCCTACTGGGGGAGGGGCTGTCGGCTGCTGCACCCCAGCACCAGGTCCTGGGTGGCTATTCACTGAGGAAATGAACGACATCTGAATTCAACTGTCAGACAAGCATCTACCGAGTTCTAACCAGATGCCAGCTTGGGATGAGTGAGATGTATTCCCTCGGGCACCCAGGCTGGGGGAGGGGGGAACCCATCGGATGACACTACACAATGGCACAATGGTTCCCCGGGAACCTTCAGTAGATTCTTCTCGTTTAAAGTGTGCGCAGCAGTGAGGGGCAGAAAGGGAACCTACTCCAGGAGGGGTCGGCAAGCCTGTGGGAGGAAAGCAGGGGCTGCACGCAGGTGAGACACTGATTCAAGACGGCTCCTCCCGCTGGATCAACCGCCTGGCCCAACTCTGCATTTCACACGTGGGAACGCAGCACCTGCAAAGCGACTTGCCACAGGTGCGAAGGGGGTAGGCGGCAGAGCTCTGAGGAAGAGGCCGCCACCCAACGTCTCGGAGGGCTTCAATCAGGTTCCCACTGCCCCTTCCCACACGTCACTCCAGCTGAACCCACGCCCCACCCCACCCCGGGAAAGGGTAGCCGCTAGTGTGTCACTGCACGTCCAGGCCTTTACTTGTGCAGTCCCCATGCTGCCCTCGAGTGGGCTCCAGCCCCGACAGACATTCTGGGAAGTGCTATTGCGGGGCGAAGGGGGGCACCCACGGACCTGGAATGGCCAGGAGATGGGGCCCACCAGGCGGAGGGCAGCCAAAGCCCCAGCACCGGGCAGCTGCGATGACGCACACAAGCTCCCCGGCCCCCAATATCTTCCGTGAGCCCCCCTCTTGCGTGAACACGGGCTCCGCGGGGCACACAGAAGGCCCGTGAGGCTGGTCCCCATGTGGAGGATGGACCGGCCCCTGCTGACACTGGCTAAGCATCTACAGGCACGCTTCAGGGTACAGATCCTCAGAGGAGCATGGAGAAGGCATCCCCGAGTGAGCAGGCCTGCGCCTGGACAGGGGGCCACAGGAACATCAACACAAAGGCGCGGGCAGCCAGCGGGAGGGAGGGTGGCGTCCCCTGCAGACCAAGGACTGAAGAAGACAGAGGGACACCTCGCGTCCAGCCCGACAACGGTCACGTTCCTCACAGACCTTTCTTTGTGGCATTTCTTTCCCCTCTTGCTATCCTGGCCTGGGCGGCCACTCCAGGGCACAAAGCCCCAGAGCAGGGCACCAATGTCCCATGCAGCTCCTTAGCAGTGGGGCCTGCAGTGAGCCCCGGGGAAGGGGGAGCCACACGGCCCATTCAGTGCTATTTCCCACGGTTCTCCCCCGGCCCCAAACACGGGACCCCGCACCCCACGCCAACGTCTCCCTGAGGACGGGGTGCTGTTCACAAATGGGGGTCTTCTTATACCCATGGCCAGCCCACCAGAGCAGTGCCGATCATGACCATGCCCCTGGGACAGCAGCGCTGCCTCCCTCTCCCGCCCCAGCACGTGACAGGAGCGGGACGAGGCACTTCGCCGCCTTTCTTCCGCCTTCCCTGACCAGAGTCATCAGACAGAGCTCTAACAGTGTGGTGGCCCAGAGCAGAGCAGACAGACTGGGGCTGCGGAGGAGGCGGGCTGAGCCCCTCCAAGCCCCACTGCCAACCAGCCGTGTGACCCTAAGCCCGTTTGCTCACGAGGTGAAGACCCCACCAACCTCGAGCCTTGCGTCTTTCCAACTGGCTCCTCTGATTTCCCCACCCACCGGAGTCTCTGCTGAGCCTTCCTCCTTTCACTGACCCTCACCCCCCAGACACCCCCTACCCCTGGCTCGTCTCCAAGGCCAGGTCACACTCTTACACATACCCTCGGCTCCCCTGCCTGCCTCTCACTTCACTGGACCCACTCAGCGAAACTACGCCCCTGCCCCACGTGCGTACCCGTGCAGGGAACCCATGGGAGAAGAGGCACAGCTGCCTGGTCTCCAGCCACGGGCCAGACCCCTGACGCCCCCGCAGTCACGCTGCCCTGCCCTTTACTCTCCCAGCCACCTGGATGGCGTTCACACCTCTTCCCTGCTCCTCTGTCGCCACCCTCGCTGTCAGCTGAGGATCTTGCTTCCTACTTCACCAAGAAAATGATGCAACAGAAAGAGAATTCCACTGACAACAGCAAATGCTGGCGAGAACGTGGAGCAACAGTAACTCTCGCTCACTGCTGGTGGGAACGCAGAATGGTGCAGCCACGTCGGAAGGCAGTGTGGCAGTCTCTTCCAAAACTAAACATACCCTTACCATTCCATCCAGCAATCAGGCTTCCTTGGTATTCACCCAAAGGAGCTGAAAACTTACTTCCACACAAAAACCCGCACACGCATGCTTACAGCAGCTTTACTGGGAATTGCCAAAACTTGGAAGCAACCAGTATGTCCTTCAGTAGGTGAAGGGATAAATAAACCATGGTCCATCCAGACAGTGACTGTCACTCGGCACTAAAATGAGATGAGCCAGCAAGGCACTGAAAGCCATGGAGGAGCCTTAAACGCATATCACTAAGTGAAAGAAGCCAATCTGAAAAAGCTGCGTACTGTATGATCCTGATGATGGAAAAGATAAAACTACGGAGGCAGTAAAAAAAGCGGTCACCGGGGGTTAGTGGAGAGGGAGGGATGACGAGACAGAGCAAACAGATTTTTAGGGCTGTGCAGCTACTCTGTCTGATCCTATAATGGTGGATACATGTCATGACACACTTGTCCAAACCCACAGAATGTACAACACCAAGAGTGAACCCTCGGGGCTTCCCTGGTGGCGCAGTGGTTGACAGACCGCCTGCCGATGCAGGGGACACGGGTTCGTGCCCCAGTCCGGGAAGATCCCACATGCCGCGGAGCAGCTGGGCCCGTGAGCCATGGCCGCTGAGCCTGCGCGTCCGGAGCCTGTGCTCCGCAACGGGAGAGGCCACAACAGTGAGAGGCCCGTGTACCGCAAAAAAAAAAAAAAAAAGCGTGAACCCTCACGTAAACTATGGACTTTGGGTGATAATGATGTATCTATCGGGTTGGCCAATAAGTTTATTCGGGTTTTTCCATAAAATGTTATGGAAAAACCAGAACGAGCTTTTTCGCCAACCCAGTATCAATGCAGGCTCATTGACTGCAACAAAGGTACCACTCTGGCAGGGATGCTGACAGTGGGGGTCTGCGCAGGTCCTGGGGGAGGAGGTATATGGGAACTCTGCTTCATGCTGCAGTGCACCTAAAACTGCTCTAAAAAATAAAGTCTACCTTTTAAAAAGCAAATATGTTGATTAAAATCTATATTCACACACACAAAACAATGAAGCAGCATTAAAAACAATAAAGTAGTCTCTATGCACTGAAAAAGAGAGGACTTCCAGTCTCCTATGGCCACATGTGGCCTCCAGCATCTGTGCCCACACACTCTGCTCCGCCGCCTGTCTATCCAGATGACGCCACCCGGCCAAAGCCAATTTCTCTATTTGAGCCCTAGATCCCACTCCGACGGAGGCAACTCAAGGACAAGACTCCAGAATTCTCTACTCTCTCTGATATGTTCAACTTCTACTCTTTTACTTCACAGTAAACAAAAACAGTAACAAAAACAAAAGGATTTCTCCAATCTTAAAGAAGCAAGCTCACACCACTTCTTCCTCCAGCTATCACCCCCTTTCCTTGCCCCCGACGCAGCTAACCCACCAAAAGAACTGCGCTTGCCGCTTCCAGCTTCCCTCCTCCCGTTCCCTTAACTTTGCTCCAGTCATGCTTGGCCCTGCACGGCTCCCCTAGAACAGCTCTGGCCAAGGTCCCTTTGCTAAAGTCACTTGTCCTCATCTCCCCTGACCCTCGAGCACCCTCGGCCCAGCCGATCACACCCCACCCCCGACGCCCTGTCTGGTCTGCTCCTGGCTTCCCTGGGCTCCGGCACCCCATTCCTCCACCTCCCTGGCCCACCTCCCGCGGGGCTCCTCCTCTCCGCAGGCCTCTCAGTCCTCCGTGCTCGTTCCTCTTGGTGACCTCACCTTGTCCCAAACCTCCTGGAGTTGCTGGAGTGCCAACAACTCCAAACTCGCATCCCTGCTCAGACCCAGGTCCAGACTCCTCTGTCACCACCTACAGCAGCCTCCAGGCCCGCACGGGGCCTGGTCCCACTGACCTCAGCCACCTCCTCACTGCTCGGCCTCTTCGCTCCCCGGCCTGAGGCGCTCCTCCCCCAGGCATCTGCTCCATGAACTTCCTTACCTGCTTCAAGTCTTTGCTTAAACCTCTCCTCTTCATTCACCCGATGGGCATCGCTTCGGTGGGCAACCCTGACCTGCCTTCTCCAGTCCCCCTGCCCCTCTTACCACCTCTACTCTCTCATTTTCCTCCCAGCACTCATCACTGCCCACATATATGCTTCACTTATTTATTAATGGTGATTATTATCTGCCTCCCCCCACTAGAATGTAAGCTCTCCGAGGACAAAGGTCTTTGGTCCACAGATCAATCCCAAGTACCTAGAACAGCGCCTTGGCATATGGTGGCTGCCCAGTAAATATTTCTGGAAAGAACGTATGATGAGAAACATACTTAAGGACCTAGTTCAAGGCTTGGTACACTGCAGGCACTCAATAAATAAATAACTATGGCTGCGACTTGCTGCCAAAAGAAAACAAACAAAGCCTAGCAAAGCACAGGGAGGCAACGCACCCTCAACAAACCCAGCTGTTCCTTCTGAGCACAGCTGTATCGCCGACAGAAGGGCTCTCCAACAGTGCCTGCGGCGGCACCCAACCTCCCCCAAGTGTCCAGCACAGACGGCCGGCCTCCTGCGGCTCCCGTCACATGTTGGCAGAGGGCCACTATCTGCTGCATCTTCTCCGAACTCAAAGGACAACCTCAAACTGACCCTCACCTGGAGTGAGAGAAACATCTCTAGTCAAGGTCACCGATGACCTCCCAGGTGCCTAAACACCAGCTGGTGAGAACTGAGCTGGGCAAACAGGGGTCGGAAAAGAAGTGCAGGCATTCGGTAATCAAGGGGGCGGAGCTACTGAAAATCCACCTGGTACAAGAATTCACGTCGGAGGCACTGAAAACCCCGGGGTGCGGGTTTCAAAACAGGGTCAGAAGCCCCAGGGTAAACGTGTGCCTGTGAAAACAAGGCACACAGAAAGGGCAACACTCGGAATAACGGAGACGCCTCACAGACCTTTCGTTAGGGACATCGGAACCACCCTAGCAGGGTCCTTGCCTGCTAGAGCCCTCCTGCTCCTCCGCGCTCAAGGCCAAGGCGGCGCCTGGCACTGACCCTGCTCTGCCGCAGCCCCCCACGCCCCCACCCGCGAGCCAGCAAGCCTCGGAGCTGACCCCAGCCCTGAGGAAGTGTCACGACCCTGCCCCCCAACCCACCCGGCTTAGTCTCTGCTCCTCCGGCCTGCAGAGTCTCCACCTCCTCTCCTCCTGCCCTCCCTGCCCAAGTCCCCCCTCCCCTTTCTGATCACGACACACACGTGACGAGGGGCAGGGCTGTGTCTTCTGTAGAAAGGGCAGGGACTTCGGAGTTGGACAAGTGAAAGGTCACAGTCCCTACTCGAAGGGCTGTGAAACACATGCCTGAGGGAGAGTGAAGTGCCTGGTGTGTGCTCAGAACAGGGCAGCTACTCCCTCCCCCAAGGGGAGCCCCTCCTCTAACCAGGTTCAACCCTCTCTCGTCAAGGCAGTCATCAGCTCCTGGGCAGACCTGCATCTTACTGTGTGTGGCTCTTAACGTGCTTTGAGTGCTTTGAGCCTGAATGTGGGTCCTAAAGGCCCCGCCGAATATGAGCTCCTGCCCGCCTTTCCATCTCCTCTCCCACCTCTGCTCTCCATCCTGAGCACCTCCTGCTACGGTGCTTTCCCAGAAATGCTGGGCTTTTCCCTGCTCCTGTGACGTTGACAAAGAAACACTGTCTCAATCTTGTGCACACGGAAGACACTTTCGAAGGCCTGCTGGCGTGTCAGCCCTGTATTTCTTTCTGGACCTCCCCAGGGCATTTGCTGCTGTGCTCGTATCTCTTTCCAAACCCTCATCACACGGCACAGTATAGGGATTCGCACAGCCGCCTGCAGCTGTGTCTGCCCATCTTCATATCTTCTTGCCTGGCGCTTGAGCTCGACACCTTGATCAGGTCCCTCCTTCCATTTTCACAACTCAGAGGAGGACACCCTCAGCTCATTCTGCAGACAAGGACACTAAGCCCCAGAGAGGCTGAGTGGATGGCTTACCCAAGACCACACGCCAGCAAACAGGCAGATCAAGAGCACACCAACCAGCGCTCCGTCCAGGTATCACAGCGGTGCATGTGTGTACACATACACACACCCCAGCAGCTCAGATATACAGCAGGTGTTTTCTCTATATCACTAATGCCAGGTCAAAGTCACCAAGAATATTGGCAAGCACATTTTACAGAAAATTCACAGTTACAACGTTATACCTCAATTCACTGATGCTAATTCTAAAATGGTCAAAGCAGTAGAAAACTACAGTCAGGCAAAAAAAAAATAAACAAATAAATTAGACATTAATATGCCTGCCATGTGCTGGGTGCTTCCCATCCATGTACATTTATTTCCTCCCCATTTAATCCTTTGAAGCATGAACTTATTTCTGTTTTCCAGAAAAGAAACCTAAGTTCAGAGTCCCAAACCCCGTATCATCTTTGTATCCCTTGCTAGCTACTTAACCACCTCTTGCCTCAGTTTCCTCACCTATAAATGAGAATTATTACGGCACTCACCTGAATCCATCAGCTTTCAGTGCAGCATACAGAACCCACTCTAAGAATTTTAAGCAGAAAGGGATTTAACTCAAGGAATTAGACGATTTCAAAATCGTTGTAAGGGCTGAGCTAGGCACCTCTAAACTGGGCCCCCAGGAACGGCTCCCTGAACAACACAGAACTGATGCACCAGGGGAGCTGCCACATCTGAACTGCCACTGGAGTGGAACGCAACAGGATCAGGAAGCCACCACAACTCCTCTCAACCCTGGGATGCAGAACGCAGCCACCTCCTGCACCGCAGCAGCCTCTACACATTCGGGAAAGGGACACAGGGAGGATGCTGCAGGGAAGCCTCACATCTCTGTGACATCACTAAACAGCAGAAAACAGCCAAAAGGGGAAGAAACATGGTCTCCGCCTGACTTCGGCCTCAAATCTTTCACAAACGGGACCTAATTCATGCCTAGAGCCCTGGCTGCAAGCATCTCTGGGAAACACACATTTTTAACTCCCTGGCTCCACAGTGCAGGAGAGGCCCCTAGAAGGATGGACAAGCCAGCCCATCGAATCTAACACACGGCACTCCCTCGTGTGGCAGCTGAAGATTAAGCAAGGTGACCCCTCAGAAGTGCTGAGAATGGCACCCGGCAGGCACTGGGCATTGTCTGTTACTCCCTGTGCCAAGGGCCCTGGTTGTCACGTGTCTCTGAAGTGCGTCCACCCTGTTGGTAAGCTAACTCACCTCCCTAAAAAGAAAGCAGGGGGCAGATACGTTCCTTAGCACTGCTCATGTCGCTTTTCAAATGGTCAAATCCCAAATGCCTAGATCAGTACAGGAACTAAAATTTTAGTTGAGCACTTGCCCACTGAGTCAAAGTGCCCATCTAAAGATTTATTTTTCTTAAGCCAGTGGTTTCAAGTTTTTTCACACTCCCTTTTTAAAAAAGTGAAATCTTATGGGAAACCCAACAAAAGCAGAGAGCAGGGCCAGGAACCCAACCTGCTCATACTGGGTATGTGCTCTGCCCAGAGCCTCACCTGGAGGATGTCGTTTAACCTCCACATCAACGCTTCACAAGAGGCACAATTAACCCCCTGTCACCCAGTACACCCTGGGGACCACAGAGGTTATTAAGGAAGTTTCTTGAGGTCACACAGGTCAAAAATGGCAGAGCTGAGGTTCAAACCTGGGTCTGAGCAGCTCCGGCTCTGAACCACCAACTCCTCTGTCTCTATCTTTGAATTACAACTCAGTGCCAGGGCGAACCAGACACAGACTGTGCCCACAAGGACCTCTCAGCCAGGTCGGGAAGCGGACCGGAAAAATGCTTCATTACACTCCTTTAAACACACCCAGGGGCTCCCCGGCTCCCAGCCGTCCACAAGCTGTCCCCTCTGCCCCACGTCTTCGCTTGGCGAGCTCCTTCTCACCCTTCAGATGCAGTTCAAGCATCGCTTCTCAGCAAAGGATACTCAGGTCATCTCTCCTGAGAGCTTAATAAAGGGCTGCACAAAAGAAGGTGTAAGTGGTCAAAGCTAATTACTACCTTCCAGCCCAGGCTTCACAGAAATCCCAGCCCTATCTCCTGTGGAAAACAAGCGTGTTACTGAATTCCTCTCATATTTGCTGTCCAGCTTTTTAGATAAAGGCTCTTACACTACACCGGGCTCAGAGGAGCCCTGAACACAGTCCCTCTCTTCTATATAAGATGAGGATCCTGGGCTTCCCTGGTGGCGCAGTGGTTGGGAGTCCACCTGCCGATGCAGGGCACACGGGTTCCTGCCCCGGTCCAGGAAGATCCCACATGCCGCGGAGGGGCTGGGCCCGTGAGCCATGGCCGCTGAGCCTGCGCGTCCGGAGCCTGTGCTCCACAATGGGAGAGGTCACAGCAGTGAGAGGCCCGTGTACCACAAAAAAAAAAAAAAAAAAGATGAGGATCCTGCTTAAAGTATATTACATCAGTGGAAGATAGCCAATATTTTATATTAACTTCTTTTTATTTTTTAGTATTTATTTATTTGGCTGCACCGGGTCTTAGTCGCAGCACATGGGATCTTCATTGAGGCACACGGGACCTTTAGCTGTGGCACGCTGATCTTTGGTCGCGGCGTGTGGGATCTAGTTCCCTGACTAGGGATCGAACCCAGGCCCCCTGCATTGGGAGTACAGAGTCTTAGCCACTGGACCACCAGGGAAGTCCCTATAATAACTTTAAATGGAGTAAATCTATTAAAATATTGAATCACTGAAACTAATATAATATTATAAATCAACTAGACTTTAACAAAAAATATACATATGTATACAACATTAGTAAATCTCCTTCAAAGAAGCAATTAAATACCAACATTTACAACCTGCTAGCTCAGCAGTCCTTGACAGTTGGGCGATTTTGCCCATCTCCCCACCCCAGCCCCCCAGGGACATTCGGCACTGTCTGAGGATATTTTCGGTTGTCACAATTGGAAAGATGCTACTGGCATCTAGTGGGTAGAGGCCAGGGATGCTGCTAAACAGCCGTCAATGCACAGGACAGGTCCCACCACAAAGATTCACCCCTCCCCAAATGTCAACAGAGCCAAAGTGGAGAAATCCTGATCTTTTTCAATCCTGGATTGATCAAAGTAAAGCACAATATGGGGATAAGAACCAGAGAAAGCTTTAGAAAACATATTTTTTAGAAATGATAATATTTATGTTAGAATCACTGATAGCTACTACTCATGGAGGGCCAGGAAGTGTGCTAGGTGCTTCACCTATTTGATCTCTAACCTTGCACAGTAGTTTTATGTCCCATTTAAGGCTCAGGGAGGTGAAGTAACTTGCCCATGGTCACACAGCTATTAAGTAGGACAGCTAACACGGAACCCAGCCAGCCCAACTCCTGAACCAGTGCTTCTGACCGCGGTACCCCCAACACGCACGCGCGCACACACACACAGCCCCATGTCAAGACTCGTGCCCCCCACCCCTGCAGTGTGTGTCCATCTCCCCCACTGGAGGGAGCTCCTTACGGGCAGGGACTATCTCTAAGCTCAGGGTGGAGTCTCCACAGGAGGTGCTTACCGCAGTCTATGTGAAGGAGGGGCCAAAGGCACAAACTGGAGCTGGGCCTGGGCTTCCTCGGGGCAGTGGCCGGGCTCAGCCAGCCCTCCTGGCGCTCCTCTGCTCCTGACTCGTCCAGGCCATCCTCATCAAGCAGTCAGGTTCACCAACAGGTCTGCTCCCGCAGGCTCCAAGTTCCCTGACCACCTCCACTGCTTCCTCTGAGCCCCATTCTCCTAGACCGGCCTTCCACAATGCCACCCACACTGCTTTCTACAACCCAGAAGTGGACTCGGTGAGGACAAGGACAACAGACGGGCACGAGGGTCAAGGGAGTCGCTGGGTTGAGGGGACAGAGTGGAGACACAGGATGACTCAGAAGCCTGGGCTGGGAACCACGAAGGACCAGCTCCAGCCGCAGCCCTGCCCCCAACAAGAACTCACACGGTCCACCGTCCTCGAAGTACCTGCTGTGTGCCAGGCCCTGCCTATAAACTCACCTGTAAAATGTTTAGTGGGTTCCAGACATTTTTGCACAGAACCCCCCGTTTTCCTCTCAAAGGAATTATGGACTGAAACTCTTCTCTAACACTTAAGACTCCAGGACAAAAAATTCACTACACTTGGCCCACGATATCACAGATCTTGATTCACTTGTCATTAATATGCCACCTGCTTCCCAAAGGTACTTAATAATGGCTCACAATAATAATGTCACAGTCATCAAAACGAGGGGAAGGAGATGAGAACTAAGAAATAAAACAAAGAGGAGACATTTGATTTCTGTGGCACAAAGCCCAGAAAGATTTTCAAGAAACAATCTGCAGTAATTGATAGTGTTTCCTTTCAAAGGAAATGAGGCTCCAACATAGACAGTAAGACAAAGGCAAGCAGACAAAGCAAGATGCAGTCACCACCATCACAACAAGCAACTGACGCTGCAACGTTCACTCTGTCTGGGTCCGTACTAAGGTCCACACGTGTGAGCCCACTTCGTCTCCCTCACCACCGCAGGAGTAGGCCTCATCATACCCATTTTGTTGATGATGAAGCTGAGACAGAAAGCAAATGACGATGGGAACAATGCAGGTAAGACTACAAACACAGTATCAATAAATCAACAACACAACAGGCATCGTGTGCTAGGCTATTTACTAACGCTACTTTAGAGATGAGAAAGCTCAGAGAGGTGAAGTAACTTGTTCAAGGTCACACAGCTAGAATGTGGGTGCAGATCTGTTGAATTCCAAAGCTAAGTTCTTTCCTCTATGCTGTTTCCCAGCCACCCCCATTTTCGAGCAAGGTTTCCCAAATTTGCCAAGAACCTCAGATGATTCTAAAAACCTGTCTCCAGAGCCCTTCCCCTGAGATTCTGATCCTGGAGTTCTGGGATGGAGCCTGAAGAGCCGTATTTAACAGGCACCCAGGCGGTATTCATCAACAGGCAAAGTTGAAGACACTGATCTGAGCAAAGGGAACAGTTCAGCCACACAGATCTGATCTGCAGCAGCACTGTTTTAGGGCTATGGCCTCAGTGAGGATCGTGGGTCTCCCCCAGGGTTCTTGGGTTTCTCCCACTGAAGGCAACCGTGAAGTCACTGAGTTCTGGGGCCAGGAATTCTCCTGGGAGTAGCACAATACCTGTCTGCGGGTGCATCAGAGAGAAGAGGTGCCCCATAAAACCACCGCCGCCATCGGAGAGCTTCTCACTCGGGACTGGTCTCGGCTCATCCAAGACGGCCCCACCGTCAGACGATGCGTGAGCCGAGGCAGCCGTAAGTGGACGTGCGCGCCC
This sequence comes from Leucopleurus acutus, assembly GCF_964270905.1. Classification (NCBI taxonomy): domain Eukaryota; kingdom Metazoa; phylum Chordata; class Mammalia; order Artiodactyla; family Delphinidae; genus Leucopleurus; species Leucopleurus acutus. The sequence continues at coordinate 4,377,880 of NC_139146.1, forward strand.
ACAGCCGCAGAAGCCCCGGCTGACTCAAGCCAGCACGTCCACCACCTCGAAGGGACACCCGTACCGCCAAGTGTCCAACACGGGCTCCGCTACGGGCACAGACAGGGGCAGCCAGGTGGACCACGGCGGCGTTCCTACCTGCCAGGCCCTGGGCCCAGGCCCTCCAGAGAGCTGCTGGGGACCAGAAGGCCCTTCTGCACACAGTCTCCAGGGCCCTCGGCCCTTCCCTGCGGCACTCCACAGTTTGGGAGTTCACGTTTGCCTATGTGACTGACTGATATGTCCACTTCCACCACCCCCAGCCCGCAAGCCCACCCAAGGTCACTACCGAATTGCTCCCATATTGCCTGTCAAGGGCAGAGCCCAGGACGCAAACACAAAACACTTGAACGGAAACACGAGGGCACAAAAAAGAGGCTGTAGGAAGGGCTGCACGGGGCTTAAGGTGAGACACAGGGATGCCAGCATCCCGGTTCGGCGCCTGGGGACAGGGCACCACGGGGAGTGGGGTGGATGGCCTGGTCCTAACACAGGTGGGAACGTGTGTGGCTGCAGTGCAGTGACAGCACACAACTCAGAAGCAGGCCCAGGGCCAGAACACGAACAAAAGAGCACAGCCAGGCAGGAGCACAGGGCGCGCGTCCAGGGGCACCCAGAAATACCAGCCCTGGGTTGTGCCAGCGGAGGCTGGAGTTACTAAGTCCGATATCACCCTCGCCAGCACCCTCTGCTTGGCCCAAGAAACTCAAGTTATCAGCATAAAGGGCCCTTCGGAGGATAAAGCTGACAAAGGCTGCTGCTTTGGTAACAGTGGCCACTTACAGGTCAGCCTCAGCCACAGCAGGTCAGAGGCCAGGAAGTGACAAGAGACTGTGCGAGTGACAGGGACACAGAAGTGACAGCCAGCAGTGAGGAATCGAACAGCAGAATCACCAGTCCTCCGCACAAGTCCACAGGACTCTGGGCTACTGGAAACGGCATAATTATCTGTATGACAGTGTCTGCTCTGTGGGCAGGAAACACAGGACACACTGCAGACAAGAACAACAATGCAACTGGTCTGAACTGAATAACCTGGCTCTTCTAGAGAGATAAAGACGGCATTACCTTGTAAAGAAGTTACTAAATGGTCCCAATATTTTCAATTTCCTCCCCTCCTCAGTTTCATCAACACAGTCCTGCTGGCGTAGGTCACGGGTTTCCTTGATGGAGCTCAAGGTGACATCAGTAAACTGTGGGTCATCGTCATTCTCCAGGGTCACGATGGCACTGGAGCTGCTCGTGACCACGAGGTCCAAGATGTCCTCATTGCTGACGGACAGCGTGGTTGACAGCTCTGTGCTGAGACTGGACACGCTGCAGACTGAGACATTGTCGCTGCGGTTCAGGGTTTTGGAGGTGGGGCTGTAGAGCTTCACTGAGTCATAGCCTGTCCTGGGAAACGTGGAGGACTTCCGCACACTCTGTTCCCGCTCGGCACTGGTGGCAGCTGGTGGCGCGTAGGAAGGCAGTGGGCACGCGCTCTGGCAGGCTCGCTCAGGGATGATCTCCGACTCGGACTGTTTCCTCTTCACGTGGACCACGCTGCAGGGGACAGGTTCCGGGTTGCCGATCTCTAGGGTAGGGATGCCTGAGTCCACCGATTGAAGGCTGTGCCGATCTTCTAAAGCACCAAGTTTCAGCTTGGGCCCGTACTCAGGCAACGAGAGGGATCTGGGTGCCTTGAGATTCAGGGGTTGCAGGTTCTGAACGTGGTTTCCTGGTCGACCGTCCAGAATGCCCACCAAGGCTACGCCATTTGTAGTGGTGGAAAGGTTTCCATCAGTCATCTTGGTCCACGGAAAAACTAGAAAAAACACCAAAACGGAAATCAGGACAGTGAATATAAAAGCCAAAGATGCAATTCCTCTGACGCACGTTCAAATGTTCTGACACACCTTTTAAAAGAGGAATCCTTGAAACAAGCCCTACATACAAAAGTTTTAATTCAGGGCCAGAAGCTAGAGTTTTAACGTATATTATCATGATACAAAACAACAGGAAGATAATTCAAACAAAGGATACACCTAGGGTAAAAATACATAAAATAACCATCTTTATCATCCCCATCACTGCCCCCAGTCACATCTGTGATCCTCAGGACAGCACTGGGAGTGTGAGGGCTGTGCAGGGAAGAGAGAAGGGGTTTTGTTTTCCATGTTTTTTTAAATGATAAACAGGATACCTCTGTCAAAAGTATATGAATTCATAACCCATACATAAGTCAAGGTTCAACTTGTTCGGAGACAGCACAGAAATCGAGACGCCTTCCTCATGACAGAAAAGAAGATGAACTGTGTACGCCATGTGCAGTGAGATGACCCCAAACACATTCAAGTTCGCCATGGGTCCCCACAATGTTTTAGTCACCTTACTCAGGTCTACAAGGCGGGGCATATTATCCCCTTTACTATGGAAGAAACTGAGGCTCAGGTCAAGAAACGGGTCCATGGGACTTCCCTGGTGGCGCAGTGGTTAAGAATCTGCCTGCCAATGCAAGGGACACAGGTTCGAGCCCTGGTCCGGGAAGATCCCACATGCCGCGGAGCAACTAAGCCCATGCGCCACAACTACTGAGCCTGCGCCCTAGAGCCCGTGCTCCACAACAAGAGAAGCCACCGCAATGAGAAGCCCATGCACCACAACAAAGAGTAGCCCCCGCTCGCCGCAACTAGAGAATGCCCGCGCGCAGCAACAAAGACCCAAGGCAACCAAAAAGAAAAAAAAAAGAAATGGGTCCAGGATCACATTGTTATTTAGCCGCAGAGCTGGGATCTATAGGACTGACTCCAAAATAAGCCATAGTAGTGGATGAATGGTGTAGTTTGGGGTTATAAAAACCCAGGTCAGAAGGCTGGCTCAGTGAAGACGGATGATCAATAAAGGAAAAAATAAAGGCCATGAACCTGCAGTAAACACACAGGCCCTGCCTATGGTTCTCCGGCCTAAGACTGGGGTAGGAGGCGCATCAGCCTGGACAGCACAGTCCCCTGTGCTCTGAGAACCCTGGGGTTTGTTACATTACCTTCTCCTGTCCTTTTAAAACATCAAAAACTAAAGAAACCTGGTGGTGCCTTTAAATTTGATCCATCGAACAGAAACCTCATAAAGAAGGGAACTTTGGGCTCAGTCCTTCCTGGGTTCTAATCCCAACTCCACTAGATTGCCTTGGGAGAATTAAATAAAGTGCCGTGAGAAAGGCATTCAGCAGGCGCCCCCCACCGCAGGCACTGTTAGCAGCTGCTATCATACAACAGCAAACAGCTGAAGGTCTGAAGCCTGGCAGTAACACTGATAACCACCCCCTTTCGGGTGTTATTTTAGCTTCTGCAATGAGCTTCCCGCTCCCCTTCAGGAAGCCTGGTCTGCCTCTCACTGTCAACACGGCCAAAGCAAATTCATTAAAAGCAGAAAACGGGGGAGGGGTAATCTCCCCCCCTCCCAGACATGGAAGGAACCAGTCACACAGTACAGCACTGGAGCAAAAACAGAAATAAGAAGGAATGAATTCAATTGCGGAATTCAGAAATAGACTGAACTGGGCTTCCCTGGTGGCGCAGTGGTTGAGAGTCCACCTGCCAATGCAGGGGACACGGGTTCGTGCCCTGGTCCGGGAAGATCCCACATGCCGCGGAGCGGCTGGGCCCGTGGGCCATGGCCGCTGAGGCTGCGCGTCCGGAGCCTGTGCTCCGCAACGGGGGAGGCCACAGCAGTGAGAGGCCCGCGTACCGCAAAAAAAAAAAAAAAGAAAGAAAGAAATAGACTGAACTATGAATAAAAACTTGAAATATGACCCAGTGAGTAAGGAAGGATTATTTAATCATGGTGTCGTACTAATTGGTTATCAATTTTTCTTGGAAGGTAGAACTACACCAAAACAAAACTACAAGCAAAATTACAGCTTAATACAAAAATGAGATCATAAAGGTATTGCACAAAATAAAGTGCTTCCCTAACCTACAGAGCAAAAACTCAGTTCATCCTCGGAAAGGATCTGGGCATTCACCTCACCACATGGGAACCTGTCTTAACTGTTTTGCAGTTCACACTGCCCTGAATTTCCTGGGCTGTGGCCCCTACCCTGAGTCCCCAGCCAGGAGTTCCTCCCAGGCAAGGCCACAGCAAACTGTCTCTGGAACCCTGCGCTGGGAAAACTCCCGAACCAAACTATGATGTGAAACAACAGGATTCACGACGGGAAGACACAGGAGGATAAAGCTGTATACCAATTTGAAAGCTCTACTTTTTTTTTTTTTAATTAAGAGGAAAATCCAGTAAGAAACATTTTTAGCACGTAGTTAAGAGCTAATCTTTGGCAACGCCAAAGGTAATGAGAATTATCCAAATACCATCAACACACCAACAGGTCAAACTGGCAAAAAGCCATAAACACAAGAGGAAAAACTCACAGTAAGCAGAGCCGAGACCCTCCGACAGCCCCAGCTGAAATTCTGGCCCTGCCACTTGCTAGCTGGGGAGATGCTCAACCTTTCTGAGCCTCAACTTCCCTCCTCCCCAGGAGTAAAAGGGGGCGATACCATACACCTCACAGGCTGGCTAAGGATAAAGGAAATGAGGTGTGGTGAAGCACCGGCACACCTGTACCTGACACACGGTAGGTGCCCGATAAACGTGAATTTCCTCCACTCCAGCCACATAAAGAGCCTAAGTACCTGAAAAAAAACCCATGAATTTAAACTGAAATTTTGACACTAGAATAGGCAGCAACATGGAACAAGTGTGTGATGTGAACCCAAGGACCCCTTCTCCTCTGAGTCGCCAAGATGGAAGCACAGGGAGGAAAGAAACAAGGTCGGACAGAGTCCCAAGCCGCTTGGTGGTGGCCTCGTCCTCCGTCTTCTCTCCTCTGCCTTGGGGCCACAGAGAGAAGCCCGAGGGCCTCTTCTAGGGAGAAGCTGAGGGACCTTTGGAGCCCCCGATGGTTCCAAGCCCAGCTTAAGTTCCTTAAACTTGAGGAACAGACTCAGAGAACAGCCTTCAGAGAAATAAACCTAAAAGGGAAAAAGTACTTCCCCTTGCACCATATTCTAAGACCAAACTCCGCAAGGGCCAAGGCCAACTGTCCTCAAGCCCTTTCACCTGGTGCTACCAGTGCCATGAAACCAGAAGCCACACGCCAGAGCACCTGCCTTCCGACGGGGCCCTGCAAGGGGAGGCTGCACAAAGGGGGTGCTTCCAAGAGAAGCTGCAGGGTGGACTCTGGAAGCCAGCCAGGAGACCAGCTGCGGATGGCCTGCCTCCAAATCACACGTTCTCTAAAGACAGAGTAAGCCTAAATTCCCCAAGCCGGCCCAGGGCCCTCTGGATCCGTCCCTGCCAGCCACACCAGCCTCATGCCGTCACCCTCACCTCTCTCAGCACCCAGCCGTCCTGCGCCACTGCCGCAGGTACTCTCCCCAGCTCTGCCATCAGCGCCCCTGGGGATCTGGGAGCGTGTGCCACAAGGAGACACAGCACCTCCTCTGAGAAGCCTTTCTCAACTCCCCCAGGAGGCTGCAGGCCCTCCTTCCTCCTGAGCTCCTTGCAGCCACACCCCACCTACGGCAGTTTCCGTATCTCTCTCCCCTGGCTCCTGACTAAGCTTCAGGCGGGCACATGCTAACAGTTTCTGGATACCACTGCCTGGTCAAATGCCTAGCATGGTTAAGGATTAAAAAATCTATTTGCGGGACTCCCCTCTGCGCTTCCACTGCAGGGGGCATAAGTTCGATTCCTGGTGGGGGAACTAAGATCCCACATGCCACGCAGTGCAACCAAAAAAAAAAAAATTCTATTTGCTGAATTAATTATTACTAACAACTACATTCTAGTTGTGGGCAGGTTTCAGGGGCAATCCATCCAAGAAACATTTGTTGAGAGCTGGGTTGTGTTTCAAGAACAAGGTGAGCAGGGGAGGTCACAGAAGAGGAAGAAAATCCATCGCGCTCCCAGCCATGCGTGCAGACGGCAGACCCAGCAAGTGAGCGGTGACCGCCCTGTGCGCCGTATCCGCTGCTAGACTAGACGGCGACGAACACTGTCAACACTTGACGGCTCAGGAAAGTAAAACGAAATTTCCCTCTGCAGTTGTTTCCCAAAGTCTCACACGACCCCCTGTGCAGTGGCCACCACAGCATGCGACCTGGGCTCTCAGAGTCACCCAGGCACAGCCCGGCACCAGATCCAAGTCTGATGATGAGCAGCCGTCACCGTCCGGAGGAGAGAAACACACAAGACATAACGCACAGAAAAGACGAAGACTTTTTATTCCAGCAGCAAGGCCACCTGAATTTTACTTACCTGCCACAAAACTGAGTTCTGCAGGAAGCAAAGAGGAAAAGTGCCCAAGAGACTGAAACAACCTTCACTCCCAGGGGCCCGTCTTTAGTTTAATACGAGTCAGAGAGTGGAGAGCAGCTCTGCCAGTGACTCTGAATAAGGCTTTGGAAAACAAGTCCATCTTGAAGCAACAATTTAATTTTCTCCTCCTTAAAAAGTAATGGGACTAAGTCTTGACCAAGTCTTCATAAATGAAAGAAACAGTTTATGAAACCAAAACTAAATGATTTAGTTAGGGTCCCAGGGGAAGAAAACTCCACTCACTGGTGGCTTCAGGGAGGGACAGCTCTGCCCGTCCATGCAGACATCCTCTGCACTCCTCTCCTCTCCCGTGGCTCCTTCCTGCCCACGGGGCGCGTGCTATACACAGCCTCCCTCGTCCCAGCTCTCCCCTCTGGACGCCGCGGAGGGGAGCGGCCCCCTCGCGCCCCCATCAGCACGGGGACAACGCCACTCTCCCTGATCCTCCACGGAGGGTGCGCTCATCTTCGCTGCCAAGCCTCCTGTCAACCCAGGCCTGCCGCTGCTTAAGAGTCAGGCGCACACGGCCCCTTTCTATCAGCCATGGCCTGAGGGCCCATCTGTCACAGATCCAAAGTTTCCAGAGAGCAGGAACTCGGTCTGCAAGTCCTGACAACACCAGAGCACCACCATAAAACTACAATTTCATGAGGCCCAGGCACCGTTCTAAGCTCTTAACATGCCATTCTGTGCCAGAGCACTCAGCAGCCCTCTGCGCCAGGTACTACCCCCACTGCACAGAGGAGGAAACCGAAGCACACAGCTTGCCCAGGTCTCCACTTTCACGTGGCAGCAGCTGGGGCCTGAGCCCAAGTCTGTGACCCCAAAGCCCCTTGGTAAGCTTTGCTACTTACAGCCCTCATGCAGACATCAAGCACCTCCTCAAATCCTTATCCCTCCCGTGAAAGAAGAGGATCTCACAGGTGGGAACGACGCTGGGCTGAGCCAGAGGCAGCAACCTGCCCAAGGTCTTGCAGGGAGGGTCCCACCTGAGTCTTCTCTCTCCAACACCTGCGTCACCCTCCGGAAGGCCTCTCAGGGGTCCTTCACGTTTCCTGGTGAGGATGCTGGTGGGACCGCCAGACTCGCCACAGGAGTGGCTCTCTCAGGCCTTCACCTCAAGCCTAGACCAAACAAAAAGGAGAACCCACTGACCTATGAGACATCTCCCATGAGAATCAGACATTTGTGTAGGGGGCCCACAAGCACCAACCACTGTGAGTCTCTTTCTCTTTTTAATTCAAGCAGTGGAAAGAAAGGCATAGGACGTTCTGGATCTCAGGCGCCTCGGCATTAGCAATTAACACAAGCAGCTGCCTCTGCTCACCGGTGCACGCTGCACGTTGGGCACTGTGTTCGGTGTCCACGCCCACCATCTATGATCTGTGTAACCTCCCCAGCAACCCCCAGAGCTGAGGACACTGTCATCACCACCTCACAGACAAGACCGAGGCGCAGATGGAACGCAGACTGAAGTGGTCCTGCTGGGGCTGACCTGGAGCCTACACTAAGGTGCTTACTCTTTCCACTGCTGCACAAGCGGCCTCAAATAATGGACTAATGTGCATTACATAGAAAGGGAAAGTCGGGACTTCCCTGGCGGTCCAGTGGTTAAGACTCCATGCTTCCACTGCCAGGGGAGGGGGTGGGGTTGATCCCTGGTCAGGGAACTAAGACCCCGCATGCTACGCGGCACAGCCAAAAAAAACCACAGAATAGGAAAGTCAACTAGAAAAGTAGTTTGTTTTTTTAAAAGAGTTATTCTTTAGGATAAAAACAATCCTAAAAAAGAATTTCCTAGAAGCCCAATATATTCCTCTGGAGGGCGCACGGCAACTTTGAGGCACCTGGAACTCAACACGATGTAGTTCAGTGAGTTTCCGTCCATCAGCAAACCAGGCAGAAACTGGCGTTAAACTGCTGAGGGTCCCCAGAGGCTCCTTCCCAACCCTAAGGAACAGATATTTAACTTACACCGCCCAAAGGTGGTGATGTTTAAAAGGCACAGGTGGGACATTTTAAATTAAGGACTTTCAGTGCACAGGGGAGGTTTCCCCTCTACCCCCAAATGTTTCAGCTTCATATATTTACCAAAACTAATCATCATAAGTACCTGTAAAGTGACCGGAAGGCAACTCACAGGTTCGGAAGATAGTCCACTTAACAAAGCCAACACAATTTATAATCTTAATTATTAATAAGTCAAATAATTTACTGAAAATTTACCAAACACCAAACATACCAGGAGCTATCACATGCTCTAATCATCACAAGCCTGCCAAGTACACCCAAGAAACTATGAGATTCAGAGAAGCTGAGTGACACACCCAAGGTCACACAGCAAGAGAAACAGGATTCAAACCGGGTCTGACATCAAAGGCCAAACATGGCTTGCTGGAGTGCTTAAGAGTACATACCCTACACTTTGTGATCATCGATAAGTTAAATACAACAATATTTAGACTTCTCTGTATGTATGTTAGACTTCAATAGAAAAGTTTTAAAACTAAAATACACAAGGGGAAAAAATAATGCAGGTTCTGGAGGTAGACCACGTGAGTTCAAATCCTGGCTCCTCCGCCTAGCAGTTGTTCGACCTTGGACTAGTTTAACTTCTCTGTGCCTCAATTTCCACGTAGTAAGAGGGGGACAGTAATAGACCCTATTTCATTAGGCAGTTGACAAGATCGGGGAAGAAATCTACATAAAGCCTTTAGAATCGTGCCTTGGAAGATGCTAGCTGGCATCACTCTTCCCCGGGCACCCGACACGGCCAGCCAGCTCAGGCCCCCTATTTTAGCAACTCATTTGCATAAGCAAGCCCAGACACAGCCAGTCTGCACAGCCTCACTGTACGGCTTCGCCCTGTCACCAGCATCTCTCCTCGCACCTCCGCTGCGGCACTGACCGAGCGCTGGGCCTCAGCTTCCCCATCTGTCAAATGAGGTGACTAGCCCAGCCAAGCTACCCGAGGTCCTTGCAACTTGACAATCTAGAATTCTAAACCCAGACCCTAGAAACTTTATACCCTCCCTACAGCAAACACTGACAACACGTACCCATTTTCCTAAAATCCTCTCTTACATACTAGGTATAAAAGTCTGGTGTGATGACAAATCTTCTCCGAGGTCTCAGAGCTCCGCGAGCACCCGCGCCACGCTGGGCAGGCATCCTCTGTGCTGAGGGTGAGGACGTGACACAGAAGCTCTGACCAACAGGGAAGCCAGATTCTTAAGCATGCTGCTCTGATAAGCTGTGGCCCCTCTGCTGAGAGGCCCTCAGCAGAGCACAAGCAAGGGGAAGTGGAGGCAGGACGGGCAGGGACTCACCGCTGGGCGAGGGAAGTAGGGCAGTGGGAGGGAGAGGCGGAGAGGCGGAGGGGCGGAGGGGCGGAGGGGCGGAGGGGCGGAGGGGCGGAGGGGCGGAGGGGCGGAGGGGCGGAGGGGCGGAGGGGCGGAGGGGCGGAGAGAGGCGCCCGAGGGCAACTGCAGGGACCCGCGGAGGCCAGGTGAGGCAGCCCTGATTCGGAGCAGGAGAGGGTGGGCTGGGGGCAGGCTGTAAACAGTCTCGCGAGCACGGAGCAAGCCCACCGCGGCGCCACGCAGAGTGCTAAGCAGGGACCTGCCAGCACCTGCAGGGGCCGTGAAGGACACTGAGATGAGCGGAGCCTGGCCCCCCGACCTGCCTCAGTGTGAATGTCATCCCTGCCCCTCTCCAGCTGGGTGACCCTGAACCGGTTACCTGACCGCCCTCGATGCGGCCCAAAGGGTGCATCCACTCAATAACCCTGAGCCCCAAGAACATGCCAGCTTCTCACACGGGCTGTTAGTCGGGTGAAGCCCACAGTCTCAAGGGGTCAAACATACCACCACCAAGACAGTAGTAAGACAGCCTTGGCTGGGGGGTGGGAGGGCGGAGCAACCCAGGTGGGACAGGGGCTAAGCAGCTGGGAAGAAGCTCTATCCAAACCTGAGACACGGGTTGGTACTGGCCAGATAAACCGGGCAAGAGGAAGGGACTGCTGTAAGGTCTGGTCTGGTCCATGCACAGCTCCTAACAGTGCCCAGCAGCCACCCATCCTCTACAAAGGTAGCCAAGACAACGGCGAGGTGCCAAGAGCCTGCAGACACGGGCCCTAAGACACCGCCCTCCCCCGTAAACGAAGGGCGTGAGTCCGTGCCCAGGAGCCTCCTGCCCACAGAACTTCCCAAAGCCAAGCTTCCACTTCCACATCCAAGTTGGAGCAGATGGCGCCTGTCCAACTTTGAAACGCACGCAGCTGCCTGTGGCCCGCCGCGCAGGCGCGGGGTCTGGGGTCCGCCGGCCGGCGCTGCGGCCTCGTGAAGAGGAGCCTTCCCGGCGGCCGCCCCCCCCCCCCGCTCCTTCCTCGGGGCAGCTCTCTGTCCCCATACAGCTCCTGCCCCTCAGCCTCCCGCTGGGATGCATCCCGAGGCGCGGGTCCCCGAGGCTGAGGGGGCTGTAGTCCAGGTACGGGGGCCCCTGAAGCAAAAGGGAGTCCCCGGCCTGGGGAGTAGGCGGTCCCAAGAGAAGGGGGCGTCTGCGGCCCCAGAACAGGGATCTGAGAAGCAAGGGGGTCGGGAGCTGCCAGGTGGACCCAGAGGTGGAGGGGGTTCCGGGCGGTCGGAGGCTCCGAGGTGTGGGGAGAGGGGCTCCGGCGAGTCGGGGACTGCAAACTGCCGGGGGTCGCAGGGGTCGGAGGCCCTGAGGTGGAGGGGGTCCCGGCGGCTGGGGGGCTCCGAAGTGGCGGGATCCCGGTGTTCTGTGGCCCCGACGCCGTGGGGGCTCTTATGGGTCGGGGAGCGCCGAGCCGGCTCCTCTCCCGGCCCGGGAGCCCCGCGCGTCTGAGGGGGAAAACTTTTCGTCAAGTTCCGGGAAAGGAGCGGGTCGGGGCGCGCGTCTCACCGAGGAGCGGGCGAGCCGAGCGCCCCCGGGGCCCGCGATGCTCCCCGTGCCCCACGCGCTCCCCCAGCGCGGGAGAAAGCGGCGGCCGCGCGTCGAGGGGGCGCGCAGGCAGGACCCGAACCCGCGCGGCCAGCTCCGCCCCGCCTCAGGCCGCCTCCACGCTCCGGCCGAGGCTGCAGCAGGTGGCAGCGGCCCCGCGCGCCCCGGCGCCCTCCCTCCCTCGCGGCCCGGCCCTCGCCGGAGGCCCTCAGTACCGGAGTTAGCGCGGCTCCGACGCCATCCCCGGGGCCAGCGGGCCCGCAGCCCAGGCCCTGCGGGACCCGCAACTTGCGCGGCGAGGACACCCGGCGCTGCAGGCGGCGGGCCGGGCCGGCAGGTGCCCGAGAGCTGCCCGCAGCCAACAGCAGCGCGCGCCCTCGCCCCGCCCCGCGCGCCCTCGCCCCGCCCCGCGCGCCCTCGCCCCGCCCCGCGCGCCCTCGCCCCGCCCCGCGCGCCCTCGCCTCGCCCCGCCCCGCCCCCTGCCGGCGCAGGCTGCTCTTCCGCCCGGGCTGCCGCGCCCAGCCGGGCTGCCGCCGCTCCTCGAGCTCGACGCTCGTCCCGCTGCCCCTCCTCCGGCCCGCTCGCCCGCCCGCCACGGGCTTCGGAGCGGCGTTGCCGGACCTTTTCTCTCCCGAAGGGCAAGAGGAGCCTGTGGGGAGGCCTGAGGGGATTTTCATGCCCGCAGACCCCCCCGTGAACACCCATCAGGGGCTTCCTTACCTGGTCGGCTCCACCCGCGGCCATCTTGGAAGTGGGAAGCGCCCGGGAGGGGGAAGGGGCACGAGCGGGCAGCGACCAGGCGTGGGGAGCCGAGCAGCGGAGCGCATCGATGGGCGCCCCTGCCCCCGAGCAGGTGTGCGGGGGAGGAAGAGCCCGGACCCCACCTGGCCGCCTGCGAGAGACCAGGTGGGCAAGATCCGAGCTCGGGCCCGGGACGTACAGCCTCGGGAAGGTCGCTTTGAGGTCTTCCCTGCCGGGCCTTGGTCTCTTAATCTGTAAAACGGGCTTATCTGTTAGGTGTCTTTTATCGAGCGGTTACGCAATGCATAGCGCCGTGCCTCCCCAAACTTGTCTGCACTTAAGCATCTCCTGGGGATCTTTGAAAATTTCAAAGCCCAGGCCACGCCCCAGGCCAACTGAATCAGTCTCTGGAGGTAAGGTACAGTTTTGGAAGCTGTGTAATGTGCAGACAAGTTTAGGAGCCGCTGGCCTAGCGTTCATGTGCATTACTTCCTGTCAATATTGCAGAAACTCCAGAGGCAAGGTCTGTGATCAAAACCGTCGTACAGAGTGGGAGATGAAGTCACTTACCCAAGGTTCAGGGCTGGTCAGTAGCTGAGAGGGGTCAGAAACCAGATGCCCCGCCCCAGACCGCCTTCCAGCATCATGGAAGGCCCTGAATAAGAAAGGTCTTGTTCGCTCGTTGTTGACCCCTACCTCATCCCCCCTCCTAGAATGTAGGCTCCCTGAGCCAAACCGGGCTTATCTTGTTTATTGGTATGTTCCCTGAGCCTGAAAGATTATGTTCTGAGGGCATCAAGGCAAGAGGAAAGACTCCAGTGGTTGGGAGCTGGAAGGCCTGGGTTCCAAGCTAGGATTGGCTCCTGCCAACCAGGACCCCTGAGGGCTGTCACGGCCAGAGCTACCACAGAGGAAACCTCAGACAGCCAGCTACATCTAGCAGGGCCGTCGGGGACAGGAAGGGTGATCTCTCCATCACAGCGTCTGGAAGCATGCAATGGAAGATTAATTTGGGCTGTGGTCATTAGCGTTGGGCCGAAGAGCCCCCGACTTGTTTCTCCTGCCTGGGTCATGGCTCTAATAACTCTTAGCGCCTATTATGATAGCAGGAGGGGTGAGAACTTTACAAAGGAAATGTGTTAATAGAATGCACTAACACCCTTCACAGTGCTTCTGTTATGCTTAGAGCATAATGGAGGCTTTATAAATGCTTACAGTTCTGGATGTCTTAAGGAAAACTAATAGCAGGTCTCTTTCAAGCCCCGCCCCCCCCAGTGTGCCCCCCTGAGCTTATTTTAAGGAAACAGGAAAGTACAGACTTGCTTCAGGCCTGACTTAATTAGCAATTTAATACATCAGATTAATAAATCTGCCTTTACAGTGTTCTTTGCGACTCCCCAAATCCCTTGGAGCCCTCATTGTCAGTCTTAGGGTTTTAAAACCCCACAATGACAGGAACCATTGTTCTACATCCAGAACCGAGGAAGTTTGTGGTGGGTTTGCATTTGGCGCCCTCTGTCTGCCTTCTCCTCACCCTCTCACCACCCTGCTGCCTCCCTGGCTCCCGCCCCTCCCCCTGCCGCAGCCCAGAGCTCCCCACTGGAGCCCATCTGTCACTTAACACCCTCAGTGTGATTTGACCTATTTCTTACCCCTTGTCATCAGCACCCAGGAGTGTTCTAGATGAATCGTCATTGCAACTTCAGCCTAACAAAATTAAAAATACAGTGAACAAGATTAGCTGCGTGGCAGTGGGCACTCACGTCACCTCTCAGAACCTCTGCACCTCCCAGCCCCCGTCTCTGATATGGAGATGAGAACTGTATCAGGGTGGTCAGTGCCGTGTCCCCCTCTGCTGGCTCACTGCTGCCTGCCTGGGGGAAGCCATCCCGGCTCCCCTGTGCAGACCTAACCGCCAGGGTCCCAAACTGATTCTCACCTGGTCGCTCCCTTGGGGGCTGTAAAGCTGCCGCTTGATGTAGAGAAGCACCAGGCCTGCAGCTGCCTCGCCTCAGTTCCAGGCACAGGACCGGTGGGTGGTGGCCTGGCCTGGATCAGCCCTGAAGCCTCCCTCCCTTCCCTTCCCCAGCTTTCCCCATTTCAACAAGGCTCTGAGCGTCTCCGCCTCCCGAACTGTGTGAGGATTAAATGTAAAACGACTGTCTGGAGAATTCCCTGGTGGTCCAGTGGTTAGGACTCCGCGCTTTCACTGCCGAGGGCCTGGGGTTCAATCCCTGGTCGGGGAACTGAGATCCCACAAGCCACACGGCACGACCAAAAAAGAAAAGAAAAAACCCAGCTGTCTAGTTTTGTCAGTTTCTGGCATATTTGAGGGAGCTCTTCCTAGCAATATAATGTAGAGAAAGTCAACCCGCCAAGGTGAGGAGAGATGCTAAGATTCTCCAGGGACCCCGTGGAGGGACTTCTTCAAGCCTGACCTGTGAGCCTTCCCCAAGCTCACCAAGCAGGAGTGGGAAGCCCTTCCCAGGGTGACCGAGTCCCACGGAAGGCAGCCCTGAGCCCACTGTGTGCCGGCGCCCTGGGCTCCGGGAACAGCAATAGCCCACAGTTCCTGCGCCCACGGAGCCCCCGTCTCGAGGGGCAGACAGACGTGGCACCTCGCAAATGCACTCACATCCCCTCACCAGGACAATAGGAACTCACCAGGGGCAGACCCCAGAAGGGTCACCAGCAGGGTGTCGGAGCTGGCGGGACCCTCTAGAGTCCTCAAGCCCACCCCTCTCATTATTCAGTGGGGAAAGTGAGGCCCAGAGACAGACGTGGGGAGGGGCCCAAGGTCAGGTGGGGAAGGGGGTGGGCACAGGACCCTGGCCAGCAGCCTCTGCCCCACCAAGCCCCCTGTGCACCTCTTCTCGGGAGATGTGGGGTTCTAGTCTCCCAAATGCATATTTTGCCCCCGACTCTTCCCCAGCCCCGGGAATGTGAGCTCCTTAAATATTTGTTGAATGCGTGAATAAACCTTTGTCATACCTGCACTCGCGTGAGCCCTCCCAGGTGCCCCATGCTGTGCTGGCTGTTCCACCCCATCACCACACCTACCGGCACGTTGACCCCTGCTTTACAGGTGGGGAAGCAGGCGCGGTGAGGTGAGGCCGCTCAGCTTGGCCCTCACAGCTTGCCCCCCACCGTCCAAAAGCTCCCGCCCACTCGCCATCCTCCCTCCCACCCTCCTTGCCCCCAGCTTCTGTTCAGGGCCACCGGGGGCCCAGGGTGGGAATGAAAGTACCGGCGGCGGTGGTCACACTTCACTTGTGAGTGTCAGCGGGCCGTCCCCACCAGGCAGAGGCAGATTGATCAACCATCATTTATTTCCAAAGAGCTTTCCGCTGGCCCAAGGGCTTTCAGAAATCCAGGAAAGCCCATCTTTTCTGTCTTCATTCCTTGGAATAAAGGAATTCACTGTGGAGATGGACGTTCTCGTTTTTAGGACACAAAGCCTGGAACTTGGGTTTGCCTTGTTGCTTCTGAAAATTGATCAAGATGAGGAAAAGAAAACAAAGTCAAAAGTAGCCCAGGTAGCTGGAGGTAAGCCTTCCAGCAACCTCAGGCCCAGAGAAGATGGCCAGAGACACGGAGACGGAAAAGTGTCATAACAACCAGAGTAGTCACCACGAACCTCTGCAGTTTGCGGCAAAGAAGCAGCATCAGACCCTCACAACCAGACCATCAACTCGTATTCTACTCAGTTTTAACAAGGGCAGTTACCTGTTTCTTACCTGCAGAGGTGAAAATCAGTGAATTCAGGGAGGTGGAACTCCTAGAAGTATTACAGCACATTTAATAAAAGGGAGAAGGCATGGCTCCAGCAAAAGAGAAAATTATAACACACTGAATCCTTTTCATCTAATAGTGCACTTGAAGGGAGCTGTCCTTATAAAAAAAAAAAATACCCCCAAAGTCAGGCAAAGACTGTTGTAAAAATATGCTCACTGAAGTGCTACTTACAACAGTGAAATGGATATGATGTGGACGTCCAATCATGGGGGAAGCTTAACTAACTGGAGAGACTTCTGTGCAGCCATTTAAAAAATCTTTAGGGCCTCCCTGGTGGCGCAGTGGTTAAGAAACCGCCTGCCAATGCAGGGAACACGGGTTTGAACCCTGGTCCGGGAAGATCCCACATACCGCGGAGCAGCTAAGCCCGTGCACCACAACTACTGAGCCGGTGCTCTAGAGCCCACGAGCCACAACTACTGAGCCCACGTGCCACAATTACTGAAACCCACGTGCCTAGAGCCGGTGCTCCACAACAAGAGAAGCCACCACAATGAGAAGCCCGCGCACCCCAAGGAAGAGTAGCCCCTGCTCGCCGCAACTAGAGAAAACCCACACACAGCAACAAAGACCCAATGCAGCCAAATTTTAATTAATTAATTAATTTTTAAAAATAAAATAAAAAAATCTTCAAGTAGTTTATTATAGCAAAGAGGAAATGCATAAGTTGTAAGAGTGATACTGAATTTTAAATAAAACATAATCATAGAATATGGAATGTCATCCACAGAAACAAACAGATAGAAACACTCAAATGATATCAGAACACACATGATTACCTTCTGATTATGTATTTTGAAACTTTTAGATTTCCCGCAACAAACGAATGCTCCATAACTTTTTTTTTTTTTGGCCACGCCACGTGGCTTGTGGGATCTTAGTTCCCTGACCAGGGGTCGAACCCATGCCCCCTGCAGTGGAAGCGCAGAGTCCTAGCCACTGGCCGTCAGGGAATTCCCCTGGAATATTATTATTCTATTTATAATGTAATAATATTATTACTATATTATTATTACTATATTATAATAGTAATATTATAGTAGTAATATTACTATTATAATATTATTCTATTTATAATAATATTTAAATATTATTCTATTTATAATGAGATGTGTTAAGATGCTGACTGATGGGTAACCGACAAGATTCAAGAGGCACAGTAACCTGAGGCCGTCGGATGAGGGCTCTGCACCCTGTCCCTTCTCATCAAAGCACGACAAGTCCTGTGACCATTTTGTCAGTGGGAACACGCGTGCTCCAGGGGGTTCGGTAATGAACGCACAGCCAAACACACTTGCTGTGACGGGAGTGCTGACCACAGAGCCCTGTGACTACGGTCTGTGTGTTCTACCGTCTGTAACAGCGTCTCTAGCTGCCCTAGCAGCCCCATGATGCTGTATTGTTGCCCCATTTTACTGGGGACACTTGAACCAGTGGGGTCTGGTGCCCAAATCAAAGGTCACTAATTCTCAGAGCATCCCAAGTAATTGCTTGGAGGAAGTAAGTTATAATGAAACCAACAGACCCTGCAAAGTATGGAATGCACAACCTGGCGATGGTGGGTGGCGTGGGGGGGGGGGGAGGTGTGGTGCAGGGGACCCCCTGTGGCTTGCGGCTCACTGATGCTTAAGAGGAGCCCAGGGCTGGAGGCCTTAAGGCTCTAGGTACTAAGAAACCACAGAAAGCACGTGGGGGTGGGGCTCTGCGTTACAGCACACCACAGTGGAATTTTCCAAATAGCCTTGTTTTTTAAAGGCATCGCCCCGTTGCCTTCTGCTGCCGCCACCCTCAGAAAGCGAAACCCGATTTAGAAGCTGCGGGATCAGGTCTCACGTGGGAGCCACGTGAGATGGGTGCAGAGGGCAGAGGTGGCAGGGGATGCAGATGCTTCTCACGCCCAATCATCCCCTGCGGGAAACTCTCCTGCCCCTTCCACGCGTGAGGCTCCCCGGAAGCACCTCGAACTCTGTCAAGTCCTCCCCTTTGCACCTGCTCTGCCCTCGGCCTGGACCTCCTGGGATTCCCTTCTCCTCTACTTCCTAGCCCCCTCTGGCGTGTGGCTCAGAATGGTACCCCAGGTGCTCTGACCCTCGGAACGGCATCCCCGGCTCTTACCCAACTCCCACCCGAGGCCGTGCAGGGCTCCAGCAGCCCCTGGGCCACCTCCCAGATGCCTTACCATCTTGTCTGGTCTCTGTGCAGTCCCCAGGTCCCCAGCGGGTAGTCAGGGCCCACACGGAGGAGAGGGGAAGAGCATAGCCTGCCTGAGCCCTGCGCAGTGTGTGTCTACCGTCTTCGTCCTCGCAGTCGCCCATGCTGCCGAGAAGAACTGAGGCTCACGCGGGGGAACGTTCCGTGCCCACGGCCCCATAGCTGCGAAGGACACAGGCAGGATTGGCAACCAGGCCATCTGGCTCCAGGTAACATACAGCGTGATGCTTGTTTGGTGGTGACAGACGGGACACCTGGGGTGAGGCCCTGCCCATGCCACACTCTCCCCACCCCTGCTTCCCCACTGCCCCTCCACAAGAGACCACATTTTTTTCCAGCCCCTGAGAAGCAGTTGATGATAGTAGAGAACATGAGCTTTCACGTCAGGCAGATCTGGGCTGGAATCCCAGCTCTGGTGTTTACTGTGTGACTTTGGGCAAGTTACTTAACCTCTCTGAGCCTCGGTTTCCTCTTTCAGAGGAAGGGGTGTCCCACATACCTCAGGTGGGGGAGGGGTTTAATACGTGTTGTCTTTCTTCCTGACGCATCTACCCGCCCTGACCTAGCGACTTCAACCTTTCCCCTTGCTCCTCCATCCTAAGCCAACCTTAGATATTGCCCACCTTAGAGGAACCTTCTTGGATGCACTCCATGTTCCTCTTCTTGCCAAACCTCAGCCCCTATTTTCTCCTAACTCATCCACCCACCAGCCAACAGCTCCTGAGACACACACACACACAGAGTTGGGCCCAGCTCCCTCCTGGCTACAGAAGTTGGCTTCCTAAATGTCCCAGCACCCAGTCCAGCCGCTGTCCTTCCTCCGCCCTGCACCTGGAGTGGAGGATGTTCTTAGCTCTCACAAAAACACCCTGGCGGCTCCTTGCCATTCCCCCTCCAGAGCAGCCACCCCTCCTCTTTGGGGAGGGGGCAGGCCTCAGCCTGCCCACCCCTGGGTCTCTGCCCTGAGGGGCCTCACACAAGCCCCAGGCCGGCTGACCTTCCTCCCCCCCCACCAAGTGTCACCCATCAGGAGACCTTCCCTCCCGCTGCCACTCCACCCCCAACCCCCAGATACTGTAGGCACCCTCTCTGCACCAGGCTCCGATGCCCAGCTGATACCCGGTGCGCGCCTGAACGAGGTCCACCTCTGCCCTTCAAGGTCTCAGAAGTCTCCAGGAAAAGGCTTGAGATTCTGCCGGGTCGGGCTGATTCTCTGAGCACTGGCTGCCCACTCCCTCCTACGGAGGGTGAGCTTATGGCTGGGAGACAGCTGGCTGCAAGGCTTTTGTTCTTGTTTGAATCTGGGCGGGGGGACTTCCCAAGGACAGGCCTGCAGAGGTGAAGGTGAGGGTGTGTGGGCCCGAGAGGAGCAGCGTAGCAGCCAGGGTGACAAGTAGACAGAGGGGGGCGGATCCACCTCCAAACTGCTGCCTCTTCATTTGCACCCACCCCCCTACAGCCACCAGGCCACCAGCCCCTATCTCTCCAGGACCCCCTCCCAGATCCGGCCCCAGCCTAACCTTGCAGGCTCGCCGCCCCCTTCCCATCCAGACTGGCGTTTTCCAGACACGTCACAATCCTGGCTGCACAGAGCCCGCCTTTGCTTGTCCTGTTCCTTCTGCCTGGACCCCCTCCTGCCTTCTCCAGCCATCACAACCCTGGTCCCCTTGGCCACGTGCCACCCCCAGCTCCCACACCTGGCAGAGCTGGCCACGCCCTCCTGAGAGGCCCGGGAGCCCCTTGCTCATCCCCGTGGCCCTCCGTGCTGGGCATGTGGCAGGTGACCCAGATTCTCCGAGAGGGTAGCAGCCGCCGGATTAGGGGTCTCCCAACCCCACGCAGCCTGGCCTGGGACGCGCTCAGCGTCAACACCCGCCTGATGGTCCAGCCCTCCTCCTGCCCTCCGGTGGTGGGGCTGGGCTTGGGGGAAGAGCTGCCCCTAAACTCTAAAATGGGCCAAGATATCGTCCAAGAGCCACAGGTGAGGTGTGCTGTCTGGAGCCGCAGGGGGACCAGGCCGAGCACCCTGGCCTCTGGTTTTCTCCTGGAGATCCCTCTCTGGGCCCTCTTGACATAGCATCAGGTCCTGGTCAGTGGCCTCTAGAATTGTCTGTCCACCTGCCTCCCCATTAGGCTGTGAGCCTAACCCTGGCACACGGGAAGTGCTCAGGACGGTTTGAGGATGGCTGTTCCAGGCATCAGGGTCCCCCCTCCAGGCATCCCCAATCCCAGTGGGCCCAGCCCTCTAGGGAGATCCAGGCTTCACCCAACAAGCACAGCCACTCCCTGGGTGGGACGTCCAGAAAAGATGGGCCTGGGGCTGCCCAGGGGCGCTGAGCAGAGCTGGGTTTGGGCTTCAGGGGCGAGAAAGAGAAAGCTGGCCACTCCCCCAGGGCCCACCAGGCTCCGGGCGCCTTCCCTGGGGGCCTCTTCGCATGCAGGGCCAGTCCCCATTGTCCTGTCCCCAACTCCAGCTCCTCCCCTGGGCCCGTGCAAGGCTCAGCTGCCTCCTGTCCCAGAAGGAGACAAACCTCTTCCGAGGCCTGCTCCCAGCTGCCGCTAGCTCTTGCCGAACCTGCGCAGCCGAGCTTCCGGAAAGAGCGATCCGCACACTCGGGTCCACGCTGCCTCGCACCCTCTCACTGCCCTTGACATGCAGGGCCGGGCCGCCCTGCTCTGCCCGCCTCTGCTCCCCCAGCACACGGTGGCGGCTGGAGACACCCGTCTGGCACCGGCTTGTCTTGACTTTGCCCTTCTCTGAGCATTGGTTTCCTCATCTGTAAAATGCGGATGACCGTCGCCACCTCCCTGGGCTCTTGGGAGCCCGTGGGGAGGTGCATCCCTGGGGAGAGGCGGGGCTGCAGTGGCAGGTGGGGTTCTGCGTGGAAGGGGCAGGCGTAGCACCACCTAGAGAAGGTGAGCGGGGGTGTGCCAGGGAGCCCTGAGCCGGGCCCACATTCTGGGGGACACAGAGCCTCCCTCAGCGCCCCATCGAGGCTCCCGGCAGATGTCTACATTGGAGACATAGGAGGGGCCCAAGAAGCCGCCCTGAGCCCCTCCAGAGGCCTATGCAGGGAGACCACGTGGGGTCAGGAAAGAGACCCAAGCCAGGAGACTGGGGTCGGCACCCCATCCCAGTGTGACAATGGGGTGGCATATTTAACATGCCTGAACTTCAGTCTCCTCATCTGTGAAATGGGCACATCAGGAGGTGTGCGGTTTACCCAAGGCACGGAGTGTGTGGCACAGACAGAGCTCTAACGTGTGTGTGGAGTGAGACAAGCTACAATTTCACAAGGATGATTTTAGATGTACAGGGATTAGCACTTGCATTTTTATGTGTTTTCCATATTAGGGGAAGGGACTTCCCTGGCAGTCCAGTGGTTAAGACTCTGAGCTTCTGCTGCAGGGGGCGCGTGTTCGATCCCTGGTTGTTGAAGTAAGATCCTGCGTGCCATGCAGTGCAGCAAAAAAAAAAAAAAAAAAAAAAAGATATTAGAGGGAAAGGCTGGCCTTCCGTTTGCAGAAGATATAAAGCATCTTCGCAGAGACCCTGAGTGGCCCTCGAAGGGGCGAGGGCCCAGGTAGTTTGGGTTCCTGTTCGTTAACTGGCTGGTGGTGTGATTTTTACCCTAG
Source organism: Leucopleurus acutus (assembly GCF_964270905.1). Classification (NCBI taxonomy): domain Eukaryota; kingdom Metazoa; phylum Chordata; class Mammalia; order Artiodactyla; family Delphinidae; genus Leucopleurus; species Leucopleurus acutus. The sequence goes on from NC_139146.1 coordinate 4,399,624, forward strand.
GTACTTTTTACAGGTTACAAAAAAAAAAAAAAGGATCTTTTATCATTACTAAAATATTTACCAAATTATCTCGTGCGTGCCAGGTCATGTGGTAAAAGCTAGGACCCAGAAATGATTCAGAAACAATCTCTTCTCAGTTTATAGAGGAGACGCGTGTGCAAAACGATATTTTATTTTTTTCAAACTTTTACTTTAGCTCCATGTGAGAGTAATAGCCACCGTGGAAAATTTGGTGAATGCAGATGAGTCCACAGAAGAAAATACACGGTGCCTGCCACCCTCCCTTCCAGAGAGAGCCACTGGCGTGGGAGCCACTCAGACGTCCCCTTTGTCTTCTTTCCCTACGGACTACCCTCTGTGAGTAACCGTCAGCCCCGATGCGGCCCTTCTCTGCTGCTTACTCGGTGCAAGCCGCCTCTGTGAGCTGCACCTTCCTCATCTCTGAAATAGAGCTTAAAAAGCGTTCCCTCCCCCGTGGGACAGTGTGAAGCCGAGTGCAGCAGTGAATGTGGAGCGGTGTAGCCGGCGGGGCGGCAGGTGCTTGGTAGACAGCGGCTGCTGTGTGACGATGAGCAGAGTGTCTGTAGGCTATTGATTTCTCTTTATCGCCCTCCGACGTCACAGCCCAACCTCTTGCTCTCCGGATGCAGAAACTGAGGCCCAGGGAGGAGAGGGTTACAGGAGCGAAGATGAGAACCCAGGAGCCTTTTCCCCTCCTGCCTGGGACCCACCATGGCCGGGCACGGCCTTGGAACGTCTAATCCGACCCCTTCTGGGCTGTGGCCCCTGCAGTAAAGAGTGAAGTTTCTCGAAGGCGCCTGCTTCTCCACGAAGCCTGCCTGTTGGTCTGAGATGGTTGGCAAAGCATTGCTTTTGCATAAATGACACTGGTGCTCGAGCCCCAGTGGTCTCTGGAGAGTCTAGGGAGGCGGGGCTGCTTCTCTGTCGGAGGTTTTAGAACATCTTCCTGGTGCGAGACAATGTTTTGTGAACTTCCACGCAAAGCGCTGGGTGTAACATCAAACCTATGGAATGGTGTTGACTGTGAAACATGCCTGTAGAAATCAGCCTGTGGTGGCGTTTTACCACATACATGTTATAATTTGTTAACTTTCAAAATTTCTACAATCTTATTTTTTCTTTCTTTCTTTTTATTTTATTTTATTTTTTTAAGTTGCGGCATGTAGGGTCTTAGTTGTGGCACGTGGGATCTAGCTCTCTGACCAGGGATCGAACCCGGGCCCCCTGCATTGGGAGCGTGGAGTCTTAGCCACTGGACCACCAGGGAGGTCCCTTATTTTATCTTCATAATCAGAGTTTTAAAATCTTTACTAAAATAAGGTGGTGCAAGGGAGCAGAGTGACAGGTCTGCAGGGAGGTTACACTAGCCCCCACTGCCCCGGTTCACACATCCTCTGGGAGCGCCCATCCTGAGCGTGAGGGGCTCGTGGGGGGCAGAGGCAGGCACAATCCGTCTTCGTGAAGCCTGTGGTTTTAGGGGGGGAGACATGGATCAAATAGTCACACAAAGTAGAGATATGGAAACTGTGACACATGCCACCGAAACATGTACTGGGGTTTGGGGAAGGGGGTTGTCCTGGTCCAGGAGGCTGAGACCTGAAGGCCGGTGGGAATTAGTCGGGGAAGGGGTGGAAAGAGCGCCCAGCATAGGGACAGCATGTGCAAAGGTCCTGTGGTGGTGGCGGGGGCAACCGTGGGGAGGCTCCCCCAGCACGACTGGGGCTGAAGAGGGGGTAAATGTGAGCGGTGAGGTCAGCTTTGCAGTTTGCAAAGATCGCACTGTCTGCAGTGCCAAGAACGTCTGGGTGCCTTGACAGTACAGCTTCGAAAGGCCAGGAGGAAGCCATCTATGAAGTTAAGCCACCCCTCGAGGGATGCAGGCAGGCGGAGGCAAACGAGAGTCCAGCGGCAAGAAGAGGTCTGCGCAGACCCGTGGAGCCTGCAAGCGCTGCTCTCCTGGCACCCAGGTGGCTGGGGGGCGGCCCAGGGTCTGAAAGGGTGGAAGGAAGGCTCCCTCTTCCCCACCACATCTGCCGCCCAGCAAGGCGTGGGGCAGCCCAGGGAGGGGCTGGACACTGATTTTACACTCCATTCGCAAGCAGCAGGACTTCGGTTTTAGAGTGCTGATGGGGAACCGTCCCCGGGCCAGACAGGGCGAGGCGGAGCGAGCTGTGCGTTTGCCTCTGGGAGGGGGCGTGCCCTGCGTGCGGGGGGCTGAGAACCCGCCGGCTCCCTCCCGAGACGGTGCAGAACCAGCGGAGCTCCTGTCTCTGAGACAGGCGGGGACGGAGGCCCAGATGTCGCCTGCCACGCCATCTTTGGAGCCAGCCGGACTCTTCAGTTAGGCTCCACTGCTGACTGCTGCTTACTCTGTCCACTTCTAACTTATTTGAGTTTTAATCTTGAGAGCCTTTTTTTTTTTTTTTTTTTTTTTTTTTGCCGTACGCGGGCCTCTCACCGTTGTGGCCTCTCCCGTTGCGGAGCACAGGCTCCGGGCGCGCAGGCTCAGCGGCCATGGCTCACGGGCCCAGCCGCTCCGCGGCATGTGGGATCTTCCCGGACCGGGGCACGAACCCGCGTCCCCTGCATCGGCAGGCGGACTCTCAACCACTGTGCCACCAGGGAAGCCCGAGAGCCATTTTTATTGTGGAAAATTTCAAACATATACACAGTGAACCGTAGAGTGATCCCCTAGGTACCCATCTCAACACTGGTTATATTCTGCTCTTCCTGTCACCACGCCATATTCTCGTTGTTTTCATTTTTCCTGGATTCACTTAGAGTGTATCTCAGATATATCAGAACCCATGAAAATACTTCAGCTTGTTCCATGCACATCTTTAGTAGTAAGGTTTTTTTTTTTTTTGAGGCATAATCATAATATCGTCAGGTACCTATAAAATTAACAATAATTCCTCAATGTTTTATAATTCCCCAATTATCTCTAAAAATGTCTTCTTATAGTTTGTTCAAATTAGGTTCTGGGAAATTCCCTGTCAGTCCAATGGTTAGAACTCTGCGCTTCCACTGCAGGGGGCATGGGTTCGATCTCTGGTCGGGGAATTAAGGTTCTAAATCAGGTTCCAAAAGCAACACACTGCACTTGGTAGATGGGTCATTACGTCTCTTTTAGTCTGAAATAGTTCTCCCTTGGTTTGTTTTTCCTACGCGATATATTTGATGACATTGCGTTATTTGTCTTGTGGAATTTTCTGAATTATGGATTTAGAGGACTGTACATTTGTGGTGGTGTTGAACAAGCTCCTCTAGCCCCAGTATTTCCTATAAACTCAGTTTCATCCCAAGCAGCGGTCCTCAATTTTGCCCCCAAGGAACATTTTGCAGTATCCTCTGAAGAGAGTCCCTTAGGAGGCACTGCGCTGGGGATGGGAGTGGGACCAGTAGAGTGGTCTGCATCTAGGGGTCACTCCCAGCATCCACGCATGTGTACTTCCTACATGTCCCATCAGGAGTGGACAGCTTATCCCACTCTTAGCAACATCGCCTTGGACTAGGGGGTCCCGGTGCTGTCAGCACATCACCTGATGATTCCGCAACCATTCGTAATCATGGTCTAGATCAACCATTCGGGTTGCGGGATGGTGAGACCTATTTTTTTTTTTAGTGTAATGCAATTATGACTTTAATACTTTCTCACATACTGTTTACAAAGGGCTTTCCCATCCAGGATCGAATAACCAAACTCACAGCTATGCTGGAGGCGGGTCCAATAATCTTCCTCTTTTTTTTTAAATTGATTTTTACTGGAGAATAGTTAATGTACAGTGTTGTGTTAGTTTCTGCTGTACAGCAAAGTGAATCAGTTATACATATACATATATCCACTCTTGTTTAGATTCTTTTCCCATATAGATCATTACAGAGTATTAACTAGAGTTCCCTGTGCTACACAGTAGGTTTTTTAAAAAATTAATTAATTATTACCTTTTTTTGGCTGCGTTGGGTCTTTGTTGCTGCGCGCGGGCTTTCTCTAGTTGTGGCAAGCGGGGGCTACTCTTTGTTGCGGTGCGTGGGCTTCTCATTGCAGTGGCTTCTCTTGTTGCGGAGCACGGGCTCTAGGCACATGGGCTTCAGTAGTTGTGGCACGTGGGCTCAGTAGTTGTGGCTCGCGGGCTCTAGAGCGCAGGCTCAGTAGTTGTGGCACACGGGCTTAGCTGCTCCGCGGCATGTGGGATCTTCCCAGACCAGAGCTCGAACCGTGTCCCCTGCACTGGCAGGCGGATTCTTAACCACTGTGCCCCCAGGGAAGCCCTATACCGTAGGTTCTTATTAGTTATCTATTTTATACATAGTAGTGTGTCTAAGTCAATCCCAATCTCCCCATTTATCGATAATCTTCTGATAATTTTCTCCAGACAAGGAGGCTGAGATCAGAGAAGGGAAGGGGCACAAGACCCCACAGCTCAGTAGGAGAAGCAGGCCAGGCCTGGGCAGGGCCGCCGCCCAGAGCTCCATTCACTGGAGGATGCTGAGCTCATGCAGCTGCAGAGAAGGGAGGAAAGGCCCTGTGATCTTCTTTTAAGAGCTACAAAAGTTCTAAAGGGTTCTCTGCTGTGCATCAGCTGTTTCTAGCATTCCTCTCCAACCTCAGAGACCACTGCTCACCCATGACACAAAGGGTGGCCCGGCTCACACCCCTTCAGGCCTCCTGCCACCTCCAGCATGAGACCCAAACCCTTTCAAGCCCCTCCCACATCTGTCTTCCCATCTTTTCCCACATCACTGTCCCCACCCCAGCCAAACCCAACTGGGACACCGAACTCGGATTCTGATACACTAACAGGAGACTTCTGCTACGGCTTGACCAGCTGCTCTCGGTGGGCACTAAGGAGGCGGTTAACCCCTGTCCAGCACCCATGTGTGCAGGCACGTTATTGCTTTTAACACTGGGGAGTGGGTTTCACCTTTTCAGCTTTCACATGAGAAAACCGAGGCTTGGAGAGGGTGACCGGCTTGCCAAAGGGGGCCGGAGCTCATGAGGAGCCGTGCAGGACAGCCTCGGCCCGGGCTTCTTCCAGGTGGCCCCAGGCAGCCACCTCCCCGGGGCTGGGAAAAGGTGGGCCCCAGAAAGTGTGGCGGAGAGCTCCACTCCACACGCCGTCGGAGCTCCCTGTGCCGGGCCTTGGTCTCCTGTGCTTTCTGTCATCTGCAGCGCACTGGAGAGCGGTCACTGCCAGGAAGGAAACCACGCTGTTCACGGCCAATCTGCAGAGTGACGGGGTGGAAACGGACCCCAGTATGTTTCTTCCAGATGAAACGGGTAACTCATTCCACAGGAAGGGCCGCATGTATGCCCTTGGCGTGTGTGAAATTGACGACTGCACCGCCTTCCTCCCCCTGCCCTGCCCAGGGATATCACGTGGCCTTCCCAAGGCCACCCAGCTGTTCAGGACAGAGCTGGGCCCCGCACGCGTCACCCTGCACCCCTGGCCTGCTGACTTCCGAGGCCCCTGAGTGGGGCGGGGCTATCTGGTGGCAAGATAAGAAGAGCCAGCCTTCTAAGGAAGGGGGCTGCCTGGGCTCGGGGGGCTTCACCGCTTTCCTTCAAACTGCTGAAAACTTCAGAGGGCCAGAGCTCAGGCAGGCTGCAGAGACCCTCCGAAGTTTATCGAGGAGAGACGAAAGAGGAAATTGTGGTATCTTTACCACCAGACAGCTAGGGCTGAGGGAGGTTTACTGACTTAGAAAAATAAAATTCATACCATTGTTATAAAGCAGAAACTAACACACCATTGTAAAGCAATTATACTCCAATAAAGATGTTAAAAAAAAAAAGATTCATACCAACATCAGGTTGAGGGCCTGGCACATTAGTAGGCGCTTAACATGTGTTTGTTGAATGAATGAATGAATGTTTCCAAACCCTATTTTTTGCGACCAAGGCCCAGAGACCTCCTTTTCTTCCCAATTAGTAGCTTAATGCCAACATGAAGACACGCTGGCCCCCAAAAGGCCCCAAACTGCTGTCCCTACTTCCACGTGACGGCTCAGTAAGGTCAAGGTGTAGACTCCAAGGCTCCACTGTTCTCCAACCTCGTCCAGGTAACAAAACACCCTCCCAGCATAATGGCACCAAGCCTGGGAGAAGCGTTTCTGAGCGGGGGACCCGAGTTCAGCATGAGGACATGACCCAGAGGCTCAGGTCTCCCCACTTCCTCCCAAGCTCAGGAAGGGGAGGCCCGGTGGGGGAGTGGGCCTGGGGAAGTGAGGGTCCCAGAAGGAGACCACCTGAGACCCTACCCACACCTGCTGGCAGAGAGGCCAGGCTCACCCAGCACCCCCGGTAGGGCCTTACTGGGGGGAGGTGGGGCTGCCAGCGGGACTGAGTGCCACGCAATTTCAGGCTCCCAAGGCTAGGGCACGGAGACAGGCCCAGGTGAGTGTGAGGGGTGGTGACCAGAGCAGTGCAGCACCGCTGCTAAGAGCCAGGGCCCACCACTGTGAGTGTGCCTCCCGAAGGGTCCCCAACCTCTCTGAGTAGTCCTGGGGTCTGCGAGCGATCGCTGCAGGCTACAGGGACGCCGGGGGCATACGCGAGCCCAGAGGGGGAGCTGCGGAGGGGGCTGCTGCCTATCGCTGGCTCGCAGCTTCCGGTGTGTGGGAGGATGCCGTGGTCACACCTGACATCTGTGACCGGCAGGAATTGGGCCCTGAGCAGGGCCACAGGAGGTGCCCCCGGGGCTGGGAGGAGAAGAGCTGAGAGTCAGGCCCAGAGGGGCCAGGATGTGCTCGAGGCCCTCAGTGAGCCTGGGGTTTTCGGCACAGGGTCCAGGGTCCTTCTTCGGTAAAGGGAGGAAGCGCCCTGAAGCTAGCCTCCCAGCTGTCGCCCTGGGGCTCGCGGCCTGCGGCCCCCAGGCCTCCGTGTGTCCTCGAGGGGACCCCGAGCCCGCGGTGCTGCAGTCAGCCCAGGCTCCTCCGGGGGCTCTTCCCTCTGCCGAGGGTCTGACGGTGCAGGGGCAGGGGCGTGGGAGCATGGAGGCCACACGGCAGTAGGCGGCCCGACCTGGGAGTGACAGCCCAGGCCTGCTCACCCCGGCTGGCGGTGCTTCTGGCCGGGCCCCTGGACTTCCCGAGCGAGGGAACGGAGGGGGCGGGCCCGTGGCAGGTCTACTCTGGCCACGGTGGCGGGTCAGAGCAGGAGCTCCTGACGCGGGCCTGGTCTCCTCCACCCGTCCCAGACCCGGGCGCGTCCCAGACCCGCGCGCTGGCTCGGGGACAGAGACGCATGCGTGCGAGGGGAGGGGAGGGGAGGCAGCTTTACCTGCCCTTCACCAGTTGGCGGAGAGTGACCAGCTCAGGGTCACACGGCTGGCCGAGGTCACTTCGCACCTCCTCAGGTGGGCAACAAGAAGCGGGGAAGGGGCTTCCCTGGTGGCGCAGTGGTTGAGAGTCCGCCTGCCGATGCAGGGGACACGGGTTCGTGCCCCGGTCCGGGAGGATCCCACATGCCGCGGAGCGGCTGTGCCCGTGAGCCATGGCCGCTGAGCCTGCGCGTCCGGAGCCTGTGCTCTGCAACCGGAGAGGCCACAGCAGTGAGAGGCCCGTGTACCGCAAAAAAAAAAAAAAAGCATCGGGGAGGAAGGGGCCCTGCTCAGGTAGGCCGGCCTCTTCCTTTGAGAGGCCCAGCGGTCAGCGTGCCCTCCTCTGCCCCCTCCCCAGGCCCCCTCTGCGACCGAGGCTGGGGTTCAGGGGAGCCAGGGCCTGTTGGGATGGCAGGCCAGAGGGTGGGGCCTCCTCTGTCCCTCCCACACAGGCCTCCCCAGCTCTGGGTCCCCTGGACTGTGACATGAAGTGGCCAGCCCAGTGTGAGCTGCAGCCGGCCACGTGCCTGTCCCCCAGGGAGACAAGTGCTGGCCGGGTCCCAGCTGCTGCTTTGCCGCAGGGTCAGGGCCCTCCTGCCACCCTGGCTCCACTCCGATGGGCACACTTGGTTCTGCTGCGGCCTCGGCCCCCACCAGGAGGGACAGTGTGATCTCGTGAGGGTGACCGGGTAGGACTGAGCAGGCCACCTGATGGCCACGTGACCGCGGTGAGCGCCCAGCGCCACAGGCCTCTGCAGGGCCTGACCCTGAGCCCAGGGCTTTGCTGCCACTGGTTGGAGGGAGGGGAGGGGAGGAAGCGAGGGGAGGAAGCGAGGGGCAGCCTGCAGAAGCTGTGATCTTCCTGAGCCACAGGGCTGGGCACGGCGGCTTCCGGGAGGGGTCTTGACGCTCACTCTAGGCCGTGCGGCTGCGCTGTTTCATCTTTACAGCCAACCCTGACGAGAGGTCCTGTCGTGATCTCCACTGACAGCCGAGGACACCGGGGCGTGGACACTCGCCCAGGAGCGCACGGCCAGCGGGTGGCAGAGCCAGGAGTCACCCCCCCCCCCCCCCCCCCGGCATCCTGTCTCAGTCTGGACTCCTGGAGATGACGCCCTTACGATTACGTAACTCACGAGGACTAGAAAGAGACGGAGGGGCAGAGGCGGCTGCTCAACACCTCCCCTCCCCCCCCAGCACACTTTTCATAGTGGCATTTTGGCCAGATGGAGGCTTTGGGATGGGCTCCACCGTTCACGAGGCGTGAGACCTAGGCGGGTGGTTACCTTCCCCCCGTGTATGCTTTCTCAGCCGTAAAGGGGGCCAGTTGTACCTACCCTACGGCGTTGAGAATGAACAACAAACACTGTCTGCGAGAACGCCCGGCACGTGCTCGGCTGGTACTGGCGACGCCGACCCTGCCCACGTGTCAGGAGCTGCTGTCAGCTCACTGAGGGAACTGTCCCCGAAAAATGCTGTCAACTACCCGCCAGCGACGAAAGGCCAGCGGCGGGCTCCGAAGCAGAGGCTCGGGTGCTGGTCTCCGTGCTGGCAACAGCCCAGCCTGGGAGGCCGTCCACCAGCTGCTCCCGAGGGAAACGGGGGCGGGGCCCTCCTGCTCCTCGACCGCTGTGCAGCCGCCAGCCTCCCAGGCCTGGTCACAGTCACTTCACCCACGGGCCCAGGGCCGCCGGGACGGCGTCTGCAGTGGCAGAAGGGGCAAGGCCGGCACCTCAGGGACATCTAAGCGGGGGCCTTCACGCCCCTCCCTTTGCTGTTCACTCGGCTGTGACACCACGGTTCCTGGGGACAGTAACAGGCCAGGGCCCCGCCCCCAGCTGCGGTGCACAGGGCAGCCCCGTTTCAGTCCAGCTCGACACCCCACCCTGCTTCTGCGGGTGAGGGCACTTGTGAAGCAGTTACGCTCGCAGGTCTTCAAAGAGCCACGACGACAGGTGGGGCCAATGGTCGCCGTGTCCACGAGGCGCACACCCGTGCAAGGAGCTGGCGGACGGGAGAGGTCCTGGACGCGGCAGCGGAGGGCACGCTCCTGTGACGTCTCCTGTCGCGCCCGCACACGGGGCCGCCCCGCCAGCCTCCGGCCCTGCCTCAGTGCCTCCGGCAGGGCGGCCGGCTGCCACCACACCGCCCAGCTGGGCGCCGCGGCCAGACCAAGGAAGACGTAGTTCGGCCAGTTCAGCCAGGGAGGATGCAGACGCATCCCGGCATGGCGCCCACCCGCTGCTCAGCCACGAGAGAACGCTCGGGGGCTTGCTGGGCACGAGGCACTGCTTTAGGTACTCAGCCCTGGGGTTCCCTTTACAGATGTCACCTCCAGTCGGGTTGGGGAAGGATTTCACAGACAACGGTGCTGAGGCAGCCGCTCAGCTAGCTGGGAAAAGCGAAACTGACTCCTTCAGCTTTGGTCCTTGTCTGCAAGATGCATGCTCCAGAGATTTGCTCTACCTAACGCGGGAGAATATTTTTTCACTCTTAAGATGGAGAAGGCATTTTAAAAACGTGCCTACACATCCTAGAAACCAGAAAAAAGAGATGGGTAGAACACAATTCGAATCCTCCTGTAGAAACCCACCTCTCCTCCGTGCTGACGAGAGGCAAGTGCTCAGCTTAAGGACGGTTGAAAAAAAGGAGGTCTAAGCTTTCTGAGGTTGACCGTGGGTAACTGAAACCCTGGAAAGTAAAACCACGGTAAGGGTGGGCAGCTGTACATGAATTTATACATGTGATAAAATGACACAATTATACATACATATTTCATCAACACATATTTCCTGAGTCTGATATTGTACAATAGTTCTAGAAGATGTAGACATGGGGTAAACAGTGAAGGGTTCATGAGCCCTCTCTGTACTATCTTTGAAATTTCCTGTGAATCCGTAATTATTTTGAAATAAACTATTTTTAAAAGTCAAAAAAAAAAAAAAAGAAAAGAAAGGATGTCTAAGCTCATGCACAGGTCTAAAGGACCTTGTGTCAGTGTGACGTGGGCGACACCACAGCACCAGCAGCAGGCATCCCACGGGCTGGAACTGCCCTTCCGCAGCCATCGTCCAAGGAGACCCATGTTTAAGGACATCCAGAGAAATGCTATTTAGAATACTGAACAAACACGAAAGGAACATTCTAAATGTTGATCCGTGGACTTCCCTGATGGCGCAGTGGTTAAGAACCCGCCTGCCAGTGCGGGGGACACGGGTTCGATCCCCAGTCAGGGAAGATCCCACATGCCACGGAGCAACTAAGCCCGTGTGCCACAACTACTGAGCCTGTGCCCTAGAGCCCGTGAGCCACAACTACTGAGCCCACATGCTCTAGGGGCCACGTGCCTCAACTACTGAAGCCCACATGCCTAGAGCCCGCGCTCCACAACAAGAGAAGCCACCGCAACAAAAAGCCCGCACACCGCAACGAAGAGTAGCCCCTGCTCGCCACAACTACAGAAAAGCCCCTGCGCAGCAATGAAGACCCAGCGCAGCCAAAAAAAAAAAAATTGATCCACAAGGAACCTGTTAAATTCATATAATGGAATCATACAGCTATAAAAATGACGCAGATCTATCATTACTGACATGAAAAGATGTCTGAGAAAAAAACCTATTTCTGAAGTCACAGAAGAGCAGGTATAGTACAACCCTTTAATGTAAATCTCTCTCTCTATCCATATAGACATTCAGCTGTCTAGAATGGTGTTTTGCACAAATGTTAGAAGCTACCCTCTCAGGGTGATGGAGGTACAGATGAATATTCCTGTATACTTCTTTAATAATACATTGATTTCTTTCTTACAGTGTACAGTGATCATGTTAATATACATACATGGAATTTTTTTTTTTCTTCAGAACAGAAAGATTAAGCTTTGTCTACCACCACAAGACAAAAATGGTGTGTTCTTTGCAAGGTTCAGGCAGTAGTTCCTAGGGGTGGGGATGGGGGGGGGGGTGTGGACTCTTTTCTCAGCAGGCCCCACCCATTTTCTTCTCCAGCAAAGCAGACGCCAGCACTTTCTGCAACGCCTATAGGAAGAGCTAAATAACCTTCTTCTGGAATGATGTGACCTTGGCACACATAATTAAGAGGAGGCTGGGGTTCTTTATAAAAGAATCTTTGCTATGATAAATAAAGACAACCAACTGTTTTTTAAATTTTTTATTTGGTGTTAACTCCACAAGAAAACAAAAAACCAGTTACTCTGGTGTACGTGAAATCAGAACAATACAACCACGGGGGAAAAAAAGAGCCCAGGAATGGAAAACTGATACTTCAGTGCTACGGATATGCAATGCGCTTCATACCACAGTGCGTTTCAGCGTTTTGCCAACTTTTTAAAAAATGCTTTTTCTTTGTGATCATCCATTTACAAAACTGAAAACCATACTTTCAGCTCTGTCGCTGAAAGCCTCTGGGCTTCAGCCACTTAGCTATGAAAACAAATAAATACATAATCTGTTAATCCCCTTGCCCGCTTATAATCCATTCCCATTCCCCCGTGGAAGGTGCAACGTCTTCCCACTGGCGTGTAGGGAAGGCTGCGCCTTGACCACCTGGAGCCCTTTCGTGATAAAAAGCAGCTGTCCGGAAATCAACTGAGCTAAAGGTTGTGTCTGAAATATATTTATTTGGTCTCGGCTACATAAGCAACGATTTCTAGGATGATCGTCACTGTAGTGATTTTAGGAATTTACAACTTCCAATTCTTTTTTGCCTTTGCTGTTAAATTATATTTCAGTGCAGATGCTAATCAATTTTTAGGAAGCTCTGGAAGAAAGAAAAATACATATAACCTTATAAAGTCTGTAAATAAATAACAGCAACATAAAACCTTACACGCGCACACACGCACACACACACACAAACCCACTTTAAAGTGTCAAAGATGTGCTGTATAAAAACAAACCCTGACATGTGGTGAGACCAAACCCAACGGCCCATCAGGTTTCCCACGGTGAGGACAGACAGCGCCGGGGATGACTCCACAGCCCTGGATGGAGCTGTCTGTGTCATCAATTAAGAAAAAGGCAACAAAACCCAATGCTCGAAGCAAATGATGTATTTCTCAGCCAGTTCAGCTCCCAGCTAGTAAATTATGTTTACTGCCCGCCAAAATAGTGGTGAAGCTGTCTCACCCATATTAGACTTCCTGATGTTAGACATGCTAAACTGATGTCACACACTGGTTTTGTTTTCAAAAAAACAAAGAGTTGCTTAAAAAAGAAAAACAGTTTTAAACGTTTAGGTTTTGCAAATGTTGCTCTTCTAACTTCAGCCTGTTGCATGGCAGCGTGAAAGCTCACGGAAGCAACCGCCACGAACGGACGGGACTGGATGAGAGGGACTGACCCCTGGGTTCCCGAGTGACACGGGAAAGCGGGTCCCATGAAGCAATCACACAGGTATGGGAGAAATCAGTACTCTACCCTCCGACCCGCCACACACAGAACTTGCCCAGAACATTCTCGCGAACACAAAATGAGATCTAAGCTACACTACGTCACAGCCACAGGAGCAGCAGCCAAGGTCCCTCTGGGGCGCTGGGATGGCCTTTACTGCGCGCCAGACGTGTACAGTCTCAAGTTCTGGGGGCTGCGATTCAGTATCGGTCACCAGAAAAATCCCATCTGCAACTAAGGTCCTCATCGAGTATTGACAGACGCACCGCAAATAACCCTGAGCGGTGCCTGTGGAAAATGTAACTGCAGCGTTAAGAGCAGGTCGGGGGTGCGCTCTCACCCCGCTTGGCCTCAAACGCTACCCCGTACCTCAAAGCCTTGGCTGCCTCAGGTGACAAGAAAGTCACAAACCATGGTATTGTCCATGATACTCTAGGGGGAACATCCTAAGAGAGAAAACACAGTATTTTGTAAGTCTCTAAAAGCACACCCTTGTGGTTCCTACTTTAAATGTACATGAGATTTTACTGAATGAAGACCGGGGATGAGTCACCCATGCTGCCCTCTTGCCTTCAAGAAAGGCACTGATCCACTGCAGGGTAAGTATTCATATCCCAGTTCTTGGAGGACAAAGCCTAAATGTTCCAAAGCTAAAGTCTCTGAATAGCGGAAGTGGTTGCTGACACTGCGATGCTAATAAGGTGATAGTGATGTGACTGCAGCTGGAAGGAAGGTAACTGCAGTGAAGATGCAAAAGGCAGTGATGCTTCTAAGACGAGCACATGCACACCCATTCTTGGTATGACAACACATCTAGTCTATTTCAAATAGCCAAGAAGTTAACAGCTTGAAAAAAAAAATCTTCAACAGGATAGCTGTCCTCAACTCTAAAATAAGCAAGAAGAGAAAGATAATTACTGATCTGAACCAGTTAGTTGAAGAAGAAACCTTAGAAACCTAAGTTGTTGTTTTAGATGAACAGGCCTCACAAAAGGGTACTTTTCGCTCACATATCAATTTTTAAAAATAATTTGTACTACACTCTGCAGATTTAGAGATGAGTTCGGGAAAAGAGCGCCTCCTCGCTGGGCTCCACCCACGCGCCGCCACCTTCCGAGCCCGTGTCCTCCGAGGCAGAGCTGGCACTGGAGTACATCTTTCTGCGGAAGCCGTTTGCTTTTGCTCCAGAATTTCTCTCTCCTGTGCACCTTGCTTCATAAACAGAAGACACCTAAGATGAAAGGAACAACTGTCAACAGGTCAAAAGCCAGTTATTTTTTCAAAAGGGCTATGTGAGACACTCTATATATGCAGAGATTAAGAAACAAATCGTTGATGTTTTCCAGTGGAGAGTCACAAAAATCTGAAGAGTTTTCCTGTTTGAAAGCAAAACAAACAAGCTTTCCTCCCTGATCTATACACGATCCCAAGCCCTAATTCTCCATGTTCAACCCCTCGGACAAAAGGCTGCCGATGTCAGGGCTGGATGGAAACGAGTCTCTGAGCGGGGCCTCCACCGGGAGGACGGCACGGCCTTGCCCTGCTGGGGCTCCTGTTCCAGGGGAGAGGACAGCAAGCAGACAGACCAGCACAGCTTCCCAGCTTCCTGCTGCGCTGACCAGCTGGGGGAAGTGGCTGCCGGGCTCTCCAGACAGGAGCGGCGGGGCATCCTCGCCCGCGGCCGAGAAGCAAGCGGTACCACAGAAACAGCCAGAGCTGGCTTGGGACTTCGGGGCTGTGCTTCTGAGTTGGGGGTCCGTAGGTATATGGTACCTTTGGGGGATACTTTTGGCTGTGCGGGACTCTCCCCCACCCACAAGATGGTTAGCATCTCTGGCCCTCAGGACACCAAGTGCAAGTGGTAGTCCCTCCCCAGTCATAATACCTGGTGATGCGTCCCTGCACAGTAATTAGCAACATCCTCCTCCCCGCCACAGTGACTAGTAATTCTTCCCCCTCCCCCAGGTGACGAGCTACGCCTCCCTAGTCACCCAGCCACAGTGACTAGTGAAATCCCCCAAGCACCCGCCCACCCCCATTTCCAGATGGCAGTACTGTCCCTGCTTGAGAGCCCCCGAGGAAGGAGGACGGAAAGACCACCACACGCCTGAGGGGGGAGCAGAGGACGCAGGATCAGAGAGGCAGGCGAGGGCAAACACACACGGCCCGGCAGCGAGTGCGCGAGGGCGAAAGGCCATGGCGGTCGGCAGTGGGAGTCAGACTCAGGGCTGAGGGTCATGGCTCAGGTCTGCACTCGGGCTGTGGCTGTGTGGATACACGTTCTGAATCGTTACGGGCCTTTAGTTTTCTCTTCCGCAAAACAACAGCACCTACCTCCCGGGGCGGCTGTGAGACTAAACGAAGTAACCCTCGCGAGGCTGTCCTGCCTCACGGTGTGGGGAGAAGACTGGGGAGGGGAAGGCGGAAGCAGGAAGGCCAAGGCGAAGCCCACGGCGAAGCCCACGGCGAAGCCCACGGCAGAGGTCCGCAGGGGGCGGTGACGCGGAGGAAGCGCGAACGATGGAGCCGGCTGAGAGGTGGGTGGTCAGGAGGGGCACATGGACCGCGTGTGTAGGTGCGAGAAGGAGGAACGAAGAACGAGTTCTGGGTCTGGGGACTGACGCTGGGGGGTGGGACATCCACGGAGATGGAGAGACGCTGGGGGACGCCCCCAAACGTCTGCCTCGATGTGCTCGGTCTGACAGGTCCACGGACACCAAGACCACAGGGCGCTCTGGGAGCAATTTCTCACGAGACTTCAACTGACAATGACAATCACACTGAGAAGCCAAGGAAGCTCCCTCCGACTCATTCACCTGCCTGCCTACCCGGGCGAGGCACAGGCCCTGTCCCTGCCCCAGGGGCTCACAAGCGGGGTGGGAGGGGGGCGAGCAGAAAGTGCAGTCAGCTGGGGGGCAGGAATGAGCACCACACTTTGATGGGGAAGAAGGCGCCCACCCAAGGAGTTTAAGGGGAGTGACAGGGTCAGATTCGCATGGAGAAACTCCCTCTGGCGGCAGAGTGATGGACAGACTGCAGGGAGAGAGGGAAGCCTTGGCAGTAAGTGGGAGGCGATGCAGACCAAAGGGCCACGGACGAGAAAGGCCACACCCACAGAGCTTGGTGACAGGGAAAGGCAGTCCCAGGACTCCCGGACTTTGGGGGTTGTGGTGGCCGTTTGTAAGTTAGTAATAAGGAGGAGGACAGTCCACTTACCCTATTAAAATCTAACAGACGCTCTTCATTACTGGGCATTTCTTTAACATCTGGATATTCTTCTATACCATTCTCTCCCTTGGCATTTGTATAACATTCTTAATCATTTTGAATGGAGAAGGGAAAAGAGGGAAAGGGGGGGAAATTTCATTAAGACACAGTTACGAAACATACATTCTTGTTTCATTTTTCAATGAAAAGTCAGATCAATTAGGTCTACAGCCCTTTGGGGATTTTATGAAGTCACTAAAAGCAGACACGTTCAGCACCAGCCAGACAGGGGTGTGCGAGGAAAACGTTAGGCCAGTTTAAAAATCCTTCTAACAAATTGTTCATGGAGTTAAAAAGAAAAACAAAAACCAAAAACACACGCCAGCATAACCATGCGTTCTTGTTATCCCACCATAAGACATTCATTCAACAAATACGTACTCACACCTCTAAGTGACAGGCCCTGGGAAAACAGGATAAAAAGACCAGCGAGGTCCGAGCTCTCAAGCGCGTACGTGGTGTGGAGGGGGACAGATGATGCACCACGCGTATGTTCACAGAACAAGTGAGCAAAGGAATTTCAGACAAGAGGGGGCGCAACGGAGATAACAAAGCAGGGCAACATCCTCTGTTCCTCCTCAGCTCAGCAGCAACTAAGCCACCCGTGGAACAGGGAGGAGGAAGGTGGCTAGCGCTTTGACTGGGTAAGCGGCTCTCGGAAGGGGACAGGACTGTAAGCTGGAACTGGAAGGCATCAGATAAATCATTTAGTCTAAAGCTTCTCAACCCTGCTTTCGCATTCAAAGCGCCTGGGGAGCTTTAAGAAAAGTCCGGAAGCCCGGCCCGCACCCGAGATTCTGACCGACTTGGTCTGGGTATGAGCCCTTTCTGAGAAGCTCCCAGGTGAGTCTGAAGCACTGCCAGGGCTGATGCCCACCGGCCTTAACCTGCACTGGCCCCCCAGTCACCTTAACTCCACGGAAAGGGTGTCAGGATTCCACCCCGGCCGCCCGCAGCAGTCACCGCGAGCTGCTGGATGAGCTGCGCGCCACCCCACGCGTCACAGCAGCGGCAGGGCCAGCTCCACGACCATGGGCCCTCCTGCCATCACCGGGGGCGGGCAAGCCTGGGCCCTGCTTGGCCTCCCACAAAAGGCTGTACTCTCCGTGACCTTTGGTCCTGACAGCCTCAGGCCCTCAAACTTACTAGTGTAGGTTCACGAAAAACCCAGGCTCTGGGATTAGACAGAAGTCAGTCGATTGCTGATGATGCTACTTACTTGTGATGGAACTTGGAGCAACTTATCGAACCTCTTGGAGCCCCAGTTCTCTCATCTCTAAAACAGGATCATCATTTGCCCTCGCAGATTTCTGTGCAAGTTCAGAGATCACCTGTGCGCAGCCTCAAGTTCGGGCTGGCACACTCACTAACACCTTCCACAGCTGCTACTAACGAAAGCCCTGGGCTTGGGGCCGGCCCGCCGCAGGACGGCTGGGGAGGACGCCTTGCTCCCCCATGAGGCAGGGAACCCCTCACCCTCGCCCTCGCCCTTTCTGGGCCGTCACCTTTCTCTCAGCTCGCCTACCAAGCTCTCACCATCTCCGCGCCCCACCGCGTCTGGTCGCCACTCGTGCGAGGTGGGGAAGGTGACCGTCTCCTTGGCTCGGACACGCCCACAGACGAAGCGGGTCCCCACTATCACCTGCACTGCTTCCCGGCAGGGCTCTCCCTTTAAAACTCAAATAACACAAACACTTTTCTAAGTGAGCTTTCCAAATGTTCTGAATCCGGTGTATGAGCTCTGGAGACGGACGCGTGGGACAGACTGTGGCACACAGCTGCGAGGCCCTTGTGGTCGGACTCCCTGCTGCCCACCTGACGTGCCCCTACCCCCGGCCCACGTGCCGGGCACACAGGGGCCACAGCGTGTGCAGTCCTGCTGCTGCCCCGGCTGGCGCTCCTGCCCGGACCGCGCCCCAGCCGCCAGGCGCTTGTGTCCTGACTCCCTCAGGTCCTGCGGAGAGGTGAGCTGATCAGGAGGGCAGGGACGACGCCTCTGCGTCCCCAGCCCCTAGAACAGTGCCTGGCATGAGGCAAGCATGCACGAAATATGTGCGGAGTGGGTGTGTGTGTGGGCACACAGCAGGGCGGGGGCTGGGCCTTCGTGCCGACGGGGCCCTCGCTGCCCCTGCTCCACGGCCACACTGCCTCCTCCTCCTTTGGGGCCTCCATCTCCTGACTCACAGGAGAAAGGGACAATCCTCCTTGCCCTCCTTCCCGGGGAGGCTGGAGCTCCCAGCTCAGACTCAGAGCTGCACAGGCTTCTCAGTAATCATCAGCGTGACGTCAGAAGTTTCTGGAGCAGGGACGAGCGTCGGCAGTCACGGCTGCTGAGTGGGTGAGAAGGCCACCTGCTTCCCGGCTAAGCTTCTGCTGAGTCTATGCCCCCACCCCACAGGCTGAAAGCACCACACTTCGTAATGGCACTACGAGGCAACCGTGCAAGGATTTAACTCACGGTCGTGAGTTCAAGATCATTCAAAAGCCTGGTCACCACACTTATCCACTGAGAGTTTCCCTGCACGCCACTCCACAATATATAAAAAGCTGAATGGACTAACAACCACGTACAGCACCTACAAGGCACCGTATAGATAACCACGGACCTGGAGCTGACAGCTGAAGCGCATTCCTCAGAAAACGGGACAGAGGCTGCAGAGACAGCCCGCGACACAGAGACGGAGCCCCAACTCAGTGTGCTTGGAAGTCACCCCAAGCCGCCCCCCACCCTGGCCCTGCCTGCTCTGCCACCGCGTCCCTCCTTCCCTCTGGGTCCTTCCTGCGTGTGGGTGTCCTCTTGCTGCACTGCTCCAGGGTCCCCGGCCCTCGCCGCCTGCACTCCCATTAACTGCAGTTGGGACTCACTCAGCCAGTGCACTGGACTGGACTGAGGTCAAGGTCTGGTTTGCACTCCTATCACCCTGGTGTCTCCCGGGCACCAACTGCAGACAGCTGCTGTGGACAGCAAGCTTCTGGACCACAAGGAGACAGCCTGGACTCAAGCCTGAGCTGCATGGCTAGTGCCTGATTCTGGGCATTCAACTTGAGACTTAGCTTCCTCATCTGAAAACCAGGCTCTCACGGGGCTTGTATAAAAGACTGAAAGCACCTCGTAAGTCATGTAGAGCAACCCAAATACTAGCTAATGATGGAGGAACAGGCCTTTAATAAATGCTGTTAAATAAGAAAGATGCTGAAGGGCTTCCCTGGTGGCGCAGTGCTTGAGAGTCCGCCTGCCGATGCAGGGGACATGGGTTCGTGCCCCGGTCCGGGAGGATCCCACATGCCGCGGAGCGGCTGTGCCCGTGAGCCATGGCCGCTGAGCCTGCGCGTCCAGAGCCTGTTGCTCCGCAACGGGAGAGGCCACAGCAGTGAGAGGCCCGCGTACCGCAAAAAAAAAAAAAAAAAAGATGCTGAAAATAAAGACTCTGCTCTATGCTCCCCTTATGACCCTTTGGGAAGGAGGAAGGCAGGGCTGGGGAAGCCGTTTCTTGTGCCCACAGAACAGAGAGAAGCAAACAGTCCCAGCCTCCCCCGCAGTCGGCTGAGGCCAGGCTGCGAGGGCGGGCCAGTGCAGGCGTCCGGAGCCCCCAGCGTGTGCAAGGCCCCACGGGCAGTGAGGGACATCACTGCTCCAGGTTAACTACAAATGAGCTGGGGAGAGACACACGCTCGAACATGCAAATACTAACAGGAGACTGACCTGCCCCCAGGGCTCTGACCGGAGAGACCACTGACGAAGTGCTGCAGCTGACAGCCCAGGGGACCACGGAGGTCTGCACAAGCTCAGAGTCTTGAGCTGACCACTCGGGCTGCCTCCTTAGTTCTCACTTCTCCCGACATTTCAGATCAGGATCTTTTTATAGCTTCTGAGTATGTCCACCTGGGCGGCTCACAGACTAAGATCATCTTCACCAAATCTGCTACTGCTCCGACGTCCGGTCTCCCCTAACTCCCTCCTGCTGTTCACTACTCACAGAAAGTCACCCAGCAAACTCCGGCATCCTCCACAAAACCTCTCGATGCTGTTCTCTATGCCCCCCCCCCACCCCCCGAGTGCCTCAATCCAGGCCTTTATCCTGTCACACCCAGATCACTGCAAGAGCCTAAGAACCCCAGCAGGGGCTCTGCAGTTTTTCAATCCCTTCCCCCCTCCATTCTGCTGCTAGAACTGTTTTAAAAACCACACCTGACCTGATACCCTCCAATGTGAACTCCTTTAAGTGGCCCTCTCCTCCTGCCTGTCCAACTCCGCCGAACTCAGCGCTCCCCCCGCCGCCCCCCGCCTCTCTCCAGCCTCAGCTACAACCCAGCTGGGCCCAGTGGGTCCCTGTCCCCGAGCCCGACTTGCCGCAGACCCTCGGCCTTTGCTCAGGCCACTCCCGTCACGGGGACTACCTCTCCCCAGCCCTCCCACCGGGGCCCCTCCTGCAGGCCCCCCAGAGCTGAGGACTCCCTGCTCCACCTCTCACGGGGGCTCCACCTCTCACGGGGAGCAGGCACGGAGCCCTCAGGGCCGGGGTGCCTCTCCGTAGCGTTTCCACGCCCCGCCCCTCCAGGCTGTGATGGGGGTTAGAGCAGGGTCCAGTCCTCATGCATCTCTGCGTCCCCAGTGCCTGACAAACGCTGGCCACACAGAATGTTTTTGGACTGATTTTTACAGCAAAAGAATTTACTGCTTTTAATGAATTAGAAATCTGAGTGGATGAATCAATGACCTAACGCAGGTCTTCTTACCTTCACATTCTGAGGCAGGAAAAAGAGGAGAGTACAAGGCTTTTTCCCACCAGGTCTGTTTTTCTTGACTTCTATTCATTCCTTGTACATCAGTGTTCAATACAGGAAACTGTTTAGATCAAACCAAATATAGACAAAGTTCACAAACTTCCAAAATAAAGGGGAAAAAATTCAAGCGTTATTAACTATGGACTACAAACCCAGGATTTTTTAACTGGTGAGGTTCTTTTTGACTTTTTGTTTTTACTGTTCTAGACAAGGTGAATACAGAAAGCCAACGTGTTCATAGCATACAAAGGAAGTTTTTCTTAAAAACACTTATATTGCAAATGGAATAAAAAGTCTTTTCAAAAACCACAACAAAACTCTTACGAGGCAAAAACATAAGGAAACAGCCTCAAATAAGGCAAGTTTTTAGATTCTGGAAGTACAGAGATAACGGGGTGGTTAGTGTGAGGTGCTCGAGAGAACGTGAGGAGGACCCTCTTCTCCTTCACACACTCAGGCAGGAGGGAGTCAAAGAAGAAATGGGACAGAGGAAATTTTATAGGCAGAGTTACCAACCTAATGTCTTTATAGCAATTAGCTGCTTCGATGAGAACCAGAAGGAAGTTGAGACTAAAACCAAGTAATAACACTGATAGTAATTCAAATTCAACACAGGAAACAGACATCGAAATGAGAGGAGGGCAGGACTCCTGAGAGCAGGAATGACCCCGTACTCCGTGCACATCCACAGCCCTGGCAGAGGGGAAGGCGCTCACGCCCACCCCTCGCTGGTGGAGCTCTCAAGTCCCAGCTGGACGTGCCCACCTGTCTGGGCAGCAAGGACTAGATGCAGTGTGGCTGTCACGCATGATCGAGGAGTGTCCTCGTGAGCAGTCGTCAGAAGACGTGGCCAGGGGCAGCCACCCCGGGGACATCCTGGTATGCTGGGGTCTTCCACGCTGCTGCCTCACTGTGCCTGACAACAGGCCCTGCCAGGCTCAGTGAGGCCTGCTTTCGGCATCTCTGTAACTCCCATCACCCATCCCAGTCTCAGGAAGTGTCTGCTCGATGCATACGACCTATACACACTGCATACACCTGTGTTTCAGGAGACATTTCATTACATGTTCAAGTTCAAAACCTGAACTGTCTTACAACCGATGATCTTCAGTTCTCTAACAGGATTTTGTTACTCTCCTAAACAAAGTAAATTATTTTACTTTATCAAGAACTTTTTGATTCAGTAATGTGTGATTTTTAGTACTTACTAAACGGGAAATATATTTCAGATTCTGATTTTCATGTAACTTTTCAGAAATACCCCTCAATTAGAAACTGAAGAATTGTGCTGTCTACCCAGAGTGGTCAGTTAACCTTCACCATTTTCTCCTGCAGTGTATTCTAACAATAAAAATTAGGAAACCTATTAGATAAACAGATACCAAGGGCAACAGCGACAACAAGGCCAGGGTTAACGCAAATGAAGCCAGCAACACGCCAGGTCTGCAGTTAATTCAAGGTTGACTCCTGCATCTGGCACATAACTCACAGCACTATGAGGCCCTTCTGGAAAGGCTCCGCCTTCTCTCCAAGGCATACCTATCTGCGAACAGATTACTTGGTGCTATCCAGGAGGAGCAAGGATGGCTCCCTGGACAGAAGTCTCCCGATCGTCCCCAAGGCACTATCGAAGAGAGATGGATTTGAAGGTAACAAGTTCCTATTTGAGAAGGAAAGTGTGTGGGGCAGGCTGAGGAAGGATCAGTGTTTTATTCATGTGAGTGCAGTCAGACTGCTTATCTTTAATCCTTTCTTGAGATTGTGCGAGTGAGGTAAAGACTAAGAAAGGGGAGAGAATTCACTGGGACAGACAGGACGCGGTGGGAGAAAGCAGGCTGGAGGGGCCGAGGTGTAGCCGGGGGGCTGGGCCAGCATGAACAGCAGGTGAGACACAGGCAGGACCAGACGTGTGTGAGCACAAGGCAGCAAGCGCACCTTACTGATCTTCACACCTCCAGGAACAGGGCCTGGCACAAAGCAGATACTCCAGGTCTGCTGGCCTCAAGAAAAGGCTCACCTTGGCCAAAGTCCCTGATTATCTAGCACACCACTTTCTCTCTCCCTCCCCTGCTGAAATCACTGTTAGGCCATGCTGACTCTGGCATAGTTTTAGGATTTTTTTCTGCATCCTCCATTTGAATGTCAATTCCAACAGCAAGGACTTATTTTTCCTGTTTTCTGTTACACCGAATACACGTTATGACATCTTTCCACTTAGCTATTTCCAATTTTTAGGCTGCAAAAGATAACCAGGCTTTGCTTAAATAATGTCTGTTTAATGTATTAATTCAACTTCTGACTTGGTTGAGAATGAAAAGCATGAAGAAAGAATGGAAGAAATGGAAAACGGACCAGAACACAAGCTTGGGCGATCCAGGAGCACCTCTGCCTTAGCAGCGCTCTCCCGCTCCCTCCGGGTAGCTTCTTGGCTCACGTGCCACCTGGGAGCCTTTCTTCAGTTGTACCTTGGCAAGGAAGCCTGCCCTTACTCCGCATTTATCATGGCAAACCCCTCCAAGCACTCCCATCCCACCACATCCCTTATCCGGCTCTTCTTTTCCACAGCATTGGGATTCTAACATACTGTGTAACTTCATATTGTTGATTGAATATACCTCCACAAACGCAGGGGTCTTTGTCTATTCCTTTATTAAACCTAGCACCTAGAATAGCGCCCAGACATAGTAGGCTCTTAATAAATATTTAATGTATGAATGAAACAGTAAAAAAAAAAATTAAAAAAAAAGAGAGAACATGAACTTAATCCAGAAAGGCTTATCAGAAACGTCTTTAGCCACAGATGTAATACTCAGAAATTCTTTACAAGGTGAAAGTTAGGTAAAGGCTCACTGCTTTAAATGCTCACTAGACAGTCCTAGTTCTGGTGAAGAGAAAGGTGAGTTCTGCTCTGGGAACAGAGCACTGAACAGTGCCCTCTGACACAGTCAGCTCTCAGTTATTTGCGTCACAAAAGGAAAAGAAAGCCTCCTATAATAAGCCTTGTTCTTTGGAAAAGGAGAGAGAAAATGTAAATGAAGAGATACCCTGTGCAACAGAGACCAGTAAGGGACACTGCTGTCCTAAGTTTTCCTTTACTGACAGGAAGCGCCCCGTTCTGGAAGGAACTTGGGCTCTGCCCCTACACTGGGGTCTGGGGCAGGCATTCCACCCTCTGGGCCTACGTGCCCGTAGCCGCCACGGGGGGGGGGGGGGGGGGTGGATAAGCCCATGGCGGCAAGTCACTACAGGCATTCAGTAGGGCAGTGGTGGCACAGCAGTGGGCACAGAGCCAGCACAGCAAGGCTGGGACAGAGCATCCTCCACTCATCAGAGCGTTCCAACTCCCCTGGCACACTCCTCGCGGGAGGCCTCCTCTGCTGGACTGGACTATGGTTTCCCGGAGACAGGGCGGGGCCTTCTACTGCTTCTCTGCGCCTTAAAGCGCACGACATGGAGGCAGCAATCAAGCAATGACACAGAGAACACTCTTGCACAAACTCACGCACAAATAACGGACGCCTGGCGCACTGCTCCTCGGCTTTTAGCTCCTACTTCAGCAGCCACGACCTAAACGTTGGCAGCTCCCCTGCACACGTGAGAAATTTCAAGCCCCTCTACCTTCGTGCGCGCTGTTGCTTCTGCCTAGAGCGTCCTGCCTCCTCCTTTCTGCCCTGGATGCTCAGGTACGTGCAAAAGCCCTCCTCAACTCCCACAGGCTGGGTCGGTTCTCCTCTGGGATCCCACGGCACCCTACGCTCACCCTCCCCAAGCCACCCACCATGTTACCCAAACAGCCTAAAAGATAAGGAGCTGGCTAGGAAATTTTGGTACATCCATACAATGGAATAATATGCAGAAAATAAAAAAGGAAGGGTGATTATAATAAAGTCATTTCAGTTAAAAAAAAAAAAAAAGTAGGAGGAAACATATGTGAACAGGTATTTGCTCTCCAAGCACACAGTATCCTCGGAGGATACACACCGGGACTCACACTCATGGCTGCTGCTGGGGAGGGACCTGTGCACTGTGTACATACCCTCCTGTAACTCCTGAATTTGAACCACAGGAGTGAATTACCTAGGTCAAGGAAAAGAAGTGATCTGTTTGCCAACTGGTCTTCAGTACTAGACTGAACTCTCCCTCTCCCAGGGCAAGGTCAGTGTCTTGTTCATCCAGGTCACTTACCTTAGCGATGGGCACAGAACGTGTAAATGTTTAATAAATGTTTGCTGAACTGAACTCCACTAAATTTTTGAAAAGGATCATAATTCATGTTCCCGGGTACAATTCTATTAGAAATCCTGCCTTCTAGACCAGTTGCACTGAAACAGACTGGCAGCTAGTGACTTAAAACAGAGCTTGGCCCTCTGTAAAGACTGCCCTCACTCAGGAAAGGAGGGGAAGACGACCCTGGCAGGAGCTCCCCAAGACCGACAGGTAGTGTGAGAGAGTGAAAAGGCACAGATTCTGGCCCCAGCCTGTCCTTTCAGGCCACCCTCAACCTTTCTGTACCTCAGATGAATCTCTGAAGTTAGCTCCAACCTGGCTCTGAACTGTAAGCGATTCTGCTGAGAGACCAGGGCTGTGAGGACCGAGGACAGCTAGGATATCGGACAACCTCAGTGTCCTCTGAGGACTTTACTGGCAGCTAAGACCTTTCAAGACAACCCAGAATTCTGGTAACACATAAGTACGTCAACGTACTAGAAAGCTAAGGAATATGGTAATGGTATGATGCAGAATCTCACTCCTTTCCTCTTTTTGTTTCTTCCCAATCTGGAACCAGGTGAAATACAAAGTACATAAAGGAATTTTTAAGGAAGAAAAGTGGGGCAATAAACAAACAGATAAGACCTAACAACATTATTTTTTGTTGTTGTTCTGAGCAGTTCAGACTTCAGCGTTTCAGTGGGGTTCAACTCATGTCTAAACATCCCCAGGCCAGCTCATGGGAGCACTGACTCTCGAGTTGCCTGTGGGGCTTCCGACCATCACATGCACTCAGGGCCACACGTCAGCACCTAGCTGACAAATGAGTAAGGCATGACCTGTATCCATAAGGCGCTTATAATCTAATGAGGAAAGTACATCGACGACTCATGAAAAAGGGCAAATGCAATTAAAAGAAGAGGCATAGAGCACATGAAAATTAAAAGAAGGGAGAAATGATTTCTGATGCAGGTGGGGATGCAGCAGGGGAGAGAAGAGGAATGAGGGATGCGTCAGTGGGAGACGTGGGAGCCTGAGGGGGGTCGGAGTGTGCGGGGGGACAGACGGGAGGAAGGGCGACACAGCTGCTCTCCAGCCACAGGTGGCCTGACTTCTAAACACCTCCAACTGTCTTCTTAAAAGCTGCGCCTGGAAAAAGGCCAGGCACTGCTATATCAAATAATGGCTGCAAATGGGCAGAGCACTGTGCTTTTTCTGTGAAACAGGTTATTGCCTTAAGTGTTATCTCTTGTACACTCACTCAGTTTAACCTCGAATCACTTCTTAGGAACAGTCAAATGGTACAATGACCCCCATTATCAAAGCTATTACTATTAACCTCATCTGATAGGCTGACCCGTATCACTCATGTAACCTCAGGAATAGGTACTTTGTATAAAGCAAAGTCCACCTGTACGGGTTTTGTAGAAGCTATTTTGTTGCATTTGGATTGTGGCTTAATTTTTACATGTACCACGACAAATTTTAGAGAATTCTGTAGAGATGTAATTTATTTTACATGTAAAACATAAGTTTCAATAAGCTAATCAGTGTTTCAGAGACAATTAGACAGGCTTCCTATGTAAAGAAACCCTTTGCTGCCACTTCTGAAGAGCAAAGGACTGTCTGAAGAGTAAATAGCGACTTCTGGATTCATCAATTTTTGAAAGCTGGAGCACTTATATGCCAGGCTTTGCTTTAAGCATAGTACGTGCACCTTAAGACAACACGGAAACATCTCATATCCTGATTTATTTAAAAATGTCTTTGCAGAAAATGTCTACTGTCCAGTTCAAATTTATGAATATCAAATCCACGTTAAGTCCTTCTGTAAAAATCCTCAGAATGCTAAGTTTTAAGACGTTTAAACTAAATTCCCAATAATTTAACCCTATCTTTCACTGTCTGAAATGACTGTTCTTTAGAATTAAAGTCTGATCAAATGCTTTTACCAAATACCAATACACACTGACACATACCTCTTCCAGCTGTCCTGAAGAAACTGGATTATCTTCGTAAGCAGGGAACTGACAACCTGCTTTGCAACTGCAAAAATTATTAATTTCTTCTTCACATTGTGCCATTATTTTACAATTTGCTTCTGAGCTTTCTAAATCGATTTCCAGAGACTCATTCAGGCTACATTCCAAACACTGATTCTGCTTTCCTACTGGCAGAATCCCAGCTGATTCCTCCTGGGAATCAAGTGATGTTTGAGCACTCTTTTCCATTCCAGATTTTTTTAACCTGGGAAGGAATTTTCCAGACTCAAGCTCTGATTTTCCATAGTAATGGCCTTCCTTCTCTGCATCTTCTTCCAGTGGTTTGAGATCTGCCTGTGGATCTTCAAATGCATCGACTTGAGAAGGAATGGGGATGTTTGCTTCATCTTTTTCAGATTCAAATTCTGACTCGCTTCCTCCTCCTGGGGACAGTTCAGATGCAGAAATTGGGCGAAAGTGAGTCCTAGGAGAGATCCGAATAGCCCTGTATTGTGTTCTGTCAACGCCGCATATCCTGGGGTGGAGAACTTCACTGTCTGAATCAGAGCAGAGGATTGATTTCGGTTTAAAACTAGGACTGAAAGATGCAATCCCTTCGGGTTCAAACGAACATTCTACATGAAGAACTTGTGAAAATGGATTGCTTAAGTCAAAGGAAGAGAATGAATATTCAAGTCCAGGATCTTCAACTTGAAAGTTACCACAAGCTCCTAATAAGTCTTCATGGAAGATAAAAGAAAACCCCTTATTCAATCCGTTTTCCCCACTCTTCGGCTGGTCATTCTGTTCAAATGACACGAAGGGTTTCCATAACTGCCTGTGACCAGGAGCAAAACTGTTTCCTGGGGTCATAAAGACATCTGTACCAGCTATTGTCACCACGTCGGAAGCTGCACACTGTAACAAACTTCCTTTTGTGTGACTGGGTGGTACTACTGCCCACTCCCCATCGCTATTAAAGGTTTTGAGCTCTCCATAAACTCCTCCAAGAATGAATGAGTTCTCTTTATCTTGGGCCACATCCCAAGGCTTAGAGGGGGTAGTATAGTCACCACCATCCACCTTTGATAGCTCACCAGAAACAAAAGCTCTTTTCTCTGGGTTCTCCTTCTGTCCCTCCCACAGATGATATTCTGATCTCTGCACAGCCTTGTTAGGCTCCTGGAGGGGCTCCATTTTAGCTTCAGCATCCAAACAGCAGCAGTAGTTATTTACATCTGTCGAAAACAACTCATCCTCGATCCTTTCTACTTCTACCACAGCTACAGAATTGCTATCTGCCATCTTTGTCCAAATGTCTTTAATAACCCCTGAGCTGTAGCCATCTCCACGTGGGCTGCTTTCACTACATACCTGTGTAGTCTCAAAGCTTTTGTTTTCTGTTTTTTGTTCTAGCTGAATACCACAGACAGATTCTAGCTTGGATTTTTTTTGGAAAACTAATGTCGGAATTTCTCCTAAAGTTCTACTGTTCTGCTGGCAAGTTTCATCTTGCAAAAAATCTAGAAGTTCTTCATCTACATAATTTGACGAGACTCTAGGAACTACGTAATTCATATCGTCTGCGTTAAACTGTGTGGATTCTTCAAACTGAATGTTTAATGTCTCATTGTCTGAACGTGTTTCTTCTGAATGGGACCATGGACTACAAGTTCTTGTTGAAAGATTAGAACAGTGTTCATTTTCTTCAAAGGCACTATTTTTGGTCCATATTAGTAATCTAGACTGTGTTTTTCCAAGCACATTAGCACTAGAATCTGTATTTTCATTTCCCAAGTTGAGTGTTTCAAAAGAAAATGGTAAAACAGAATTACTGCATTGCACTTCAAACACTGAAAAACAAGAGTTTATACCAGATCCTTCATTAATATCTGAGAAGAGCTCTTGATTGCCAGCAAGCAAATGCGGATTGAGCACTGTGCTGTCTAAGATCGGGGAGAGTCTAATTGGAGAATCTCCTCCAAAACTCTCTCCGTCGGCATCGCCAGAGCTGGATGAACAGCACTCCCAGAACTGAGCCAGACTGCCGAGGTCTTGCAGGAATAAGCCCTCAGCACCCACAGAGCTGGTAGAATCTGTCCATATTGCACGTTCCCCTTGCAACTCCATTCCATCTAACACTATGCAACATTCTGCCTCAAAATCTGTCTTCTCTTTGCTTTTCTGTCGAATCATATTCAGAATCCGACTTTCTCCTTGCGTTGTTTCTGAGGCACCAGGATCCAACATGGATTGGTCAATGTCCACTTCATAGAAGTGTGTTAATTCTGATAGATGAATGTCATCCAAGTATCTGCTGTCCTCCGGTAGAGGACAGAATGAGGTCCCCGTGAGGTCAATATCCTCATTTATAACTGCAGGCATTTCTACAAAATGACCATCAATGAAAGTACCTGCTGCGAGGTATGTTTTATGAATATTATTGTTGCTGATACGAAGACCATGCACTGATTCAGACAATTCTTCTACTGCTTCTGAGGTCAGATCACTTGTATCTTGCCTGTTTCGGTATGTGGTCTCTAGTTTACTCTTCCTGCTCAAAGGAACAAAATACTCAGCAATCGGTTCGGTGTACCACAGCGGCTCCTCTTTGTACTCTCTGTCGGCTCTGCTCTCCAGGTACAGGTCTCTCCCTTCGGTGCTGCCGGCGTCTTTCCTGCCCATCTCCTTCAGCGGCCTTTTAGCCCGCTTGCACAGCTGTTTGGTGGAGCCGCCGCTGCTGCTGCTGCTGCTTCCGGCATGCACGCTCCTTTCCGCCTTTTCGCCATGCTTCAGTGAAAGCCTGCTCTGCCCATTCCGCCCTTTTCTGCTTCGGATTTCTCGTGTCTTGTGTCTCACTTTCACACACTTCGTGGATGCTTTTAATTCTCCCTGATTACCACTTGAGCTCGAGCCTCCTTCGCTGGAGCCGGAAGACCAGGAGCGAGGGCGCATCTTTCCTTCGGGCTTATGTCGGATTTGCTTTTTGTACAAAGCAGGCTTCTCCTCACCTGTGCCATTCCTAAATTTGTTCTCCTTCTCATTTTGACTCTTGCTCTGGGTTTTCTCGTGCACAGTGGTGGGCATGTCGCTGCTTCTCTCCTTGATGAGCTCACCTTCGCTGTTGCAGTCCTTCGGGGAGGACGTGTCTGTGCTAGCTGGTGGGGCTGTGGACGATGAAGAAGAGCTAGGGTAAGAACAGACTGTAGACTTGTTCCACACAGTCAGGATTTCTTGCAGGCAAACTGGTTTCTCAGAAAGTGGTGGAAATGCTTCATAGTACCTGAAAAACAAGTAGAGAGTTCAAAAGTGGGCGCTCAGACGTATCAGAGGTAGTAAAAACATCACCGATCAGAGAAATGGGATATTTCATTTCAATAGTGTCAGTGTTTATGTCACCCATGAATTAGTAACTTCTTAAAAATTAATAATACCGTAAAATATACTTTATACTTAGTTCTATGGATCAAGCACCCTTACATTCAGCAGTGAGATAAGCACTATAGGAATATTTAGAAAATATGTTAAGATGACTTTGATCTTTAAAATTTGGATTTTCATAAGTCACTAGTTACAAATTAATACAGTGGAAAGAATGTAATATTTTGATATGAAATATCTGAATCTGAATCTCAGCTCAGTCATTTACTATGCTTGTGACTTTAAGCTAATCATGTAATGTCTTGGTCCATTTCCTCACCTGTAAGATGGTGATACTATGACTTACCTCACAAGGCTGTTATGAGCACTGGAAACAAATGTAGGTGAAAAGCTGGATAGCAAAGCAGTCGAGGGCATGAGCTCTGAAGCCACACTCCCTGAGTTTGAATCCTCACTCTGCTATTGCCTAGCTATGTGACCTTAGGCACGGTCCTTAACCTCTCTGTGGCCTAGAAAACGGGGTAATTATAGTATCTATCTCACAGAGTTGTGAGGAGTAAAGGAATTAACATGCGAGATGAGTCAGTGACTGTTATTATCGAATCTTTTCTCAGGAGGCAAGTGCAATGCCCAGCATTAAGCAGACCCTCAGAAATGGCAGGTTTCTTGGAATTCAAGTGTTCAGAAAAGGGGATGCTGGTGAGGCCTAGAACAATCAGACAAAGCGGACCACAGCTGAGCCTTGATGTTCCAGATACGCAGCGGTCTGGCGAGTACTGTGAGGCACGGGAACCTGTGTGAGGACACGAAGATGCTGTGCCTCGTTAGACCAGCAACCACTGGAAACACAGGGCAGGAAAACCAGGGAAGCTGGCTTCAGAGGGCTTCAGCAGGAAAGAAGCGTCTTCAGTTTGCTAGGAAACTGGTAGCCACTGAAGATTTCAGAGCAAGACAGACTGACAAAGGAAGACTCGAGAGTCAGGATGGCTACCAAAGTGGGGGTCATTCTAGAGGCAAGTCAAGCTCACACATGAAGTGATAAAAGGCCAGGTGTTCAAAGGGCCTATACTTGACTCTCCTTTTCAGTCTAGACCAGAGCTGTCCAATAGAAATATATTATGAGCTTCTTAAGTACTTTTTAATGTTCTAGGAATCCCATTAAATGCGAAAGAAGAAAGTGAAATTAATTTCAATAATATATTTTACTTAACCAAATATATCCACATTATCATTTCACATGTAATCAACAGAAAAAACTATTAATACAGTGTTTTACATTCTTTTTAAATGAAGTCTTTGAACGCTGATGGGTATGACACACACGGCACCTCTTAGCCTGAAACAGCCACGTCGCAAACGGCCAATAGGCCGCACGTGGCTACGGCTACCGTGCTGGACAGCACAGCAACACAACCAAGTACTCTTTTTCCCTTAAGATTTAGAAGTTGAGAAGATTCAAATAAAATGTATAATAAGGAAGTCTCCTTACAATGCAGTCAATTTAAATATGAACCATCTACAAACAAAGACAGAAAAGCATCTTTAGGAAACAAGTCGGACAAGGTCAATGACTTGCCCAGTTCCTTCTGTAATCAGCAAGGGGAACTTGGCTTCCTTGTGTATAAAACAAGGACAAGCCTAATTGCTTACAGCTGTCTCAAAGGACTGGTGTGAATTTCAAAAGTGGTATATGAATGGACCATAAATGGCCTTGTTTGTGTCATTCCGTGAATTTCACAAATATTGATTCAATATGCGTGAAAAAGATAAGACCTTCTTATTCACCTTTGAATTCTCAGCGTCAAGCACACAGTAAGTGCTCAATAAATTCCTGAGTTATAAAATATCAAACTAAATAGCATATGACAAACAAAAAACTGTAAACCATGTAGCAGTCATTAGTCTGATTTTAACAAACACATGCTTTATTACTGAATACAATCTTACATACATTTCCACTTGATCCTTTGCTGTAGGGGATAATTCTGCCTCTGGAGAGGGAGACCCCTCTAACTTTTTGTGAATCTTCTCTTCTGTTATGAAACAAAAATTCAGAAAGATTTGTCTTATATTTAGTTAATAAATGCTCCTGTCTTTTTCTTAAGTAAATTTAATCAGAAATTACATAGGCTTTTGTGGCTTTAAAAGAACTCTACACCAGTTTATCTTTTTAATAAAAATCTATTTCTTAAGTGTGCCAGAGGGAACTCTGGCTAAACCACATTAACTTTGGGCTGAGAATGGAGAGAGGTTCACCTCATCACTGACAGAGGCTCTAGAGGCACTTAATTAAGAGAATGAAATTCCCTGTGTACTTATTAACTACACCAGAAGGAGAGAACACCTGTTTAGATTCCAAAAATATTTTCTCACAAAATTCTGCACTCACCGACTTTATACTGCCTCATCTTGACTAACACTAATCTGTAAAGAAAGTTATTACAATTAGCTCTCTGTTACTTAACATCTAGGTGAGGGCTATGTTTCAACTAAAATAGAAGCAGAGGGCTATACTCTTAGCTTAGCTCATGATACTGCCCTCAGATTAGAAACAAATAAATTGTGCCCTTATTAAAAAGAAGGCTCGGGCTTCCCTGGTGGTGTGGTGGTTGAGAGTCCGCCTGCCGATGCAGGGGACGCGGGTTCGTGCCCAGGTCCGGGAAGATCCCACATGCCGCGGAGCGGCTGGGCCCATGAGCCACGGCCGCTGAGCCTGTGCGTCCGGAGCCTGTGCTCCGCAGCGGGAGAAGCCGCAACAGCGAGAGGCCCGCGTACCGCAAAAAAAAAAAAAAAGAAGGCGGCTCAAGGCTTGGTGGGCAGCACAATGACCATGAGGAGGACATGTAAAATAAAGATCCTTCACTTTAATAGGCCACTCTTACTCTACGGGCTTGCAGGAAAGTTGAGAAAAGCAGCTGTGAGGGTTCACGAATCAAAATGACTCAATGAGCTTGTCAAGCCTGCCTTTCCAAGAACTTCAAGAGTAAAGGCAAACGTTCCTTCCAAACCTAGAATAATTAGCTGACACCTTTGCAGGCCTTGAAGTCAACAGGCAAATATTAACTTGGGGGGTGGGGGGGAGGAGAAGGATGGGAAAGGTAAGAGATTATTGCTCCAGATCCCTGAGCTTCGGTTTGAAGACAAACACGATGAAACGTCTCCTTTCCATGAGGGCACTTGTGGATTAAGTCATCCCTTTGAGGGCAGGGATCTGTCGACCAGTGATGGCTGTGGAATGACCCAGAAGCCACTCACAGCTAAAGACAGAGCGTGACACTGGCCTGGTGACACACTGAATACAAAGACTTTGCTCCTGTTGCCTCTTCTTTCTGATCAATTCCAAGATCTGGTGACTCTACCCACTGTGCGGGGATGGCCCTTGGAGGCGGCACCCTCACCTTGCTGGCTCTGCAGGTCCTTCAGCCTGGAGCAGAGCTCCTCCACTAAAGTCTCGATACCAGAGCTCTGCGTGGGAACAGAAAAGCACATAGTTTACTGCCAGGTATGTAAGAGTCAGGTATTTGTATGCTTTTGTCTTAATATAAAAGCTTTACAAATCTGACATGTTTCAAAAGAAACACATTATGAATATTTAAATGAAGAGTTTAAAAAGAGTTTAAAAACTATAGGTTTCTAGATTCAATTTAGTATACGTATTTTACTAACAAAGTATATTCACCGGGACTTACTGATAAAATGTGAAAATACTAATGTACCTTCCAGAGTAGCTTCTGTCTTCCCAGGGATACAGCATCTTGCTCACGGGGGAGCCTAAGGACCTAAATGCCCATCTTACGGTTAAAAGTCAGTCGCTATCAAAACCATTATTCAATATCTGTACAAGCGAGGGCTTGTAGGAGACTCAATACAAATTAAAATCACAAAAATCTCCTCGTGGTCCTCTAGGAGTACATGGTCCAAAGAAAACAGGTGACTTTTTCTTTTCTTTCTCTTAAAGTGAACACTCATGACTGGAACAAACAGAGCAGGTGGAAAACATATGTCATTACTGCAAGCGAATGTGAAAGCTTTACTTTAAGGGTCATGAACAGGGTATTAGCCTCTGTACAGAACTGGGGTAAAATTTAAGGAGCGTGCGTGGAAGAGTCTGAAATTGGGAGGAAAAGAATAATAGCCAAACTCTAAAGAAAAATGAATGATGGAAACAGGCATAAGCAAATCCTTTACTATGTAGACTTTTAAACTTTTAAAATTCTCTATTTCTCACAGGAGGAAAGAAAAATCTTTTACAAGGTACAAAAAAAGTGAACGTATTTCCTAGGAACTTTTTGTTTATTCAGTGGCTGAAAGCCCTACTTAAATTGGAATCGAGTCTCTCTAGGTGGTCACAACCCGAACAGGCACAGGACTCTGCCTCCTGTCGTCCTCACAGGGCCTTGAGGGGCTAAAAATAGACGCTACCCCATTCACCTCACACAAAATGACTCAGCAAAGTATTACAGATATCCTCAACAAGAAACCGCAGTTACACAGTTTGAGCAGCAAGAAAGATTACAATGAAAACAGCTAATTGTAAACATTGATAGTTACAGTCTATCCACATCATATCACAGCTTTTTACAGGAGACAGGACAAAAGAAGAAAGGGAAATGGGCCAGAGGAGAGCTGTCCTTTCCTTAAAAATTCCTAAAAACCATGGCAGATATTAGTCATAAGCACAACTCTGACTACACAATTCCATCGGAAAGATTCTGCTTACCATAATGTTAAAGGTGTGATGAGTATGGCCGTTTTATTCCACTTCCTCCAGACCATGAACCTAACACCAGTGTCAGCTGACTCGCGGCTGCACGCTGGTCTGTACAGCAAGCCTGTGTCACTGTGTTTCTAAAGCCGGTGCCAGTCTCCAGGGCGGAACACCAAGCCCTAGGGATTGCTTATACGACTCTGCTCGATCCTCTGCAACGGCGGGCCACCTACTATTCTCCATAGAGCGCTCATTACAACAGTCGCCAGATGTTACTTTTTACGCTTTGTCTTGGAAAGCACTTCCAAGCAACTGTAAAATTTAGCTGTTCTGGATAGTAATGCAGCTTAGAAGTATATACATTTGCTCTCATATATAAATGGATAATAGACAACACGCTTAGTCCTCAACCCTGTACACAAGAGCAAGCTCTACCGACCCCGATTCTGCCTTCCTTGATTCCTGAAGCATCATAATTGTATTTTTTCAAAAAAATCATTAGACCACTGGGTTATCATGATAGCAAACTGAGCAACAAGAAGGGGTGTCAGAAGCAGCACCGGACCCTGTCGTCTCCTGGCAGGCATTCTGAGGTGTCGACTTGGCGCTGTTAATGAGAAACTATGTCCATTTTCCCAACTATGATATTAAATACTAGATAATTTTGTTAATCATATTTTAACAGTATACCATATCCGCGAGGGCATTCAAGAATACTGAGAGCCTGCAGTACATTATACTCATACCTTAGTGACAGCTCTAAGGGGAAACAATGCCGTAGGTGAAAAAACACTAACATTCTACCCCGTAACTCATGAACTGCTTTTCCCAGCTGTAAGATGGCTAATACCCACTTACCTCCCAGTACCAAACCAACATGAGAAACTGCTCTGCAAACCACAGGACCACTCTAAAATTCAAGTTATGGTATCCAAATCTGAACACCGGGGGGCGCACACACAGAGCCGGGCACTTTTCAGGAGATGTTCAATAAGCGGTCTTCCAGACGCATGACCATTCACTCGTGTACTTCTCACTCTCTCACTCACTCACTCTCAGCAAATGGTCAGGGCCCCCCGACGGCCAGGTAGGACACCCGGAGAGATGAGCTCCCTACCCTCAGGGAGTTTACCCTCGAATAACTGTTACTTCTCACGGCTGGGAGATGGCCGGGGGCAATGTATCTGGGCCTGCATTCCTGCCTTGCCCATACTCACTGGGCAGTAGGGTGCAGCGCCACTCCTGGTCTCTGAATACCCCCCTCTCAAGATTCCCGAGGGTAAGCTAAGGTGATGTGCGTGTGAGGCACCCCTCAGAGTGCCTGTCACATGGGTCACCTAAATACCGGTGCCCCCTCTAGACTGTTGATTCGTTTCTCACTTCCCAGAGTCTCAGTTTTGGATTCACTGCTTTTTAAAATGCCTTGAGTGTTTGCTCTGATTTGAGTTTGAGGGTGGAGGAGTAGGAAAGGTAACTAACCTGACCCAGACACTGCAGAGTCCCCTGGATTCTGGGGACTCCACGGTGCTGGCACTGCTGCCTTCCCTCTCCTAGGCTACAGGGTGGAGCCACTTCCATGATGATGCAGCCCAGGGCAAACACTGCAGCTACTGTCCCACTGCTTCTGGGAAAGATTTTTATTTGTTCCCTGATAAGTTTCTATCACTTCCCATACCACAGCGTTTCCAATGCTTCTCCCCCCTCTGCGCTTCTCAACTACTGAACTTAATCATCAGCATCAAGGAAACAAAGGCAATCTGACGTATTCTGCCTCATCCTCTCTCCTCTCTGTAGTCAAAGGCTTCTGTAGCTATGTTAATCATCTCAAAGGTTAATCTTTTATGGAGAACCCTTTGGGACTGGATATTGCCTAAATGCGTGACAGGCAGTTCCACACCAACCCTGTGATCATTAACCAATGTGGTACTCCGGGGCACTCAAGCGGTCCATGCCGCTGGGAGTCAAAAAGACGTGGGTTTGAACTTCACCTCAGGGTTAGCCACATGGCCGCCCTTAGGCCAGTCACCTAGCAAAGCCTTACTTTTCACAGCTGGAAAATGGGAGCATACCAATGACACTTCCAAATAGCTGGGTTTTGAACTCCTTGTATCGGTCCCCTAATTTCTTTTTTCTTTCCTATTTGCCATTTCTTCGTTTTTTGCTTTTACTTCCTGGGAGATTTCCTCAGCTATACCTTCCAACCCTTCTGTTGAGTTCTTTCATTCCCATTATCATGTTTAGAATTTTCAAGAGATCATCTTGTCCCTTGGATTGTTTCTTCTTTGCAGCAACCTTTTCCTCAGAGAGAAATTCCCCAATCTTCAGAGTTCTAGCAGACAGGGAGAAGAAAGGGGTGGGGATTCAACAATTTGCCAACTTTCATTTGGTCCCCAGTTTTCATTATGGTATCTCATGCTTTCCCTCAGAGGTGCCTGGTGTCCTAAGCCTGTCTGGCTTCCATCTGTCACGAAAGTACCTGTCAGGATGGGGAAAGCCTGGTAACCTCAGTGAGCCACGACTCCTGGCACTCAACCCTAGTATAGGTCCCTCCCCCAAATGTGCTAGGATTCCTCAGTGAGACACTAGCAAGTGTGATGCATGCCCTCTCAGAATGCTAACTCCCGGGCTCCATCTGCCGTAGACAGAAGCCTAAGCTAGCCACGCGGAGAAGGTCACAGCTCCTAGCTATCCCTCCTGAGGTGCCAGACAAGCTAAGAGAGCAATCTTGGATGTTCCGGTCCCAGCTGCCAATGACTGCAACGGTATGAGACCTCAGACAAGACCAGCGGGGGCCTCCCTGGCGGCGCAGTGGTTAAGAATCTGCCTGCCAATGCAGGGGACACGGGTTCAACCCCTGGCCCGGGAAGACCCCACATGCCGCGGAGCAGCTAAGCCCGTGCACCACAACTACTGAGCCTGCACCACTACTGAAGCCCACGTGCCTAGAGCCTGTGTTCTGCAACGAGAAGCCATGACAATGAGAAGCCCGTGCACTGCAACGAAGAGTGGCCCCCGCTCGCTGCAGCTAGAGAAAGCCCGCGCACAGCAACGAAGACCCAACACAGCCAAAAATAAAAACAAATAAATAAATTTATTAAACAAAAAAACCAAACAAACAAGACCAGTGGGATTTCCCTAGAGGTCCAGTGGCTAAGACTCCGTGCTCCCAATGCAGGGGAGCCGGGTTCGATCCCTGGTCAGGGAACTAGATCCAACATGCCACAACTAAGAGCCCGCATGCCGCAACTAAAAGATCCCACGTGCGGCAATGACGACCCCGCACGCGCCAACTAAGACCCAGCACAACCAAATAAATAAATATTAAATATATATATCAATAGTTAAAAAAAAAAAAACAAGACCAGCAAAAGAACCTCCCAGCTGAGCCCTACCCAACCCACAGACTTGTTAAGTCAATAAATAAAAGAGCACCAATAAGACAACTGAGAATATATACCAGGGTTCATAAACTCATGTCTTCAGTGGCCAGGGAAGTAATACAAACATGTGACAGCCAGGTATAATGCAATAGGAAGCAGTGGGGCACGTGGCTATGTGGATGGAACAAACATCCATGGCCTACAGCCATTTAAGGATAATTTTTAAACAAAAAATCCAAACAAACAAAAGGCTGTCTCTGCCAAGGCACCTGCATGAGGGCTGTGACTCCCATCCTTAAACACAGGAGGATCTACAAAAATCTACCCAATGGCTTGCCTCCAGCTCTTATTTATATTCGCTCTCTAGAATGTGGTATAGAGGAGGAGGGAAGTATGCAATGGATAAATATTACCGCACACCTACTATAGGCCAAGGAGGCATAGAAGAAAAGATAATCTTTCTGGTTAGGTCCATAGCTTTCATCAGATACACAAGCCTG
The DNA here is from genome assembly GCF_964270905.1 of Leucopleurus acutus. Lineage (NCBI taxonomy): Eukaryota > Metazoa > Chordata > Mammalia > Artiodactyla > Delphinidae > Leucopleurus > Leucopleurus acutus. The sequence goes on from NC_139146.1 coordinate 4,438,587, forward strand.
TAATGCTAAAATGGTGAAAAAAACAACTGACTTTAATGTAGCAGTCTGATGCCTAAGTATATACTCTAGAAAAGGCACTGTACATGTGCACAAGGGTGGGAGCACAAGAATGGTCCTTGCTGTGTTCTTTATAACAATCAAAACTGGGAAACAACTGAAAGGTCCATTACCAGAAGAATAAATAGCTTTACAGTGCTACAATGGACATTTAGCAGTGAAGAGAAATTATAAGATCATACTAGTAACATAGATAAATCTTTCAAAATGTTAACTAAAAGAAGCAAGTTACAAAATACATAGAGTATGATACCATTCATATAAAGCTAACATGCAAAACAGTCACACATTTGTGTATCCCCTCAAATAACATTTAGTAAAAGTATAAAGATGTGCACGGGAGAGAGGAAAACCAAGTTCAGAGCACTGGTAACCTTGGAGAGAGATGGAGAGAAGTACCACGAGGAAAGGGCACTTGCGGGGCTCAAGCTGTTTCACAATTATGTGTTTCTCAAGCCACGTACACAGGTGCTCACTGTTCTGGTCTCTGTCCCTCCCCGCGTCTGCCTTCCCGCCCTCGCACACTCGGTCTGTCACACCCCACTCAATAACCCCCACGTACGCCTCTTTTTATGCCCTTTTGCTCACCTCACCCTCAGATTTTTAGAGCAGCCCCTCCCACTTGTTTCCTTTTCCACACCCTCCCTTTCAGAATTTAATAGTGTAGGAAATTTCCTATAAAAATCCCAACTTTCTACCTTTTCTAAAAAGAGAGAAGACCTGGCACCACCGGGACGGCGTTTCCCACAGGCCAACCCGCTCCCCACCACCTCATTCATTTAGCGTCCTACTCAGCCCCTGGAGACACGCCAGACGGCAAGCTCTGGCCAAACAAGCCAGTGGTCTATTGTTCAATCTCCTCCCCCAAACCACCCAGCCCATCAACCCCAGACACGCATATCCAACTGCGTTTTCAAAATCTCCACCCGCCTCTCTCACAGGCATCTGACACCCATCCACCCACAAATTTGTGCTTCTTCCCAATTTCCTTTTCCTCAGTAAATGAAGATTCCTTTCTTGCAGCTGCTCAGCCCCAAAACCTTGGCTACCTTCTCTGCCTCTGCCCTCTTCCTCCACCCTGTACATTCAGTCTTGTCAGCTCTACCTTCAAGATACATTTAGAAACAAGGTCTCGCCCTCATCGGCCTGCTGGACTAATAAGGTAATAGCTCCTTACCTGCTTTCTCTGCATCTGCCTCTGCCCCTCCATCTACCCTGCCTCGCCCCAACCCATCTACTCTTAAATGCAGCAGCCAGCAGCACCTTATCAGCATTTAAGTCAAGTTACATCACCCCTCTGCTCCAAACTCTCCAACTTTTGAGGCTTCTCAGAGGAAAAGCCAAGTCCTCATAACGGCCTACAGGCTTCCTTGAATACCCAGCTCTTTCTATGCCCAAGGAGATAAGGCCTAGGCTTCCTCACGCAGGGTTGGCTGTGACAACACAGCAATTGTGAACATTCTTGGCTTTAAAAACCACAGGCTTCTCAGGGGTCTGGCCTGTAGAGGGAGCACAGCGTCACCTCTTACAATGTGGACAGCGCACCCAGACGGGCACTGCACACATCTAAGGGCTCAGTAAATGTTAGTTACCATTGTCTTGAGCTCATTATCCAGAATGGATAAGTTCAAATGTCAGCATGCAAAGAAACAATGTACATGGTCAAAATTAACCTTGAAAGTAAATTGCCATAAATGACTTTACATGTATTTTATATACAACCCTGTACAGCATATAAACAAAACATACGCAAAATATTGAGATGTACTACGTACTTTTACTGGCAAAAAGAATGTTACTGGTGAACTTAGCTGAATGTGAAAACATGAGCAGTTGCAATAAGATTTCACTGTACTGAGGACATAAATCCTCTACAAGACGCTGAATAACCACAGAGCAAGTCAGTTACCCAGGGTAAGTTGCAGTGCTGTTACTTTCAAGACTAACTTAATTGAAATAAGTTATCATTGCATCCTAAGTTTATTCCCCAAACAGGGCCTTGTTGAGTTTCTAATATCCTAACCATTCCCAAAATGGGAGATGAAATACTAGCCCTGATTCAGTTTTAAGTAGCTCAATAAAAATAAAACAGAAATATAACTAATTATTAAAAACAAAAACGAAACAATATGAAAAGCTCCAACTCTGGGGAAAGAGAAAACAGAACCAAGTGAACTTGAGGATTCAAAAAACAACAGTCGGCACAGTTCCACTTTTTATGTTTTTAAAAGGGAGAAAGGGAGGTGTGGATATATGTAACCACATTAGGCATGTGCCATGTCCACTGGTAAGAGAAACAGAACAGCTTAGAATAACATCACGTAACTATAAAATGCCCACCTGGGGGAGGTCTGAGTGGCCTATCGCTGAGTCACAGCACCGTTCTTATTTACAGACCCCATTACTAACTGCACTCAAATCAAATGCAAAATGTTATAGCAAAAAATGAGTACCAGGGCTTCCCTGGTGGCGCAGTGGTTGAGAGTCCGCCTGCCGACGCAGGGGACATGGGTTTGTGCCCCGGTCCGGGAAGATCCCACACGCCACGGAGCGGCTGGGCCCGTGAGCCATGGCCGCTGAGCCTGCGTGTCCGGAGCCTGTGCTCCGCGACGGGAGAGGCCACAACAGTGAGAGGCCCGCATACCGAAAAAATAAAAAAGTGAGTACCAAAGAATTCCATTTTATTTGCATGTGTAAACGAAGAGTATTAGCAAAGGCAGTTTCAGCTGGGACTTAACAAACAACAAAGCCCATTAAAGGTCATGGTCCCCAACAGGAATAAACAATGGCTCACAGATGTTCACGGGTGTGGCCAAACTACCATCAATGTATAAAATTAAATTTGGACATAACTGAGTTTCCTTATGGTTTTGGTGACGTTTCTCAGATAAATATTGGGCTGAGCGGGTTCAGAGACGTGCTGAAATGTGGGTACAACTTGATGCAAGGATTAAGCGGAGGCACAGCGTCCCACCACAGGGATGTAAAACTGCAGTCAGAGAAGTCTACCATTCTATTTAAACCATGGCGAGTGAAGAGTCTGATAACTCTGGATGCTTTTACAGAAACAGCTAACACTGTAGCTGTAACAGTCACACATGCACACACGAAAGTAATGAGAAAATAATTCATCTCACATGTAACTCAGAACATCACCTCTACCTACCTACCTAATAGAGTGATAGCATCACCTATGTTACTGTCTTGTGATTATGTCATTAACATTTTAAGCAATTAGACTGTGAACTTGTTAGTGGCTTTTGACTCTGATCAGTTAGTAGTGACTACACAGAGCTGCACGAAGAAGGGGTCTAAGTTGGCATTAGAACTGGGTGGGAAAGCAAAGCACAGAATCGCGAACATTACCATCCTCAGTATTTAGGGAATGAACAACACACCCACGTGCAAACATTCACTGTGGCAAAAATATAAGATAAAATAGAACTCTGCATTATAATTTCCTACATAGGGCCTTCTTTGCTCTCTTCTTTTCACTGAAGCCACCAGGCAGATTCTAGGGGAAAAAAAGCTAGCCTACAGTTCATAAGTGACCACAGTGAATCCTTTCCATTGTTACAGGCCATAGTTAGAGAGGGTTCTTTTCAACTTCTTTCCATTGGCTCCCAAGAGCCAGGTGAGCTGTCCTAAGGGGGCTGTGCACTGATGCACACACAGCAGGCGGCTCGGGACAGGGCTCCGGGGCTTGAGGACTTCCTACTTCCTTTTCATTCTGTCCCCAAGCACTCGGCTGAGCTCCTGGTGTACGACTGGCACATTCACTTCCTCAGCCGACTTTAATTTGGTAAGATTAAAAAAACAATCCTTATTAGGAAAAAGAACGCAGTAATTTTTAATAAAATGAGAAGGAAAGAGTTAGGACAAATACGCTTCATTGGGTTTGAAAACAAAAATCCCGCCTTCGACAGCCAGGCAAAGGAAAGCATTTTCTAAAGCAACAACTTAAAGAATCAAAGATCTGTGCAAGCCACTCTCCTCCCCTGCACTGTTTCTACCTGACACCAGTTCTTTGTTGGCACACATCAGGCTCAGCTAGGATGAATTACACACACTCAAAAAGCTGTCAGAGGAGAAGGGTCTTGCACTGCACACAACAAGATGCCTGTGCTCCCCCTTTGCCCACAGCTGATTTCAGCTGTCCTTGTTTTTCAGTCCACTTCACCATGAGTCGAAGGCTAGAGTCATTTCTCAGCAACTTTGGTCCAAAGCAGAAATAAGATCCTTTCCCAGATTGAAACTCCCTACTAATATTTTCCTCCCCACCGTGGCTCAGCAGTAGCTTTTCTGGATTCTGCTCAAAGAATTTACCTGAACTAACCTCTCACTTTTAAAAACCATCTCCATTTTCAATTCCTTTAAAAGCTCTGAAATCCTTTACCAATCTATTACCCCCTTCAGTGTCACACAGAAAACACCTTTTGGGTAACTGTCCAACCACCCGCTTTTCTCTGAGGACTGCCCATCACTCAGCCCCTGTTGAAGGAATGGACCTGCAGGCAACTCTGTCCCCTCGCCACAGCTTACCAAAAGCACAGGTGGACAACCGGCCCAAGCCTAGCAAATCAGATTCTCCCTCAACTGAATGGGGCTGGGTACCAGACTTCAGCCGTCATGCTGGGCTGGGGCTAGAATGGTCATTTTTTCACCATGCGTGTGCCGAAGCAGAGAAAGCCAGACTTCAGGTAGAGAGGGAATGACCCAGAAGCACAGAGAGAAGCAAATGAGAGACTGTGGGTCATTAGAGAAAATGACTTCGGCTGCCAATCATTTGGTTCCCAGTTCAGGTCACTCCCCAGGCTGCTGCATTTCCAGCACTGGGTTTCAGTGAGATATCCCTGTAACCTTTATGTATATTTCCATTTTCTCCTAAACTAGGTTAATTATGTTCCTTCTCTTTGTAACAAAAAGGTACCTAAGATAACCACATGAGTGGTAACTTCCAAATTCCTATCCCATAGTCTATGAGGCAGCAGCTTCAAGAAATCAGAAGTTAAAAAAAAATCCAAGAGGTGAGGGAGAGGAAAACAGTGGGAAGGGGAAAAAGAAGGACTGGATGAAAGTGGAAGACGCTTTGGAAACTGAGGTTCAACTAATTCAAGAGAAATGCAGTACCTTCTACACGACAGGCACTCACTCTGCTAGGCACCAGGAGATGCAAAGATGGGGAACTCACAGTCCTGGCGTCCAAGGAGCACAGTCGTGAAGGGAAGACAGAAATGCACAACTGCATTTAGGATGTGAGGGTAGGCACCAGGTACCATGGGCACAGGCCAGGGAGTTGGGCTCCCACAGACAACTCTGAGCAGGATGAGAACACACAGCTGGGAAGCACTGAACAAGCTTTCACGGCCATGTGTGGTAGGTGGGAGACAAAATAGAACTTCTGCAGATTATCAAATGCAGCAAAGCTGGTTACCCCCAACATCAGACCGCTTGATAACTTAATTTAGGAAGGAAGTTTCTGCAGGTCGGAAGCTGCTCTCCACACCTTGTATGAATCTTCTCAATTTAACTTTGAACTGTAAAGGTGCTTAAAGCACACTATCTCAAATGGCATGGTAAAAGCAAAATAATTTTCCAAGCAGTTATGATCGCAGAGATTTTATCTTATAGTGAGCAACAAAGAATCAGAGTATTAATTTAAATAGCGATTATGCTCTAAAACTATGGCGTTAGTTCAGGATGCTGAAGGACATAAGAAATATTTTACATGAAACGTTAGAAGGTCACTAAAACAATCTTACACTATTTTCCTTAAAAACAAACAAAAAATTATGAATCAAGCAAACATAGTGTTCTTAAATGTTAGAACTGTTTTCCCACTTCTAGCAATGTATCCAAAATATATACATATATACCATGGAAAAAGCCACGCATGAAAATATTCTGGAGAGCATAACACAAAACGAAGAGCACTCTAAATATCCAGTAATAAAGAATGTATTAGGCAGCTACTGGAATATTATTTGATGAAACGTAACTTAGCCACTAAAAAGAATAAAGATAAGGTATCAATAATAACAAAATGAAATACATGTTAAACGGGGAAAAATATATATAAAATTTTATGTATTCTCCAACTACAACAGTACATAAAAAAGAATATGTTATATAAAACTCAATATATATAGAAAAATACTATAAAGGAAAATATGGCAATGTTTACATAACGGTGGTGAGATAATGAGTACTTTACTTTTCTAAGGTTTTTTTGGTTAAGATGTATTATCGGTAAACTTTTAAGACACACCACCTTTTTTTCTCCCCTAAGTATTAGAAATCAAATGTAAACTTACTTCATCAGAAGCAGATCGAAGACACTGGACAGCAGCCTGTTTTTTCATTTCTTCTAAAGTTAGATCTGAGCACTTTTTCTTACTCTTTCCCCATTTCTTATAAGCTCCTTTTTCCCAGCCCAGGAAGATGTCATTCTCCTAAAATAAGAATGGACGAGTTTCAATGATCAACGCTGAATAACAAGTTTCAAACACTATTATTTCCCACATACTTACACATATATTCCCCTACCAAATTATTTTCATTCACAAATTGGTACACACTAATAAATTAAGAGACCATAGGACACTGTCAATCAGAGCACTTCAGAATAATCCTTTTTTTGTTGTTTTTTTTTGTTTTTTTGCGGTACGTGGGCCTCTCACTGTCGTGGCCTCTCCCATTGCGGAGCACAGGCTCCGGACGCGCAGGTTCAGAGGCCATGGCTCACGGGCCCAGCCGCTCCGTGGCATGTGGGATCTTCCTGGACCGGGGCACGAACCTGTGTCCCCTGCATCGACAGGCGGACTCTCAACCACTGTGCCACCAGGGAAGTCCTAATCCATTATTTCGATATCTGTTACTGAAGTAATTATTATTTAGGATTTATGATCTCAATAAATCTGACCCATTTATATTTATAGAAAATGCTAATAAACTCATTCACATGTAAATTCAAGTGTTATCATTTAAATTTCAGTATAAATTCTAAACTATACACACAATTAAATGTCCTCTTTTCTGTACTTCCCACTCGTCAATAATGACTGCTCATGTTACCAGCAGATTTTATTTTCTTCCCCGCCGCGCCACACGGCATACAGGATCCTAGCTCCCAGACCAGGAATTGAACCCGTGCCCCATGCAGTTGAAGGGCAAAGTCCTAACCACTGGACCGCCAGGGAAGTAAGTCCCTTACTAGCAGATTTTAACATTTAACAGGTGAATGTTTCATTCCTATAACTTGCAGTCTAAAAAACAACAGATATAAAATATTTTATGTATTTTAAGCTTATTTTCCCCTTGACTATATATGCCTGTTATAAAAACTAAGGAAAACTGGAAAAGCAGGAAGAAAGCAAATCATCCACGATCCTACCACCCAGCGAAAATTATAACAATTTGGTCTGCTTCATTTGGTCTTTTTCACATGCTTTAAAAAAACACATGATTGGGGCTTCCCTGGTGGCGCAGTGGTTGCGAGTCCGCCTGCCGATGCAGGGGACATGGGTTCGTACCCTGGTCCGGGAAGATCCCACATGCCGCGGAGCGGCTGGGCCCGTGAGCCATGGCCGCTGGGCCTGCTCGGCTGGAGCCTGTGCTCCGCAACGGGAGAGGCCACAACAGTGAGAGGCCCGCGTACCGCAAAAACAAAAAACAAAAACACACGATTGAATTCACACTATTTGTACAATTTTGTACTTAACTTATATTGTAAACATTACCCCCATGTTACTACAAATTCTTTGGTTATACAATATTCCAAGATGTAGGTTTACTTTACCTCCCTAAACTGGGACTTGAGTATTTTTAATTGCTTTGCCACTTCATTTTGCCCTTCATTTGGTAAATTATTATTAAAACCAGTGGACAGACAAGAGGGGGAAAAAAGAAAGAAAGACAAAGGCAAAATTAAGAAAACTCCTTAGAAGAATATTTGGCCTACAGTGGGCCCTCAGGAAATAGATATGAATTAATGAATGAGATGGAAGAAAGGAAAAGCACAATAATAATAAATTCAAAAGATCTCTTGGATCAAATCATACACCATCAACTGTGTAGCCAATCTTTACTGTGATCAAATACATAAAATTACTTTTATGCCACCAGATAAGAGTGGGAGGACTCCTCCCCTCTATACTCATCATGATTAACATACTTTTTACTTAATTTCTTGGGCATGTTTGCAGATCTCGTGAACCCGAAAAACATATTTGCTGGCTGAGTGGTGTCAATTCCATTTGCCAAGGGAAAATGTGCTTGATGGCCAAGTAAGAACTCTCAGTATATTTCCATTTATCTAATGTGTTTGGCTGGACAACAGCTGAAACCTGACATTCCTTATCAGTGATATCTTCTGGAGATAGAGCTTTTCCTTTCACAGGAGCAGAAACAGAACCATAACAATGTAGATTTGAAGCTTCTGAAGACAGAGGAAGATGTTATAATTTTCCTCTATTCACAGCGTATAAAACAAAGAAGGTAGAAAAGTTCTGTGTAATTACTGAAAACAGGACTCCTTTCGGTTTGAGTTGCTGAGACTGGCTTTCTCTTTACTCAGAATTATAAACATGTTTCTCTACTGAAGCTATATATATATATATATTTTTAATATTTATTTATATTTATTTTGGCTGTGCCAGGTCTTAGTTACGGCATGCGAGATCTTTTAGTTGTGGCATGCAGGATCTAGTTCCCTAACCAGGGATTGAACCCGGGCCCCCCATGTTGGGAGCATGGAGTCCTACCCACTGGACCACCAGGTAAGTCCACTTGGTGGTCCACTAGTGGAAGTCCACTACTGCAGCTATATTAAAGCTCAGCAGGGTTAATAACACATTCAAAGGTCCAAATAAAGTTTTATTATACAGGCAGAAGGGACTTTCAAAATTCACATGGACACACAGTCCTTCTTGAGGGCAGTCTGACAATACATATCAAATATCTTAAACATGCATATGTACTTTTGATCAATAATTCTACTTCCGGGAATTTAGCCTAAGGAAAAAAAATCACCAAAGTGTGCATAGATTTAGCTACAGTGATGTTGATCATATAGCTGTCAATAACTGCAAACATGTAGAGAAAACCTAAATGTCAAATAAGGAGGACTTGGTTAATAAGTTATAATTCATCCAGGCAATTAGATATTACAGCCATTAAAGAGATTATGAAGTGTATTTACTGACATGGGAAGCTACTCACAATATATATAAGAGAAGTAGTTTATACAACAGTATGATCTCATTTTTGGTTAAAATACACATGCACACCTATTAATGTGCATTAAAATGTCTGCGAGAAATGTACTAAGAGGCCACCAAGGAGCTTGTCTCTTTGTGAGCAGGAACAGGAATCTATAACTTTTCTTGTAACTAGGTCATACTCCTTTAACAGTCGAAAGTTTTTTGTTTTTTTTTTTTAATGGAATACTCGTAAGTCAAGAATAGAGAAATGAGAAGAGCTCCTGTAGCTGTTCACCTAGAACACGTGTCTGGCACTCGCTTTGTTTGTCACAAACCATAAAATTTGCTTTTTAAATATACAATTCAGTGGTTTTTAGTATAATTCACAGGGTTATGCAACAATACCATTATCTTATTTTCTTTTAAATTTATTTATTTATTTATTTTTGGCTGCGTTGGGTCTTTGTTGCCGCACGCAGGCTTTCTCTAGTTGTGGCGAGCGGGGGCTACTCTTCAGAGCGGTGCGCAGGCTTCTCATTGCGGCAGCTTCTCTTGTTTCAGAGTTCGGGCTCTAGGCATGCGGGCCTCAGTAGTTGTGGCTCGCGGGCTCAGTAGTCGTGGCTCACGGGCTCTAGAGCTCAGGCTCAGTAGCTGTGGCGCACAGGCCTAGTTGCTCCGCGGCCTGTGGGATCTTCCCGGACTAGAGATCGAACCCGTGTCCCCTGCATTGGCAGGCGGATTCTTAACCACTGCGCCACCAGGGAAGTCCCGTCATTACCTTATTTTGAAACATTTTTCATCACCCCAAAAAGAAGCCCTGTACCCACTAGCAGTTACTTCCCATTCCTCTCTCTCCCAAGTCACTGGCAACTACTAATCTGTTGTCTCTATAGATTTTCCTATGCTAGACATTTCATATAAATAGAATTATACAATCCATATCCTTTCCTGCCTGGCTTCTTTTGTTTGGTGTAACGTTTTAAAGGCTCACCCGTGTTGTGGCATGTATCAGTACTTCATTACCTTTTATGACTAAATAATATTTAACTGCATGGATGTACCACACTTTGTTTATCCATTCATCCACTGATGGATATCTGGATTGTTCTCACCTTTCGGTTATTGTGAATAATACTGCTGTGAACATTCATATACGAGTTTTTGTATGCACACATATTTTCAATCTTGTTGGGGATATACCTAGGAGTGGAATTGGGTCACATGGTAACTCTATATTCAACCTTTTGAAGAGCTGCCAGACTATTCTTCAAAGCAGCTATACCATTTTACAATCACACCAGAAGTATATGAAGATTCTAAATTCTCTACATCCTCACCAACATTTGTTATTGTCTGTGTTTTTTATTTTAGCCATCCTAGTGAGGATGAAGTGGTATCTCATCATTTTCCCTAATGACCAATGAAGTTAAGCATCTTTTAAGGTACTTATTGGCCATTTGCATATCTTCTTTGGACAAATGTCTATTCAAATCTTTTGCCCATTTTTAAATCATCTATTCTGAATACACATCCCTTATCAGATATAAATGATTTACAAATATTTTATCTAATTTGGTTTTTTAATGTTCATTTTATTTATTTATTTTCTTTATTATTATTATTATTTTGGCTGCGTCGGGTCTTAGTTGTGGTACACGGGATCTTCGCTGAGGCATGCAGGATCTTTTGTCACGGCGTAGGCTTCTTTCTAGTTGTGGCGTGTGGGTTTTCTCTCTCTAGTTGTGGCACGCTCTGTAGTGTGCGGCAGGCGGGCTCTCTAGACGTGCGCAGGCTTAGTTGCCCCGCGGCATGTGGGATCTTAGTTCCCTGACCAGGGATCGAACCCGAGTCCCCTGCAATGGAAGGCGGATTTTTTACCACTAGACCACCAGGGAAGTCCCTATTTTATCTAATTCTATGGGTTGTCTTTTCACTTTCTTGATGATATCCTTTGAAGTATAAAAGTTTTTCACTGTGATGAAGTTAATACATTGATATCTTCTTTGGCTGCTTATGCTTTGGTATCTAAGAAACCACTGCCTAATACAAGCCATGAAGATTTACTCTTATGTCTTCTCCTACGTTTTATACTTTTAGCTCTTATATTTAGGTCTATGGTCCATTTTAAGTTAATATTTGTATGTGGTATGAGACAGGAGTCCAACTTCATCCTTTTACACGTGGTTATCCTGTTGTCCCAGCACCTTTTGCTGAAGACTATTCTTTCCCCCATTGAATGGTCTTGCTGGAAACTACAAAGGTTTATTTCTGAATTCTCAGTTCCATTACATACGGCCAGCCATATGTATGCCAGGATCAAACCATCTTGCTTACAGGAGCCTTGCAATAAGTTTTAAAACTGGGAAGTGTTAGTCCTCCAACTTTGTTCTTCTTTTTTCAAATTCTTTTGGCTATTCTGGGTCCCTTGCATTTCCGTATGAATTTTAGGATCAGTTGCCAATTTCTGCAACAAAGGTAGCTGGGATTCTGATAGGGATTGCCTTGAATCTGCAGATCAGTTTGGGGAGCACTGCTATGTTAACAATATTAAGTCTTCTGATCATGAACATGGGATGTCTTTCCATTTATTAGATCTCTTTGATTTCTGTCAATGATGTTTTATAATTTTTAGTGTGCAAGTCTTACACTTCTTTTGTTAAATTTATTCCTACATATCTTATTCTTTTTCATACTATTGTAAATGGAATTTTCTTAATTCCATTCCTTAGGATTTTCTATACACAACACCACGTCAGTATGTCAATAGAGATAGTTTTCGTTCTTCCTTTCCAATCTAGATGTCTTTTTTGGTTCTTACCTAACTACCCTGTTAATGCTGATTTTTAAGATTTTACGTATTTCATCTTTGAAAATGTCTTTACTGATATTAATCCACAGGCATGGGTTCAACGGAACAGATTAATTGCTTAGAAGGAATTTATAAAATTCTGTTAGCTTCTTCCCTTGATACGTGCTTTTGTGTGTGTGTGTGTGGTACGCGGGCCTCTCACTGTTGTGGCCTCTCCCGCTGCAGAGCACAGGCTCCGGACGCGCAGGCTCAGTGGCCATGGCTCACGGGCCCAGTCGCTCCGCGGCATGTGGGATCTTCCCGGGCCGGGGCACGAACCCATGTCCCCTGCATCGGCAGGGGGACTCTCAACCACTGCGCCACCAGGGAAGCCCGATACGTGCCTTTTAGCATGTCATCATATTGCAGATCAATCACTCCCAAGTGAAAGTTAGGTGGGAGCTTCTTACTGAAGTTAAACAGATTCTGAGATGCAGACATTTCCTTTGCACTGTGTCAAGGTGTGAAAAATGCTGCTAGAACTGCAGTTTGACCTTGGACAACATATCCAGCGCAAATTTGTGTGGGAATGGAGATTTTGCTTCTTGTTTTAACTTCTGACATAATGAAAATGCATAAAGCAACTTGACATTATTTGTGATTCAAACAATGTTAGCTGTTAGAATGACTTTACCACATTACAAATTTTGCTTATATGTGCTACTTTGCCTTGCAATTTTAGGCTGAATCCATTAAGAAACACCATCAAGTCTATAGCAAAAGCTAAACCAACACTAGTATACTAGATATATTTTTATGCATCCTGCTCTTGCCACTTACTGTATTTGAGAGCTCCCTTATTCTATTTTTTTCTGCCTTCATGTACTGTGTGAATGTGTTATGACTTATTCATTAACCATTAGCATTGAACTAATAATTAGACCTTAAAAGAACACAATATAAAAAAGCTCAAGATATTTCTATTTTACTTGCTATATTTTCTGTGCTATACTAATTAAAAGTCCACTTAGACATAAACATACAATATTATGCATGTGTCAAATATTTACTAGGTAAACTCAGCAAATCAAGTATGATTCTTCAAAGTCATAATCTTAAAGACAGAGCACAATTATTAAGCACCAAAAGAAGATGTGGCTAAAGGACTTCTCAGGCCGAGAATCTACTGTCAGGCGCTTTTCTAGACACTACTGTGAGGTAACATAAGGCTAGAGTTTTGATTGACTTTCTCTTGCCGTCTTCTATCAAAAAGGAAACTGAGAACTGGAGGAAGGAAAAGACCACGGCATTGTGAAATGCAGCTGGGATCAACGACTGCTGTTCGCTGCGGGGCACCCGCCTCCCACAGCTTCCCATTAACAAGAGTCCTGAAAAACCAAACCACCAAGAGTCTGAATGGGACTAATGCCACTCCCATCTGTGGGCCTTAATCCCTCTGGCCACAAAGACTGGCTCAGAGAGAGGCATGTGACCAATCAGAAATGAGCACTTGAAAATGGGCCCTCCACACAAGATTTCTGCTGGGAATGCAGGGAACACACCCTCTGCACAGTGTGAGAGCAGGATGCTGGAAACGTGCTCATTGTCATTTGCCCTCCAGTCCCCAGCAGTGGCTGCAAAACCAAGCTGGTGCTGGGAGGCAGGCGGACGCCCTAATGACACTGTGAGCTCTGAGCTGAGCCAGGCAGGGCCAGTCCTCATTCTGGACTTGCAGCTGTACGAGACTTTCTTTTTTTCCAATTAAGGCGATTTACACCAAATTTTTGGTTGCTTGTGAATGAAAGATATAGCTAGAATCTGAGGAAAGGCCTCAGTAATAAATTCACTTCTCACTGCTCAAAGGAACTGTAAACTGCCTCTAAAAAATGAATAGCACCAATTAAATGAGAACTTCAGGTTAAGTGCATCCTTTTTTTTTCCTACTAGGTCTTCAGCCAACAAGTTCCTCATTGGCCTCCCTGTTTTCAGTTGCCCAACCCGATCACCCATTACCATGCTTGCCATTTGGTACTGCTGACTAAATATAGCAATGGGTCTTTTTGTCTCCAGGACTAAAATACAAATCCTCCAGCAGAGCACATCAGGTTCTTTGGAATCAGCTTCCTGCTCGCCTCTCTCGGTCTAATCTCCTCCCTCTCCCTCCCTATCCTCCTCTGGCCTCCCAGTATCAGGCCCCTTCCTGCTCCTGTGACCTCGCACGCACCCGCCTTTTCTTCTTCCTTCAAGGCTGTTCAACCGTGATCTTGCCTGTGGTTCCCACCGCCGCTGCCCCCCAGGCCCACGTCCTGGACTGTGCACAGCCAGAGCACATCACAGACCCAAACCTGATGGCCATCTCCCAGAGCCCCCCACCCCACCCCCAGTCATCTCTGCAGTCCTGGTGCCTGCCGGTGTCTAGCAAGCACGTCATGGCCATTCATGTGGTGAGTAAAAACCCAGGCATTAAATGCAGTGCTGATATTCAAAACATCTTCTCTATTCCATGAAAAGATTTTACCAAGCCCCCCCCACCCCTTTCACTATGTATCTGAGGGAGTCTGTGGACATGAACTTGTGCACACACCATTAGTACTAACTCCTACTCTCAATTTTTTTTCACACTCCTTATGTGTAAAGTTAATTTAAATTAATGTCTATTGAGTGAATGATTGTTGAAATACAGTATATGCAGCAAGACACCTGAGGAACCCAGGATGGGTCCACTGTTATTGTTAAAGGAAAACACTGCAAATGCTAGCTTTTCCAAGCAGTGAAATGCTACACTAATGGGGATATACTGTAAAGTAGGTTACAAGTGGGCTGAAAGAACAAGTTTTGTTGAATACAGAAATGATCCAACTCAACTAGCAATCAGTACAAGGATTATTCTTATTTAACCTGTGGGCAAAACCAGAAAGTGCAATAACCCAGCTACACTTCTAGAATGATGGACTCTGAGGTAGAAGATACAATTAATTAGGGATTTAAAAGAAACTGCAACAAAGCTACAAAAGTCAAGACAGTGAGGTACTGGCATAAAGATAGGCATATAGACCAATGACTAGAACAGACAGCCCAGTAATAGACCCTCACATATATGCTCAAATTATTTTCAACAAGTGTGTCAAGAGCATTCAATGAGGAAAGGACAGTCTCTTCAACAAATGGTGCTGGGAAAACTAGACACCCACATGCAGAAGAATGGAATTTGAGTCTTACCACATACCAAATATAAAAGTTAACTCAAAATGGATCAAAGACCTATGCGTAAAAGCTAAAACTATAAAACTCTTGGAAGAAACATAGGGCAAAGCTTCTCAGCATTGGATTTGGCAAAGATTTCTTGGATGTGACACCAAAGACACAGGTAACAAAATAAAAAACAGACAAACTGGGCTCCATGAAAATTTTTAAATTTCATGCACTGAAAGACACGATGAACACAGTGAAAAGGCAAACCCCGGAAATATTTGCAAATCATGTATCTGATAAGGGGTTAATATCCAGAACCTATAGAGAACTTCTAAACTCAACAACAACAAAACAACCAGATTCAAAAATGGGAAAAGGACTTTAAAGTCTCCAGAGAAGATATGCAAACAGACAATAAACACAAGAAAAGATGCTCAACATCATTAATCATCAGGGAAAATGTAAATCAAAACTACAATGAGGGGGCTTCCCTGGTGGCGCAGTGGTTGAGAGTCCGCCTGCCGATGCAGGGGACGCGGGTTCATGCCCCGGTCCAGGAAGATCCCACATGCTGCGGAGCGGCTGGGCCCGTGAGCCATGGCCGCTGAGCCTGCGCGTCCAGAGCCTGTGCTCTGCAACGGGAGAGGCCACAACAGTGAGAGGCCCACGTACCGTGGGGAAAAAAAAAAAAACAAAAAAACTACAATGAGGTACCCCTCACACCAATTAGAATAGCTACTATGTAAAAACAAACAAACAAACAAGAAATAACAAATGTTGGTGAGGATACGTAGAAATGGAACCCTGTGCACTATTGGTGGGAATGTAAAATGGTGGAGCTAGTGTCACTTCCTCAAAAGATTAAAAACAGAATTATCGCATGATCCAGCGATTCCACTTCTAGATATATACCCCCCAAAGCTGAAATCAGGGTCTCGATGAGATATTTGTACACTCATGTTCATAGCAGCATTGTTCACAGTAGCTAAAATGTGGAAGAAACCCAAGTGTCCACTGATAGATGGATGGATAAGCAAAATGTGGCATATCCATATGATGGAATATTATTCAGCCTTAAAAAGGAAGGAAATTCTGACCTGCTACAACATGGATGAACCCTGAAGACACTGTGCTCAGTGAAATAAGCCAGTCACAAAAGGACAAACACTGTATGATTCCACTGATACGAGGTACTTAAGAGCAGTCAAAATCATACAGACAAAATGTATAGGGCTTCCGTGGTGGCACAGTGGTTAAGAATCCGCCTGCCAATGCAGCAGACACGGGTTTGAGTCCTGGTCCAGGAAGATCCCACATGTGGCGGAACAACTAAGCCCGTGCGCCACAACTACTGAGCCTGCGCTCTAGAGCCCGCAAGCCACAACTACTGAGCCTGCATGCCACAACTACTGAAGCCCGCATTCCTAGAGCCCGTTCTCCACAACAAGAGAAGCCACTGCAATGAGAAGCCCGTGCATGCAATGAAGAGTAGCCCCCACTGGCCGCAACTAGAGAAAGCCGCGCACAACAACAAAGAACCAAAGCAGCCAAAAGTAAGTAAATAAATAAAATAAATTTATTTAAAAAAACCAACAAACTAGGGCTTCCCTGGCGGTGCAGTGGTTAAGAATCCGCTTGCCAACACAGGGGACACGGGTTCGAGCCCTGCTCTGGGCAAGATCCCACATGCCGCCAAGCAACTAAGCCCGTGCACCACAACTACTGAGCCTGTGCTCTAGAGCCCGTGAGCCACAACTACTGAAGCCTGCGTGCCACAACTACTGAAGCCCGTGCACCTAGACCCCGTGCTCTGCAACAAGAGAAGCCATCCAATGAGAAGCCCACACACCGCAACAAAGAGTAGCCCCCGCGCGCAGCAACAAAGACCTAACGCAGCCAAAAATATAAATAAATAAATAAATTTATTTTTTTAAAAAAAAGTATAATGGTGGTTGCCAGGGGCTGTGTGGAGAGGGGAATTATAAAGTTTTCATTTTACAAGATGAAAAGAGTTCTGGAGATGGATGGCGGTGATGGCTGCACATTATGAATGCATTTAATACCACTGAACTGTACACTTAAAAATGGGAAAGATGGGGCTTCTTCCCTGGTGGCGCAGTGGTTAAGAATCCGCCTGCCAATGCAGGGGACGCGGGTTCGAGCCCTGGTCCAGGAAGATCCCACATGCCGCGGAGCAACTAAGCCCGTGCGCCACAGCTACTGAGCCTGCGCTCTAGAGCCCGCAAGCCACAACTACGGAGCCCACATGCCACAACTACTGAAGCCCGCGTGCCTAGAGCCCGTGCTCCGCAACAAGAGAGGCCACCGCAATGAGAGGCCCGTGCACCGCAACGAAGAGTAGCTCCTGCTTGCCACAACTGGACAAAGCCCGCACACAGCAGCGAAGACCCAACACAGCCAAAAATAAATAAATAAAATAAATTTTAAAATGGGAAAGATGGTGGTGGTGATGAGGGAAGAAGCTACAGTAACTTCTCTGAAGGGCAGGCAGGCCCCAGTGTGTACCTATGACATCTGCACTCACCTCCATCATGTTTCCCCCTCCACACACAAGTCATACACCTGAGAAAGAAGCACACATCTATTCATTTCTTTAATAAATCTCTGAGCATCTTCTACATCCCATGAATTGCTTTAAGGGCTGGGAATACAGCAGAAAACATGGCGGACAAGGTCCCTAACTTCATGAATTGTATATTCCAGCAGAGGAGACATACAAATAAACATAAAATATCACAAATAATCATACAATTCCAGGTAGCAACAAGTGTTATGAAGAAAAATTAAGTAGAAAAGAGGACTGAGAATGGAAGGTTTCTTTTTAAATATGGTGGTCAAAGAAAGACTGAGGAGAAGATAAGCAAAATAAACACCAAACTAAACAAGAAAACAAATGAACACCCTCTTTTAAAAAGGAACTGGTGGACAATCCATGAAAGAGAAAATGGGTAAGTTGGATTTCATTAAAATAAAAACTGCTCTGTGAAAAACAATGTCAAGAGAATTAGAAGACAAGCCACAGACAGGGAGAAATGTTTGCAGAAGACACATCTGCAAGAACTGCTACACAAATTCACAAAAAACTCTTAAAACTCAATAATAAGAAAACAAACAACCTGATTAAAAGATAGGCCAAAGACCTCAACAGACACCTCATCAAAGGAGATATACAGATGGTAAATAAGCATATGAAAACACGCTCTACATAATGTCATCAGGCAAATGCAAATTAAACAACAGTGAGATACCACTACACACCTTTAGAATGGCCAAAAACTAGAACACTGACCACAGCAAATGCTGGCGAGAACGTGGAGCAACAGTAACTCTCGCTCACTGCTGGTGGGAACGCAGAATGGTGCAGCCACGTCGGAAGGCAGTGTGGCAGTCTCTTCCAAAACTAAACATACCCTTACCATTCCATCCAGCAATCAGGCTTCCTTGGTATTCACCCAAAGGAGCTGAAAACTTACTTCCACACAAAAACCCGCACACGCATGCTTACAGCAGCTTTACTGGGAATTGCCAAAACTTGGAAGCAACCAGTATGTCCTTCAGTAGGTGAAGGGATAAATAAACCATGGTCCATCCAGACAGTGACTGTCACTCGGCACTAAAATGAGATGAGCCAGCAAGGCACTGAAAGCCATGGAGGAACCTTAAACGCATATCACTAAGTGAAAGAAGCCAATCTGAAAAAGCTGCGTACTGTATGATCCTGATGATGGAAAAGATAAAACTATGGAGGCAGTAAAAAAAGCAGTCACCGGGGGTTAGTGGAGAGGGAGGGATGACGAGACAGAGCAAACAGATTTTTAGGGCTGTGCAGCTACTCTGTCTGATCCTATAATGGTGGATACATGTCATGACACACTTGTCCAAACCCACAGAATGTACAACACCAAGAGTGAACCCTCATGTAAACTATGGACTTTAGGTAACAATGATGTCAATGCAGGTCTGTTGATTGTAACAAAGGTACCACTCTGGCAAGGGATGCTGATGGTGCGAGAAGCTGTGCATATGTGGAGGCACGGGGGATACGGGATCTCTATACTTTCCTCGCAACTGTACTATGAATCTAAAAGTGCTCTAAAAAAACTGCCTTAAAAAAAACAAAACAAACAAAAAAACCAAAAAACTGGCAGCAGATCAACTCTCCTGCCCAGGCTAACCAGAAAAGCCAGATAACATACCAAACCAAACCAAACACCCAACGCCCGCGCTAAGTCATTAGTGACCTATTGAGCCACCCAGGCCTTGAGAAAAGCAGGAAGGACTGTTCCAGGGAGGGACAGCTAAGGCTGCTTTCTCCCTTGGGAAATGTACCCATTCCAGGCCCCGGACAAAAGGCTGAGAAAAAGGTAGCCTTTAAGAGGCAATAAACCAGTGGAGCTGGGGGTGGTCTCTCAGAGCTGGAGAGAAAAAACTAGAGATGTACGCATCAGGATCCCAGAAAAAGGAAGGAGTGGAAAACAGAAGCCACAGTCTGCTGGATTCCCCTCTGGACACATGAGGAATTCTAAACCTGTGTGGGGCAGGGGTGGCGGCGGCTTCTGTGTCCATGGAATGTTCTATTTATTTTTCTGGGAGTAATTACATAGATACAAGCTTTGTGAAAATTCACTAATTTGTACCCTTTCTGTATGCATTTTATACCTCAATTAAGAGTTTAATTCTTGTACAGAATCCAGAGTTGCTCCCTATCTGCAACAGTTAATGAAGTTCCTGGGAGCCTTGGGACCTAAAAAAAAAAAATCTAACATCGTAAGAACATCTAAAGCCATCACACAGGTTGAGGGTCTATCACGAAAGGACAATTTCAGAGGAGGTCTGCAAAGACAGAAGTCCTAGAAGTAGCAGAGAGAACAAAATCATGAAGAGAGTGGATAACATTAGCAAGTGGTTTGTTTGAGGCCCAAATCTTAGAACGTAGTACAATCAGGGAATATTTACTAAAATTTAAATTTATAATAAGAAAGCGTGACTTTGTACACAGGTATTTAGAGAGTGCTTCTTTTTGATGGGTCAGCACCCTCACCATCCCAGATTTCCTTGGGAGCCCACCCTCTCCAATTCTTAGTCCTCATGGTTCCAAGTGCTTGCAGCCCAGGCACCAAAGTCCCCTCATCCTAGCAGCTGGGTCAGGGACCGGTCATGCACGGATGAGGGTGGGAGTCTGGGCTTACAGTGAGGAGGGGAGCGGGGAAGCTCGAGAATAACGGCAACAGAGAAGGCAAACTTCAAGATGACGCACTGATTCTTTGAAGGCCCCTCAAGCTGCCGCTGAGGCCAGCCCTACCCCATGGACATTTCAAGCTTTAAAACCAATAAATGCTCCCATGTTTACTAGCTGTGTGATGCTGGGCAAGTTACTCAGCCACTGTGTCTAAGTACCACCACCTGTGGAATGGGGACAGCAGGGTGGCTGTGAGGGTTAAATGAGGCGCCCTGTGTTGGAAGTGAGCGCTCCAGCTCGAGGCTCACGTGCGGCACATGATGCACATGGGCTTGTGTTTTACCATTACTTCTGTTTAAGACAGACCACGCTGGGCTTTCTGTCATAATCACGGACCAGACAAACAAAGCTTTCATGATGCTGAGAACATTAAAATATAAAGACATAAGAAATGTCTTAATAAACTCTTGGATGGTGGTTTTAACGTAATTGGCTACATAGGAAAACTAAGACTGCCTGGGGTTGTATAAGAATGATGTGGTGAAAGGCAGTTCCACCTTCCTAAAATAATTCTTCCTACTCATGACAGGTTATTGGGAACTTGCTGTTGACCATGATCCTCAGGACAAGAAAAGGTAACTCCCACCTTTAAATTAGTTTTACTATAGCTTTCCTTTCAGCCATTTTTAATAAGACCGTGAAATATTCTGGAATAATGTAACACAGTCTGTTTTAAGAGCTGCAGGAGCCAGGCTAATGCTCCGACCTCCTGGCGAAGCACACGGCTGTCTGCCGCCCCCGCCCGCCCCACGGCACTCACGCATAGTTCAACTGTGAGCTGAGAAGACAAAGCGATCTTTCCCCACCTCTAAAGCCCGCAGTGCATTAAAAAACAGTAAACCAATTCCACGTAGTTTCTAAAACTTGCCTTTACAGTAGAGTGTTTTAACGTTATTCATTCAACAATTATTTGTTACATACAAAAGCCAACAAAAACAAAACTCTGACATAACAAATGGGCATGGGATTTGGCTGCCAGACATGAGTTTAAATCCTGACTCATTACTAACCACCCGGCCTTAGGCATGTCACCTAACCCCTCCGAACATATATTTCCAGGTGAGTAAAAGCAGGGAAAATACCACTTAGCTTCAAGATGCGGCAGGAAATGGCCGGCACTGCAGTTGGCCTACGGCAGTGTTCTCTACACAACAAGGAGATTAATTTTAAAAAGATGGAAGGCACTGCAGCACACGCCAATGACTAAATGTACATGGGATAACCAAGTTAGAAAAAAGATCATCATTTTGCGACCATCAAAGTAATAATTAATTCAAGTGGGAGTCATCTATGGACGGAAAACTCAAAAGTCTCCTCTGGACAGGTGACCCGAAAACTACACAGAGAAGTGTTCAGCTTTACGGTGCAGAAACCTGGCGGCCACCATCTGAACCAAAGTCAGCGTCAACAAGAATGAAACGGACTGACATCATGTGCTGTCCACCGTGATGCACAGAAAAGAGGGAAACTAATCGCTTCAGTAACATTACACAATGGTACTCCCATAAATCATAAGCTGACTCTAAACAGGAGGAAACATCAGACAAACCCAAATAAGGGATATTCTGCAAAATAATAACTGCCCTGTTCTCTTCAAAACTGTCAACATCATGAGACACAAAGGAAAGATGAGGAACTATTCCTGATTAAAAGAAATTAAAGAGATGTGACCACGAAGGTCAATGCAGGACCCTAGATGAGGGAAACAATTACAGTGGAGGACATCAATGGGACAGCTAACAATAACTGAACACTGACAGTAGATTAGATAATAATGTGTCGGTGTTAACTTCCTGAATTTTACAACTGTTCTATGGCTAAGAGAAAATCCAGTCTTAAGAAATAATATGCTGACATTCACAGAAATACAGACAAGATGAAAAGGCAGAGGGCTATGTACCAGATGAAGCAACAAGATAAAACCCCAGAAAAACAACTAAATGAAGTGGAGATAGGCAACCTTCCAGAAAAAGAATTCAGAATAATGATAGTGAAGATGATCCAGGACCTCAGAAAAAGAATGGAGGCAAATATCGAGAAGATGCAAGAAATGTTTAACAAAGACCTAGAAAAATTAAAGAACAAACACCTAGAGGCATTAAAGAACAAACAAACAGAGATGAACAATACAATAACTGAAATAAAAAATACACTAGAAGGAATCAATAGCAGAATAACTGAGGCAGAAGGATGGATAAGTGACCTGGAAGACAGGATGGTGGAATTCACTGCTGCAGAACAGACTAAAGAAAAAAGAATGAAAAGAAATGAAGACAGCCTAAGAGACCTCTGGGACAACATAAAACGCAACAACATACGCATTACAGGGGTCCCAGAAGGAGAAGAGAGAGAGAAAGGACCTGAGAAAATATTTGAAGAGATTATAGTCAAAAACTTCCCTAAAGGAAACAGCCACCTAAGTCCAGGAAGCGCAGAGAGTCCCATACAGGATAAACCCAAGGAGAAACACGCCGAGACACATGGTAATCAAATTGGAAAAATTAAAGACAAAGAAAAATTATTGAAAGCAACAAGGGAAAAATGACAACATACAAGGGAACTCCCATAAGGTCCACAGCTGATTTCTCAGCAGAAACTCTACAAGCCAGAAGGGAGTGGCATGACATATTTAAAGTGATGAAAGGGAAGAACCTACAACCAAGATTACTCTACCCGGCAAGGATCTCATTCAGATACGATGGATAAATCAAAAGCTTTACAGACAAGCAAAAGCTAAGAGAATTCAGCACCACCAAACCAGCTCTACAACAAATGCTAAAGGAACTTCTCTAAGTGAGAAACACAAGAGAAGAAAAGGACCTACAAAAACAAACCCATAACAAGGAAATGATAAAAGGAACATACATATTGATAATTACGTGAACGGATTAAATGCTCCAACCAAATGACACAGGCTTGCTGAATGGATACAAAAACAAGACCCACATATATGCTGTCTACAAGAGACCCACTTCAGACCTAGGGACACATATAGACCGAAAGTGAGGGGATGAAAAAAGATATTCCATGCAAATGGAAATCAAAAGAAAGCTGGAGTAGCAATACTCATATCACATAAAATAGACTTTAAAATAAAGAATGTTACAAGAGACAAGGAAGGACACTACATAATGATCAAGGAATCAATCCAAGAAGAGATATAACAATTATAAATATATATGCACCCAACATAGGAGCACCTCAATACATAAGACAACTGCTAACAGCTATAAATGAGGAAATCGACAGTAACACAATAATAGTGGGGGACTTTAACCCATCACTTACACCAATGGACAGATCATCCAGACAGAAAATTAATAAGGAAACACAAGCTTTAAATGACACAAGAGACCAGATGGATTTAATTGATATTTATAGGACACTCCATCCGAAAACAGCAGATCACACTTTCTTCTCAAGTGCACACAGAACACTCTCCAGGACAGATCACATCTTGGGTCACAAACCAAGCCTCAGTAAATTTAAGAAAACTGAAATCATATCAAGCATCTTTTCTGACCACAACGCTATGAGATTAGAAATCAATTACAGGGGAAAAAATGTAAAAAACACAAACACATGGAGGCTAAACAATACGTTACTAAATAACCAAGAGATCAGTGAAGAAATCAAAGAGGAAATCAAAAAATACCTAGAGACAAATGACAATGAAAACACGACGATCCAAAACCTATGGGATGCAGCAAAAGCAGTTCTAAGAGGGAAGTTTACAGCAATACAAGCCTACCTCAAGAAACAAGAAAGACTTCAAATAAACAATCTAACCTTACACCTAAGGGAACCAGAGAAAGAAGAACAAACAAAACCCAAAGTTAGCAGAAGGAAAGAAATCATAAAGATCAGAGCAGAAATAAATGAAATAGAAACTAAGAAAACAATAGCAAAGATCAATAAAACTAAAAGTTGGTTCTTTGAGTAGATAAACAAAATTGATAAACTATTAGCCAGACTCATCAAGAAAAAGAGGGAGAGGACTCAAATCAATAAAATTGGAAAAGAAGTTACAACAGACACCGCAGAAATACAAAGCATCCTGAGACTACTACAAGCAACTCTATGCCAATAAATTGGACAACCTGGAAGAAATGGACAAATTCGTAAAAAGGTATAACCTTCCAAGACTGAACCAGGAAGAAATAGAAAATATGAACAGACCGGTCACAAGCAATGAAATTGAAACTGTATTAAAAATCTTCCAACAAACAAAAGTCCAGGACCAGATGGCTTCACAGGTGAATTCTATCAAACATTTAGAGAAGAGCTAACACCCATCCTTCTCAAACTCTTCCCAAAAATTGCAGAGGAAGGAACACTCCCAAACTCATTCTATGAGGTCACCATCACCCTGATACCAAAACCAGACAAAGATACTACAAAAAAAGAAAATTACAGACCAGTATCACTGATGAATACAGATGCAAAAATCCTCAACAAAATACTAGCGAACAGAATCCAACAACACATTAAAAGGATCATACACCATGATCAAGTGGGATTTATCCCAGGGATGCAAGGATTCTTCAATATACGCAAATCAATCAATGTGATACACCATATTAACAAACTGAAGAAGAAAAACCATATGATCATCTCAATAGATGCAGAGAAAGCTTTTGACAAAATTCAACAGCCACTATGATAAAAACTCTCCAGAAAGTGGGCATAGAGGGAACCTGCCTCAACATAATAAAGGCCATATATGACAAACCCACAGCAAACATCATTCTCAATGGCGAAAAACTGAAAGCATCCCCTCTAAGATCAGGAGTAAGACAAGGATGTCCACTCTTGCCACTATTATTCAACATAGTTTTGGAAGTCCTAGCCACGGCAATCAGAGAAGAAAAAGAAATAAAAGGAATACAAATTGGAAAAGAAGAAGTAAAGCTGTCACTGTGTGCAGATGACATGATACTATACATAGAGAATCCTAAAGATGCTACCGGAAAACTACTAATCAATGAATTTGGTAAAGTTGCAGGATACAAAATTAATGCACAGAAATCTCTTGCATTCCTATATACTAATGATGAAAAATCTGAAAGAGAAAATAAGGAAACACTCCCATTTACCATTGCAACAAAAAGAATAAAATACCTAGGAATACACCTAACCGAGGGAGACAAAAGACCTGTATGCAGAAAACTGTAAGACACAGATGAAAGAAATTAAAGATGATACAAACAGATGGAGAGATATACCATGTTCTTGGGTTGGAAAAATCAATATTGTGAAAATGACTATACGACCCAAAGCAATCTACAGATTCAATGCAATCCCTATCAGATTACCAATGGCATTTTTTACAGAACTAGAACAAAAAATCTTAAAATTTGTATGGAGACACAAAAGACCCCAAATAGCCAAAGCAGTCTTGAGGGAAAAAAACGAAGCTGGAGGAATTAGACTCCCTGACTTCAGACTATACTACAAAGCTACATTAACCAAGACAGTATGGTACTGGCACAAAAAGAGAAATATAGATCAATGGAACAAGTTAGAAAGCCCACAGATAAACCCACGCACCTATGGTCAACTAATCTATGACAAAGGAGGCCAAGATGTACAATGGAGAAAAGACAGTCTCTTTAATAAGTGGTGCTGGGAAAACTGGACAGCTACATGTAAAAGAATGAAATTAGAACACTGCCTCACACCACACACAAAAGTAAACTCAAACTGGATTAGAGACCTAAATGTAAGACCAGACACTATAAAACTCTCAGAGGAAAACATAGGAAGAACACTCTGACATAAATCACAGCAAGATCTTTTCTGATCCACCTCCTAAAGTAATGGAAATAAAAACAAAAATAAACAAATGGGACCTAATGAAACTTAAAACCTTTTGCAAAGCAAAGGAAACTACAAACAAAACGAAAAGACAACCCTCAGAATGGGAGAAAATATTTGCAAACGAATCAACGGACAAAGGATTAATCTCCAAAATATATAAACAGCTCATGCAGCTCAATATTAAAAAAACAAACAACCCAATGAAAAAATGGGCAGAAGGCCTAAATAGACATTTCTCCAGAGAAGACATACAGATGGCCAAGAAGCACATGAAAAGCTGCTCAACATGACTAATTATTAGAGAAATGCAAATCAAAACTACAATGAGGTATCACCTCACACCAGTTAGAATGGGCATCATCAGAAAATCTACAAACAACAAATGCTGGAGAGGGTGTGGAGAAAAGGGAACCCTCTTGCACTGTTGGTGGGAGTGTAAATTGATACAGCCACTATGGAGAACAGTAAGGAGGTTCCTTATAAAACTAAAAATAGAATTACCATATGACCCAGCAATCCCACTACTGGGTATATACCCAGAGAAAACCATAATTCAGAAAGACACATGCATCCCAATGTTTGCAGCACTATTTACAATAGCCAGGTCATAGAAGCAACCTAAATGCCCACTGACAGACGAATGGATATAGATGTGGTACATATATACAATGGAATACTACTCAGCCATAAAAAGGAACAAAATTGGGTTATTTGTAGAGACATGGATGGATCTAGAGACTGTCACAGAGAGTGAAGTAAGTCAGAAAGAGAAAAACAAATATCGTATATTAACGTATATATGTGGAACCTAGAAAAATGGTACAGATGAACCAGTTTGCAGGGCAGAAATTGAGACACAGATGTAGAGAACAAATGTATGGACACCAAGGGGGGAAAGTGGTGGGCGGGGGGTGGTGGTGGGATGAATTGGGAGATTGGGATTGACATGTATACACTAATATGTATAAAATGGATAACTAATAAGAACCAGCTGTACAAAAAAATAAATAACATGTAATTCAAAAACTCAACATAAATAAATAAATAAATATATAATACGCTGATTTATGTAGGGTAAGCGGGCATAAAAAGGAGAGGAGAGAAATAAAGTAAAAGTGGGAAAACGCTAGCAACTGGGGCTGACTGAGGTTCTTTGTCATACTCTTCCAATCCTTCTGATGTTTGAAATTATTTCAAAAAATAAGCTTAGGGGCTTCCCTGGTGGCGCAGTGGTTGAGTCCGCCTGCCGATGCAGGGGACACAGGTTCGTACCCTGGTCCGGGAAGATCCCACATGCCGCGGAGCGGCTGGGCCCGTGAGCCATGGCCGCTGAGCCTGCGTGTCCGGAGCCTGTGCTCCGCAACGGGAGAGGCCACAGCAGTGAGAGGCCCGTGTACCGCAAAAAAAAAAAAGAAAAAAGTTAAAAAAAATTTTTAAGATGAATATATGATTTCCGCCATTAAGCATCTTATAAACTACTGGGAAAGATAATACATTCTAATAACTATAATTAAGAGCTCTATAGTAGAAACATGGTCAAGTTTGGAAGAAGAAGCCATTGTTTTCATCAGGAATTATCAGCAGTGGATTCAGAGGAAGGTGACCTGGACCTTGAAGGATGGGTTAGAAAAGTAGTTTATATTTACATCTAAAAACGATGAATAGTGAATTCCTGATTTATCTAAGCATACATTTATCAGAATATGGTAATCTTGACAAAAAGAAAAAAGAAAAAAAATAGAATTTGTGGAAATAAAATTACTATGACCCACCTATAATATCTACGTATTAAAGGGCAGTTGTTCTCCAGCACTACGCAGTACACAGCTGTCGCCACAACTGTATTTACAAACCTGCCCAAATCAGAGGTTTACATGTAACTCTGTTTGTTAGTCAGTCTCAACCAAGACCAGGGCCTGATCAGCTGTACTTCCTACCCAATCACCAGGGGCTGCTGAGACAAGTACAAAATCTGTTTCTCAGAACTCAAGAGCTCTTTGTGTGTTTCTTTTAGCTAAAGCGGTGAAAAGCCATGAATTCAACATGACAAATAAGGCCAGTAGTTGAAGCAATGGCCTTAAAACTAGGCATCTTCAAGTCAAGGTTAGACTAATTCAAGGACTGAGGGGTGAGAAAAGATGCAAGGAGACAAACACCCAAAAGTGGAGTCACTTGGCCTTCAAATGAGGGGTGAGCCCACCCTCAGTGTGGCCCAGGGGTCAGGAGAGTGGCACGCTTGCTCGCCCACAGCAGGCTGGGGAGTGTGCCCATTAGGTGGAGTCTGAATCACAGGTGGTCAGCTCAGGCCCTTCCTTGGCTCTATGCCCTGACTCTCTCTGGGGGGCTACAGTGAGCACATCCTCCTCAAGTCATGGAAAAGTTATGGGTCATCTCCTATGAAAGGTCATTTTCAATTTGACCTTCCCCATCAGCATGGGACTTGGCACTGTGCGAGCCATGTGCGAGCCAGGGCTGAGCAGAAAAGGATTTTAGGGCCCTTTTAATTCCCTGTGGATTCTCCTTGTAATTCCAGACATGCTCTGTTTTCACTAACCTTTATCTGTCCTGTGTCCTAAAGATGAACCAGAACAGGGAGGATCAACACAGTAGGCCGCTGACAGCTGCCAAGACACCCACCCCCCGCCCGCCGCCACCCTACAGCGAACACAGAGACCAGAGGGACTCACAAACAGGTCTCATCACGGAAGTCTTCACTATAATCTTAATAGCAGGCCTATGTTTTACCCCTTTTTCCATGTACTATAGCACCTACCACATAAATACTTTGTGCTAATATATTTATTGGTGTTGATACTGTTAATACACAATTTTAAGAAGTAAGAAGTCTTATTAAACTCCTACTAAAAAACGATTTGTTTCCTACACGTACGTATTTACAACTGAAGTACATGATTTTTGAGTTAAGAGGAATATCTTCCTCATTTCTGGAAATAAAAATTCTTCTATGTTGGTAG
This sequence comes from Leucopleurus acutus, assembly GCF_964270905.1. Taxonomy (NCBI): domain Eukaryota; kingdom Metazoa; phylum Chordata; class Mammalia; order Artiodactyla; family Delphinidae; genus Leucopleurus; species Leucopleurus acutus. The sequence goes on from NC_139146.1 coordinate 4,467,879, forward strand.
ATTTAACATGTTACTTGCCCTTAAAGTACATTTACTGGAAATATGATGGAAAATAATAGAACTTTGGTAAGAAAATTATGCAAAATACTGACCGCCAAAATAACACACTTTCTGATTATTAGGTTTTAAGTCAACCCCCTCAAAGCCTTACTTGACCTAATAATCATCAGCCAGGGCAGTAAGCAACCTGGAAGCAGGGGAAATGTAGTTGTGTCCAGCTAGAAAGGATGCGGAACACCAGCAGTGGGAAATACTCTGCTCAACTGACATGTGACAGAATGTTAGGCACGCTGTGAAACCCCCTGTATGTACAGGACTCTGAAACTGCTCTGTGGTTTGGAAGGTCAAAGCCAGATTCTCTGTCAATGAAACTTTGCTCCTGTTTTCAGTGTTAGTAACAATTGTTTAAAACAACAACAACAAATACTGCCCACAAAACACTCCCTTTTTAAAAAGTTGTTTATCTTTTGGCCGTGACACAAGGCATGTGGGACCTTAGTTCCCCAACCAGGGATCGAACCTGTGCCCCCTGCAATGGAAGTGCGGAGTGCTAACCACTAGACTGCCAGGGAATTCCCAAAACACTCCCTTTTACATGAAATTTGTACCCAGAAGTCACCCAGAGCTCACTGGTTCAGTGCTGATGACTCTGCCTCCCTTTCAGCAAGCCTCACATTCAGGAGCTTCTCTTGGAGAGTGAGACTGAAGTTGAGATTTTTTTCAAGAACATAGATTTGGTTGCTTTCTTCACTTTAAGCACCTAAGTCAAGTAAAATGTATATTGGCCACTTTAAGGTTATATGCTTTACCAAAATTTTAAGTCTACTGATTCAAAACACACACTTTGATTAATAAGCAGTTTATCATCATTCTTAGAGATAAGATGAAATATTAAACTTTAGAATGTTAAGAAGTATAACAGACCCAACGATGAAAACGTCTAATCACAATGTGGGGTTTTCCTAAATAGTAGAAACCAACATTCTGGAGCAGCGCTAACTCAAAGGCAGTGGGTCATCAAACTACTACCGTCTGTGACAAGATCCAGAGTCTGTGTCAGAATGCAATCAACATCAAGAAAATGTCAGAGAAAATGACTGAACCAAACTGTGTGTTTGGTAACACGGCTCATCTATATTCACTGACAGCTTAAAAAGTTTGTGGACCCCAGCCGTCTAACTTGTGCTAGAATACGAAAGTGCTCTTTGAAGGAAAATGTAAACACAATCATAAATTTTCACAAAACATTTACAATATGTAAATACCTGTTCCTGCAGGTCGTAGTCATAGCTGTCATGCAGCAGAAGACTGAGGACGTATCGAGTATAAATCATGGCATCAATGCCACATTTCTCTAGCTCTTGTCCCAGCCAGGTCTGCACTGGACCCAAAGCATGAAGCAGAGACATTTCAGAGACAGATACAGGGCCTGGATAAGAGCTTGAGGAGCTTTCAGATGGTAAACCATCCACAACAACTGTACAGATAGGGCGCATGAATTTAGGTTGCTGACATCCTTAAAATGTGGAGCATTTTCTGCAGTGATGTTCTGTTGGTATCTGGAGGGGATTTTCACTCCAGTAAAAAGGAGAGATGCTTGACATCTAGGGTAAGCATTTATTTTTGCTGGCAGTCAGCCATCTAGAACTGAACTTCCCTCTTCAGGCATGACCAATGAATCAACATCCTGATAGCAACATACATGTAGATGTGATTTTCTACTTTAATTTCACATTGAGGCCAAATGTAAGTCTCCAGCAGAACCTACAAAAATAAGAGAGAAAAAAGGTATGTGTTATGTATAGATATAAATTACGTTATTGATCTTTTGAAAAAAATCCAAATGAACCATTCCTCTTTATTAAAATACCTTTGGTATCTTGGAACATTAATTTTTTTTTTTTTACTGTAATCGTTGACATTTTAAACTAAGTGACATTTTAAAAGCTTAATATCATTTAAAAGTAAGGAAAACTCAGAAATCTGTATTTTTGTACTCATGCTCAATTATACTGATGTTTATTTTGCTATGTCTCAAGGGACTGGACTTGTAAAATTTTGCTACGGTGAAAGAATTTATCTCGTAACAAATCACTAGCTCATTTTAAAGTAAAACAGAAACAAGCAGCTGAATGGTAATTTCATTGAAACACTGGTAAAAAAAAAAAATTAGTCCCGGGCTTCCCTGGTGGCACAGTGGTTCAGAGTCTGCTTGCCGATGCCGGGGACACGGGTTCCTGCCCCGGTCCAGGAAGATCCCACATGCTGCGGAGCGGCTGGGCCCGTGAGCCATGGCCGCTGAGCCTGCGCGTCCGGAGCCTGTGCTCCGCAACGCGAGAGGCCACAACAGTGAGAGGCCCGCGTACCGCAAAAAAAAAAAAAAAAAAAAAATTAGTCCCATAAACGTAAGTTTTACACAGGTAATCAATTTTTGTATGGCTAAAAACTTTGGACTGCTCATCACTTATTTCATAAAAATTAAGATGAAACACACATTTGTCTTATAGCCCTGCCAGGCAATAGTTATATCTATTTTAACTTTTCTTCTTATATACCTAGGTTGACTTTCTGATTACTTGTGATAGATGCCATTTTCCACTAAATTAACATACTTTCAATACGTCATACTAATCTAACAATGGCTTTATTAAGTCATAATATTCTTTATGCTAGAGTTCTGATTAATTTATGCCACTAGAAAATGAAAACTAACATAGTGATAGGTAAATCTCATTGGATCAGCTTTTGCATGAATTTTAGCAGATAATAAGAGGGTTACAAAAATGACCTTTTAAAAAGTATTAATAATTATTTTTAGTAAGAGCATCAAGTCAGAAAGACAGACACTCTTCACCAAAGATTTAATGCTCAGTTTCTTGCACTTCATCTAGAACTACACACTAAATGTTACAAACATTAAATATAAAGAAAATATGTTTAAATCCACCACAGGATGAAGTTACTAGATCAATGTATCACTAATATGTATTCTGCTACTTCCTAAAATCTTCTCTATAATTCTTTTCTGAATTATAAAAACTAGATAAGTTAAAGCAAAGATTTTCTATAACGTTTACTTGCTGAAATTTTCCAGCTGACTCTCAAAATTAAAACATTTTCCATAAATTGTTTAATACGTGTGGATCTCAGGATGCCAGACAGATCATCAATTAACCAATACCTCACTTCTGGGGACATCACCTGAAGCGAGTGGATAGCCAGCACTCATTCAGTGAAGGTTGCACCAAGACAATGAGGAGACATGAAGCGGTGGCTGAAAGAAGTAGGTCAGAGAATCTAAGGCAGCTGGAGATCACAGGAAAAGTACCAAGAGGAGAGAGCTCTCCAGAGGAAAACACCAGATATCTGCAAAGGGTTGCTCCTAAGCCTTCAAAAGAGTGTTAATCGGGGCATGCATGTGAGGACCCAGCCATGGCACAGGAAAGGGTCATCATAAAGGAAAGGAGGAAACACGCCCTAAGGCTCAGCGTGGCTGGGGATGGTGCCTGTTTCCTACCAGCCAGACTGGAAAACCTCGTAATTCAGGGCACACTAGGTAGAGTGCTCAGAAGGGTCTCGACTTAGTAATGGGGAATAATTAGCCCTACACTAAACACTGCTCTGGACCTGCCTAACAAATCTTAAAATCAAGACCCAAAAGACCAAACTGTTTCCAACTATTTTCACTGTGGCCCCAGAACAAAGCTCAAGGGATACAAAATATCCACCACCCAAGAAGATAAAATTTACAAAGTTTGGCATCCAATCAGAAATTAGCATGCATGTGAGAACTCCCCAGCGGTCCAATGGTTAGGACCCCCATCTCACTGTCGAGGGCCTGGGTTCAATCCCTGGTACTAAGGGGAACTAAGATGCCACAAGACCCGCGGTGGTGGTGCGGTCTAAATAAATAAATAATTAATTAGCAGGCATGCAAAGAAATGGGACACAAAGGGAATGGAAATGAAGAGAAAAATTAACTGAAACTAATCCAGAATCAACACAAAAGTTAGAACTAGCAGAAAAAGACTTTAAAAGTTATCATGATTATATTCCATATGTTTGAAAAGATATAAAATCAAATATCTAAAGATGAAAACTACAATGTCTGAGATTAAAAATATAGGACAGGACTAATGGCAGATCAGACATTTGAGAAGAAAAGATTACTGAATCTTAAACCACACACATACACAAAACTATACAAAATGAAATATGGAGAGAAAAAGAAGTTCAAAAAATTAACAGCGCTTCAGTGAGCTGTGTGATAACTTTAAGAAATCTAACATACATGTAATTGGAAGAGAGAGAGAAGGACAGAAAAAAATATTTGAATAATGGCCAAAATTTTTCCAAAACTAATGAAAACCAAAACACACAGATCCAAGAAGTTCAATGAACTCTAAGCACAAGAAACATGTAGAAATCAACACATAATAAAACTATTCAAACCAGTAATAAAGTCGCCAGAGAAAAAAAGAAACATTAGGTAGAACAGAACAAAGATATGGATGACATCAGATTTCTTGATGGAAACCATGCAAATGAGAATGGGGCAAAAACACTTGAAAGTATTGAAAAAAAGAACCTGTCAACTGAGAATCCTGTACTCATCAAAAGTATATTTCAAAACAAAGGTGAAACAAACACTTCTTCAGACATGGAAAAACTGAAAGAATTCATCACCAGCAACCCTGCCCTAAAAGAAATGTCAAAGGAAGTCCTTTAAGCAGAAGGAAAATGATAGGACAAAATGTCCTATCCACACAAAGGAACAAAGAGCACTAGAAACATTAACTAAAATTTTCTTGTTATTTAAGTATCTTTAAAAGATAACTGAGGGACTTCCCTGGCAGTCCAGTGGTTAGGACTCTGCGCTTCCAGTGCAGGGGACGTGGGTTCTATCCCTGATCAGGGAACTAAAATCCTACACGCCTTGCTGCATGGCCAAAGATTTTTTAAAAAAAAAAAGAAAGAAAGAAAGAAAGAAAATAGGTAACTGACCATTGAAACAACAACGTATTGTGAGGTTAATTACATATGTATAAATAAAATGTATGACAACAACAGCATAAAGACCAGGAGTGGGAAACTGGAACATTATTATAAGGTTCTTATACATCACATTAAATGGTATGTTATCTCTTGAAGACTGTGATAAGATAGCTGTTAATAATCATAATAAATTTAAATGGCTTAAACAACCAATTAAAAGGCAGAGATGGGTCTTAAAACAACAAGTCCCAATTACAATATAGTAAAAATTCTACAATAAACATAAAGTCACAAATAGGTTAAGTAAAGGATGGGACTTCCCTTGTGGTCCAGTGGTTAGGAATCCGCCTGCCAGTGCAGGGGACACGGGTTCGAGCCCTGGTCCGGGAAGATCCCACACGCTGCGGAGCAGCTAAGCCCACGACCCACAACTGCTGAGCCTGTGTGCCACAACTACTGAAGCCTGAGTGCCTAGAGCCTCCACAACAAGAGAAGCCACCCCAATGAGAAGCCCGTGTACCACAGTGAAGAGTAGCCCCCACTCTCTGCAACTAGAGAAAGCCCGCACGCAGTAAGAAAGACCCAACGCAGCCAAAATTAAAAAAAAAAAAAAGTTAAAAAGAACATAGTTCTACATAACCAATAGGGCAAAGGAGAAATTAGAAAGTATTTTGAATTGAATGAAAATAAAAACACAACGTATCAATATTTTTAGGTTGCCACTAAAGCAGTATTTAGGGGAAAATTTATAGCACAAGGAGAGCCTATATTAGAGAAGGTCTCAAATCAGTTTTCATCTTAAGAAACTAGAAAAAGAAGAGCAAATGAAACCTAAGCTAAGCACAAGAGGGGAATAAAAGATGAGAGCAGAAATCAATGAAATAGAAAATGGAAAAACAATGAAACCAAAAGCTGGTTCTTTCAGACAAGATGGACCTCTAGCCAGACTGTTCAGGAAAGAGAGAAGACAAATTACCAATATCAAGAATGAAACAGGTGAGATCACTACAGATTCTACAGATATAAAAAAGACAATAAGGGGATACTAGAAAAATTTTACACCAATAGAATAAACTTAGATGAAATGGACAAATTCCTTGAAAACACAAACTACCGAAGTTCACTCAAGAAGAAATAGAATTAATGGCCCTATACCTATAAAAGAAATTGGGTTTACAGTTTAAAACTTTCCCACAGGGGCTTCCCTGGTGGCGCCATGGTTGGGAATCCACCTGCCAATGCAGGGGACACGGGTTCGAGCCCTGGTCTGGGAAGATCTCACATGCCACGGAGCGACTAGGCCCGTGTGCCGCAACTACTGAGCCTGCATTCTAGAGCCCGCAAGCCACAACTACTGGCCCCCACTCGCCACAGCTAGAGAAAACCCACACGCAGCAAACGAAGACCCAACGCAGCCAAAATAAACAACAAACAAACAAACAAAAACTTTCCCACGAAGAAACTTCCAGGCCCAGTTGGCTTAAAGGTGAATTCTACCGGATATTTAAGGAAAGTATAATGCCAATTCTATACAAACTCTTCTCAAAAATTGAAGAGGAGGGCATATTTCCCAAATCATGTTAAGAGGCCAGCATTACCCTAACATAAAAACCAGACTAAGATATTATAAGAAAACTACAGACCAATATGGCTCACGAACACAGATGCAAAAATTCTAAACAAAATTTTAGGGAATTGAATCCAACAATATACATCAGATCCAGAGAGTACAGAGGTATCAGAAGAATGTCTTTAACGAAATGTATATAATTGTCTTTGCCAGAGAACTTCTAAAACTTAGTTTCGCTGCGAACAACTTAGTATAAGGCTTTTTTCCATTATTTAAATGAATAAAGGCCTTAAAAATTCACATATGACAGACCTGGTTCACTGTTAAGACTGATAAAGAAAAACTGTTTTAGTTTACTATGTTTACTTTAAAACATGGTATCAACCCAACCATGGGATTCTCTCTGTTGTCATTAAGAGATCTGGACAAATCAAAGGATTCAAGAAGTAGGTGAGATGCAGAAAAGAAAGCAAAACACATTAAACGCCCATGATCTCATCAAAGCCAGTTAAGACCTTCCCTTGCATCATTACCACTAACAGAACTCCTGCTGTGACTTGTTCAATAGCTGATGCCATATAATTTTTAAATTGTCCATATCCCTAGAGTCATTAGTGACTATATTTTGTTTTTACTCTCTACGTAGAACAGACTCAGAGGACTGAGGAAAAGAGAGGAAAGGCTGGTAAGTCTGGGAGCATCAGCCTATGTAGTCATCTGGGCAGCACCTGTAACTGGACACCAATAACAAGGGTCTGAGACAGAAGCACCCCAAGCTGGCTTCCTCCTGTACCGTCATGACAGGTCTAAATGTTCCTGGAGCTCAAGAGTGTCCATTCTCCTTACTGTGAACATAAACTGTTAACAGATGGCCCAGGTATAAATATTGGGTCATAACTAAGCTTCCCCTCCCCTAAGCTGCAAGCCTTTGGTATCAGAGCGAACATCTGACCGAACGAGAGGCTCTTTATTTTTAGTTCTGAACTGTTTCAGAAATAAAATTATCTGTTTAACTTACTTCAGGTGTGATCCACCACGTGGCCAAAACAATGGAGGGATCTGACAAGCACATGCAAAACCCACTTAACATCCACCTGGCAAGTTCAAGAACATGGCTGGCAAACACCCATATGTCAAACTCTGTCTATTCATCTTCATACTCATTCCAAATGTGAAGTTTAGTCAGTATGAAGTTAAACTGCATTTTAGTTTAACTTCTCTAAAAGGTTTTTTTTTTTTTTTTTTTTGCAGTACGCGGGCCTCTCACTGTTGTGGCGTCTCCCGTTGCGGAGCACAGGCTCCGGATGTGCAGGCTCAGCGGCCATGGCTCACGGGCTCAGCCGCTCCGCGGCATGTGGGATCTTCCCGGACTGGGGCACGAACCCGTGTCCCCTGCATCGGCAGGCGGACTCTCAACCACTGCGCCACCAGGGAAGCCCTCTCTAAAAGTTTTAAAGAAAAAGCACCACCATATACACTCTAAGGTTCTTCGTTTTGTTTCGTTTTTTCAACTTTTCCTTCTACAAAGGTTTACACTGAGAAAAAAAGACCTTCAACAAATTGTCTTGAGCATCTTTCTCCCACGTAAAATTAACGCAAATCATCCTAAAGACTGGGCTGTATAAATGATAATTTTAAAGGTCCAACGATAATACACTTATTTTAGAATTTCTCTTGTCTTTTTTACTTTAAATTTTAAATGGTTTCTATTAAGGATACCAAAAAATATATATAGCGGATTAATGCCCATGGAAGCATGCATCTTCTTTAATTCAGGAAGGCAGGACGGAAGAGTGCAAGGTGCACCAGCCCAGCGGTCCATAACATGTAGGTTTTGTAGTCAGTATCACTTCCACTACTGAATAGCTGGGTTTTCTGCCCATAACTCATCTGTAAAGGAGAATAATAAACACTTGCTTTCCCTGCCTCTCAACTTCTCGTTGTTTCAATGAGCAAGTGAGAAATGCATCCAAGTATTGATATTTGTGGCCTTTGTATTTCACAAAATGTCACACCAATGGAAGGTGCTGTTATTACAAACTACCCCCCTCAAATTGTTTATATTTGCTTACTCTAACAGGGTTCTTCACTGATATGATTACCTGAAGAATAGTAATTACGTAAAATACATTAGGCTTCTAGTACAAAAAATAATTTCCTCGCTATCCTTAAAAAAAAAAAAACTATGAAATCACCTTCATTTACAATAAAAATCTAGTTTTAGTCATACCAAAGCCTTTCCTCTTTTTAAGTAACAGTTTGGTCTCTACTACAAATTCCAGTGCGACGCTGCTAAGAACTCAAGGTGGTGAAGTGCAGAGAATGAACATAGAAATACCAAGACTGCTGTTTCCCGTCTTTTGGAATGTGCACATCTGCAGAGCAACCTCTGCATTTAAGCCGCACTATCCCCAAACAGTACAGACTCAGAAGCTTAGCACACACCGCTTTCCTTCTGTGGCCTAGTGTGCAATTTCTAGACATTTTAAGGACTCTAGAATTATACACAGCCCTGCTGGTGAATGAAAATCACTCCCCAAAGATTTGGGGATGGATGAAAGCCTCCAAGCCTAGTATTAATGTGAGCCTGGAAGTGAAAATGGAGGAGTGAGGGGGGAACATCTATCAAGCCCCACCCACGCCCATGACACCACCCCACATACACACCCTTCCACCCCTGCAAGAAACCCCGTGTCACCCTCAGTCTCCAGAAGTGAGGGCCCTGGGGCCTGTGGTGCTTATGATCAGACCTGGAACTAGAATAACAAACTGGTTTCTAAAATCGAAAGCATTTAATTCTTTATCTAGTCCACATGTTTTCAGAGTGATAATTAGTCACAAATGATTTGTCTATTAAGGAGAAAAAAACAGATCTAGGTACTGAAGTTATTACATAAGTACCTTTTCAACAATAGCCAGCCAAAACATAGTAATGCCACAATCTTCAAGTGAGTAATTTAATAATGAAGTGGGATTTTTGGGGGGGGGGGGGCAGGGTGCTGAGGGGTGGGGTTTCTTTTTTCTAAATTTATTTATTTTACTTATTTATTTTTGGCTGCGTTGGGTCTTCGTTGCTGTGCGCGGGCTTTCTCTAGTTGCGGCGAGCGGGGGCTACTCTTCGTCGCGGTGCGTGGGCTTCCCATCACGGTGGTTTCCCCTTGTTGTGGAGCAGGGGCTCTAGGCACGCGTACTTCAGTAGTTGTGGCACGCGGGCTCAGTAGTTGTGGCTCGCGGGCTCTAGAGCACAGGCTCAGTAGTTGTGGCGCACGGGCTTCGTTGCTCCGTGGCATGTGGGATCTTCCCAGATCAGGGCTCGAACCCGTGTCCGCTGCATGGCAGGCGGATTCTTAACCACTGCGCCACCAGGGAAGCCCTTGAGGGGTGGTAGTTTGTTGTTTTTTTTTTTCTTTTGCGGTATGCGGGCCTCTCACTGTCGTGGCCTCTCCCGTTGCGGAGCACAGGCTCCGGATGCGCAAGCTCCGCGGCCATGGCTCACGGGCCCAGCCGCTCCGCGGCATGTGGGATCTTCCCGGACCGGGGCACGAACCCGTGTCCCCTGCGTCGGCAGGCGGACTCTCAACCACTGCGCCACCAGGGAAGCCCTGAGGGGTGGTTTTGAAGAAGCTCATTGATTTTCCAAAATCTCATCCCCTATGTAACAATGTGCTAAGAAATGTAGTGCCATCTTTTTATACTCTTTGTAACACCACATACATTACTGAAAATTATTCAAGTTACAGCTCCCATGAGTGTCCTTAAATAGCTGTAAGAGACATACACTCAATCTATAGCTCAGTTTCCTTAGTGCTCAAGTAGAGCAGACATGTGGCAGACATATTAAGGTACTTCCCTTCATTTTTGATAATATATTGTTTTTAGGTTTGCTCAAAACACGGTACATACAATATTATTTGTGGATTGTTTTCTCAATTTACTTGTGTTACAGCACAACTGATGATAAAGAGCACCAGATAGTAAAAAGTTGTAAATCTGGCTTCTTCAGGCAAAATGTACTGAATAAAATGTAGATCTCGTGAAGAAATATCTGTGCAGCTCTGTTCAAGCAATATATTCACTTGCTGAAGCATTCTTTTAGTCTCAGAACACTTTTTCTTTCTGCTCATATATACCTTTATTATAAAAGTTTTTTAAAGTATTCTTAAATATGAAAACAGAAGGGCACCCATACACAATTTCTCTACCCTAATACAATTCACTGTTAGTATTCTGGTGTGATTATCAGTGTTTTTTCCTTTGCAAAGAACTTAAAATTTTTCAATATTTCAACATGTTAAAAACAAATATATACTTTTGTATCCTGAATTTTTCACCTAGCATTATGTCATCCCAGTGTTGTTCTAGCGTCTTACTACACTGTCAGACGCAGTAGTCACTAGTCACATGTGGCTACTTACATTTAAATTAAAAATCAGCTCCTCAGAGACACCAGCCACATTTCAAGTGCTCAATAGCCACACATGGCTAGCAGCTTCTGTGCTAATATAAACTATAGGACATTTCCATCATCATAGTTCTACTGGACAATGCTGGCAATGATTATGCTGGGCTAAACCAAGAACCGTTAGCTCTTTTCAAGAGTTCACCATGTCCTTCCTCATGTGCCTGTAGACTGTACGAGACACTCTTCCTTATACCCGGAAGGTAGGGTACCAACCACACTGTTATTTTGAGATAATACTGTGCCCGAGAGGAATCGTGTGAGGGAACTGGAAAAGATTTACCTTTATGTTTGAGAGGCCTCAAATGTCAACAAGTCAAGTTTCGTTACGGTAGAATGCAATCATGGAAGGGTTAATGACGAAGCCAGACTGTTCAGAAGGGCAAGAAGAGATGAAGCTTATCAACAGAGCAAAAAGAAAACTGAGAATAAATAGAATAGAGGGCCAACGGACAAAATCGGGAGGAAAGGTTATTTAGTCCAAGGAGGGTAGGTGTGTGGGCTTCCCTGGTGGCGCAGTGGTTGAGAGTCCGCCTGCCGATGCAGGGGACACAGGTTCGTGCCCCGGTCCGGGAGGATCCCACATGCCGCGGAGCAGCTGGGCCCGTGAGCCATGGCCGCTGAGCCTGCGCGTCCGGAGCCTGTGCTCCGCAACGGGAGAGGCCACAGCAGTGAGAGGCCCGCGTACCGCAAAAAAAAAAAACCTGTGTCTAGCCAAATACTTTCCAAATCTAATGGGGGGAATGAATTCCGAAGGAGAAAGTTTGGGAAATAAAACAATATTCATAACACCAGCAGGGAGGGTTGGGGAGGGACTCAACTCTAGTCAATTTCTAAACCCCCCCGGAAGGGAGTAACCCTCTAAGCCAGGGCTCTCACTCATTCTCTCACCACCCACACACCTACTGGAGGCTTACTGTGTACCAGGCACTGTGCACAGTGTTAGTGACACACAGACAGCGACCCTTGGGGTCTTTCCTTCGGGGTCACCACCCTGAATTAGTGGGCTTTGGTCTTCATCCTTAGGTAACCAATTTGGACTTCTTCCCACCGAAACGCACTGCCCTCCCTTTGACCCGGTATGGTACTTCTGCAAATTATGCCTTCACTCTATTTTTAACTGGTCCTTTTTCACTACAAATTTCATCAAAAAATGGTTAAAATGCTCTGTATTCATCAAAGGCCTACATTACCTGCAACTATCTTTTCATAATTCTTCAATTTGGGTGTCCATAGGATTTTCACATAAAGAAAAGCCTTTGAAGGGGAAGGGTAAAGGGTATAAGATAGAAATAGACAAAAGAACATAGAAAAGAGAAGAGATGTCTGAAATAGTAAGCCTCTGGCTTTTATATCCTACTACTCTCACAAATTTCCTAAATAATATTTGCCAAGCAAACCAGAGAGTGCACTCATACAATGAGATAGTTATACATATACACACAATCTTTACCCGTTAGTTTCAGATCTCAGTGCATCAATTTGGAACACAAGGTATTGCTTTTCTCTTTAGTAGGTAGCCTGGCTCCAGAGCCAATTTACGGCCAGAAGAGAAAATCCACAGAGAATCTATAACCTAACCTACAGCCCTATCACTGAAGACAGGACCAAGGGCTAAAAGCTGGTCTTGTACACCTGTTTAGCCACGTAACTGGAAAACTGTATGGAAATGGACAATCAGACCTACAGTCTCTTCCCCATCTAGAAATGTATCAAGTCCTAGGAAATGAATAAGGCTCCATTTAAAAATAACATAATCAATAAATCTTGTGTGGGACATGAGTTCCTTCTGTGCAAATAGGAAGAACTGCGTAACAGATTAAGAAATTCCATTTTTACTACAGGTTATCAGAAATGAACTGATAAGTGTATATTCTCCAGTGACAAATAAAATCAATTTTTTTCATAAATGTAGGATTGTTCTTATAGATAAGACTACTACTTGATAGTAACAGGAACTAGCAGATGTCTTAATAAATTACAGGCATGTAACAGACCTAGGTCAATATCTATGTTTAAA